>NC_138750.1:18336008-18971915 GCF_965113315.1 Podarcis vaucheri | reverse complement strand
ATCAATCCCATTTTCTCCTTGGGAAGTTTATTTTCTAAAATAACAATTGTAGAGGAATCACCACAGGATGGCAGTTGGGGGGGGGGGAGGGAAGAGGCCTTCCTGAGATTGTTCTGTCACATAGTCCTTAGTTTTCCCATCTTGAACTGATGATGGAATTGAATATATATTTCTTTTTTTCTTTTGCAGTTCAACTTTTTAAATTGCTTTGCATCGTTATTCTACATTGCCTTTGTCATGTTTGATATGAAACTTTTGAGACAGGTGAGTGATCTTACATTGTTTCAGTTATCTGATTATCTTAATATCTCCATTTTTTTATTACTTTACATTAGACTGATTCAGATAATAATTTCAAGCTTGGATATATCTTCCAGAATCTCTGCAGCTGATCTGCTGTGACAGGTAGTCCTTAAGACTGAACTTAAGGCTACTGTGCTGTAATGTGAAATAATTGCTTCATGTTTAATATGGCTCTGTGCTTCTTTGCTTTACATGCTGTACATTGTAGTGACTTTTCTACTCTTTTCAGTCTTGTAGTAGCATTTAGAGCGGCATCCTTTCTTCACACAAGTTTGAGATACTCTGGTTTGAGTGGTTGCAAATTATATTTTTGTGTGATTTAGTTTTATGTCAAATTTCTGGGTCTGTCCTTTCTTTAGTAAACAGCTGACCATGAAATTGTTAACATAGTAAGGCTAGTGGGAATGAAAACTGCTACCAAAATGAGCTGCTTCAGTGATTGCTGCCATCCTTATTTTTTCAGATTCAGCCTAAAAATTTGCTTTGCTTCAGTTCCATGTATTGTGGAATTCTTAGATCTGTAGTGCTTGTTACATAGGACATGCTCATTAGTTAATTGAATGCAGATAGAATACCCTTTTTAAGGACTGCTACAGTCTCATTACATGTTTGCTTTGCTTAATTTTCTTAAAGAGCTTGGCAACTTTGCTGATAACTTCCCAAGTCCTTAATCAATGTGTAGAAGCTGTGCTGCCTTATTGGCTCCAAAAGAGGCGGACCAAGAATGTGAAGAAAAAGGTGAAAGCTTTGGATATAGATACTGACCTGACTTTGCTTGAGCAAGTTAATCTGGAAAAAGGGATGGATACCTATCCGGTAAGTTGACTGTATCCTCTTCCGTGGTTCATTACATCTGAAAAGTGGAAGCTTAAAAACCCCCAACACAAAACAAATTTGACTATTGCAAATATTTGAAACCTTAATGGAATTTACAGTGGAAATAAATGCCCCCCCGAATAGTTAGAAAATAAGCATTTTTGTGCTGGTTCAAACCAGTGGTCTAAAATCATGCTTTATGTTGAGCTCACACAGCCCCAATCTTTCCCCTGCAGGTAAATCCTAGTCCATGTGACATAGTGGTACCATCAGGACTTTAGGGTCCAGGGCCCCACTCAGCAGAAGGGCTATCTTTCTATCTACAGTCAAATCTTGGTTCCCAAACGCATCCGTTATTGCACGTCTCGGCTCCTGAAAGCTGAAAACCTGGAAGTAACTGCTCTGGTTTTCGAATGATTTTCAGAAACTGAACGGCTTCCGAGGAGTTTTTTCCTTTCTCCATTGACTTTGCTGACCGACCTTTGATCCTCAGTTGTCAAACGTTTCGGAAGTCAAACGGTTTTCCAGAATGGATTACGTTTGACAACTGAGGTTTAGCTATCTGTCTTCTGATAAAACGCATACCACATCTTACTTCATTTTGAAGTAAGTGAAGCAATCCACATCATATTCCAAAAAGGGAGCTCCCAGTAAGACCATTCCAATCTCATGCCATTCACCCGGACCACCTGTTGCACTAGCTTTAGGAGTTTTTGATTTAGGTTTTCGTATAATAAGAATTGTCAAGAGGTTGGGGGTCGTGTACTCGGCCCTGTTCATCAACGTTGGTTCTGCCTGGAGCTCAGACTTCCGGGTAAAGAGGCAAGCTCATGAGGAAGCAGTTTCTCTTTCTGCTGGCTGCTAACACTCTCTTTAATTGCACCAGGGTGCTGGCTTGTCTGTACCAGGGCTTCAAGGCCAACGGCGATGACTTCATTTATTGGGAAGAATTTTGCAGTTGTGGAGTCACACATACACCCTAGACTTTCAGCTCTGGAAAGTTTTGGCCTAGACATCTTCTGATTGGCTGGTTATTAAGTATTACCCACAGGCCGCGTGTGATGCTTCACCTTTTCCCTTTGCTTCCCTGACTGTCACCTGTGTTATAGGGCCATGGATTCATTGTTAATGTATCAGGCTAGATTAGCTGAGCCTTTTTGCCTGTTCTGTGATTTCCCAGATAGTCCTATATTCCTAATAGCATTTTCCTTTCTTATTTTTCCTATGCGATAAGCTGACTTCATTATACGCTGCTATTTTAATTGTGATTAGAAAACATCTACATCTTCATTCTAAACCATTGTCTGGACTCTTTTAGTCACATCTGTGACTGTATAATTTGGCTTCTTTTGCATGAGACCCCGGAAGCAGAGCGTGGTACTTCAGCTTTTGGTTCTTGGGATCTTAGGGATGTCTGGAATCTCCTGACTCAGATTGGGTGGACAAACAGCCTTGTTCTACCTAAAAGCAGTTTGTTTACTCCCTATGTGTTGGCCGCATTTGAAACACCAGTAAACATTTACTTGGGGTTTTGGGGTAGATTTCCTGACAATAATTAGTAAGGTTTTATTTGGTAAATTTAGAGTTGGGGCAAAAGCACATACCAAGCACAGTTCTTTAAGAGAGGATGTAATTATTAAAACATCACCTTCATTCTAATTGGTGATTTATGTTGGGCATGGAGCAGCGCTGTACACCGTCTCTTATGTTCCACACAAGATGAATTAATTGATCTTCAAATGAATAGAAATGAAAACAGATAGTTGGTATGTATACTCTGCTCACGTCAATCTTCCACTCCCTGCTTTTTATTTTACACCCACGCTCTCCACTTTAATATTTCTAATTGGGAAAATACGTAGGTCTGCCTGGATCTGTAAAGCTGCTTCTAATCTTGTATTTATGGTTAAATTTTTCTCTTTTCTTGCAGGGTACTTTTGATGATTATTTGGAGTTGTTCTTGCAGTTTGGCTATGTGAGCCTTTTTTCATGCGTCTACCCTTTGGCAGCTGTTTTTGCAGTGCTCAACAACATCACAGAGATGTATTCTGATGCCTTAAAAATGTGCAGGATCTTTAAACGCCCGTTTTCAGAGCCTGCTGCGAATATTGGTGTATGGCAGGTAATCCATTCAGATGCATGATGTTTGAATAACTTCATCATTTCTTTATTTGTTTCTCTATTTGCCATTGGAATACATGAGAAGTTGGTCATTTTCCCACTCTTTTAAGGGTATAAAAGTGGGATATACCGTATTTTTACATCTATAAGATGCCCCCATGTATAAGACGCCCCCTATTTTGGGGGACTCAGATTTAAGAAAATGGGGGGAGATGGCCCAGAGTATAAGACGCCCCCTAATTTTTGACATTATCTTTTAGGGGGGAAACCTAGTCTTATATACAGAAAAATATGGTAAGTCTATAAAGTATGCCATGAATTTACAGTAACCTGAGAATTCAGTTAAAAAGCAAGCATAGGTACAAAATGACAGAGACAAGAAATAGACATGTTGTATGGGGATTCAGCTGTCAGTGTAGTATTTAGGTATAGTGTCTTAAGACTGTGCAATAGTTCTTAAAAGAAGTACCTTATTCCTTGCAGATGAGGCAGATTTACATACCGTATTTTTCGCTCCATAGGGCGCACCGGACCATAGGGCGCACGTAGTTTTTAGGGGGGGAAATAAAGGGGTAAAAAATAATCCCCCCCCCAGGTCCAGGAGCGGCGGCAAGATTGCTTCCCCTGACCCCAGCCCCCAGAAGAGGCAGCTATCCGCAAGCCTTCGGAGCGCGGCGGGAACTCCCGCCGCGCTCCGAAGGCTTGCGGATAGCTGCCTGAAGCCTGGCGAGCACAGCAGGAATTGGCGCTGCGCTTGCCGGGCTTCAGGCTGCAGCCTGCTATCCGCAAGCCTTCGGAGCGCTCTGAAGACTTGGAAACAGCTGCCTGAAGCCTGCATTCGCTTCATAGGACGCACACACATTTCCCCTTCATTTTTGGAGGGGAAAAAGTGCGTCCTATAGAGCGAAAAATACCGTATTTCTTTTATAGGCTACAGGGCATTCAATTTAGGGTAGAGGTGGGGAACCTGCGATCCTGCAAATGTGGTTGGCTACAACTCATAGAATCATAGAATGTGATTTTAAGCCATCTTTAGGCTGTTTGGGCCAGACTATTAGTGGCAGATTTCATGCAGATACCTACCCCAAACTTTTGGTTATTGGCACTTTTGAATGTAACAAAGAGGAATGTCAGGGCTACTCAGGAGCCTGAGACAAGAGAACATATTTTTTGCTAAAAGAATTCTGGTTCTTTTTCTTTTTGTTTCAGTTGGCTTTTCAAACTATGACTGTCATATCAGTGGTTACCAATTGTGTCCTTATTGGCATGTCACCTCAAGTAAATGGACTTTTCCCAGAATCAAAAATTGAGCTTATCCTAATTGTAGTGCTGGCAGAGGTAAGTTGACAATTTAATTATTTGCTTATGGTCTGTAAGCAGTGCGGTTTTTTTCCAGAAAAAGAGGTGCAGGAACTCCCACTTCTTTTTTGATGTGCAACCCTAAGGTGGCGAAATTCAGTTCCCTGTCCATAAGAGTTTGTAAGCTGTGCATTTCCTTGACTGCTACATCCACCATCTTATTAGCTAGAGAATCTTGCGTATCAGTGCTTTTCAAGCTTTCCTATCTGTTAGGGAACCTTTTATACATGGATAGGTCTATTATGAGATCCCAGCAAGTTGCAGAAGGGGCACACACAAAGGAGCTAGCTGCATGCTACTGGGGCAGATCTATGCATTGGAAAGCGGTTTTTGCAAAACAGTTGTCTTGACCAATTGTTGTGGCCAGATGTATTCTAGCTTTGGAGTCCAGCTGAAAGCAAAGTAGTTCTCGGGATGGGAAGCAGCAGGTGGGATGAAAAGTCCAGAACTTGCGTCCTGCTTCAAGTTGCCCAGCTCTCCTGCCACTTTGTGGTATTTTGAGATAATCTACCTTCAGAAATGCCATCATACGTGGTCAGATTTTCACGGCTTAATGTGAGGTGTGGACAAGGCCTGTGAGATGAGATGCTTCTCAAGACTTCCTTCCAAAATACAGTGGTACCTCAGGTTACATACGCTTCAGGTTACAGACTCCGCTAACCCAGAAATAGTACCTCGGGTTAAGAACTTTGCTTCAGGATGAGAACAGAACTCGTGATCTGGCGGCGCGGCGGCAGTGGGAGGCCCCATTAGCTAAAGTGGTGCTTCAGGTTAAGAACAGTTTCAGGTTAAGAACGGACCTCCGGAACGAATTAAGTACTTAACCTGAGGTACCATTGTACTTTCCTGTCAATTATTCTGCGCTGTTTTCAATCGTTTCTTAATCAATGTTCATTATTAAATTCTGTAAAATAATATTTTAAAGAATAAATTGCTTTTGCTTTGAAATTATTTTGCTTTGGAGGCAAAATAAACATTTTGGCATCACACTGTCGCAAGAGAGACTTACGGAAACAGTAATTTAAGAAAAATTAAAAGGGGAGTTTGTGGGGTGCTTGGAGGTATGAAAAAGCTTTGGCATCATAGTGAGGAAAGGGGAAGCAGTTATAGACACACACATATTGTGGAATCTTTTGAGGGTCACCAATAAACTTTTCATCAAGTCATCGCAGCAGGGGACGGGGCCCGTGGGAGTAGTCAATTATTGTAAAGAAAGGCTATTTTAAATTAATATATTTTAAAGCCAAGTTTTGAGGGGGGCCACAAAAAACCCTTGAGGTACCAGATACAATCCATAGGCTGAATTTGTTATGAGTATATTAGAAAATTTGCGGCAATAGTTGCCAGCATCTTGAAGGCAACAAATTAGCTGGCTGAGATATCTACAACCCTCTTATCTCTGGAGTAGAGGATTTCTGGGTTTCCCATAGCATTTTTGGCTACACCAAAATGCAGACATCTGGTAAGCCTCTGACTGACTTGCTTCATTCTCTTAAAGAAGTTTGAAAACCCAGAATCATTTGAGAACTAATGAGTAAAGCTGCTCATTGGCTATTTTATTCAGATACTTGTATTTGTTTTCAGAACCAAATAAGTAAAACGCATCTCTGCTTGCATGCTAAGCTCACAGATGGTAAAGTGCAGCTTATGAAAATCAAGCAGTGACTTGGTTCAGGGGTACATACATGTGAAAAAGAATTATCAGGCATAATTAATTCAAAATGCTTCAGGAGGTTAATCAAAGTCCATGGTGGTTTACATTAACACATATTTTCTGCTAAGGAGTTTATTTAAAGCTCTAATAGCTCATTTTCACACAACATAAAACACAAAATCTCTCTGTATGTTTGCCTCCATGCTGGACAAGAATTAGAAATTTTAAATTCTTTCGGTCTATAAAACCCCCATCTTTGGCTATGATAATTTCTTTACAGTCCAACTGAAAGCTTTCTAAATAGCATCTGAACACTATAAATAGTCCTTGCCACTGTTCACATACAAAACGGTTTGGTAATATGCTGTCGGCTTGCATGCTCCCTCCTTCTCTGCTAATTCTTTCCGAATTCCTGATTAGGGGGAAATCACAGCTTTTTTTCTGGTTTGGGTATAGCTTCAAATTATGATTAACTGTATACCTGGACATCAGGAAGGGAAACGGAACAGTGAAGGTGAGCATGGAGTGCATGAGCCCACAGATTACTCATGTCTTGCCAAACCAGTAGTTTGACATTATATGATAACCAGCTCACTGTTTTCCATCTGAATTTTCAATGAAGATTATTACACTGGAGCAACAGAAAAGGTATTGGTTCATAAGTCAGCAAATCTGAAATAAGATTTATGTTTAGATTTGAAACAACTATGACGAATTACCTGGGGTTTGTTTGGAAAGTGAAGTTCTGCATATTGATATACGCTGAAGGGAAAACAGATGGAGTTTAGTTGTAAGCATGTTGTGGCTGGCTGGTTTGGGTTTCTTTCTCTCTGAACTTAGTATCATTGGAAATGATGAAAATTAGTTAACAGCACACACACACCATTTATCTTTGGATCTTACAGACTATAACAAGAAGATTTTGCAGCACTCTACTATTCCCCCCCCCCAGTGGGACATGGGTGGCACTGCGGTCTAAACCACAGAGCCTAGGGCTTGCCGATCAGAAGGTTGGCGGTTCGAAACCTAGTATTCAATGATAAAATCTTCAAAAGATAAATTATGCTTCGTATTCATTCAGCGTTTTGTACACTGCCATCTTGTGGTGAATTAATACAATTAATGGAAAGTATTTGCCTTTGTAGTATTATCTCTTTAAAATAATGCATTAAAGCAGCATTTCCCAACCTTTTTCCGACCCTGGCCTGCTTCCGACCTCGTTTCCTTCCTGTGTTCCCCCCCCACCCATGGGCATAGCCAGGGGCGGGCAGCTGCCCCACCAAATAAGTAAAAATAAACAAAAAATACAAATCTGAGGTTCTGCCCCCCTAACAAAAGCCGCCCCCCAACAAAAATCCTGGCTATGCCTATGTTCCCCTCCATGCCATCTTACCTGTAGAAAAGGTAGCTATTTAAATGCTTTGTTTGTAAACAGAACATGCTTTTTATATTTTTTATAATTTATACACAATACAATTGCATAAAATGATAGGAGCATAATGAAGTTGAAGCGGAAAAAGATAGCAACCTAGAATCACAGAGCTGGAAGGAACCCCAAGGGTCATATTCTAGTGCAGCCCCCTGCAACTTAGAAAACTCAGCTAAAGCTTCCATTACGAATGGCCATCCAACCTCTTCTTAGAAACCTCCAAGGAAGGAGAGCCCAGAACGTCCCAAGGAAGATCCATCTTCCATGTATTATAAAAAGTAAACAACACTTATTTGACCCCAGTTATTTGACACAGAGGGGGAAACCTACAGATACAGTCCAAAAGGCGCACAGGGAGTTCTATATATATGGGAGAATTTTAAATAGCAAGTGGTCCTCACTGACCTAGTGCAAAAAGATCTTGTCATCCAGAGGAACCCTGGCTGCCTAGTGTTTTACTATAGTCCCACCCACCTTTACCTGGGAGTAAGGCCCACTGAACTCAGTGTGGCTTTCTTCTGAGTAGACAGTTATTTACTAGATGCAAGTCAGCAGCACCAGACAACTCCACTCGGCTGGGCACTGGGGTGGATTTCACCCCACGCCTTGCAGCGCCAGGGCATCACGCTTACCTGACCATGGGGTTCTAGCTCACAGGCTCTACTGGTCAAAACGGAAGCCTTGGTGATCATTCTTTCCCAACAGAAGCAAACCAGGACTGCTCCCAAGAAAATGCACGTGGCAAAAAGGAGCGCTAGTCCCTGGTGAACCGCTCCCTTACCCGCTTGTGATTGGCGAAGCGGATAGCCAGCCAATCAGGATTTTTAAAAAAGTTTTTTCCCTTCACTTCTTACTTCCCTCTGTGGCCCTCACAGCCTCATGCTGTGGCCCCCCCATTTACTCCATTTTCACCTGGGGGCCCCATGGAATATCCTGGGGTCCCCAGGGGGCCAGGGCCATATCAGTAGTTGACCTCCTTTGTAATGTTTTATTTTGAAATCTTTAAGATAATATTTTAGTTTTCTTTTATGTTGCTTTGACTGTATACTTTATATTTGACTTTCTTCACATTGTTTTGTTTATGTTTTATTGATTTAATATGCTGTAAACTGCTTTGAGATTTTTCTTAAAAATATAAAGCTGTATAGAAATTTAAAAAATAAAATAAATAAAAATAAATATGGCCCCTGATTGTGAAACACTGCATGAAGACTTCTACTTGACCTGCCATTTTCCCATGGGAAAACCCAATCTTTTGTCCCTGACTCAGAGCAAATTTCAATGTGATTTCTGTGGGCTGACCTTTTCTCCCAATTCAGCGCTGAAGAGCAGATTTTCCTGGGGAAAGTGGTGGGGCAAATGGAAAACAGCTCAGATCCATGCCCAGAAAGCACATGACAGACGGAAGTGTTGATGAGCCCTTGCTCACCTTTCCTTTAAACAGTCATTACCTTTGACCCTCAGGGATTGGGCATAGGCCCATGACACAAATTTGAATAAAACTGGCATAGGATAAATTATATGGATAGATATGCCTGGGCAAATTAAGATGGTGAGTGGCTGGGTTATTACCCTGTACCTGTAAGCAAAGTAAAGCAAAAACTTTGGTTTTGGTTTTTTTTAAGGGAGAAGGAAAGGGGCAGGAGATCTGGGGCCTGTCACAAAGTATCTGGGAATTAGCTTTCCAGAGCCATTCCCAATAACTAGGTTTTCTTAGTTGCCCCAATACTATCAGTGGAATGTTTAATTGAAATTTTAAGGCCTGACCTACTAATCTTGTTTAGATTTCATTGACTTAATTGGCTTTGTCTCTGGTGTAAGTGCCTTGACAATTTCAATGTATACAGTTATTGCCTGGTTAGTTGAATATAAACATTTCATTTGTCACAATTCAGGAGGAAGGCCAATTACTGCACTATTGAAACAGTTCGTTCCTCTCGGCTAAGGCTCAATCCACATTATCTGCCATAGGCAACCACAGGAGAGGGAGTGCAGGCTGTGCTTGCATCGACAGCAGGTGGTGGTTCGGTATAGGAGGAAACAGGAGAAGGGGCATTGAAATGGGGAAATTATATGGTACTCCATATCATTTGTGCAGACCACAACAGTGCAATTGCGGTTGGCAAGGAAGAAGTGGACCCTGATTTGGGGTTTAGAATTTGGATACACTTTATTCGCTATTTACAATTAAGAAATGAATGGCTGGCGCGGGACTTTTTCTCCCCCACCTCCAACTTTACCTGAAGAAATGGCCTGGTTATCTACACCCCATATCTGCTCTGGGTCCAAGACTTTGGATCAGCCCTAACCTGGGACCAACTGGATCTGGGCCCCAAATTGATTGGGGGGGGGTTGCCCTATTGCTTGTTTGGGGTTTTATACGCTAATCAAGTGTATGGTTGTAGAGTGTGGAGGTGAGGGAAGGAGAAACTGCGTCTTCTTCACCACCACCCCAAATGTGGGATTAATCAAGAGTTTTGAAACCCTTATTGAATTTACGATTGGGAGGGGGTGGGGAAAATAGATGTATCCTCCCTGCCTCCCGTTGTGCTGCAGAGACCAGGAATAAACTTTCTGCTCACTAGCTGGTGAGCGGACAATGCAGTCCTGCTCATCTCGGCTTTGTCTTATGTGTTCTCCTGCTGGGAACATGCATAATAATAATAATAATAATAATAATAATAATAATAATAATTTATATATACCCAGCCCATTTGGCTGGGTTTCCCCAGCCACTCTGGGCGGCTTCCAACAAAACACTAAAATACAATAGTCTATTAAACATGAAAAGCTGCCCTAAACAGGGCTGCCTTCAGATGTCTGCTAAAAGTTTGGTAGTTATTTTTCTCTTTGGCATCTGGTGGGAGGGCGTTCCACAGGGCGGGTGCCACTACCGAGAAGGCCCTCTGCCTGGTTCCCTGTAACTTGGCTTCTCGCAGCGAGGGAACCGCCGGAAGGCCCTCAACAAGCAGTCAAAGAGCAACGTGGGGCTGTTTGAAAGCTGCCTTACAAACAACCCCATACTGCTTTTTGATGTAGATGTCTGCCTTTACACACACACACACCTGCCCAGCCCTGGCTTAAAAAAAAATTCATTCATTTTTAGCTTTAACAGTTAACATCACAAATAAATCATAATCATATACACATAGGATTCTCTGAATCCCTGGACTTCCCTTCACCCCTCCGTGGTTTCCATAGTTATTCTTTTCCAACTGCGTCATATAATGTTCTCCATATTTTCTTAACACTCAGTTCTCACCATAGTTCTCGTTACTTTGCAAGTGTTTTTTTGAAATCCTGCCAATGTTTAGTTTACGGTGTTTTGGTTTGTGCTTGACCCAAATCCAGTGTACAGCCCAGTGTTGGGTGCTATTCTCAAGCTTGAAGATTTTGACTGCAGCGAAACCCTTTTTCTAGACATATGGTTAGGCGAAGAGCAGGTCCCTTTTCTAGCATGTGCCCAGATCCGCTGGACATTCCCATTCTACATTCCACAGCTGCTAATTAGAGGCAGCTCCCTAGCTATGGGGAAGCCCCTGTTTTTTTGCTAAGAGTTTTAAGAAAGCCCCCCCCCCCAAAAAAAAAAAAATTATTGACAACTACACGAATTATGATAGCTAGGAAGTGGAAGGGGCAAGCTGAATATAAAATGGAAAAATGATATAAAGTGGTATGGGATATGGCTATTAATGATAAATTAACATGTGCCATTAAGGTAAGATGGGGAATATGCAGGAGAAATGATTTTGAGGAGCTATGGAGGGTCTTTGCAGAATTTGTATTGTTAAAACGGAAAGGGGTCAAGCCATTGCAAGAGGTGTTGAAATTTTGGGAGGTTGGATAGTTATTATGGAATGGTCTTGGTGGTGGGGTGCACATTTTTATTCTTATTTATTTATGATTATTACTTTGTCAAAATACAATAAAAATAACAAAAAAGAGTGCTAGGAAAGGTGCATTTTCAACTTAGTCCTCTCCTGACTCGCCTCCCAAGTTGTGATGGTTGTTCAGTGCAAAGACCATTGAGAGTACTATCCTAACTTACAGAGGACTTAAAGAAGGCGAAAAATGTGCCTTTCTGCAGCCAGACATGAGAAAATTTCTTTCTGGCCCCCAAATGGAGCAAGCAGCTGCAGCCTGGAGTAAACCTGTTAAGCAAGGGGGCGGGCATTGACTGCCAGCGTCCCAAAGAGACTGGGCAACATGAGATGGGCTCATTTGTTTTTCGCTGTCTCTGGTTCAGAGCTGCAATAATGCAGGAGATAATTCTGGAACTCGGGGGAATTCCATAATGGCCTTGGGAAACACGATCCCAGCTGTGTGTTCTTGGTATCTGCTAACGATTGCACAAATCCAGTTGTGTGTCAGACCCCTGTGACCTGCTTTGACCCTGTACTTGGAATATATCCTACTGTACCGAATGTTGCCCTGGTGAACATGATGCCCAAAGTGTTGGGACATGACCTAGTTAGTGTTGACATTAAGGAAGGGAGAGAAATGTGATTCAGTTCCCATTTTAATGTAAAACTACCCGGTTCACGTTACCTTAAACAATATATGCAGCGCAACACAGCTATCCTTTAAAATGCACACCGTTAGGAAATGCACACTTTTTTATTTCATAAAACACTTCCTCAACCAAATGATGTGTATCAAAAATTCATATATTAGGGGAAAGTGTGTTTAAAAATGCTTATATTAATGAATATAACATTAAGATATGCCTTTTATTAGGGGGAATTGCTTGTGAAAAGGTTTATTAGGAAAAATATGCATGAAATGTTAATGAACCTTAAAGAGGACTTTTTTAAAAAAACAACAACACCCAAGCTATGTGGAAATTGAGGAACTGAGCTTAAGATTTGAAAAATGAGAAATGGAATGAAACCAAGATGGACAAATTTGGCCATTCCTGGTTGACATGGGACTGTTGTTTACCCCTTTTCTCGTAATTTCATTTCTCCCTACTTGAGCTAAAGTGATAGCATATGCCATGCTATAGGCCAGGCCTCTCCAGAACTGAGCATGCTAAAGAGGTAATTGAGTCCAAGCAAAGACCAGTAGCGCTTGGAAGTATGCTAATGAAATATGCTGCAAAACTTTAATTTCAGTGTAATCAGGGACTGTGACATCAACATGATTTATATAGGGATTCTCTTTAAATCCTGTTGTTTTGGGACAATTTAAACGTCTGCTAATTTTGCAAAGCAACTTCTGAAATACAAAAGAATTGTTTTTTTTAATTACATTTTGTTAAATAGGGTTCTGGAATAAATACACACACACACACACAAAATTAATTTCTGGAATTAATTTTGCAAAATGCATGAAATAGAATTTTTGAATATATAGGCTTATGGGCTGTCACAATACATTATGAAGTGGATGTCAAAATAAATTATTTACTTATTTTACCCTCCCCCCAACTGATTAGAAAATGTCAATCCAAAGCGTCACTTGTCTGACTGGAGGAAATTAGTCGGGTGGTAATTCTCAGAGGTATTTTTGGTGCTGTGGAAGGGACACAGCATGCAGCTGCTTTCTCTTTTTTATACTGTTAGGTCTTCAAAAGAAGTCACAGGAGACTTCTAATGTGTGCATATAATAAGCTGAATCTGTATAGTGGATAATACAAAGAAGGCACAGCATGTAGCTGCTGAAAATGCGTACCCTATAATACGCTTGATCAAGGTTAACACTAGTCAAAGGAACTGTCATAAGATAAAAGTAAGCTATTAGGAGGTGTGTGATAAATGCAAGCTAAAATAAATATTTTGTTTGCTCTTGTTATTACAGAGATAGCTTTACATGCATCTTTTTAAAGCCCTCTAAACTCTGCCATCTTGAAATCATTTGCTACCTCTTCCAGCCAATAACATCACTAATTGACAATGTTGTCAGGATTTCAGATTAAAGAATATGGTCATTTTGTGTACAAAAGTTAGCACAGAATCTGAAAAAGAATTTAGAAAAGCAACTTTGCAGTCTTCCACACACTTACTTGGGATCAATGGGACTTTGCAAGGTCAATGTGCAGAAGACTGCAGACTAGATCTTCAAATTCCTTGGGATGTATCTGAAGCGGTGTTGTCATGCAATGGTCGCATCTCACCTTGTGTCATAAATAAATAGATGCTGTCATTACATATTCTAAGACGTTGGAAACAGTTATATCGCTAAATTCAGCATCAGTGAAGCCTTTGTGTGAATAATGTGTTCACTTCTGTTTGCCATGCTTCAAGAATGAGAGAGTGAAGCTGGAATCAAATGAGATCTAAAAAAATATGCTTAGTAAAGTGAAGAATACAATTTAGGTTGAACATCAGAATAGATAGGTTTAATTGGAAAATAAAAGGCTAAATTGGGATTTGGTAATATATAAAATACTGCCTCAATTCGGATAGGGCTCGGGATGTTTTTCCCCCCTTGTCTGCTATGACAAGATAAGAAATAACTGGCTCAGTTGGTAACCAGAATGATTTGTCCTGGATGTTAGGAAGGGCTTCCTGTAAAAATGTGGCAAATACTTACACTTCTGCCCAGCCTGCTTTAGCTGGTCCCAGAGTCAATGAATCAGACCCCATAACTGATGTGCATATTAATTATTTCCCTCAAGCCAATGTAGTCCAATTAAACCTATTGCATTGGAAATACAAGTTATCTCTTTGGGGTGTCCTCTTCATCCTAACAAGTGATGGAGACCATATGGGCATTCCAAGCTCTTGGTCCCCTATTCCTAATATGACTGTTCTCCTGCCATAAAATCACAAAACTTTAAGCTTGTCTTTGAAGACATCAATTACAAGCAATAAGCCACACTTGCAGCAAAGTCATCAGTCACACGATTAGTAAGTTGCAAACTGGTCCCAACTAACCAGACAACCTTGTTTTCCCAGAGATACAAGACCACACCGGAATTTCTAATTGACAATTTTTAGTATGGTCAGATGTGCCCCAGGCATGCTTCTGTGTCCAAGAAACTTAATATGTCTTATTTTGTAGCTGAGATTTCTTGGATTTATTTCATATGTTCAGATATTTTGAGGAATGTACTATCCTGCTCTAATTTAGAATGGTTTTCTTTTCCCTCTGATAATGGTGATAGTTAGCAGTTAAACTTAGAAATGTCTTCGTTAGCAATTAAGCTTGGCAACGTCTCATAAATCTATATTCTTCAAAGGAAAATTTAGTGTAGTTCAGTTGGTAGCGGGGTGCCAACTTGAATAAAATATTTGGGGGGCCCAGGTAAGCCCCGCCCTGCACAATCACAAGAAACGGCATGCACACACAATTTGAACGGCAATGCCCATCAACTTTTTTGGTGGGGGCAGCCCTTTCAAATATTTTGTTGGGAGGGCTGAAGGGACCTCGGCCCACAGGAGTTGGCTCCTATGCTTGGTAGAACATGAGATACTTAATCTCAAGGTCGTGGGTTTGAGCCCCATGTTGGGCAAAACATCCCTGCTTTGCAAGGGTTGGAATAGATGAGCCTTGCGGTCCCTTCCAACTCTTTTAGAATTCTAGGATACTATAAATATTCCTTCATTGTAGCACCAAGTCAGTCTCCTCTTTTGAGAGCCTCATGTCTTTGCTTGCCTGCTCGACGACCTAGGTCATTATGAATCGGAAAGGTATCTCAACTCTGCATCAGTGTGCTTTAGATCCGTAATGCTAGCTTGTATTTTACCAAGTTTTTATGCTGTTGACTAACATCTGTTATTTTCTCTTCTGGAACGTTTCACTAAGCTTTATTGACTAAACAAAATGCGCTTAACTGAACCTATATGTCTAAGAGCCATCCCTGAATCCGTCTTTTTCTGTGTGCTGAAATGAAAGCGGGGCTATCTCCACTCCACTTGCTGTTGCTTCTGTTGCGGGGGGGGGGGCTAGGGGGCAGTTTAAATACTTTTGATAGGGTTACACTTCCTCTGAACGCCTGGGTTCATAGTCTGGGGAGTACTCATGGATCCTTTGCTGTTACTTGGTGGCCTCGATGGCACAGAGTGCATACCTATCTAGACAAGGGTAGCCTAATTTCTGTTGTTTGTGCCCTAGTAATGTCGAGGGTGGCGCTGTGGGTTAAACCACAGAGCCTAGGACTTGCCGATCAGAAGGTCGGTGGTTTGAATCCCCGTGACAGGGTGAGCTCCTGTTGCTCAGTCCCTGCTCCTGCCAACCTAGCAGTTTGAAAGCACATCAAAATGCAAGTAGATAAATAGGTACCATTCTGGCGGGAAGGTAAACAGCGTTTCCGTGTGCTGCTCTGGTTCGCCAGAAGTGGCATAGTCACTGTACACTGGCTCCTTCAGCCAGTAAAGCGAGATGAGCGCCGCAACCCCAGAGTCGGCCACGACTGGACCTAATGGTCAGGGGTCCCTTTACCCTTTAATGTCAAGGTTAGATTATAGCAGCATGTCATATGTGGTGCTGCCTCTGAAGATGGTTCGGAAACTTCCTCTGGTGCAGAGTTCAGCAGCCATATTGCTCTCCAGAGGCAAGAAGGTTTGAGCACATAACAAATGATCCTGACTTGATTGCCACTTTCTGGGCCCAATTCAAAGTTCTGGTTTTGATCTATGAAGCCTTAACTGCTCAGGATTGCAATGCCTCCCTATATGAACCAACCCAAACCCTGCAATAACCATCTGAGGCCCTTCCTCATGTGCCCCCTCCATGTGAGGTCTGGAGGGTGGCCACACAAGAATGGACCTTTTTATCCAGTGGTTCCCCATTTGTGCAATGCTTTCTTCAGGGAGGCTATAACCAGGCCTTTGGCAGATTAAACAATTGGTGGCCTTTTAAAATGTGTCAGTGCTATTGGTTTGGTTTGGGGGGTTTTGTTATGCATTTTGTGTTCTTGTTTTGTATTTTTAGATTGTGAACCGCCCTGTGATCTTTAGATGAAGAGCGGTGCACAATTTTAATTAATCAATAATAGTAAAAACACTGTCAGATTGTCTAGAGCAGGGGTCAGCAAACTTTTTCAGCAGGGGTCCGGTCCACTGTCCCTCAGACCTTGTGGGGGGTCCGGACTATATTTTGGAAGGAAAAAAAAAGAACAAATTCCTACCCAGAGATGCATTTTAAATAAAAGCACACATTCTATTCATGTAAAAACATGCTGATTCCTGGACCATCTGTGGGCTGGATTTAGAAGGCAATTGGGTCGGATCCGGCCCCCGGGCCTTAGTTTGCCTACCCATGGGGTGGATTGACCAGAACATCTGTTGAGGTCTTTTCTGTATTTTCAAGTGTGCTCCCTCAGTAGTAATGAGGTAGTAAATGCAGTTGCCTACCTTGTGTATCCACCACAAATACACAGACATAGGCCCATGCTGTATAGCTGTGTCCATTTGGGGTCTCAGAGTTCAGTCTATCCCATTATTATAACTCTGGTTGTGTTTTTGGCCCAGATTTTGGATATCATCACATTAGATAGACAACCCTGAAAATATCGCCGAAAGAGGGAATTTAGGATGTATTTATTTCTGGGACAGTGACCTTTACTAGTAGGATGTTTAGCGAGGTTGCATATGGGTTCCTGCTTGAGGGGAGTTGATGATGATGATGATGATGATAATAATAATAATAATAATAATAATAATAATTATTATTATTATTATTATTATTATTATTATTTATACCCCACCCATTTGGCTGGGTTTCCCCAACCACTCTGGGTGGCTCCCAACAGAATATTATTATTAATAATAAAGCGATGAAACATCAAACATTAAAAACTTCCCTAAACAATAGAATAACAAGTATCTCTAGCTGGAGAGGTTTGCATACTATAAACACTTCATAATTTGTCATTCCTCTTCAAGACTCTGTTCAAAATCAATAGTAAAATACTGTTCAGGCATTTTGGTGAAAGCCTAATTAACTGCCCAAAAAAATTAAAAATCATCTTCTGGAACTGTTGTTGAAAGGCTGATCTGTTTTAACATTTTAAAGTAGTCTATTTGTCATCATAAATAGTTTTTTAGAAAATGTCAGCTAAATTAAGTGACTAATCCCCACGTCTTGATTGCCATTAAGAAATACTTTTATGGAGTAGGTGTTTAATGAATGTCTCGTTTATTAAATAAGGGAACTTGCCCACTAGAGGGCACATGAGTACACAGGCTGTTAGTTAATTTAATTGAACTCTGTCTTCTCATGGGTCTAGTGAAATTTCATTCTGACATTCCAAATATCAACAGGAATAATAAAGAAGAAATGCCTCGGGTGAAAATAAATGAAAAACTTCTCGCAAGCTTTACCAGTACAATTCTGTGCATGTTTACTGCAAGTAGCTCCTGCTGTTTTAAATGGAGCTTACTCCCTAAGTAGGATTGCAGCTTTAGCATCTAATCATTAGATGTAAATTACTAATTTTTGTTTAGATTTATTAGAAAGTTATAATCCCAATCCTGGAACAAACGTCTGTAAGTATATTAAGAAGTTTCAGGAATATATTTGAAACATATTCTTTTTATGCCTTTGTACAGTCTGCTGAGGGACGCGGGTGGCGCTATGGGTTAAACCACAGAGCCTAGGACTTGCCGATCAGAATGTTGGAGGTTCAAATCCCCGCATCGGGGTGAACTCCAGTTGCTCGGTCCCTGCTCCTGCCAACCTAGCAGTTTGAAAGCACGTCAAAGTGCAAATAGATAAATAGGTACCACTCCGGCGGGAAGGTAAACGGCATTTCCATGCACTGCTCTGGTTTGCCAGAAGCGGCTTAGTCATGCTGGCCACACGACCTGGAAAAACTGAGGACAAACATCGGCTCCCTTGGCCAGTAAAGCGAGATGAGTGCCACAACCCCAGAGTCGGTCACGACTGGACCTAATGGTCAGGGGTCCCTCTACCTTTACCTTTATAGTCTGCTGGACCATGTTTCGTAGGGTCGAAGGGAGAAATTTAGAAAACAAAAGAAGGAACCTACCTGTTACAGAGCAATCCAAACCCCCTTTGCTCTAGGTTGTCGAGATGTTGGATAGGCAAAAGTGTCTATACATCTAGCGGCACTGGCCTCTGCCTTTGGAGTGATGCCAGAGTCATTCTGGCGCTGCAGAGCCCACATTCTATCTGCTGAGAGAGTGGGCAGGCGAAATTGCCACTGGCAGTATCGTTCTGGGGGCAGAGAGGAGCTGAGCTGACCCCATTGCCATTATATGACAACACTGGACCAATCTGGACACTGTTGTTGCACTAGGTTGTCACGGAGATCTTCCTGTCCTCCACTTGCAGCTGGCATGCTTTGATATGTCACAACAGGCAGCAGCTGAGGTTAGGAGCTACTCTTATTCATGCTATAGGGGATAGCTGGCATTAATCCTACTCTTGAGTATACCCACTGAAATCAGTGAACATAAGTCTGTTAACTCCAGTACTGGATATAGCAGCAGTGAAGCATGTTCTTCAAGGAAAACGTGGATCAGGGATCTGTAGAAAGATGGATCCCTTGGAATGGTATTAGACCTCAAGTTTTTCAACCAATTCATAAAATACTGCCATTTTCAGATGGAGACACAGTACATTCTATTTGGGAATTTCTCCAAAAGGGAGTTGCCTTGTCCTCTTCATCTGCTTTCATCCTCCCTTGATGGGAAAGAGAGTCTGATGGCTACCAGAATCACGGCTCACTCAACTAGGGCAGCCCCTGCATCCTTCTTCCTAAATGCCCCTCTGCAAGAGAATTTCAGAGCACCCAACACCTCCCACGTTCCTTAAGCATGACAAAATTGACACTTTTGCCTCAGCTGAGGCTGCCTGTGGAAGGAGGGTGATGCAGCACGTCCTTCCAGCCACTTAAACAGCAGCTTCCTATTTGAATTCTTTATTTTTCCCCAAAGTTTGCAGTGTTGCCTTTTGACTGCCAGGTGGTGCTATGCCTAAATCCCAATCTGGCAGCAGCTTTTATGGGGTCTCCAGAAATACCTTTTGTGGTAGTTATAATGGGCTGTTCACAGCTGCTCAGTCCCTTCAGTATCAGGGCTTATTCCTGTTTTCCACCTTACACAAAGTTCTTCTTCTGAGCTGCTGCCCCCTCCCCCCCAGTTACATGCAATTCATTTTTCATCTTAAGTCTTTGTTCTGCATCTGTACTAGGGCTGGGTAATATATTGATATAATAATAATAATAATAATAATAATAATAATAATAATAATAATAATAATAATAATAATTTAATAATTTATACCATACCCATCTGGCTGGGTTTCCCCAGCAACTCTGGGTGGCTCACAACAGAAATAATAATAATAATAATAATAATAATAATAATAATAATAATAATGTGATAAAACACCAAACATTTAAAAGTTCCCTAAACAGGGCTGCCTTCAGATGTCTTATACATAGTGACTTATCCCTTGTCCCAGTGATCTTGTATTAAACATCTTATTGATGGATCTTGCTTTTGCAACAATGAACTATCAGATTGCAAATGAACATTTCTGTGTAGGGAGGATGATACTTAGAATGTAGCAGTCCTGCAATAGTGGTATATTTGCCCTTGTTGTGCCAGTTTATTCTGCTACAGTTTGTTTTTCCTTCCATTTGTCCTCTTTTTAAGTATCTTGCAAGTTCTGCAGACAAGAAACCTTTTATGAAATGTGTTTGACAGCTGCAGGATTCGAATGCCAAGATCTGGTCCCCACACATCGTATCCTCCCTTTGACTTCTTGTCTAGTATTTTGGCTGAGTTTTGCTGCCTGCTGCAGCCCATGCTTCTGGGTACAATACAAAATCGGTTTGTTCAAGTTCGTCACTCCTGCTGACATTTATTTGGCAATTGTCAGCGTAAGAATTAGTCTCCTTCTGAGTATTTTAGCACAGACAAAATTGATGCATTTACGTTGTTTGATGGGCTGCAATAACTGTCCTTATTACGCAAGTGCCTTCCCTGATTCATTGTGTTCAGATTTGTTGCATTTGACTTGATCTTCTACACGTTAGAACTACAAATTCTACTGAAGCGTTTCCACCATTAACAACATTATGAAAAGCTGACTCTTAAGATTGGTGCAAACAGTCCATATTTAGATATTTGAATTGTCATGTCCTGGGCTCTATTTGGGTTAATAATTGTATCTGTTTATAGTATATACTTCATGGGCATGGCACACATTTTAAAAATACTGCGTGCCCTTTATTGACCTCGTACAAATCAATTTTTCATATTCAGAAGAATTTTCTTGCAAACAAAGGTTTCTCATTTTAATATGATTGCTGCTTACATGAGAGAACATACTGCACTCACTTCACTTTGGACATTTCTGACTGCGTGCTTTTTGTAATAGACCCTTTGTGCCACTGCCTTTTCATCTGTGCTCATTCAGGCCAAAGTCGGCTTGAAGCTTCTTGGTTCAGTGTAGCATCTATTTTTATCTAATGATTGGTTTTCTCGCTTCGGGGATTCACACATTGTAAACTAAGACACTGATTGCCTTGTCCTTGCCTGATGTGTTTCTTGTCTGGTGGATTACCACATGGAAAAGTAATAGCATCTTGCTCTGGAATACAAGCAACAAATGCCTCAGATGAGAGCCTGCTGTGTGATATGTGTTACTTAACACAGCTTCCCTTAGACAGTTCTTGGTATATTTTATGGTTATACTTTGGCAAAACAGTACAGTGTGTGTCTGCACAATATGTATGTATAATGACAATGCAAAGAACTATCACAAACCAATGGCTTTGGTGTGCATGTGGGTTGAATATATGTGCGCATGCAGACACTGCATATACAGAAGATGCCCTGTTTTCTTCCAAGTTGGAGATTGGTTCATACTTGAGCAAAACCTCAAGTGCATACAGTGGTACCTCAGGTTAAGAACTTAATTCGTTCTGGAGGTCCATTCTTAACCTGAAACTGTTCTTAACCTGAGGCACCACTTTAGCTATTGGGGCCTCCTGCTGCTGCCGCTGCACAATTTCTGTTCTCATCCTGAAGCAAAGTTCTTAACCCGAGGTACTATCTCTGGGTTAGCGGAGTCTGTAACCTGAAGTGTCTGCAACCCGAGGTACCATTATATTTGTAGGGCTCTGGATCACGTCTGTGTGTTGGTATGTGTAATGCAGATTTTAGAAGCATATCTTGTGCTTCTTGTGAGCATGCAATTTTACTTGTATCAGTAACCAGTTTTTACTTACGAATTTAGGAATAATTAATCAAAGATGAAACTGCAGAGGAACAATAGCTAGCTATCTGGTTAACATCAGTGATATTGCACAAGCTGAATGGAATCTTCAGTGGGACATTCCCTTCCTCCTCTCACCTTGACTCTAGATCCTATTCTGTTGTTCTGGGAACTTAGCAACACAGTTCCTTTCCCCATCTTATTCTACTAACTGTATTTCTCCCCTCAAATCCATAAATAACAGACACATTTTTGACCAATTTTTTTTTGTTTACTGCCATTTTCTTCCAAATTTACTTCCGTCTTAATGCACATGTTTGACCCAGTATTTCCAACAAACATGCTGCCCACATGCACGTCTCTAAGAGTGTTTCAGTAAAAAAATTGTTCTAGACAGTGTAAATCTTCATCATGGGATAACCAAGTCCTCAGCCAACTTAACTGTGCTGTCTCATAGTATATACTTAGAATAGTGGTTGCCAAACTTCCCTTCTGTTCTGGGGTTTGCATGGTATTGACATCAATTTTGGGCTGTTTATATGCGATATCATGCCACATAAAGCTGTTCAGCATTTTCTGCCAACTTCTTAGTTCTTTTGAATCTACTGACAGAGGTAGTGCAATAAACAGAAACAGGAATCTTGGCAGAATAACAATCCTAATTGAGTTTACCCGGCCTATCCAGGATAAATTAAATCCCCCCCTCCCAATCTTTTAAAGTCAGACTTTATGTGCTGAATCAGTTTCTTAAACTTCACATCTTCTATTAATCTCATTCTTAAATATTTTACTTTATTATATTCAACCTATGTGGTTGCATTATATAAATTTTGTCTTGCACATCTGAATTAATTATTAAAACCTCTATTTTCTGTTTGTTAACCTTATATGCCAATATCTTGCCAGATGCATCTATATTCCCTGCTCCTCCACATGCAGCTGCTGGGTGACCTTGGGCCAGTCACACTTCTCTGAAGTCTCTCAGCCCCACTCACCTCACAGAGTGTTTGTTGTGGGGGAGGAAGGGAAAAGGAGATTGTTAGCCGCTTTGAGACTCCTGAAGGGGAGTGAAAGGCGGGATATCAAGTCCAAACTCTTCTTCTTCTTCTAATCCAAAAGATATGTGATATTTGAGTTTTATGAATTTTATGCCCAGTTGATCCTGTCCTGGAGCCTTATTCACCCCCCTTCAGCTCCTCTCTTCTCCTTTCTTCAGCTCCTTTCTCCTTTCTTCATCAACTATAATTCCCTCCCTCACTTCCTTGTATGGACAAGCCATAGTTTGCTGTTGCATCCAAACCAGAAAGCTATAGTTCCAGCTTGCCCTCCAAACTAGGAATGAAAGTCATTGTTGAAGTGGGTTTCAAATTCTAGTTTAAATGACAAAACATGCCAATTCAGATTTACTTGCAAACCATAGTTGGTCCAAATAGGGAGTAGATTGGAGCATATGAGTGAAATGGGGAGGAAGCAAAATCTGAGCCCATGCACTAAACCAAGGCTTGGCTATTACACCAGAACAGCCCTTATTCTTGGTGTCGATTGCAGTAATCGCCTAAGGATTTGTATCCTAGCTATGATTTGCAAAGCAGAGTCATATGGATCATGTGTATGGTTACAAAATAGGAAGGAATGCAGACCTAAGATTATACTTCCTAAAAGTAATCTCTTCTTGTCAGTTCATTATCTAAGGGTTTTCACCGGTGAGACAGTTGGGGTTGCGATTAATATTGCAGCATAATTTGAATTAGCTTTCAGAATGAGATGCAGCCTAACACAATTGCTTTATGACTAGTCCATAGAAATAGCGTTATACTAGATAGTTGCATTGCTGTTCTGGAGTATCAGAAATGAATATACTATATTCTTACAATCCTTCTACCTGTGTAATGTAGAATTTATTTCTAAAAACATGTATAAAGTTTCCTCTAAGTTAATACAGTCTAAGCATTTTTTTTAAAAATCCGTCCATGGAATGTAAAATTGTGTATCAGCAAAGCAAACATTTAAAAGCCTACAATGTGTGATTGTAGCTACAGTTTTTAATTGCGTAGTGTTGATACTGGAGTTGGCATGGTGGTATTACTGAACATATTTGTAAAGTGGATGTGGACATGATTGAATTATATTAACTTTGTTTATCCGTCTGAAGCCAGGGCTGTTACAAATGAAAATCTGCTGCCACGTTATGGGATGGAAGATAATTATGAAAATGGAGTCTATATAGGAGAGATAAATTTTACAGTCCATATGCTAATTGCACTCTTGATTGAGAGAAGCTGGCAGCAGTTATAAAAATGCACCACTTCTATGTAGGAAGCATTCTGTAACCCCTGATGATTATATTTAAGCTACGGGGAGGCAATTTATGTCTCAACAATACAGACATAACCTTGGAGGGTCTCTGGCTGCAGCTTTCTGTGCAAAGCCCTTCCACTGATACCATGGGTCACACAGGGTCAGATCCTCTGGTTGCTTTTTGGCAGCTAAGAAAGGCCTACTTGTTGCCCCCTGTGTCTCACTCAGTTTACAGCCCCATGCAGTTATTTAAGCTGGCACAGGATCCCTTGGCATTGCTATCTTATATCCATTAGGGCACCTCCACCTGAGTATTGTAGTTGAGAGGGCACACAGTGCATGTGTCTGCAAAAGTATGTTAGGGAAAAATTGAGAACATTATAAACTAAATCAGGTTGCACTTTTGCTTCACACCAGATGCATTGTTTCTTGAAGAAGAAGAAAACATGATAGGCATTTTATATTGAGATGGGAACACAACACACCCCTATAAGCAAGAGCCCTTTCTTCCCACGAATATTTGGAAACATTATAAAGAGGAAACTTGCTCACATTTTGGAAATGTGAATCTCTGAATATGTATTTCCACAGCTGTGTGTATATACATGCTTGATCATGTGTGGTTTTTTCCGATACCATAAGATGCTGAGCACCACAGCTCCTTTTGATTCCGAGAATTTTAGGTTTCTGTTCCCTCCTTAAAATAAGATTGATATAATGAAGACGAGTCCCTTGCTTGTGCAATCAGAGACAATACATAGGGCAGTTGGTGTTGTGAAAGGAGTTCCACTGTAAAGCTTGAATTTGTCTTCGTGGCGAAATTTGACTTGTCTTGCATCTGTTTTCAAAAACGTTCAAGTTTTTTTAATTACTTGTAAAAAGCTTTGTTCAGGGCATGATAAAAAAGGTTTTTAAAGGGATCAGAGTAGAAAGGGGACATCTTAGAGCCTTTAGCACAAAAAGTGAAAGTTTTTATCAGGCCACAGTGAATATAAATCTTTAGTATGACAGCTGTCTTTCAGTATTCTGTATTTTGTTCCTGCATGCATTTTCATTTTGTACTATGATGTTTCCTTTTTGAAATATCTACATCTTACTTAGCCCGCTTCTGCTGAATACCAAATGCACTTTGACATTTAGATGCAGTCTTTTAGTTCTGCCCTTTTCTTCCATAGCTGACAAGATGTGATGACAGATTGTTTTTTAATGGTTTGGAGAAGTTAACCCTTCCTCTGTTTTTCTTTCTTTCTACTCTATCAATTTGCTAGTGGGATCCAATTAGGAATGGGGGGATATGTCAATCTCTCTCTTAGTTTCTCATTTTCCCCATCTTAAGTTCAGCTTGCAACATTTTTTGCATCAGTTTGCATTGAAAACAAGCAAATTCATTGCAAACAATTTTTATCAGCTATTGATTAAGTGGGTAAAGTTGCTAAGGGAATACACCTTTGCCCTGCTCTTAGATTTGGCTCTCCAGTTAATACAGTGTTCTAATCTAAATATTATTATTTTTTATGTGAACTTTTCCATACAAGGGTCACATCCACACCGTACATTTAAAGCATTCTTATACCACTTTCAAAGTCATGGAGAACTGTAAGAATTATTAAGGGTGCTCAGATTCGTTACGTCTGCAAGGTCAGATTGTAAGTCTGCAAGGTCAGCATGCAGGATTCTTGCGGAAGCCTGACAGCTAACAAGGCATAAGAGAGCTTTAAATGCATGGTGTAGCTATGACAAAGAATATGTTGTTATTTGATTATTCATATTGACAGCTAATATCCCTTAGCTGAGTATTGCTCAGGACCGCAGTACCTCAAGGACCGCCTTTTCATATATGAACCTACGTCTTCTCTGCAGTGGCTCCCTGTCTGTGGAATGCTCTCCCCAGGGAAGTTCGCCTGGTGCCTTCATTACACACCTTTAGGCGCCAGGCAAAAACATTCCTTTTTAACCAGGCCTTTGGTTGATCTGATTGACATCCTATACCTTTTTAAAATGTGGCTCTTTTGGTGGGGGGGGGGCGTGTTATTGGGTTGTTGTTTTTATTCTGATTTTATATGTTGTGATCTTTTCTGTGAACCACCCTGAGACCTCCGGGTATAGGGCGGTATATAAATTCCATAAATAAAAATAATAATAAGTGGCTCCACTGTGCTCAGGCGCTTCCTAATTCTGCCCTAGGGTGAGGATGATCTTAGGTGTATTCGGTAAGAGGCTGGAGAGGAGGTTCACATAACAGAAGCTCTGCTTCACTGAAGAATAAGGAACACTAGCATTGATTTGATTACAATGCATATTGCAAACTCCTATAATCAAAAGAAATCTAGAGAAAAAAGCACTTCCTTATTGAAATGGTTCTAGGGGTTGCTTGTGCGTAAGCCGGTGCTTATCTCCCCGGCTGGGTGCAAACACCCGGCTGGGTCGCCTAAGTGAACCTTTTCTGTCCGGACAGCCACTCACCCGTGGCTGACTCAATCGCTGGCAGAATCCGTCAGTGGGCGTTTCTTAAACTTCTTCCAGCAAAGAAGCTCTTTGACGCCTAGTCTTCTCCTACTCTCTCTGTGCGAAAGCCTTCTGCGCAAGGAGGGCGTGGGCAGCGGAGGACCCCTACTGTCCCCGCTGGTCCCAGGCAAGGAGTCATGGGACCGCCTCACCGCTTCCCCCCTCTGCCCCCCTTCTCCACTGGTGCTATGCTGATTCTCTTCCCCAGAAGATGGGCTGCTTCTCCCGATCCCTGGATGCTCTCTGGAATCCCTCTGGATTTTGCTCTCTCCCTCCGGCATTGATGGCAGTTCCCTGACACTTATAGTTGTGGGACAAGGGATCCTGAAGGAGACAAACGGTAGAAATCCTAGTGTATTGTAGTTGGTATATTTGTTATTTAAAAACAAATACACCTGCTTCTCCCGCTGCTTTCCCCCAAGAAAATAAACATCAGTCAGTTTTTCTGCAGATTGATGTTCCATTTCAGCGGAAAACCGCAAGTTTTCCCAGGGACAGTGGTGGGACAAGCTAAAAACCTCTCAAGCCCTTGCTCAGAAACCATGAGACAAGCAGAAATCCTCTTGGACCTGTTCTTTCTAGACACAGAACAAGCAGAAGTGTGGATGAGCCCAAAGTGTTTTTTTTTTTTAAGGCTGAAATGGGAGAAGATGCTGTAAAACATCTTGGCCCTACAATTTTAATTTGTTGTTCCCTCTTCTGTAACATACTGAATCTAATGGAGTAATCTTGGAAGTCCACCACAGTGTGCTTTGTTTCCGCATACCTGAAACACACTCCCTTTAGAAAGAAACACATTTCCTCTGTCCATTTCCAATAATTTACATCATCTGTGGTTTTCTGGAATGTCCTGTCTCTCTGTGTATTGTGACACATAAAATTGCCTACCTTATGAATGTATGTGCCTGGCAGCGAACATAAATATAAAATATAAAATAATTTCTGCTAAACGTTATACGTAGAATAATGTGTGTCAGCATCAGTGGCTTCTCACATATTGTTTATTCCTCCACAAGCAGCACCATTCTCGGTCAGCTGTCATTTTGTGACAACAAAACAGCAGCAGTACCATTTCTCCAGATTTGACATTTATATCTCCTGGAGCAACAAAACACAAAGTCTTTCTGGACATTTTAGAATTTTTTTGTCTTAAAGGAAAAACATAACCTTGCATTTGCTTAAATAATTTGTAGGATTAGATATAGGGATTATTCCAATCACTTTTTCCTTGTCCTCCTTTTATGGTGACTCAAACAAAACTCATTTTAGTTATCCACACTAGACAGTATACCATCTCGCTTCAATTAAATGTATGCCTGATTAGACTTCATTGTGGTGAGCTTTTCTTCACATTTTGAATAGAGAATGCGGGCCCAAAACCAAAGCACCTTATTTTAACAAGCAAATTATTTTCGTAGTCCTGTGTCACAAGTATTAATAGCATTTACGCCATTCCTTGTAAAGAAACAACTAAAAAATGTGTAAAAAAGAAAGAAAGAGAGGAAGTAAATATAGATTCAGATGTTTGAAACTAAGAAATGATTGCAGGTCCAGGAGGTCAGGAATCTGCGATAAAGACAGGACAATAGTTTGGGATTGAAATGGCCACAACTTTATTGATTAGAAATGTCAGAAGGTTTTGGCATGGGCACTGAATATGTATCCTGAATCAACAAGCCCAATTGCTGGCTGATTATTCTATCTTGACTAAGAAATAATTATTTGAACCGTTGAGTTATATGTATTTACATAAACTTCATAACACAGTGGGACTTACTTTTGAGTAAGCAAACATAGTATTGCATAGTTAGTTAGTAACTAAATAACAACAACCTATGAATAAACAATATGTATAATATGATACTAAGGCTTTACTTTATCAGGCTTTCAGGGTTTTAAAAAGGAGTGTATTGGCAGCTCGTGTGTATTTGGTCCCACTTAGAGCCGTTCTATGTATGTCTAGCTCTACTGGGTTCAGTAGGGTTGCATTGCTTTGTACAATATGCTAAGTATAGGATTTGCAGCATTAGCATATTTTTGAGCAATTATACTTGTGTCAGAAACCAAACAGATGATTTATGTGAACACAGTAGTATAACAAACTGTTGCAATGAGTGAATAAACCACCCTTCCATCTTTAAGTGTAGTAACCTGTTGCAATTGAGTCTAGATGTTGTGGTAGAGAATGTTCTCCGTTGCACCCAAGGAGGTGTTTTTTCTAGGAAGCAAAAGAAATAATACATTTTTCCAGGAATTTATGAATCATATATAAGTGATTGGGGAAGGAAAATTCTTCAGCTGGCTGGAGAACTATTCTGTTGTCAAAAAGCTGGCTGAGTGATTTGAGATATTAACTTTAGCAATTGCCAGGATTATTCATCGTAGAGTAGTATTATGCGTACTGAAATAATTTATGAGGTGCCTGCTTTCATTCAAGTGAGGAAAATAAAATATTTACAGTGTTTGAAAGACTCACTATACAATAATGTGGGCAAGGTTAAAGCAGTTTTCAGTAACACAGTAATTGTTATAATTTCTAACACATTTCTCTTGTAGCTATTAACTGTTGCCTCAAGATGCAAACAGGACTTTTAAGTAGAAAACAAAGACCCACTTTATGCCCTGTTTTCTATATTGAGGTATGGGCACAATGTTGCAGCCTAAAGATATTTGGAATATTCCAGGATCTAGGCGGTCCTCAGCCAGTGATGTCCCAACTCTGCCTTCTGCTCTGACCTGCTAATTTCTTACTTGCTCATCATCACATGCTCCCTGTGCAGTGGTACTTTTGGTTGTCCCCTCTCTACTTCCCACTCATACCCTTTCCTTTTTTTACCTACCCCTCTCCCTGTAACGAATCCACTTTTCTGTGCTCTTAGCTATATTCTTCTATCCTTTTGATACTGCCTCTAAAGTTTAAAGCAGGGGTCATGAGAGCCACTAGACCTCCCCATTTGGGTGGCCACCAGATGATTCCCCATTTGGCATGCCCACCTGCCTTATGCCTGGTGCCATGTTGTTTCTGGGCCAAAAAGGATGTTGCAAGCTCTGCCAGTCAGCTGATCAGTGCCTGCAAAGCCCTTTGCCAGGTGCTTTGAAGCCCCAACTGTCAGCTGATTGGCTGGCTTTCAAAGCACAGTGCAGAGTTATCTGCAAGCACTGACGGTCATTTCCCCTTTTCGCAGAAAGCTAGAGGCAGCACTTTGAACACAAACTACTTACCCTTCATGGGGAAGATGTGATGCTTTTAGGAGCATTTGCCCCTTAGCAGAGATGTCAAGGGGGTTCTCTGGTAAGCTCCCGTTGCTCTGTCCCAGCTTCTGCCATCCTAGCAGTTTGAAAGCACACTAGTGCAAGTAGATAAATAGGTACCGCTGCGACGGGAAGGTAAACGGCGTTTCTGTGCACTCTGGCTTCCGTCACACTGTTGCGTTGCACAGAAGCAGCTTAGTCCTGCTGGCCACATGACCCGGAAGGTTGTCTGTGGACAAACGCTGGCTCCCTCAGCCTGAAAGCGAGATGAGTGCCACAACCCCATAGTTGCCTTTGATTGGACTTAACTGTCCAGGGTTTTTTTTACATTTTACCTTTACCTTTCAGGAAGCTTCCTGTAAGGTGCATTCCTGGTGTTAATCCGCTGATTAGTGCTGGAAGTGCTGTAACCAGCAGCCTTCTTTGAACTTTCGCAGGCGGGTGGTCCTGTGCACCTGTCAAAGTTGGCCTGTGAGGGCTGGTGGAGATAAGTGTAGGGGTTTGGAGTTACTCGTGCGTAAACTGTCCCCGTTTGGGAGCTTAACTGCCTGGGTTAAACCGTCCTGACTGCACAGCCCATCTCAGCGGGGCTGCCTCAGTCGCTAGCAGAGTCTGTCTGTGGGTGTTTCTTAAACCTTTGCCAGCATAAAAGCTGTTTGACACCCAATCGTCTCCGCCTCTTATTGCGTGGGAGTCTTCTGCGCAGGGAGGGCGTGGGTAGTGGAGGACCAGTGCTCTCCTCACTGACTTCAAAGGAAGAATCCTGGAGCCCTTCCCCCTCTTGCCCCATTTGCTCTCCTGGATCCTTGGTGTTACGCTGATTTCCTTCTCTCTCTATCAAGCTGCGTCTCCCCCTAGTGCTGGTACCTTCCCCTGCAGAATCGGAGAGCCTCTCCTTCTGTTGCTCTGATGTCAGTTTCCTGACAATAAGGATCTGGCCTGCTGACTGGATCCAATTTCCTATGCCTGGTTTAAAGCATTTTCACATCCCTAAAAATCTTACTTTCACAATTTCTGACGCAGTAGCCTTGTTCTAGGGCAGCCAATTATGCACCGCTACAAAGAGCACACAGAATTGCATAAAATTTACATATGCTAGGTTATGTGGCAATGATATAGGAATTAGATGGAAATTAGAAAATATCTGAGCTGATGAAGTCCACATCCAAGATTTTCAGGAACTGCCATCCCTACTTCAAAACTGGCAATTGTTTTTAGAAACAAAGAATGCTTATTTTCCTAGTAATTGGGCCATGGGAAGTGTTGTTTTCTTCTTAATCCCAGCAGGCTGTCTATGAAAATGACTTTGGAGGTCTTGAGCAAAGAACATGAATGGAATTATTTAACATTTCTGATACTAGAAAAATTTCAAGAGGGTCCAGCAGTCATTTACATTAGCTTGTCGCACCTTATGAGAAGACTTGCCTATTTGCAAGTTGTAGAAACAGTAGGTAGCCCCTCTCCCTTCCCCAAATAGAATAATTTGCTCTTTGTGATCAGTAGGTATGCTATACTGGTACTTTAATACATGTTCTTTTTAGCAGAATAACTAACATGGTAGTCAGGTTAACATTCCTAGTACTAAAATGCAGCCTTGTGTGTGAAGGGCACATATTTAATAGCTGCAACAGTGTGGGGGAAGGAGTGTTTAACATTTCCTTGCCGGCAGGCCCCCCCCCCCCATCAAAATTGCTCTCATCCAAGCTGTTTTCCTCACCTCTGAAGGGAGAAAATGTAACAAGTGTGAGAGTAAAATCTTTTTGGCACACAGTTCAGCTGTTCCATATGAACATCCATCTTTAACAACCCCAAACTAAGTCAGACGTTGGAGATCTGTGAGTGGCCCTCTGGTTTCTTCATCCTTTCTTAAAAGAATGAAAATAAAAGATACAGGGGTGAAGGGTGATACCGTTCAAGACCATAGCACAGGAGGAGAGGGTATTCCAAGCCATTTTCTTAATGTAAATCCTCACCCCTCTTCCCATTACTGTTTGAAAACATTTATAGATACTAAGCCAACTCCTTAATTATGTGAGAACTGGAAGTAGTCTACTCAGGCTCCCTCCTAAAACCCACCAATGAAGGAGGCAGGAGAGCCAGTGCTGTGACTTGCGCCCCCAAACTCCCATGCATTCCTTGTCTTTCTGCAAACTTCAGTGGTTAGCGTTACAGCCAGCCAAACTGTGCTGCTAAACTTCAGCTGCTAGGAGGAAAGACCTTTGCCTGTGTTTGCTACAAGGCTCTTCCTTTCAATACAACCACACTGCTCCAGCATCTTTTGTGTGCTCACCATTTGTGAATTAAATGGAAGAAAAATGTTTTATGGAGGGAGGAAGTCAGGGCAGTAAATTATACTGACCATTTAAAGTTAAGACTTCTAGCATGGTGGTGAGGAGAGGAGAAATATCCCTGTCTTTCAAAGACTTTTCTCTCCCTACTTGAGTGGAGAGGGGTCTGCTGATCTCCTAGTGCTGGCTCTGGTTAAGCTTACTGAGATGCAGTCCCTGAGTGCATACCCTCCATTGTAGATGGGCCTTGAAGGCAAAAGGTTGCCCACTCCTGATTTAATCCAAGAAGAGATTTTTTTAAAGGGCTTGATCACACACAAAAAATAGTCTCCATGTGTACAATTTTGGAATTCCAGATATTTCATATGCTGAACAGAAATGTCACTTTTTAAAGATTCCAGACATCTTTCCATTAAGGTACATCAGTTAGATATAACATCAGTGTATGATACTGGCAATCAGTTAAGAGGTACTTCATGAAGCATGGCATTTATCACAGTGTCACAAGTTGAATTGCTTGTTCATTTTTCTCTATCCGCTTTTCATGTAGAATTTATTTCAGAGCATGATCAAAGCTTTACTCTTCATTAGATACTGCATTAGCTAATTTGACTTTTGGCAACCCACATCCTTGTTCCTATTAAACACCATCCATAAATTGAGATAAGGATTCTGCCAAAACGTTTAAGAATTGCATGATGGAAATATACTATTGGGTGCATTATGCAACTGCATTCTAGACTGCTGGGTTGGTAAATTTGAAGTTAAGAAATGCTATCTTATATACTTGAAAATAAAAGATGGCATTTTAAAGCACCTGAATATTGACAGAAATACGAGAAAAGACAGCCTTAAGGTCCATTGATCAAGGATCAATGAATGAGCTGTCGTGTAATTTATTATGGCTGATTAGGGGTTTGTTCGTTCGTTGTATTTACATTTCTAATACTTGCTGGATACCAATTCATGTAGCTGCTTATCAAGAGTTCACCAGGTATTTTCACAGTTGTAAGGGACACAGGGGGCACTGTGGTCTAAACCGCAAAGCCTAGGGCTTGCTGATCAGAAGGTCGATGGTTCGAATCTCCGCAACGGGGTTAGCTCCCGTTGCTCGGTCCCTACTCCTGCCAACCTAGCAGTTCGAAAGCACATCAAAGTGCAAGTAGATAAATAGAATCATAGAATCATAGAATCATAGAGTTGGAAGAGACCACAAGGGCCATCGAGTCCAACCCCCTGCCAAGCAGGAAACACCATCAGAGCACTCCTGACATATGGTTGTCAAGCCTCTGCTTAAAGACCTCCAAAGTAGGAGACTCCACCACACTCCTTGGCAGCAAATTCCACTGTCGAACAGCTCTTACTGTCAGGAAGTTCTTCCTAATGTTTAGGTGGAATCTTCTTTAGGTACCGCTCCAGCAGGAAGGTAAACAGTGTTTCCATGCGCTGCTCTGGTTCACCAGAAGCAGCTTAGTCATGCTGGCCACATGACCCGGAAGCTTTCTGCTGACAAATGCTGGTTCCCTCGGCCAGTAAAGCAAGATGAGCTCCGCGACCCCAAAGTCGTCTGCGACTGGACTTAATAGATTTTCAGGATACCGCATTGTTTCCAAAATAGTACCATGCTTTTGCTACAGATGTGCACAATCACAGGACTCTCAAAGCATTGAATATGTTTGCACATCAGCATACTGGATTAGTTTCTATGTCAGCAGGAACTTTGAATCCAAAGGACCATGTTTAAAGTTCTGTTTGAGCTCAGAGGCTTTTTCCTGGCCGTCTCTCATGCCCCCCTGAAGGTTGGGTATACTCTGGAATAGTTTTGGGGCTGCAACCAATGGTGAAAATAATGAAAACCGATCTCCCCCACATAGAGTGCCAAAAGGGCATGTTGGATCCATGATATAGATACCGGGTGAACTATTTTGTTCTTCACACTTGAAGAGATAAAATAACATGTTAAAATTGTTTTAGTAAATATGGTAATCATCCATGATAAAGTTACGAAAGTTTTAAGCAACACCCACTCCTCTTATCAGTCTGGTATCCTGGGCATGACTGATAATTAGAATTAACATAGAAATCGGTCCAGATGCTAAGACGTGTTGAAACTGAGTAAGACTGTAGTCGGTAGTTTGCTGTGAATTACAAGAACATTTTCTGTGGTTTGGTTGGTCTTTTAGTTGGCGACACGAAAGTGATCTTGAGCTTTAATAGTGTTGTTTCTCATTCTAAGCCCTTGCAGAACAGCACTATTCTAAATTGCGAGACTTAAAGTCATTCTGCTTTTCAAACACATGTTCTACATGATGATTACAGGGTGTATGTCTTGGTATGAGGAAAACAGGATAGAATTAACATGGCTCCCTGGTGTCAACACTAAAATATCCTCCTATTTTGCCATCTGCCAAATGGGTAAGAAGCAAAATGTCAGTGTCTCTTTCACCCTTGATAATTGCAGCACTATCAAACTCTTCGTGGACTTCTGCCAAGTGCTCAGAGAGCCAGTGGAGCTGGCCTGTTCTGCAAAAAATTACCGCCATGAGCAACAGGAGCAGCTGTGTTTCCACATCAGTGTGTCCCTCAACTTTGCTAAAAAATTAGATATGAATTCTTGGAATTTTGAGCAGATAATTTGATTTCTACAGTGACAGCCAGCCACTATTGCATAGATAAAATAAGATCAATCCAATTATCAAGAGAGGTTAGGAAGGAGTGTGTTCAGGAAGGAAATCTAATTGAAACTTTGTTATAAACCGTTGGTGGTCGATGAATTAGTAACAATCTAACTTATTTATGATTTTATTTTGAAAACTTGTACCAAAGCAAATTCAATGTTGCTTACAATCCAAAACATCAAAACAACAATGAACTATAACGCACCCCATTAACATTGCTAGTATTAACATCGAAGTCAAGCCTCCATAACACTTTCGCTTGTCCCACTGCTTTCCCCCACGAAAACCCACTGCATCAGAACAAACATCAATCAGTTTTTCAGCAGACTAATGTTTGTTCCGATTCAGTGATAAACAGTGGGTTTTCTGGGGGAAGTGGTGGGACATACAAAAAATTAAAAAAAAAATAAACCGTCTTGGACCTGTGCCTTGAAAACATGGAACAAGCAGAAAACATCTTGGACCTCTGCTTTCTAGGTATGGGACGAGCAAAAGTGCAGATGGGCCCTAAGAAATGAAAGATAAACCAGCAAAAACAAAACAATCAGCTAAAGCAGCCTTTTAAAACAGCCACATTTTTACCTGCCACCTAAAACAATATAGTGATGGGGCCTGGCATACCTTGCTTGCCTCGACATAATCCCTGTTACGAGGTCAAGATTCTGATTTATAGAACCTATATGCAGAGTTAATAGGGCACTCATTTGTATATTGTATATTTACAAACAAGAAATTAATGATCAAATTAGGCATGGTGCCGCATAGAGCACATTGGGATTTTCATTTTATTTTACTTAATAGCAGGTGCCAGAGAGGGGAGGCTTTTTCTCAGAACTGCAGCACAAAAGGAGGAGGGAAGGTTTAACTTTTCCCTTCCCAGCCATGATCCCGACTGAAGTGCCTCTCACACACTGCTGTTAGCCCTAGTTTCTGCTTTTCCCTCAGCACCCGTAAAGAAATGACAAAGTCCCCAAAGCAGCGTGTGTGTGAATTTCACTTTGTGATTTGAATCAGTCAGTCAAACCTTTAACCACAGTCTTCTGGTTTCTGGTAAAATGCAAATAGAAATACAGTGGAACCTTAGTTTTTGAACATAATCCGTTCTGGAAGTATGTTCCAACTTCTGAAATGTTCGAAAACCAAGGCACAGCTTCCGATTGGCGCAGGCTCCCTGGAAACAATAGCCGACAGCTGCATCGGATGTTCAGGTACCGAAAAACATTTGAAAACCGGAACACTTACTTCCGGGTTTTCGACGTTCAGGAGCCAAAATGTTTTGAGTACCATGGCGTTCGAGAACCAAGGTTCCACTGTACAATTTCTAGTCTTTGTTTACATACATCACTTGCCAATCTTTTAAAATACACTTGCAGCATATCTCTCTGTTCTTTGTCCATTTGCCTAATCTCTGGTTTTCTAATCTACTTGAGGTACAGCACTACTTGTTACTGCAGAATAGGCTATTTTTGGTTTGAGGCCCACAACAGCTTCATGGATGGATGGAGGGCACCTAATGGACCAAGTGACATTTAAGGATTTACTTTCTCCTTGCTAATATCTGTGAAAGTTGACATGGTAGATATATAGTCTTGTCCTGTCAATGTATATGTAGATTTTTCTCCACTATCACTTACTCCCTAGAACAGGCACCCCTAAACTTGGCCCTCCAGCTGTTTTGGGACTACAACTCCCATCACCCCTAGCTAACAGGACCAGTGGTCAGGGATGATGGGAGTTGTAGTCCCAAAACAGCTGGGGGGCCAAGTTTGGGGATGCCTGCCCTAGAATAATGCAGAAAAATTGCTGTTCACTTGTGTTGCTGATAATGTTCATGTTATACTTATCCCTTGTGCGTTTTTAATCGTTGATGATAATTTCTGCACACAAATACATGCACTCATAACTGAATGGTATTCTGTTCATCTCTTCTCTCCCCGTCCCCCCAACCAGCATTTAGCACTAGCTGTGAAATTTCTTATGGCATACGCGATTGCTGATAAACCACGAGACATCCAGATAAAATTGGCAAGGCTGGAATTTGAATCTCTGGAGGCACTCAAACAGCAGGTAAGAACTAAGAATATTGTAGGAATATTGCAGGTGAGAGAAAGATGGAAATTGTCACTACTATCCTTTGTTCCTACTGAGTTTTGTTACATACCCTTAAAGCATCCAGTCCCTTAAAATAATTCATAATGCATTATTGCTACCAACATTCAGTTTTTAATGGTGTAAATGATGGCTTGGCTGTATGGATACATGCCAATATATACAAGACCATTTCTTCTCTTGGCATTTAATGTCTACTTACAATGTCAAAATAAAGGAGTATTTCTAGTGCCAATGCACATTCATTGAGTTCTGCATTTGAGGCCACATTATTTGTCATTAATGCTTGTCTTTTCAAACTTGCCTAGGAGGCACATCAACTTTCTCAGCTTCTCCTGCTAAATTGCTCTTGTTATAGGTCCATCTCACCAGCCTTCCCCAGCTGTAACTGTACTGCTAAACCAAAGCAATTTGTTGTTAATTTGGATTAAAGCAGCCCAAAATAATTTGGATAACTCAACAGTAACAAAAACAGTTACATCTCAATAATATTAAAATCTCACATAATAGAATACCCACACCTCTCTTATTCTGCCATCTCTTTACTACCTCAGACCAGTGACCAGAAACCCAACTAAACAGGAAAACTTAAGCTGGCTTCCAGAAAAAGTCGGGCTTGTGCTTTTGAGGCAGGAAGGATACTATAAATGTGGAGCAAATGCTGAGGCTGCTTCTTGCAGGCAATTTTTCTTGTTGCTGCTGATCTACTTAAGTTATTTTTAAAAACAACAGCTTTGTGCTTCTCTCATTCCTTAGGGCTTCTCTTCCCTTTCCTGGGATTGAAGAATTTAATAGTCTCAGAGTTAAGAAATATCTACCTGAACATTATCTACAGGTCCAATTAGCATGTATAAGACATTAGCTATTGTTTTCTCCAGGCTGATGTATTCAGCCTTTGAAGAATTAGCCAATTATTGGCAGCTTCTACTGAAAAAGCCATCCAAATTGATGGTATTATATATACATGCAAATGCTAATAACTGACTTAGGAAAAGTGAGCATGGAAATTTGAGACCATTCCACAGGGAAGCAGCCTCATCAGTGTTCAGATGAGATTCAGATACATCCTAATTCCAGTGGCTTGGAAAAAAGGGAGATCCCTAGAAGGTTTTGCATATGCTTTAACTAAAGGTAAAGGTAAAGGTACCCCTGCCCGAACGGGCCAGTCTTGACAGACTCTGGGGTTTGTGCGCCCATCTCACATCTATTGGCCGGGGGCCAGCGCTGTCCGCAGACACTTCCGGGTCACGTGGCCAGCGTGACAACGCTGCTCTGGCGAGCCAGAGCCGCACACGGAACGCCGTTTACCTTCCCGCTGGTAAGCGGTACCTATTTATCTACTTGCCCCCGGGGGTGCTTTCGAACTGCTAGGTGGGCAGGCGCTGGGACCGAGCAGCGGGAGCGCACCCCGCCACGGGGATTCGAACCGCCGACCTTTCGATCGGCAAGCCCTAGACGCTGAGGCTTTAGCCCACAGCGCCACCCGCGTGCCTTATATCTGAATGCTGTGTCAGAAGTTCCATTTGAGGCATTTCTCTTCCAATTCTTGGTGTGTGTTCCCATCCAGGTCAGGGCTCTCTTCCGCAGTAACTGCATATCAGGCTGAAGATTGAATCTAAGGTGTTACTGCTCAATTTTGCCTTCCTCAGATGCATTTATTGAGAAGAAACCATGGCTAGACAGCAGCTTTGCATAATATTACAAGAGCAGGATTGTAAACCTACTGGAGCTATTCCTTTTCACTGCATTAAAAGAGGGGAAAGTAGGTCACCCATTGAAACCTTAAACACACAAGTTATTCTAGTCACCTTTGGGTTAGAGAGTATAAAACATAATGCCAACTTCAATTTACTGAATCTTTCAGTCCGTAACTATTTGATTCCAGTTAAGGATATTTTCCTCAATTTTTGAAGTGTATCCCCATCATATTTGTCTAAGCCCCAAGAATTCAGACATGGCTTAGAAATTATTTGGTGAGCTGAGCCTCCTGAATATTAATGAAAGCTAAGCTGGCACTCTGTTGATTTGGTAGGCAGCCCTGTGGCAGACTCACCTAACATGGCACTGGTTTCATTCCCCCTGTCTCCACCTTAGTACACCTGTGGTCAGAGATGAAGCCCCTACTAGGATATTTATAATTAGCCATTGCTATTATTTTTCTTTTTTACTTTTGCAGATGTCTCTTGATTGTGTTCTGTACTGTGGGCTTACCCACCCTTCCTCTTGTTCCACTGCTTTCCCCACCGCTCTCTAGTGCCCAGTCGGAGCAAACAGCAACCAGATTTTCTGCGAATTGTCATTTGTTCTGATTGAGGCCTTCTCCACATTTACCTTTTGCCCTGCTCTTTCCAGTCACAGGCCTGCACTTTAAAGCTCTGTGTCAAGAGCCTGGGGTTTTCTTGGACCAGAACTTTTCCTGTGGAAACCAGAACTTTAGCACTCAATCGGAGCAGATATCAATATGCTATTGGCTCCAATTGAGCTTTAAAGAGCGAATTTTTCGGGGAAAGCTCCAGAGCAGAAAAGAAAGAAAAGTGTGTGTGTGTTTGGAGTTTTAAAGCGCAGACTATGCCTAGAAAGAACAGAGAAAATGTAAGTGTGGATAAGCCCTTAAAGCTAAAGAGCAGGTTTTCCCTGGGAAAGGAACAGGACAAGTGGAAAACGTATCAGTCCCATCTCTAGTGTGGGTCAACCAGAAAACTACTTGGACCAGTGCTTTATAAACACGGGACAAGAAGAAATGTGGACAAGCCCAGCCTTTAAGCATTTGAGTTTTTAGTTAATGTAGTGAAGTAAAATGACTATATGAGCTGTCACTCATTGCTCCATTTCTCTTGATATGGACAAATTACATCGGTGCATGCTAAAGTAATTGAATGACTCGAGCACTTAGACATTGTTTTTAAAGAACGTTCTCACAAAATTATCGCAGAATAATCTCCATCATCTTTTACAAAGCTGTCTGCAAAAAGTATACTGTCATCTGCAATGGGCTTATATGGAAATTAGGAATGCTTTTAATTGTATATATTTCTAAGCATGCAGTGCAAAATTGGCAGCACTAGTTCATCCGTAAGTCACTTGGATTAAATTTGGCAGTGCTGATTTTAAAGGAGATGGGAGAAGATGATGTCAAAACTGTTCTATCTGGGGTAGATGGGCCTGTTGTTTACATGCCAGTATTTCCAGGAGAGCACTGTACATTTTGAAATGGGTGGGTGTTTCTCAAGGCATGAGAATACTATTCTCCCTTTTGATTTTTATGGCGTATATCATAGTCAATGCCAATGTACAAGTGCAGACATGTTTCAGCATCTAATATATAAAATGCTTATCAGATCTAGGTGAGAAGAAAAATCCTTGTTTTCTGCTTTAGCTTGTTTGTTAACTAAAGTGGGTCTGCTTGTGTGTAACTTGCAGTAATCGGGTGCCCTGTCCTTGCATCACATAGTGTTTGGAATGTATGTAGTATTGCGGAAGCAGTTAAGAGAAGAAAAACATATTTCAACCCACCATTAAGACGTAGGCTGCAGTTCAGTTGAAAGTGAGCTCAATCCTATTGAAATGAGTATTAAACACATTTCACTCTAGTTCAGTTTGTTCCCACAGATTTGAAGAAATGCAAAGTACTGATATGGGGTATCAGTTTCTTATAAATTATTTTTCCCTGTTACGGTTTAAAAACAAATAGCTGGCGAGTAGTATTTCACCAGAGGCAGATTTTGGGCAGTGTGACAGATTCTGCCACACTGGGCCCTGAACTCTGACATAGTGAATTGAGCAGAACAGAAGGTGAGAGGTGGGGGCACGATGAATTTTGGATAGGGTGCGGCTGAAATTTGAAAGACCAAAGTTGACCCCTGGTCACACCACTTTCATTTTTATGATACGGGACTCAGCACAGTTGTGAATGAGGACTTCCTTACCTCCGCCCCGTTAAGCTGAATGGAAGTGAAACAGAAGATCATGACATTGTTGTTCCACTCTTCTATTTATAGGGAATAATTAAGACCGCGGTAGAGAGGAAGATGGTCAAAAGGAGAGCAGAGGCAATGTTGCCGTGAGGACAATAGTGCTCTTGTTTCTTTCTTTGAGCTGTTGTGAGCTTGTAACACTGGTGTTGCTATCCATGTTTTCCTCTTTCTGTGCTGTATTGTCACCGTATTTATGCTGAGTTGAACTGTACTGAACTGGTGCCAGCATTGTTTTCAGTCACCAGTGTAATGCACCAAGTATTTTGTAATCGTTCATATCAACTCTGTGGCCTGGGCTATTAATATCTATGTCTGACAGATGAAGAACTGTAGCTGAGGAATCATAATGCCTAGAGTTGTCCAGAGGGTTTCGAGCCCCTCTGGCTCTTCTGTTTTACTTAACTTTAATACACACCAGTTTCATTTAATGTAAGAGAATCTTGCTAGGGCTGCTATGGTTCAGTATTCCTTCTCGGGGATGAACAGAGAGCCTGCTGTATCAAGTGCCACTCTCACTGCCACTGTGTAGGTAAGGGATAAAAGGGTAAAGGGACCCCTGACCATTAGGTCCAGTCGTGGCCGACTCTGGGGTTGCGGCGCTCATCTCGCTTTATTGGCCGAGGGAGCTGGCGTACAGCTTCCAGGTCATGTGGCCACCATGACTAAGCTGCTTCTGGCGAACCAGAGCAGTGCACAGAAATGCCGTTTACCTTCCCGCCGGAGCGATACCTATTTATCTACTTGCACTTTGAGGTGCTTTCGAACTGCTAGGTTGGCAGGAGCAGGGACCGACCAACGGGAGCTCACCCCGTTGTGGAGATTCAAACCACCGACCTTCTGATCGGCAAGTCCTAGGCTCTGTGGTTTAACCCACAGCGCCATTCACATCCCTAGGTAAGAGATACAGCAAGGTAAATGGCATGGTGGTCTTGCCCATAGCCACTGCAGGGGAGGTAAGCTTCAACCAGCACCCTGTGCTTGGATACTTCACCTAGGTCATGTGACACAATCAGATCAGTGAGAGGATGGCTCTGCCAAAGCCTGATCATGTCAGGGCAGGCTCTGATCATCCAATAGAAGGGCACCTTTACCTAGCCTGTTCGACAGGCTGCCCCTCGATTGCATTTGAAATCTACATGTGTATCATATGCATACGTACCAATATCATCAAGCAGTTGTTTGTATGAGTGCAGCAGCCATAGGTTTCCTATCACCCCAAGTTTCACATCACCTCAAACCAACGTACTTACAGTGGAGGCAACTCATATATTTAGTGGTGAGACACTGAGTGTTATGATGGACATCTTTTGATTAGTCCTCTGAGAGGGAAGGCATTCTGCATCGGCTAGATTAGTTAGCATTTTCCTTTTGGAAAGCTGAGAGTTGGACCCTGAAAGCAGAGGTGTCACTTATTTGTGGATAGCATGTTTAGTGTTCAGATTCAATCCTCAGCATCTTTTAACTAAAAATCCCAGGTGGCGAGAAACACCAGTAAACCCCTGTTAACAGTACTGAGCTCAGCTGTTCCATTGCTTTGGCTCAATATAAAACAGTGCTCCCTAAATTAAGATGTGCACCCCAAAACCTGAAAGATAAAAACTTTAACTTAGCTAGTCTTGATAGCATTTTTCTTTTGCTGAACTTTGTGTTACCTGCCAGTGATAACAGGATATGTGAGATAACACCAAGTGCATGGGGCGTGATGATAAAATTAGGACTGTAATGAGGGATAATTGAGAATTAGCATCAAAACTTTTAATTAAATATGTGTGAAACTTATGTAATTAGTTATTTCCTGTGGATGGAATTGTGAAAAAAACCTTTCTAGAAAGTTGAGGTTTTCTTCTCAGATTGTTTGACCTCTTCCATGACATTGGGTAACTGTAGGTACACCCTAATGCACTTAAATAATCATTGCTAAGATACATTTCTGTCAGTCTTAATATCTGATCTATATCCTAATGATAATATTTAAAATTAAAATTCTCTTATTGCACTAGAGAGTGTGCGTCATGGTTCTATAGGAAAATATGAAGCCGGACAACAGAAAAAGTCTGGGTGGTTTCAGTAAACTATTAAAAATGTCTAGTTATCATGAATATAGTAATGCCAAATGGTTTCATATTAAAACCATTAGTTTTGGAAATTGAGGAAAGTGTTTACAAAGCATTGAGAATAGGATTTCCAGGAAGGTAAGGTATACATGGTGGGGAGAGGCATTCATACAGCCTCCCTGCCCCCAGTCAATGAATGTACTTAAAATATCAAAATAAGCACTTTGAAGAGGTTGTGGAAACTGATTGGAAGCTAGTGGAGATGGCAGAGTGCTAGCTTAGTGTGTTCATATTGCTCTGTCCTGATTTGCAATCTCCCATATTCCAGTCTAACTAAAGTTTTTGGACAGTTTTCCAAACCATCTCCATGTACAGAGGATTGCTGTCATCCAAACAAGTAGTTAACAAGGCACTGATGGCTAAAGGAAGACTCTGTTCAGGTAGGGTTCTATATCAGTCATATCAGCCTAAACCAGTGTTTCTCAAACTTGGGTCTCCAGCTGTTGTTAGACTACAACTCCCATCATCACTGGCCCTGCCAGCTAAGAATGAGGGGATTTGTAGTCCAACAGCTGGAGACCCAAGTTTGAGAAACACTGAACTGATAAAAGGTGCATTGATCCACCAAGATAGCATGTGCCTCTGCTGACAGAGAGGGACCATTGAACACGCCAATCTACAAAACGCACCAGTCTACAAAATCCAGAACAGATTGAACACCACTAACCCAACCATAGATTACCCCACCACTAACAAGTTCCTCCAACTTGTCTGCATTGAGCTCAATTTTGCTTAGTATTCTCCTGTCTCTCCTTTCTTTTCCAGCATGGCATAGCCTTGTTCCTATTTGGGAGGCAGCAGTTAGCTTCTGCTTTCTCTCCTGTTGTCAATCAGCAGCTGGGGAGGAGATGGCGAACGCCAACAACCACCAGCTCTGTCAGTTTTCATGAGTAATTGTTATTTATTAAAAGGTACTATACTGTACAGACAAAATGACAATTAGAAGAAAACAAAAACAAAACCACACAGTACCATTAAAAACCCATCAAAAACCAGGATAAACAAAATGTTCATTGCAGCTTTCTTAAAGCTAGGCAAAGGAGTCAGCTTGGTCTCACGAGGACTTAATGTGCTGTAACTCCATGCTCCAAAACTTCCATATTTGATGGTTGCAACATGCTCTACATGGGCCTACCATTGGAGATGACTTGGGAACTTCAGTTGGTCCAAAATGCAGCAGCCATATTACTAGATCTCACATAACCCCTGTTTTAAAACAGCTGTGTTTTGGGGCCTAATTCAAGGTGCTGACTTTGGTGTTTAAAGCCTGAAGTGACTCAGGCCCAAATAATCTGCTATATACCTTAAAGCCTGCCTGAGGACTTGGATGATACCTTCCTAGAGTAGATAATACGTTACTTCTAAGTGCCACTGTCCACTGAAGGGCTAACTGCATGTAAACTTGCTTATCACAGCAGTGGCCCAGAGTGCCTTCCATCAGCTTTATGGACAGAGATAGCCTAACTACTGTGGTCTATGCTCTGGTAACTTCAAGGTTAGATTATTGCAATGTGTTATACATAGGACTGCCTCTGAAGACGGTTCAGAAACTTCAGCTGGTGCAGAATTCAGCAGCCAGGTTGCTGACTGGAGCAAGACGGTTTGAGCATATTACACCAATTCTGGTCTGACTGCACTGGCTACCAATTAGTTTCTGGGCCCAATTCAAAGTGCTGGTTTTGACCTTTAAAGTCTTAAACGTCTTAGGACTGCAATACCTCGAGAGCCGCCTCTTTCCACCCTGAGATCATCTTTTGAGGCCCTCCTTCATGTGCCCCCTCCTCAAGAGGTGCAGAGGGTGGCAACACGAAAATGGGCCTTATCTGCAGTGGCTCCCCGTCTGTGGAGTGCTCTTCCCAGAGTTCACCTGGCACCTTCGTTATACACCTTTAGGCACCAGGCAAAAACTTTCCTTTTAAATCAGGCCTTTGGTTGATCTGATGGATATCCTATACGCTTTTAAAATGTGTTTTTTTGGGAGGGGGCTATAGGGTTATTGCTGTTGTTTTTATTTTATATATTGTAATATTTTCTGTGAACTGCCCTGAGACCTGTGGGTATAGGGCGGTATATTAATAATAATAATAATAATAATAATAATAATAATAATAATAATAATAATAATAATGTTCAGTTTAGTTTTTGCTGTTAATAAAAAGCCTCAGAAGGGAGGAATTTGGAGCAGAGAAATAGCATTGTTGTTCTCTTGTGCCAGATGTACCTTTGCTGCAGCTTTCAGGCCAAGAACCTTCCATAATGCATTGATGTGTTCAGGACCTGAAAGCTGGTACTTTCATAATTATTTCTCTTTGATTCTGGTAGTTGCATCTGTCAAATATCAACAAATCTTGTCATTTTAACCTGTTGGTCATGTTATGGAGCATATTACTGTATTTAAACTTCAGTCAGTTTTATGCCTCAAATGAACTGTGATGATCACCTGTTTTGACTTCCTGCATGACCCAGTAGCTCATCAGAGCTACAACACCAGGATATGCTCGAGGCTTTAATCATGTGTCTGTTCAGTTGAGACACTTTATGACTTCAGCCTTATATAATGCAATAATATATTCACTGTTGTGGTCACACCAGTGCATCCTACGCAGTCTGAATAAGGGTAGCATAGTGCTATTCCTTTGTCTGTGCTGCAACTGTTCCTTTCTACGCGGGCATCTTTTATTCACAGCAAACTCATCTGACTATAAACAGCCACTTCTCCCCCGGGCAGTCAAACCTAAAGTGTTTGTCTCCTTGGGTATGTGTAATATTTTGAAGCAAACCCTAAATGTATTGGGACAGCGGTGGGGTTAAAAAGAAATATTTCTAAGACCTTGTTTTAATGTTGAAGCCATGTAGTCTGCTACTTTCAAAATAAAGGTCATCCTTTTCACTCAGATTGTATGATTGGCTATTAATTAAAAGGGCCTAGTAATGTCTATAATTTAGCATCCATTCCTGAAATATCGTTATCAAAGCAGTAAGGGACATGGATTGAGACAGATTATATATATTTTTAGAGATTAGAAGGTGGTAGGATGCAACCATAGTTGATTATGTTGTGTTTTCTTGGTTTATCTCTCTTTACAAGTCTTGCAGGTTTTTATGTTGTTGTTTAGTCATTTAGTCGTGTCTGGCTCTTCGTGATCCCATGGACCAGAGCATGCCAGGCACTCCTGTCTTCCACTGCCTCCCGCAGTTTGGTCAAACTCAAGCTGGTAGCTTCGAGAACACGGTCCAACCATCTCGTCCTCTGTGGTCCCCTTTTCCTTGTGCCCTCAATCTTTCCCAGCATCAGGGTCTTTTCCAGGGAGTCTTCTCTTCTCATGAGGTGGCCAAAGTATTGGAGCCTCAGCTTCAGGATCTGTCCTTCCAGTGAGCACTCAGGGCTGATTTCCTTCAGAATGGAGAGGTTTAATCTTCTTGCAGTGCATGGGACTCTCAAGTGTTTTTTATAATATCCCATAAAACCTCTGGCTACAGACAGGCAATAAATAAATGTTGTTCACCGGCAGTAGAGAATCTGTGACACTCTAGGTGCTGTTGGGCTCAACTACTTCATAACCTTCATTAGGCCAGGGATAATGGGATTTGTAGTTCAGCATTTGGAGACCCACAGGCTGAATGGCTAACAATGGCTCTTTTCTACCTGGGCAGGATTAATTTAAGGAAATTGATACAGATGGTTTTGCTTTCCTTGTAATCAAATAAAGCTGTGATACACTTTAACCCTAATGCCAAAGTCCACAAGCTCAAAAAATGTTTCACTGGGCTGTCTCCATGCATCCAACTTCAGTTCTAAACTTGCAAGTTCTTCTTTAAAAAAAAAAGACAATGGAATACTTGTCAATAGTCTGCAAATTATTATGATGCTGTATAGTGCAGAAGCCTAGCTCTAGGTAGAAAGTATTTTGCTTTGGGCTATAAGCTGCATGTTGCAGTGCAGTTCTTAGCCTGTAGAAGTTTAAGGTATGAGATGTTTGCCAAAATGGGCTCAGAGTGGAGGTGCAAGAGTCCTCCAGGAAGCCATATATAGAATCTAAATTCTCCCTGGTGGGGAGGCTGAAAGAGATGAGGATTTTTGTCATGTTGCCCACATACGATTTATCTGTGCCATTTATATATTGAAAAGGCCAAAAGTTTAGAAAATGGTCATGCAATCTCTGTCTGTCTGTCTGTTTCTCTCTCTCTCTCCAGTTGTAGCTTTAGAGAGCAAGAAAGCTGCCTGACAGTCAAAAATCCTAGAGATCCTTTCGCTGTCACAATATATGAAGGTTATATAACATATATAAAGCAGGTTACGTAAGTGCTGCCCTGTAATGCAGTCAATCAGTCCTATTTTGGAAACTGATTATAATTGGAGTATTAAAGAACATTTCACAAATTCAACTGAGAAAAAACACAGAATTCCAGTGACAGCACTTAATATCAGCAATTTTGAGCTAGTCATATTTTCCTGAATCTATTAAATGCAGCAGGATCAGCTGTAATATAAAAGCAACCTGAGCACTTTGTGTTCATTTTAATTAAGAGCAAAAGCTGGGAGCTTTATAAATCCTAATCTTCTAGAGCAAACCCACACTTGTTTTTTTTTTTAAATCGAATGGTTGTGTGTATATGAAAATGCATGTGTGTTTAAAAAAACTAGTAATCTCAAAACAATGTATATTTTTATGCGTTTACCTTTTTCTCACCTCAAATCAGTCAGAGTTGTGCATACACCAAACAGAGCACTGCATCTGACCTGGAAACCAATTGCCCAATAGAGATCTGTATTGTCATCATAGCAAATGCATATTGATTGAATTATCATATATGAATAGATTTTTTTCCCTTTAAATGTATGAATAGTCCATAGGATCAGGTCCAGAACGCATCTCCTAACAGACAGTTTGCAATGCTTAACTTTTCATACCATGTGGACCGCGAGAGTATTTTGATGCGGAAACTACAGGTTGCATATTGCTTTGTTTTGTGGGGAGGGGAGCATGGCCACAGTTCCATGTGCAAATATCACTCTCATACCCATTAATGTATGGACAAAAGAGAGGACCAGAAGAGAGCTCAAATCTGAATGAAATTGGCATGTCCTGGTTTTTGCATATACAGTGGTATCTTGGTTCTCAAACTTAATCCGTTCCGGGAGTCTGTTTGACTCCCAAAACGGTTCGAAAACCAAGGTGTGACTTCCTATTGTCTTCTGCACTCAAGCAGAAGCTGCGGAAGCCACATCAGACGTTCAGCTTCAAAAAAACGTTCGCAAACTGGAACAATTTGTGGCATTCGGGAGCCAAGCCATTTGGGAACCAAGGTACCACTGTACAATCAAATTTAGAAATTATCACTATAATTTAAATAGGAATACATCTATTTCACCAGAGGGGGACACTATGACCAGGTGAACTGTCTGTGCCTGCTCCGTCAGCTTTCCGGATGCTAACTGCTGGTGGGCAACTACATGGCCTCTCTCCCAACCTGCAGTTCTGTGATTTTAGCTAGGCTTGGAGTAGCCAGCCATTCAAATAGAGGATTGTCCTCTGTAAAGCAGGTGGGGATGGACAGCAATCCATATCAATTGTCCCAGGTTTTGATTTTTTCCAGTCTTAAATTTAGTTCCCTAGATCTCTGCAACAATTAAAAAATAATAAAAAATCTGCAGCATTTTTGTGCAGATTTCTCCTAATAAACACATGTTTATATGTAATTGTCCCTAATACAAAAAAATGCAAAATGATTTTTCTTAATCTAATATGGTCTTGTATGCTGTTTTCACTAATGCAGCATATGCATTATTCACTAGTATATGCATTATTTGTACAGATTATTTGACTGGAGAACTGCTTTGCAAAATTTGGAGCAGTGTGAATTTTGAATGATGGCTGTGTTTCGATTTGTTTAGTGTTTCAGAAGGTGCAGGTTTGGTCGGTTCAGATTGAAATGCAAATTGCATCAAAATTGTCTCCCAACCCTAAAATCAGGGCAGAGGACGACCTTAGCAACTGCTCCATGTTCAAATCTGTTAAAGTGGGGAGTAGTGTTTTGAAAACCCTCATTTATTATGCCACTGTAGCATGCTACTTTATGTAAATACCGGAATTATTGAAGTAAATCACAGAATCTGTCTTAGAAATACCGCTTCACACCAAGCAATTCATTTAAATTGATTGAATTAGGTTACAAGCACATAAAGAATGAACTGTGTCCTGCTTTCATCAACAATATTCTTTATTTGGACACAATCTTAGGCCCGCCAACTGCTTTAAACTGCATTTAATTTGCCCTCATTATACCCCACATTTCATCTACAACGCTCACAAAAGCTTGGTTCTCAAGGACTTCCTTGGACTGGGAAGAGAATGTACCGCTTTTTGTAGGAAAGCTTTAAGGCAAACAAAAGCAAATGGCGAAACCTTCTCTAAATGAAAATGGAGGGGGCTAGTCAAAGGAAAGCTGTGAATTTAGGGCACCTTTCTCACTTGTACCTAGTATTTGCTTTCACTGATCTTGGGTTGATGTCAAGTTCACACTGTACTTAGGCCTGTCACATTGAAGACAATACCTGCAATAACTAACTTCTCTCTCAAATTGCTATCGGTGAAAATTGTATTTAGGGGTGCATGCATCTATCTTCATATGTCAGCTGTTCATATATTTGTGTGGCTAAATTTCCCCAGCATCTCTTTGTTTTCTGAATAAGAGTTTATTTCAGGGGCGTTGGAATACTCCTATAGTTAAGGCAAGTAGCAACAATAAGGTCCAGCCATTATTCATTCCGTACCACAGTGAACTTTCCACCAGAAAGATGAAGTTGCTTTGAAACCTGGGGTGCTTGGTAGGGCTAAAATGGCCTGGATGGTCTGGTTTTGTATTTGCAAAAAAGTGAGAAGGGTTAAGTACAAACTTCCAGCACAGCACCCCTTTGCTTAAAAATTGCACAACGCCAACACCACTTTGCAACAGAAAAGATTTGGGAACTCAGTTGTCTAAAGTGATATTCTGCCTAAATCCCCTTGGAAGCCTATTTTAGAGGGGAAGAGACCCTGATTTATACATTCACTGAACTATAAATAAATAAACTACCGTATTTTTCGCTCTATAACACGCACCCGACCATAACACGCACATAGTTTTTAGAGGAGGAAAATCCGTAGGCATGCCACCCGTAGGCATTTCCTCCATAACACGCACAGACATTTCCTCTTACTTTCTAGGAGGAAAAAAGTGAGTGTTATGGTGCAAAAAATACGGTATAAATCATTAAGGAAATCTTTCCTACCTAGAATCCATATGTTGCACGCTTTCTTTTTGCCTCTTTAAAATCTTGAAAACTTGCTTTGAATTTTTTAACTGCTGGTACGATTATCAATTGTAATGGTGCTAGGAGCCAGAAGCACCATACTCCCTTTTCTTAACCCTGTTGCATGAGGAGTCCCCTTTTCCCACTCCATATAACACTGGTCCTGAAAGACCTACATTGGCTGCCAGTACATTTCCGAGCACAATTCAAAGTGTTGGTGCTGACCTTTAAAGCCCTAAAAGGCCTCGGCGCAGTATACCTGAAGGAGCGTCTCCACCCCCATCGTTCAGCCCAGACACTGAGGTCCAGCTCCGAGGGCCTTCTGGTCATTCCCTCCCTGTGAGAAGTGAGGTTACAGGGAACCAGGCAGAGGGCCTTCTTGGTGGTGGCGCCCACCCTGTGACAGGGAACCAGGCAGAGGGCCTTCTTGGTGGTGGCGCCCACCCTGTGGAATGCCCTCCTGTCAGATGTCAAGGAAATAAACAACTATCTGACTTTTAGAAGACATCTGAAGGCAGCCGTGTTTAGGGAAGTTTTTAATGTTTGATGTTTTATCGTGTTTTTAGTATTCTGTTGGGAGTGGCCAGAGTGGCTGGGGAAACCCAGCCAGATGGGCGGGGTATAATTAATTAATTACCCAATCCTGTCATTTACAGATGTAAGCAACAAACAAGAGTGGCTGAGGAAACCCAGCCAGATAGGCGGGGTATAAATAATAAAATTATTATTATTAGGCATGGGTCAACTCCCAGAAGGATTTCTCTAGCAGTACAGTAATTTGTCAGTGAATATACAAATAGTCAAGTTACATCTGAGAGGGAGTGAAAGTGACCTGAGAAGACCAAAGATCATGATTCCTCTTTGTGCAAGTGTTGCATATAAGCAGACTACCTCCTTTAATAGTTTGTTACAAAACTGTGTAGTATCAGGCCTAACCTAGAGACCTGGGTGGCTGTAGTACAGAAAAAGCCAAATTGTCCATGCCATTTGCTCTATTCACCCCCCCCCCCTAATTCTTTGCTAGGTGATGGTGAACGTGTAATGAGATCTTTGCAGGAGTGATTCTTTAAAAAATGGAGTTGACTCTATTATGAACGGAAAGCTTCTGTATGAATGCTCTCTGGGGCAGAATAATACAATTAACAATACTTACCACTGTCAAATTCAATACATATAAAAGGGTCACCACTTACTTCCCTTTTAATTTCTTTGACCGTGACATCGGGATGCCTGTCATTACACAGAATAAGAAATTTATACCTTTGTATGTGGTTCTTCAAGTGGTCCATGTTGACTCTCCAGGTTAGTGTTGAACAGGCTCTGGGTTGCCAAGGCAACAATCTTCTGTCGTCTTGAGATGTTGGAGGGTGCTTAAATGGTAAGATTGCCTTCTGAGAGTACGTTACTATATTTAACATTTTAGGGCCATTCAGAAAATTATCTTAACTACAAAAGGCTTTGTGCAGGCAGTGGGCTGCTGCAATGTGAACCTTCAGTCAAATCTGAAATCTCTGGTGTGAAAATAGAGTCCAAAATTTATTCAGAGTAAAGTGGTCAGTGCTGCTTGATTTCTATTGGAGTGTTGTGATTTTTGAATCTTTGTCACATGGTACTTCCTTCAACCAATTCAATATTCCCTCGTGTGTTATAATGTGTTCACTATGTTCCCGCTGTGTTGCATAATAGTTAAGCAAGGCTTCTGTGGCCTAGTTCTTCTTTTGTGTGGCTTAAGTGCAGGGCTTTTAAGCAAAACACATTTATTTGGGTTTTAGGCACTGTTGTTATTCAATCACCACACGTTGCATGTGTCAGGGGTTCTTATGAGTATATATAATGTTAGGGTTTGGCTGGGCAGAAATTTCCCTTGAGCTTTTGGCCTGTGCTTACTCCCGAGACAGACGGATGGTAACCAGTCACTCCCACTAATCTTGCAAGTGCCCAACCTGTGATTTGGATTAGCAAGGATCAGGATAGGCAGTATGTGCCATAAAGTAGATATTTAAAATGACACATTTCAGATTTGGCAGGGCTGCGAGGAAGATTATTTTCTGATTATATTTAGTCTCCATCCGCATGGTTTTGCTGTTGGTGTTGCTTTACAATGTGACTCCTTGCTGCCTGCTGCTTACTCCATATATGCAGTATATATATATATGGTTTTTCAGATTAAAATTTTACAGTCACATATTCAACATATAACATAAAAACAAGATTCCAAGGAATCTCTTGGACTTCCCTCCTCTCTTTCGTGGGTCCTTTTGTTAATCATTTTCTCCCGCATCTTTTGTAATCCAAATATTTTACCTCTCCGTTGTATCCAAAATTCATCATTAAACTACAAGGGATATTGCAATCCTGCTTACAATTTTAACTGTTTACTATGGTCTTTAAGATAAGTTATAAATTTTCCCCATTCCTTCTTAAATTTTGGTTGTCCTGATTTCTGATTCTTCCAGTCATTTTAGCCATTTCGGCATAATTCATCAACTTGATGTGCCATTCTGTTTACTCCTTATCTGTTCATCACTTTCCAGGGTTTGTCCTCAGAAGCTGCGTAGTTGTATTTTTATTTACTTTCTCTATAAACTTGTACATGGCCATGAATATTTCCGAGGTGAAGTTAAATTTGGATCCAAGACTGCCATAAAGAATGCTGTAGCCCTTTGACATACACTTCTGTCATGGATCACTTGGGCTTCCTTGACTCCTCTAGTCAGCAAGGATGGGGACCAAGTAAGAATGGGGACGTGACAGACATACCAACTTTTACTCAGCCCACTGTTTAGGTGCCCCTGCCCGTATGGGCCAGTCTTGACAGACTCTAGGGCTGTGCGCTCATCTCACTCTAGAGGCCCAGAGCCAGCGCTGTCCGCAGACACTCCCGGGTCACGTGGCCAGCGTGACGAAGCTGCATCTGGCAAGCCAGCGCAGCACACGGAACGCTGTTTACCTTCCCGCTGGTAAGCGGTCCCTATTTATCTACTTGCACTTAAGGGTGCTTTCGAACTGCTAGGTTGGCAGGCGCTGGGACCGAATGACGGGAGCGCACCCCGCCGCGAGGATTCGAACCGCCGACCATGCGATCGGCAAGTCCTAGGCGCTGAGGTTTTACCCACAGCGCCACCCGCGTCCCTCCAGCCCACTGTTTAGTGTTACGTATATCTTGATTTCTCCTGCTCTGGAGGGTAAGACCAATGGCTTCAAGTTACAATGCTTGCCAATCACAAGATCGGTGGTTCAAATTCCCGCAACAGGGTGAGTTCCCGTTGCTCTGTCCCAGCTCCTGCCAACCTAGCAGTTTGGAAGCACACCAGTGCAAGTAGATAAATAGGTACCACCACGGCGGGAAGGTTAAACAGCGTTTCCGTGCACTCTGGTTTCCATCACAGTGTCCCATTGTGCCAGAAACGGTTTAGTTATACCGGCCACATGGCCCGGAAAGAAGTCTGTGGACAAACGCCGGCTCCCTCGGCCTGAAAGTGAGATGAGCGCCGCAACCCCATAGCTGCCTTTGACTGGACTTAACCGTCCAGGGGTCCCTTTACCTTTTCATCTTTTACCTTCAAAATGATTGTGGACTGCTAGTATACACTTCCGGGTTTGCTGTGTTCGCAACCCGAAAGTTTGCAACCCGAAGGTAATGTAACCCAAGGGTCCACTGTATATATCTTTTGTATTTGTCAACAAGCAAAAATCTCTGCTTAGATGCCAGTCTGCTTGAGCACAGATTCTTGCATTGTATTGTTAGAATGAAAAATAAAGACCATATTTTGTTCTCTAAGCATACAACTGTATATGCCACTAGCCTTGGCTATATGTAGGACATTTCATATTCTTCACAATAGTTAAATAATGCCTACATTTATATATTACCTGTGACGATTTCTCCAAAATCTTTTATGCACGCATAGGCCCCAATCCAATACTAAGTTAAGGTGCACTTAAATCTGTTGAAATGAATAAAGGGCACACTGTTGGATTGCGGAGAACAATAATAACGACAAATGTTTATGGCTTCAAAATTTCCAGGATGTTTATATCTCTACCTATTCCTGTGTGCTGGGTGCTCATAAGATGCAGTTTTTTTTGAAAAAGAAATACTGTTGTATTCTGGGAGACATAATTATTGACAAAGTGTTTTGGTCTGATTATGCCTTTGAAATACGACCACATTGCCAACCATCAATCAGATGATAGCAGTGCCATAGATACAGATACATATTTTCTGTGTGTGGGGTGGGTGGGTTAATATTATTGCCTGACAGATGATCATTCATGACTTTTTATAGACAATTCTTTGAAATTCCCAAGCCATTGCCAACAAATCTCTGTTGGCTTCTAGCTCTCGATTTGTTTTAAAATAAAGATCACAGAGCAGTACCGTGCTGTTTGTAAAACACCTATTAAAAAGGGTGGTTCAGAATGGCATGGCATGTGTGCTTAATCTGTTTCATATAAATGTGCTGTGAAAGTGCTGGGTCAATATGGATATTGTGCAATCTGTTCTAAACAGCCAGTTGCACAGTAAGTGTAATATGTGGCAGACAGTTATAGATCTCAGGAGTCCTTTCATCAGTGCATGTATCGAATTAATCTGCTCATAAATGCTCATTCAGAGAGTGCCAGAAGATGGTCCTGGTTGGTTGCCATGGCAGATATTATTCTTCATGCTCCTCTGAGAGGTATATTTTTATGAACTGTGAATCTTTTTTCTCAAGTTTATCACAGGAGCGGGCTGTGGTTAGTGTGTGTTTTCTCCACTGACGGACCCACTCCCCCGTCTGATTCTTGCTTTCCTCTCTGTTTCATTATGTTCCCATCAAAATATTTTGAGAGGCTTTTTTTAACCACTCTTCATTTTATGGAAATCTATTTTTCTTTATAAGGAGAAAACTCCCCCCTCCACAAAAACGAATGGAAATATTGGTATACACAGTAATGTCTAACCAGAATAGCTAGACATGCCTGCAAAAGAACAAGTTGGAATCTCCTGATAAGCAGATATGTCTGAGCAGAAAGCAAAAAATGTTCAAAGATTTTTTCAGACTGCAGACATTTGTCTTTAACAAAGAGAAAAACATTAGTTCCCTACATGGCTAGAGGATTGCATGAACTTACAATGTTTAATTAATCTTAATCGTTTGAAGGCATGTCACCAAATTCAATATTACATTGGCCTATATGTTGCTGTCCTGTTTTACAAAATGTTTTTGGTCACACACAAAAGCTGCATGCACTAGATTTTAGTGGGCAGGTATAAAAGGGTTTTTGCTTTGCTTTTCTGGCTGCAGGAACTTGCTCCCAGGCCAGCTTGCCAAAGTACTTTTCGTTGGTGAGGGTGTGCGTTGAGTGTTAAGTGCTGCAAGTTGCTGCCAGGAAGAAGCCAAAAGCCATTGTCCTGCCACCTCATTGTGTACATGACTTTTGCTTGAATGCATGCAGTTGCCTCTCTTGGGCTGTAGCCAAATGTTTAAAGCATATATAGAAGGAGTAACCTAAAATGACATATTCCAGAGTGCAGTTGTCTTACAGTGATTCCTAACAGAACATTCTTTTAGCACTTCAACAACAAAATCTCCTGGTCACTTAGGGTGAACCATAACAAACCGTATTAAAAAGACAGAGCTGGGATTTCAGAGGAACAAACAAACCACATTAAAGGAATACGACGAACCAAAGAACCAAGCTTTCCATATTTTCTAACTTCTGTTTCTAAGATGTGTTCCATCATCATGGGGTTCAGAATATATATATTTTTTTCAGGATTAAATTGGTTTGCATAATAGTGGAGTCTGTATGATTTCATATCTCTCTCTCTCTCTCTCTCTCTCTCTCTCTCTCTCTCTCACACACACACACACACGGTTTTTTCCTGTACTGCCTGATAATTATTTGCACAGCTCTTAAATATTATATTCAAGCATTTTGGACACAGTGTTGCATATGCTTCCCTTAGTATGGTGCAGTAAACTCAGTGCAGAATCTTTGTTGGTAGAAAGTTTGGCAATTTCAGCCCTTACTAACTTTCTCCTTTCATTTATTTATTGGGGTTTTATACCCACCCTTCACCCAAAGATCCCAAGGCAGGTAACAACAGTTAAATATGTAGCACGTTTTCAGAAGTAACAGCTTGCACAAACTGGAAGTTTCCCCTTTGAGCATACAATGGTACCTCTGAATGCGAACGGAATCCGTTCCAGAGCCCCGTTCGCATCCTGAAGCTAACACAACCCGCGTCTGCGTGGGTTGCGATTCGCCTCTTCCACGCATGCGCGTGACGTCATTTTTAGCGTCTGCACGAGCGGCGAAACCCGGAAGTAACACATTCCGTTACTTCCGGGTTGCTGCGGAGCATAACCTGAAAACGCTCAACCTAAAGCACATCCAACCCGAGGTAAGACTGTACACCTGTGTGCATTCATTGCAAGGGAAAGTTGTCCATGCATCTGAAAAAGTAAAATAATTAGTTGCCAAGCTCTGCAAGGAGATCGAGCTAGTATGCTTTTTAAGGAGTGAGGTTATTGCTGTGGAATTGGATTGTCTTTTGCTAATGTTCTGCTATACTGAGTTTCGACAGCATTCATGTAATTAGCAGTTTATTTATCTACTTGCACTTAAGGGTGCTTTCGAACTGCTAGGTTGGCAGGCGCTGGGACCGAATGACGGGAGCGCACCCCGCCACGAGGATTCGAACCGCCGACCATGCGATCGGCAAGTCCTAGGCGCTGAGGTTTTACCCACAGCGCCACCCGCGTCCCTCCAGCCCACTGTTTAGTGTTACGTATATCTTGATTTCTCCTGCTCTGGAGGGTAAGACCAATGGCTTCAAGTTACAATGCTTGCCAATCACAAGATCGGTGGTTCAAATTCCCGCAACAGGGTGAGTTCCCGTTGCTCTGTCCCAGCTCCTGCCAACCTAGCAGTTTGGAAGCACACCAGTGCAAGTAGATAAATAGGTACCACCACGGCGGGAAGGTTAAACAGCGTTTCCGTGCACTCTGGTTTCCATCACAGTGTCCCATTGTGCCAGAAACGGTTTAGTTATACCGGCCACATGGCCCGGAAAGAAGTCTGTGGACAAACGCCGGCTCCCTCGGCCTGAAAGTGAGATGAGCGCCGCAACCCCATAGCTGCCTTTGACTGGACTTAACCGTCCATTCAGTTTCATGAATGTGTTAAAGTAAATATCTCCCTGATGCAAATAGCAAGCATGGGGACAAACCCATCTTGCGATCATAGTGGGGACCCCATGCCAAGGCCTTCATTCGGCCTCCTGGCCTTCCGTTTTATTTTAAAAACTCATTCATGGACCTGAGTGAATGGCATCTCATCTAGTTTGGCCCTGTATTATGTTTGTCTTAAATTTGTTTTAATCTGTGAGAGACTGAGAGGCAAGGGAAAAACATATTTAAAGAGAATATCCAGCATTAAGCACTTGGAAGTCCTATTGACTTCAGTGAAAGAGATTTCAGCACATTGAACTCAATGCCCTTGGAAGCACTTAACTTGATTCCATTATGCTGTGAGTAAATATAACTTTTAAAATATTTTTGGCTGAGATATCTTCACTGTTGAGCTGTGAATGGCTGCTCCATCCTAAGCCACGGTAGCCAGAATTTTAGTCGAAAGGGAATTGCTTTAGTGAAGGGAATTGAATGCCTTCCTTCTTTCCATTCCACACTTACAGCTGTAGTAGACTAAGTCAAGACCCTTTTGTATAATGGGCTTTGTCAATATGCAGGTAGTAACGTCAGAAGTCTGGAGGATAAACTAAGCTCTTGGTTTTAAAGAAGATTTTATTATCACAGACAAATCCTCGTCGAGGCGCTGCATGAAAAGGCACAGCAGACAAACTCCTTAGAGCTTGGAACATCCTAAGTAACTTGTTTTTCCCTTTCCCATCATAAGTCAGTTATTCAGTAACAGCCAAAAAGAAGGATGAAAAAGCCTGGCACCTTGCAGCCTGACACAGCTAGTCTTCCGGAATTAATTTTCTCCGATTGTCCTATTCACAGATGAAACCCCACCATTAAATGAGATTTAATTACATTCAGGCATAGACCGAGGCTTGTGATTTCTATCAGCTCTTGAGCGGCGTGCCGTTGTGCGAGGAGCCATTGCTCAGGAAATGCCATCTGCCTTCCAGCACCTTTTGCTGTGGGGTCCTCTGTCAATTGGGATGTGTCATATTCACAGCAAGCAGCCTTGCCTTCCGCAGCGTATTAACTCGCCGGCCCACATTTTGCTAATGCTAGATTGTCTTGGGGCGGGGAGAGGGGATGTCATGGCGAAGCTTCCCACTGTTGAAAGCAGCAAGGAAGGCTGTTTGCTTCGCATGCGAGTGGTAATAGACATCTTCCTGATCTTTGTAGGAAGGGGGTAAGACTAGGGCCCATGCACAGAAGACGCCAGGTACCACCAATTTAAGCGTTATTGTGTTGCAGTAAAGTGGGGAGGAGCTGAGAGCCTGGAGGATAGCAGCTACCAGTTGCAATAGATTGTCCCAAGATAGACGAATGCAATGTAAGACAGCACCATACATAACTTATGGTTACATAAGCCCAGACACTGAGGTCCAGCTCCGAGGGCCTTTTCTGGAGGTTCCCTCACTGCGAGAAGTGAAGCTACAGGGAACCAGGCAGAAGGCCTTCTTGGTGGTGGCGCCTGCCCTGTGGAATGCCCTCCCATCAGATGCCAAAGAAATAAACAACTATCTGATTTTTAGAAGACACCTGAAGGCAGCCCTGTTTAGGGAAGTTTTTAATGTTTGATCTTTTATCACTATTATTATTATTATTATTATTATTATTATTATTATTATTCTGTTGGGAGCTGCCCAGAGTGGCTGGGGAACCCCAGCCAGATGGGCAGAGTATAAATAAATTGTTGTTGTTATTATTGTTGTTACAGTAGTTCCCAAATGTTTTTTAGGAGGGTCACTGTACCTTGATTTCTTAAACTCATTCCCAGTGCCCCCTGCCCTACAAAATGGATTGTTCAGAATAGCTGTTTGCACAACCCACTAAGGAAGATAACAATAACCATAACTGCACATTTATTCTGAATCCAATGAAAACTAGTTTAGTTCCACAAAATTGATGAACTTGATGCAGTGATACCAGCTTTTCAAAGTCTGATAGTCATTTACACCTCCAGCCCGCCCGCCCCCCATCACCTCCTTGCCCCTCTAGGTAATCCCACCCCCCAGGGGATGGTACCACCCACTTTGCCTACCACTGGTCTAGTAGATTTTGCATGTGTCTGGTATTTTGAAGAGCTAAATACCACCAAGTAGGACCTATAACAAAAAGTGGCAGGGTAGAGCGCTCCTGGTCAGGATACTTTCTACACATCCCCCTACACATCTAATGTTCCATTCGCCACCCAACAAAAGAAAAACACAACCTGCGAACTATTGAGGATATTCCTCTTCTTTCTAAACATCCCCCGCCCTGTGTCTGCAAATCCTGTGGTTCTACCAAACCACTTCTGCCTTGTGGGTGGTTTCATTTTGGCCAGTTAAGGAACCACTTTCAGGAGAATGAGCTTCACTATTAGTATGTATTCTATTCTTCGGGAGAAGAAAAAGCTAAGTAAACCCATCATAAATCTGTGGAGTCCCTAAGATGGTTGGATGGTGTCTTGTATGCCTCCTTCTGGCAACTCCTGCAGCCCGGCTGGTGCCAAGTGTATTGCTCTGCTTTCCTTTGGACTACATCAGCAAGGCTGAGAGGTGGTCTTGTCGTCTGGGCAGCCCAGGACCTTCAGACACACTGCCCAGGCTTGCACCCAGGAGAGGTCACTATGGTGCTGCTAATGCAGCAAAAACAATGCAGGAGGCAGCACTTACGAGTTACCGATCTTTGCAGCCACAGCAGGCGCCGTGATTCTCCAGCGGTCTGATTTCACGCCTGGAGGTGCACTTCATTGTGTCTCAAGACCGATGAATGCCAACCAATTTGTATATAGGATTTACTCTTAGATCCTAACTTAGATCTGCCAAAGAACTCAAGGCAATGCAGGCATTGTCTCCCCTCCCTCGTTTTATCCTCATAACCCCCCTGTATGGTGGTCCCAGGCTCATATCTGGAGCTACACAGCTGAACCTGCATCTCCCGGTCCTAATTCAATACTCTCTAACTGCTACACCACCCCCAGATATCAGAAACCGCTCCTAGTTTTGATATGTAAACCAGATTTCTTCCCCATTCATTCTTTGAATACAGTTTTCATCAAGTGCTATACCTTTGTGTGATTTATCTCAGGCTTTTAAAATATTTTGCAAGGAACATCCCCTCCCCTTTTTTGTTAGCATCTCTATTGTAGCATTTTTAAGGTCACTTCTCATTACCATAGAAAGTGCTTCTTTTGAGAGTGTGATGCCTACAAGTTTTACTTGGATTGCTGGGGAAAGGGAGTGCAGCTTTGGCTTTTTTTGCTTTTCTCAAGGATCTATCTTGTTTACTGCCGTTGCATCCTCTTGGCAGGCAAAGCTCAAAGTGGAGCGCTCTTTGAGCAGTCAAAGGTCTGGTTGTGTTCAGTGCCAGAGTGTTCCCATCTGACCACTCAGTGGCATCCCATGAAATGTTTGCAAAGCTCTTTGGGGCCAAAGTCGCCCACATCAAATTTGACACCATATGCGAAGCAGGTCAGAGAGGGGTCCTTGGATCACCAAGTGTTCAGCGCTCCAGGGATCAGTTTCAATTGTTGTGGCCTGAGGATGTGGACAGAGTACTTTCAGGGTGAGGCTCATTGCCTTTTTATTGGTCCATCCTGCCTTGTAGAAACTAGTCAAAGACGATTCACTGGGTTGGTCTAGAGCAGGGGTTCTCAACCTGTGGGTCCCCAGATGTTGCTGGACTACAACTCCCACCACCCCTGAGCTCTGGCCTTGCTAGCTAGGGATGATGGGAGTTGTAGTCCAACAACATCTGGGGACCCACAGGTTGAGAACCACTGGTCTAGGGGGTGGTTAATGCTTTGCTGCAGAAGGGGATGATGGCCACCACCAGGGCTGGGAAAATATGCAAAAGAAGCATACAGTATTCTTAGGGGCATCAAGGGGACGGGAGCACCACAGAAAATTCCCGTTGCTGGATTTTTAACATTACCGGTCACAATTGGCTCGGCCGAGTATTCATTTTCTCAGCTGAAGTATATTAAAAATCCCAACAGAGCAACTCTGCAACAAGGCAGGCAGGATGCCTTATCTTGACTAAGTATTGTATATAAGCAGATGCATTACGTAAGATTAGTTTTGAGGATCCGATCAAAGACTTTGCAGTTAGAAAAAAAATAGGAGAAAGAAATTCAAATATAAATAAAGTGGAAGTATACCAAAATAAACATCATTTTCCAACTTACAGGAAGAATAAGAAATCAAGATAACAAACTTTTTATAAAAGAATGTAAATGGTTTATTGAATATTTACAGATAAATTGCAGACAGATAAAAACATTAGCAGGATTATTGTAATAACCTGCAGTTAGAGTATATATTTACAGTAGATACTTAAATGAGCAAGTGAAATGAATTTGGATATGCAGAAGATATTAAATAATAAATGTAAGGAACCGCAGAAAGAGGGGAAAGGAAATCAAATTATGAAATTGATTGTAAAACAAATGAAATGTAAAAATTTGAAAATAATGAATGAATGAATGAATAAACCATACAAAAGGTCTGCTCATCCATCAAAAAATAATAATATAGCCTACGATACCACCTTTACCACATGCGTGCCCATTCGGCAACTTCGATTGGCAGAATTGGCACTACGACAGATGCCACTTAAAATACCTTTTCTGCATTTGTAAGAACTCTGTTTAGTGTGGCAGCGCCTAAACTTTGGAATTCCCCGCCTTTTGAGATCAAGCTGGCACCTTCACTGTATTCTTTTTGGTGCCCTCTGAAAGCATTCTTATTTAGACACTTAGGAGTTCGAGCTGATGTTAATCTGTTTTGGTATTTTAACTTTTGTACGTTTTAAAGTATAGATGTGAATTTTTCTTGATTTTGCTGCTTTATCTTTTGTTATCTGCTTTGAAGATTTTTTAGTCAATTATTTACAAAAATCATAATCATTTGTTTAATAAATGAAGAATCATAAAACAGTTTATGCAGTTTCCAAGATTTGTGCTGTATATAGTGAGCACAGCAGAACAGAACACCTCTTCTGATTCTACATTTGCCATAAATTGCAGCACAATAACTTGAGCAAATTGCTCCAGGATAAACGATTTAGTCCAAGTCTGATGGGTCATGAATTCAATAGTACTTTGTATTCTGTCTTCTTCTGATAGTTTTACTATTAATTAATGTAGCTGTGGCTGCTGCTGCTTCTTTTTTAAAGGCTAACTAAATGGAGCAGCAAAGCTGCCTAAAGGAGAATTTGAATGCCATCATTCAGCTCTGGAGATTTCTGTTACAGGGATCGCACAACATTGTGCAACAGGAACAGAATTAAACTTGCTAATAGTTGATCTGGAAGTGTAGCTTCATCGTGTTGTTGTTTTGAATATATTTTACATTTGAAAGATACACGGAAAGCGTCCAGTGGTTTCCAAGAGCCATGGCCCTTCCTTCTGCCCGAATCACTTTCCTTGCCATTTCAGAAGCACAGCACAGAACTGTCCTTTACAGCAACAAACATAACAAAACAGTTCTGTGGTCCCATAATTTGGTGCTGGTTTTGAATATATAAAATCCCAGATCAGACTCAGTGCACTCTTTTTTTTTTATAAAATATTTATTAAAGTTTCACAAGTTATATAATCAAACACAACAATACAAAACAAACACAAACAAGAAAAAACAAGTATAATTTCAAATCCTTATTTTCTTAAAACTTACTTCACCGACCTCCTCATACCTCCCCTTTCTGCATTCCAATTTCAAATATTTAGTTCAGCAAATCCTCACCCTTAATTTTATCTAATTGTTAACCTTTCTTTTCTTTTAACTTAATCTTTACAGCAGTAATCCACTTAATTTCTAAAGCCGCATCATTCTAACACTCATTAATTTTACAATGTTTCTTAAGATAGTTCTTAAATTTCTTCCAATCTTCTTCCGCTGTCTCTTTTCCCTGGTCTCGGATTCTGCCAGTCATAGTGCACTCTTTATTTTCTTTTATTTTCTTTCCTTTCCTTTCCTTTCCTTTCCTTTCCTTTCTTTCTTTGCCAATTAATTTTTATTGCTTTTCAAAAAACTTAACAAATTTACATCAAATTATTTCAAATTTAATACAAATTTAAAAGTTGATTTCCCATCCCGCTACATTGATGTTCCCTTCCTTACTTGCTGCTCAACGTTGCATACATTTCCTAACTCCATTGCAAATAACCTCCCTGTAACCTCACTTTTCGCGGTAAGGGAACTTCCAGAAGGCCCTCAGAGCTGAATCTCAGCGTCTGGGCTGAATGATGGGGGTGTAGATGCTCCTTCAGGTATACAGGACTGAGGCTGTTTAGGGCTTTAAAGGTCATCACCAACACTTTGAATTGATCAACTGGATGGTGTTCATTCAAACCTTAATGCCTACTGTGTTTGCTTAACTTCCCTCATTTTTCTGCCTTCTTCTTTTCTTTCAGCAAATGAAGTTGGTGGCAGAGTCCCTGAAAGAACAAGCAAACTAGGATGCTAAACTGAGCAGCTGCGTAAGGATATAGACTACACGAGAATTAACAGCAAGACATGCATGGTATTTGTACTACGTTCTAGCACTCCATAATATAGCATTGCCTATCCTTATCACCACTAAAAGTCTCATTGAAAGAATATGATTATTTATTTTCCCCCTCCGCATACGCTGCCTGTGCCAGCTCTGGTTTACCATCTAAACAGCCCCAATGTGAGGCAGCGATACTTAATGCACAGCTTCATATCCCCCAAAGCAGTTGAGCAATTGCATCCTTCTGCTAGAATATCTAGTCATCATTATTTTCTGTAAGTGGCTTATTAGATGGTTCCCTGCATTTATGAAGGAATTAATCCAAGTCTTGTTTACTGTAAAATGTGATGTATAAATCTGTCCTATAGGACCAATCCAGCCCAAGGTTTTGGATCTTTTTCAAGGAAAAAAAACGTGTACTGTAAAATGTATGAGACAGAGTATTACAATATTTTAAGCTTAAAACCTGTGCCTTGTCAAGTTATTAATTTTAAGGAGCTGGGCAGGGAAGAATTCAGCATGCAGCGAAGCTCACTCAACGCGATGCATCCTCACTGAGATGTACAAATTTAACCCTGCTTGTATATTCTTTCTGCTCATCATTCACTTCCATTTTGCCGGGTCATGAGATATAGGCTGTATTATTCGATGGTTTTATCTGACCAGCAGGAGAGCCATTAAAAATATCTAATCATTGTGCATCTATTTTTTCCTGTGTGTACCAAGATCTTTCTTTGTGGCTTTCAGGCTTTCAATTTGGAGAACTTTTAACCCAAGATCCTCTCATGGACATGGCATGAGGCCAGCGATTGTTTTCTAGTGCGTAGGTGTGGCCTGCCCTAGAGGCGAAACTTCCTTCTCTGGAAAACCTTTTGAAGTCTAGATAAGACTCTAGCTCAATGCTGTAGCTACTAAGACTGTTGGACTTATAATATAGTAACATCTGGTATTAACAATGGTGCAGATCAAAGTCCAGCGTGCACACCAACTTTCTCCTAGCACTGCGGTCACAACCCAGACAGAAGTAAATTGTCTGGGTTCAGGGCTTGTTTATTGTTTTACAATGGAGTAGTCACACAGCTTCTTTACTGGGACTAACTAAACAGCAGTTGGGAAATCATTTTGATAGCTCAACCTCTTTTGTTTTGCAGATGCATTGAACCACAAGGTGTTATAGTCATACTTTTTGTTACTTCCAGCCAGGAACACAGCGGGGTCTGCCCCTCCATAATAACCGAGGCGCCTTCATCAGATGTTCAGCTTTAATTAAACAGACAGATGCAACCAATATTTCTACATACATAATTTGATTTGTATGCCTCCTTTTTACCATTCTCGGGAAGGCTTACAACATGAAACAAATGCATAGCTGCAACGTAACAAAAGCAGCCATAAACAATATTTAAAAAAATACACAACCCAGTATTTCTGCCCAGTTGCTTTCCAGAAAGAAAACCTGCTTTTGCCATCTGATGTTCTGACCAAACATAGGATGACCAGCAAGCCTGAGTCACTTCTATAACTTTTAAAGTAGTTAAATGAAACTATCTGCCAGCTGAGCCAAACTAAATGGTCATACTTCCACTATTCCGTCACTTCTGTTGACCTCTAGGCTTTGCCTCACTTGTACTGCTAGTTTTGTTGTTGTTTAGTCGTTTAGTTGTGTCCAACTCTTCTTTTTTTAAAAAAATAATAATTTTTATTAACCGGCCAATCACATCAAATTAAATCACATCACATAAATTCCGAATTACAAAGCCGAATTTTAAATTTTGTTGGGGGGACCCATTTTTCAAGATCCGAAGGGGGATTCTGATCATCTTCTTGCTACTGCATTAATGTCCAAATCAGACCAAATCAGTCCAAACAGAGTTCATAATTCTATCCAGTCTTATCTTGCTGTTTCCACATCACATCTTGTTCATATATTTTCTCTTTTTTCTTTATGATCTCTTCTAATAGTCTCCTTAAGCCGATAAACACCAATAATAATAATCCTGTGTGAGTTTTCCCATTCTTCCAATCCTCAAATCAAGATGGTTTCCATATATCATCGCCTTCATAGGTAACATCGCTCTTTCCATCATTAATTACAGATCTGTCGCTCTTAAATCCCTCTGAGGAGTTTCACCCATGATATAAAAGCAGCTCTATTTCTCTGTTTCTCCTCTCAGACTTAAGTCCTCCGACAGAGCTTCCCAATATGGCGACGGCATTTTTAACTGCGTCATTTCAGAGCTCTTATACATTCCACGCTCTTCTTGAAACATGCTCTGGTTCAAAAGTTTATCTCCACACAGTCTTAAATCCACAGCTTAAGTCCTTAAAACGACATTTATGACTCGTGAGGGGAGGGGATTCTTATTTAATCACATAAGGAAAGAAAGGAAGGTTTTTCCCCCCTCTTCCATCAGTCATTTGCCATACCGTATCTTAGCGTATCTTCTCATGATTTATTCTTGTATTGTTTTATCGGAGATCTCTTCTGTTAGCAGTCTTTACTCCCCCTTCTTCCTTGAAAAATGTGCAATTAGTTTCATCCAAATTGTTTCTTTTGAAGTTCTTGCAGCTAGTGGCGCGAATCAGAGACGGCATCCAGGAGTGCTGGAATCCCACAGGAGGGCTTTGTGCCTAGTGCCCCCACCCCCACAAATTCGGGGGTGGTGTAGGGCACAGCAGGCAAGGGCAGTCCCCCCCACCATCCTGGGGGGGGGTAAGGAGGCTAATTACCCCCATCATAGCCTCCAAATTACCTCGTGTGGGTCGGAGATATGTTATTGTCAGCCATCTTCCGATGCGCCCCCTAGTGGCCCCCCTAGTTGTGTCCGACTCTTCGTGACCCCATGGACCAGAGCACGCCAGGCACTCCTGTCTTCCACTGCCTCCCGCAGTTTGGTCAAACTCATGCTGGTAGCTTCGAGAACACTGTCCAACCATCTCATCCTCTGTCGTCCCCTTCTCCTTGTGCCCTCCATCTTTCCCAACATCAGGGTCTTTTCCAGGGAGTCTTCTCTTCTCATGTGGTGGCCAAAATACTGGAGCCTCAGCTTCAGGATCTGTCCTTCCAGTGAGCACTCAGGGCTGATTTCCTTAAGAATGGATAGGTCTGATCTTCTTGCAGTCCATGGGACTCTCAAGAGTCTCCTCCAGCACCAGTACTGCTAGTTAAAATGAGCCCAATAAAGCCGGTTGAAGAGGGTGTTTAACATGCTGTGCAGTTGCTAATAATAATAATAATAATAATAATAATAATAATAATAATAATAATAAATTCCAGTATTCTGTATTCCAGCATTCAGTGTATTGTAGTCCAAAGGCATCCAGTTGGTTAGAGCAGTGTTTCCCAACCTTTTTTGGGCAAAGGCACACTTGTTTCATGAAAAAAATCTCGAGGCACACCACCATGCCAGATGGGGAAAGGTCACTTTTTACTTATGTAAAAAAAAATAGTAACAGCATAGAAGGTAAATGTTAGGCTAGCATCCCTCTTCCAAATATGCTAGGTTTTTATTTGCAGGGACTGTTCTACATGGGAAGGGGAAAGGAAAGTTAATAGAAGGAAAGGCGGGTGGGAGAGAAAGAGAAAGAAAGAGGGAAGGAAGGGGGGAAGAGAAGTGGAAAGGAGGGAGACCGAGGCAGGGGAGAAGCGTCTGGAGAGTTGCTCCGAAGTTTGGGGGGCCGCGGGGGTGGGCGCGCGTCCCAGGAGGCGGAGGCCAGCCCGGGCTGGGAGCCGCGCCGCGGCCAGGGGGCGGAAGGCGGACCGCGGCTCCTAGGATGTGGAAAGGGGACGGCGGCGCAGGGGGAGGAGACCCGCAGGGCTAGGGCAGCGCGCAGGGGGAGGGGAGCGGGCCGGAGGCGGGCGAGGGGGGCCGCGATCCCACGCGCCGCGAACATGGCCTCCTTCCCCGCGGGCCCCGCCGAGCCCCCCGGCCGGGGAAGGCGGCGTGCCCCCGCCACCGGAGGAGAGCAGAGGCAGGAAGAGGAGGACGAAGGCGCTGCCGAGGAGGCACGCCAACTTCTGCCAACTTCGGCGCCCGCCCCGTCGCCGCAGGCTCCTCCCGGCCGAGAGCCAGAGGACGACGGCGGAGCAGGAGGAGGAGGATCGGGTTTGGCGACGGCTGCTGCGTCCTCTCCAAGCGCGGGGCTGGCCTCCGCCGCGCCCGATCCTCCGCGCTCGCCACGCTTCTCAGCGGAGCAGGTCTCGTGCGTGTGCGAGGCGCTGCTGCAGGCGGGCGACCCCGGCCGGCTGGGCCGCTTCCTGGGCTCGCTGCCGCCCGACACCGAGGCGCCGTGCCTGGAGGCGCAGGCGGGCGAGAGCCTGGCCAAGGCGCGCGTGCTGCTGGCCTTCCAGCGCGGCGACTTCGCCGAGCTCTACCGCCTGGTGCAGAGCCGGCGATGGGATGTGGGAGCTTGCTCGCTCGCCCGTTACAGCCCCGTGACATCAGCACCACGCAGGCAGCCAGGTAGGCAGACGGCGAGAGCCCCGCGCTGGGCGGCCTCTCCTCGCTCCCGCCGCCCCGCCTCTCGCCGCCCGACTCGCCCGCCTCCCTCCCATGGCACACCAGGCAACGTCTCGCGGCACACTAGTGTGCCACGGAACACCGGTTGGGAAACACTGGGTTAGAGCATGGTCCTGATAACGGCAAGGTTGCAGGTTCAAGCCCCATATGGGACAGCTATGTGTTCCTTCATTGCAGGGGGTTGGACTAGATGACCCTCAGGGTCCCTTCCAACTCTGCAACTCTTTGTTTCAACCATGAGAGAACAGGAAGTGGCCTTTCGTGGTATTTGAGAATTGCCCTTCCTTACAGCCAGGCAACTTTTCTCAACCATGGTTCTGTGGTAAACTTTGAAGGGCAAGAGCTCAGCAGAACATGCGCCCTGGCCATTCCGCCATAGTGTGTGTCCACCCCCACTCCTAAAAAGAGCAAGAGAGCTACGTTGCATCATTATAGAGAGAAAATCAGCCATATGTACGCAGCATTCTGCCCAATTTATTAGGATCAGCTGGCAGGCTGCGGAAAAACAAACCGACATGGGGCAGTGGAATGGTTAGCATGTAGGGTTTTAGCTTGGGAGACTTGGGCTCACTTCCCTGAAATCTTCTGGCTGCAGGACTCCAACTTGGGAACCCATTAAGCTTTAGATACAAATCTGCAGGCGGCTGAAATACTGCTCCTAGCTTTAATTAGGTAAAAAGACAAGAATCCAACTTGCAAAGTAGCACTGAAGACTTTTGCCGCCCAAGGCAAAGGGCGAGAGGGCATCTTCCCTTCCCCATTCCACTAACAGAAGCTGCCTAGACTGGTAGTTAATACATCAGCCCCGGTGATGATGGGATATTTTGGCAGCCTTGTAATTGGTACATAAATGAAAAAAGTGTCCCCCAGTGAAAGCAGCAAGCTATGCAAGCACAGAGCGTTAGACTAGTAGTTTGAAGTAGGAACCCATCAATGAAAAGTACTGCCTACCCGCCATGTCATTATTTTGCTCATTCTGTTTTCCTCTGCCATCACAAAAAAACAGTAAAGCTTGGAAGCCCCATTTCTACCTCATTCACTTGCCAGAGCAGATGAAAAAAAGGCCCAGATCTGTGGTTCCTTCACATTCCTCCTCCACTATATCACTGGTCAGCATTATCTCCCTGGTAAAATTGTGCATAGCAAGCAAATAATATACTACATTTAGACACGAAACACTGTGCGGAAAAGAGAAACCTCCTTTATAATGTCCTCTACATTTGTGCTTTCAAACGAAAACTTAATATAAACCGTATTTTCTTCTTGCAATCAATGCACGATTCGGAGTTGCACATCTGGAGGGGGCTGGATAAAACTCAAGGTCAAATTTAGCAGAAGTTAATACGTAAGGGCAGCGCAAATCCATATATGCCCACTTTAAAGCTTAAGCAGAGGTCAAAGGAGCAACTACATTAGGATAATATTACGCAAGCTGAAATTATCAGAAATGCACATGGACAGGAAATCGGGAACCTGATCAATCACCTTGACATAAATTCAACTTGGTCCATTTCAGTGGAGCGTTATGCATCATCAGAAATACAATTTGTTGCATTTTCTACAATCTGAACACAGGCTCAATTAGTTCTGTGGCTTTCATGTTTTTGAAAATGTAGATAGTCTCAGCAGTGATAATTATTAATGTGATAATTAACAATGTGATAATTATCGGGGGGGCGGGGCGGAGAGAAAGTTTAACCTTTTCCTTGCCGGTTGTGTAGCCCTGATGGAAAACACAAGTTTGAAGCTATTTGCATTCAAAAGAAACTCCTCGTGGGTGCTAGCATGGGATTTCCTCCCGAAACCATAATGGACCTACCACAAGGAATGTCAACATGGTGCCTTGCAGAAGTTGTTGATCCCATCAGCTTCAGTAAGCATACCCAAGGATCAGGAATGAAGGCAGCTGTAGATCGCCAAAACCATGTTGGCTATCCGTGACAAATTCAGGAGGACTGCAACAGGGGAGGAGCAGGAGAGGAAAGGATTAAACTCCCTTTCCCTGTGTCAAGGGCCAGGAGTCAACTTTGCCTGCTGAACAGCAGCCTGAAGGGGGAGAAGGCAGTGACTCCACCTGCAGCTGATCAGCCTTCAAGGACTCAGAGGAGAAGGCACTGATGAGAACCAACTGGCTTCAGCCTTCTTAAGCAGAGCTTTCAGCAGCAGTCAGACGCTGGCAACAATGCTTGGAGTTTCTGGCCTGATATTGCTGCTTCCTGCTCGTCTTGACCCCAAGATCATCGGATTCCCTGACCCCTGGACCATTAGACCACATGGATTGCTGTTCGCCCGCTCCTAGGACTGGACCTGACTTTGGATGCTGACTCTGTCTCCAGGCAAGAACACCTCAGAGCCTCTTCTGGTTGGCTGGCTTCCAGCTCCTCTGAGCTCTGCAATCCTGGTACGTTTTGGCCCTTTCTTCAGCAGTTGCATTTTGAGGTAAATGCCATATATACACACACATACCTCCCCACACACTCACTTTCAGTTGTTGGTTTTATCTTCAGGGTGCAGAAGAGAAGCAGCCCCTAATTTTGAGGCACCACCCCCATTCCATCTTCAGTGGAAAACCCTTTTGACTTCCTTTCCCCGAGGCCACCTGCCTAATCTGCAATATTTCACTTTTGCATCTAAAACCCAACTTAATGCAAAACTTTGTATTGTTATGTTTTACAATGATAGGATTTTTGTTTTCCGAGGAGCTTTAGTTATTTTAACCAAGGCAGGTGAGATGGTTGGGATGGCAGTATAAAAACAAGTTAACTGTTGATATTTAAGCTTAAAGTTCCCAGTGAATCCTAACCGTATATGAGCAATCTCTCATACACTGGTGTAATCAGGTTACAAGGTGGAACTGGCGATCGTAATGCCATAGCAGCAATGGTTACAGTCCTTTATATACAGTGGTACCTCAGTTTTTGAACATAATCTGTTCTGGAAGACTGTTTGAGTTCCGAATCATTCAAAAACTCAATATGGAAGCCTCAAAACAGAAGCCACGTTTCATGTTAGACTTCCGAGGCGCGTTCGAAAACCGAAGCATTTACTTCCGGGTTTACGGCATTCGAAAACCGAGATGTTCATCAACAGAGACATTTGAAAACCGAGATGCCACTGTATATACATGCAAATTTATGTATATCGGCCACTTGGATTCATTAAAACAGTGGGGGGGGGGGTCACATTGAAAAGAGGAAGTGGAGACCAGAGTAAAAAAGCCAATGACCTAGAGATATATGAAAAAATGGCATTTTTACCCTTCTCCATGCTTGTAGCTAGCACTGATAGAAGGCAAGTGAATATTGATAGGTGGTTTTTTTTTTGGGGGGGGGGGAGTGTTCATTCATGCATTTTAAGCAGCCTCAGGATTGGGAGAGGGGGTATCTTTAGCAGCAGCCAGAAGCATATCCATGCTTGCAGAATATAAGATATATTCATATTAGCTGTCAATTTATTGATTAAGCCCACAGACTTCACATTAAAATATTATACACCATACACCATACAGAAACAGAATACAAATTCATCAAATATCTCTGTTAGCAGCCAGGAAAACATGACATTGATTTTCACTGGTAGCTTCATTACTATCAACACGAATTTAGCTAGTTTGTGTCATAAACTTTATATTCAAAGGTGGTGAAAAATAACATTCAGAGTTATAGTAGCCAGGATGCCAAATTACTAATAGATTATTTGATTAAATTGTATTGTGTTTTGTAGAATGCAATTTTGTGTGTTTGTGTGAGGTCTGTTGACTGGATTAATGAACTGATTCATATCAACTATTTTGCCCCAATGTTCATCTGCACATAGAATTTTCAAGGGGACTGACAGAAATTACATGAATCTAGAGCTTTCATTGGAGTTTTTCCTGGAAAGCGCCCTTTACCAGAGGCCATTTTATGAAAAAGCATTTTAAAGCAGCATATCTTCAGCTGGTGAAGCTGCGCTGAATATTTTATTCTAAGCCATTTCAGATGACTTGACCCAGGGGCAGGGAAGCAGAGAGAGAGAGAGATACGCAAACTTTGTGTGCAGTTCTCACCCGTATGCAGAAAGTAGTTTTGGACTGTAGTCAAATCTGGATTGCAAGCCCAAAGGCGGAAAATTGCAGTATGGTTTGAGGCAGCTAACAGACTACTTAGCATCCTTCCAAGCTCTTTCCTAATAAAGTAAATTTGTTTCTGTTAACTCTGGACTGGCAGGTGGTTTCAAAAAGGTTGTGATAAAAGAAACTTTGATTAATCCATGATACCCAGCCCTTTTATTTTCAGATATAAGGACGGGGGTGTGTTTGGAAGAGATGGGACTTGCAGACTCTCAGGATGTCAAATTTGTTGCTCTTCTGACCACATCTGTCTAAGTCAGTGTTTCCCAACCTTTTTTGGGCAAAGGCACACTTGTTTCATGAAAAAAATCTCGAGGCACACCACCATGCCAGATGGGGAAAGGTCACTTTTTACTTATGTAAAAAAAAATAAAAAAATAGTAACAGCATAGAAGGTAATGGTTAGGCTAGCATCCCTCTTCCAAATATGCTAGGTTTTTATTTGCAGGGACTGTTCTACATGGGAAAGCATTCAGCACTGTCATTCTCCCACCTGCCATCTGAATTGGTACTATTCTGGGTCAACTTACTCTGCTGCATGTGTAGATGAAAATGGCACCAAGTGTGGGGGAGGGGGCAGAACAGGTTTCAGATACAGGATATTAAGCATACACGTACTTCAGATTGAACTGGTTGCTTGCTTTGCAAGTTTTCATTTCCCAAATGACTGCCTTGGCAAGCGCAATACCTAGCAGGCTCAACGCCGGTCTCGCGCTGCCGCTTCCCGCGCTCTCAAGGACACGGGAGGAGGAAGGCGTGAAGGGAATCCCGAAGGCGCGAAAACCTCGCGCATGCGCAGGCCTTCCGCCTGCGACAGCCCAGTAGGCTGGCCGAAGCGAGCGGCGATGGGATGTGGGAGCTCGCTCGCTCGCCGCCCCGCGTGTGCCTATGTGGGGCACGTTACAGCCCCGTGACGTCAGCGCCACGCAGGCAGCCAGGCGGCGAGAGCCCCGCGCTGGGCGGCCTCTCCTCGCCGTCGCCGCCCCGCCTCTCGCCGCCCGCCTCGCCCGCCTCCCTCCCACGGCACACCAGGCAACGTCTCGCGGCACACTAGTGTGCCGCGGAACACTGGTTGGGAAACACTGGTCTAAGTGCCCCCACAACCTGACCAAGTCAGATAAAGTCGAGTATTTTATATTGTCCATTAGCTCTGTTTTCTTCAGGCTTGTCTTATGAATGATTGAGTTTAAAAAGTTAAATTTTAAATTCCTGCTATTCCATTTCTATAAAGAATTTTCATTTCCAACCTTAAATGATAAATAAATCTTATGTTTTTATTTCATTTTTTGTGACATTCGTCCTAAACAAATGTGAAGTTCTATTGTCTAGAGCCTTGGGTGAATTGCTAGCAAATTCAATGCTGTCATACCCTGTTTCCAAGGAAGGTAGTATATGGAGTATAGTCATCCAATTAGTACCTCCCCCAAATTTTTGCATTTTAAAATATGGGCTTTGGAGCCTTTTTTTTAAGGGGAGCGAGAGTCCACAAACACACCCGTACAGATTTTCTCCTTCCAGTAGTCTCATCAAAACATTTTTTCAAGTTAGAAAACACAATGACTAACACTCAAAGAACAAGACACTTCCTGTTCACATGAGTGGTTGATACCAAGAGCTAGCGAGAGAGTGTCTCATGCTTTTTGGGAAACTTCAGAAGTTGCCATAATTTTTCCTGAACGTGTACAGTTTCCAATGCGTGACCGCATAGAGAGCCACTCTAAATGTAATCCTGTTTTTTACTTCTGACAAAAAGTCACAGTACATCAGCTTCTGGTGTCCTCAGGGCCAGAGAGCATATAAAGTTGACATGGACATCATTTATGCACCAATCAAGAGGTCATTTTTATTAACTGGATTTTTTTTCCATTTGTCACACACCATGAATGTTTATACAATGAAGAAAGCCAAACATCGCTGGAAGCAATTGACAAGGATCAACTGGTATTTCTGTACCCTCCCCCTAATACACGTAGCTTTTCTCCATTTTATTCTGCTTTATTTTACTAATTGTAAAATTCTGTGTCAAGATTGTCACATCTTAAATACAGATAAAGTTGCTAGAGGTACATTATATACACATACAGAAAAATACAAGACTAGTTGCTTTCCACAATATTTAATTTATATGCTACGTTGACTATATGCAACTTGTAAAGACAGATTTAAGGGGTACAAGAAACTGTTACTTGTTCTATAATAGTTTGGTCCAATATATTTCAATGTAGTGGTTATTCTCTCCCTCCTTTTAACATGACGTAATACAACATACAACACATGCACAATCATTCACCGGTGAATAAATGGATTAAAAAGACAACACTCAAGCTAACATCTGTACACCCAGAGTTTCAACCAACCATACACAACTAAATAAGGCTATGTTACAGCTATGCAGCATAAATGGTCAACACTGCTGTTCTAAAGTGAGCACCGTATATACACATTTGTATATAAAAAACAGAGGGAATGAAAAAACGTCTGGGATTAGTCAAAAGGTGCCATTCCAAGGCTGTACATAACGTGTGGAAAGAATATTTACAAGACTTGAAAATAAAAAGCTGCAACAGTTTATTGCCAATGCCCTTTATAAACTTTCTCCTACTTTTTATATAGATGCTCTGTTCACCGTCATCTGTGAACTGTCCATATTTCTGGCCCTTTGTAAGATCCCTGCTTAAGAAAATTTCAAAGAAATATGCGCTATGGCTTCGCCGGCATGCCTGTTCTTGTAGCTTTCAACTGTGTAGATATCATACATGTATGATAGGATGTTTTAAAACTACATTGCAACATAAGCTTAAAAACAAAACTAAAGCAAAGTGTTTCATTCGTAACTTGTTTTGCTGGGAAAATATATTCCCCTCCTAAGCTTGATAATAAAATAGGCTGCACAATTGAGATTTGCAGCCTAATTCTGAACATGTTTACTTGGAAGTAAGCCATGCTGAACACACTGGGATTTACTTCCTTGTAAATATGCTTTGGATTGCATCCTTTGCCACACTAAAAGAAGCAAACATGAATGTATCATAACCAAAAACAGTTCTTTGGTGCTCTACAGTCTATAAGGTAAATGAAATGCATTCTACTTGACCATTTTGCTAGCATTTAGATACTAAACTGTGTAAAGTCTCTTAATCAGTGCCTGCCTGGGTTGTTGCTACATAATACCATCAATACTTACCAGCATTGCTTTGAAGACCCAGCACACAGAGCTTGAAAAAATAACATTCTTGTCCTTCCCAAAATTGGGAATCTGCAATATATTTTATTCTAGATAAAAGTTCAAACAAGTTCACCTGGTCAAAAGTTTCCTTTTGTACATTAAAAATGCCAGCCTATTTATCTGCTGACATCTCAGTAGCAAGGGGTTAAAAAAAAAGAGAAAAACTAAGAGCTGTGCAGAATGTAAAAAGAAATTGATCCATGCAACTTGTGTTGTCTGACTCGATTTGGAGAGAGAGTTATGGAAGGGAAATAAACAAGACTGTTGTTATACCCCAAACTAAATTTTATATTTGCAGTACATGGCACGTTTTGAGATCTGTGGAGTGTATTTAGGATGCACAATGTTAATGCACTCCCAATAAGATCCTTCCTGATCTGAACAGACCTCCTATTCAAATTCTAGCAACTGTTTTCTGCTCTACCTAAATTCACTTAAACAATTGGTTTAGATGACTGGATACAGTGCTGCATTTTGGAGCACTTTTGATATATCCCACACTACACAGACACCCATCTTGACTGGCCTGTTCATTTGTTTACATGGAAATAATGGAAATGTGGAATTAAGATGCTCAGTTACATCCTTCAGGTAATCAATAATATTGAGAGCAGGCTTCAAAATGCTGTGGGGTGAAAGACAGGAGGAGGAAACTTTGTTACTATGCTTATGGCAAGTTAATTTACAGGAACTAGCTTACTGGAAAAGACCTCTCAAAAGTCACACAAATTGGTCCAATTTAAATAGTCTTGCACTGTACCCAACAACTGCCATGATAATAGACTCTAGTAACAGATGTGTTCTCCCTTAGATTTTTTTTTAAAAATACTCCAAGCAGATGACTTTATAATTTTCCTTTGTAATACAGTTTTTAAAAGATTGTCTGCATGTACAATTTTTCTCGGGGGAAGCTGCTTAACTATTTCCCCCCCCCCATCTTGTCTGTAACAAACCAAGATCTTCGGCCACCATCTCATGCATATTATAGTTTAAGACAAAAGAGATGTGGGGATAAAAATTATAGTTCAAGATCTCTTAAATTCTCAGTGCATCCTTGCTTTGTACAAGCCTTGGAAATCTGAAAGCTCACAGAAGTTTTCAGCATCAAAACATTATTGCTTTGGTTCTGTTGCAAACACACAGAATTATGCCACATCTCACATAGTTTAGGAAACACAGAAGATCAGAACAAGATTGGACATTTCACAAAGAAACAAAAGCGCTCTCTCTCATTTAAGTGCAGAATGCGAAACTACTAAGTGCTTCATTTACACTGGATTCGGACACAAGCCTTACTGTAATCCAGATTTTCTATAGTAAAATTATAAATGTAAAAAAGTACACAAATCCTGTTATCGTTGGGAACAAAAAAAAATTTGTTGGCTAGCAGCATGCACAAAATCATGCATTGTCATTTCAAGCAAACTAAATTAAAATGTAATAAATTACTGCTCAAAGCTCATTTAAAAATATTAAGACAATGACAATGAAGGGTTTCAGTGAAATAAAGTATTCACAGCGCAGAAAAGGAAGATTGGTGATGTCAAGTAGAATGAGTTAAGTCTGATTACTGTCAAACAACGTGACAGCAAGTAGCTTGGCCAGCGGTACACAGCAATCCCTCCTTCGGGTTTCGCTGAATATTCACAGATATAGTCTTTTCACACAGAGGTAGTTGGAGCACGTTATTTTTCAAGTTCTTGCTCTTTATCCGTTCTAATTCATTTGCAGTGTCTGACATCTGATCAGAAAAGAATTTTATACTGCCCAAGGACGAAGCTGGATTTGCATTCCCAGAGGAACTTATGCACATCTTCCACGTGGATTTCTCCTGTACCTTGACGCTGGAAAAGGAGATGGTGTTTTGCGGATCAATAATGTATTTAGTGCTACTGTGAATCTGTGAACCTAAGCAGAGGCTCATTAATTTGAGGCTTTCCACCAGGTCGCCCGCGCTTCTTGAAGACAACTGCATTGAATTTCCAGATCCAGCGCACCTGCGAGTGGAACCCGAATTGTTATTCGTGCTTCCACTAGAACTACTGGAAGGACTTCCGCCCCCTTTGTTGTTGTCGCCAGGGCTCGTTTTGTCTACTCCTCCGTTTCCATTGCTTGGTTTTCCTTGTCCGCTGCCGTCTCCCTGGTTGCCGGGAGGTCCTTCGCTACTATCCCGTCTGTGCCAGGAGTAAGTAAACCCGCTGTCTTTATCGAGACGCCGCCTGCTTTCGGAGTCGTCGTCGCTTGTTTCTGAGCTGCTGCAGCTCGATCCCCGACCCTGGCTTTTCCTTCGGTGGTAGCGCTTATGCACGGTGCTTGGCGAAGCAATGTTCATTTTTAGACGGCTAAGTTTGGGGGGCAAGTTCTCATCCATGTCAAACTCGTCGTCCGACTCCCCTTCCTCAAAGATCTGATTCAGGACCGGGGCACTTTTCCGGGAAGTCAGGCGGTTTGTAACGGAAGGCTTGCGGCGCAGGACCACTTGGGTTGAAAGGGAGACTGGTTTTTTATCTTCTTCGTCCTCCTCCTCGTCTTCTTCCACCCTAAACAAGCACTTCCGACCGCTAGTTGTAGGTTTTAAGCTCACCGAAGGAACGACGGAAAGTGCTGGTCCTGCTAATTCAGGAATGTCCTCCTTCTTTGATGAATCATTAAGTGCCTTGCTCCGGTGACCATTAAGAACATTTTCAGCACTGCGAGCTGGAGACTGAGGAACGCCTCCATGCGAGAGAGGAGAAGCTGTAAGGTCATCTTCCAAGTCTTGAGGGACATCGATTTTGGTTGGCCATGACTGCCTAAGAGAGGTGCAAAAAAGAGGAAACAGAAGATTTTAGTACAAGTTTTAAAAGCAAAGCTCCTCTCACTGCAACTTGAAAAAATGTAAGGTGATTTTAAAATTTACCAAGCAGGCAAAGAATTAAATTTGCACATATTGGCCATGATCCAGAGATCTTACCAGTTAGTTTTGCACAACTGATGTAGTTTTGGGTTGAGGTTTCTCTAGCAATAGCAGCAGCAGCAGCAGCCAGCGGCAAGCCTCTCTGGGGGTTCCCTCCCTGTGAGAAGTGAGGTTACAGGGAACCAGGCAGAAGGCCTTCTTGGTAGTGGCGTCGCCCTGTGGAATGCCCTCTCCTCAGATGCCAGGGAAATAAGCAACTATCTGACTTTTAGAAGACGTTTGATTCTGTTTGTAATGTTCTGTTGAAAGCTGCCCAGAGTGGCTGGGAAAACCCAGCCAGATGGGCGGGTGTAGAATAATTAATAATAATATTTTATTGAAATATTTTCAAAAAGTAATTTGTGATCTGGTATGGCAGTCTGCTATGTAAAGGGGAAAAGCAGAAAATTCTAATAAGCATGCCCACGCCCAAGATTACGGGATTCCAGTCTTTTTGAGTTTGTAGCTGCCCTGGTAAATGCCTTTTTGAATGGAAAGATGCAGTTTTTGTAATGAGTTTTAATAACATTTCTTTTCAATAGCATTTCCATCTGCTTTTAAAAAAATATTAAAGTGTATATCATTTTATGCTGCTCAACCTTAAAAAAAAGATTTCAAGAAGTCACTATCTGATAAGTGGCACAGAATACATACAAGTCCACTTTTTAAAAAGGCACAATATTTACTGAAGTTATGTAGACATTCTCGGTTTTAGATGAAGCAAAGTTAAGGCAGGAACAGACATTCTTTGCTGCTCTGAATATGCCAAAGTAATACTGGCAAGGCAAATCAAAAATTTAAAAATATTATCCAGAGCAGGTTCCAAAGCCATGGCCATGAATGCTAGAGACTTTCAAAGAAATTGTTCATTCAGAGTATTCAGTTGCAGGCTGGCAGATCAAAAAAATAGCTAGAAATCAGGCCAATAAGAACCAAATGCACAAAGTCACTTAACAAAGTGCACAGCAGATATCCCAGTGTTCCCTTGCACACAGAGTGAGACCCAGGTATCAAATAATCCTTGAAAATACATATGTTTGTGGAGTAGTACATTTCCAGTCCAAGCTTACATGGTTGTGGTAATCATACATTTATATTACACATAATCAGCTTTGCTGAAATTTTTCTCCTAGCAATGTATTTAAACTTTTTATATCCTACATCACTTCTGACTGATGCATTTAACAACTATGCTAAAAAACTATCCAATTACTTTTTTTGCCTGTCAGTTTCAAGTGTGGGTTTCCAGACTTTGTATCCATGCAGCCTCGTCAAAGCATATTCATTCAGAATGAATAACTCCCACTTTAGCAAAACATGCCTTACTCCCAAGTGTGCAAAGGTTGGCAGCTGCAATATTGGAGTCAAACTAGATGCAATTTTAAACACACTTAAATACTTCCATGCTTACAATTGGCAACACAACCTCTCTCCTGCTCTCACCTCAAACACAACTAAAACTAGTTTGGGACCGCAGGACAAGGGTTATCCTTCGTTTATGGTTTTCCCTCTAAAAATCACCCCCCCAACTGTAGTTATTTGCTCCAATGTGTTGTTTTTTTTAAAAAGTAACAGAGCAAATATAGGCCAAAAGGATGCTATCATCACAAAGGCAGAAGTGTGGCCACTCCTAACATGGCATTTAAAAGCACACAGAAGGCAAGGCACATGAACTTTTGCTGTTTATTGTCTTCCTTTTGACAAGACTTCAATTTCTTAAAATAAGGCCTCCTGCCTTTCATATACTCTCTGACGGAGCTTTTTAAACACAGCGACATATTTCTGGACTTGTTTGTGTTTCTTCTCATTTGCAGTATACATTTTATTTTAGTCTCTATTGCAGTGGTTTTAAATAGTCCTGCCTTCCTGAAGGGATCTTCCTAATTACACCTTTCAGCTTCTTTAACTATTCAGCTTCTGAAAATACAACTTTCTAGGCAATTTATTTTTTCAGCTGCCTACTCCTTTCCCGCAAAGTGCCCTCAAGCTCACCAATGGAACTTTGGTATGGGCTTCAGCAGTTACTTCCCAGTTACAGTTCCTGACAGAGCCACGATATTGCTAAGTTCTATAACTCAGTGGTAGAGCACACACTTTCTCATGCATGTGCTATGCTCAATCCATGGCATTCCTGGTCTGATGATCTTTATCAGGGAAAGCTTGAAGGATCTCTGTCCAAGATGGCGGAGAGCTCCTGCCAAGACAGGTTAGACGAAGCTGAGCTAGACACATGTAGTTGTCCTCCACACTCCCAACTTTCATTAGCCCCAGCTGGCATGGCCAGTGGGTGGGGTGATGGACATTGTAGCCCCTCACCATCTGCAGGGGCACAAGTCTCCCGATCTGATCTAACAGGAATAGGATGCACCAATTTCCATCTCTCTCTGAGCTCTCATTCTTCATGGGAAATTCTGCCTGTTGGAATAGGGTGCAGACTCTGCAACAACACCACCACAAAGTGGCTGTTTCGTTCTGCGTTACAGTTGTGGTCTGCACTGGGGCAAGCATGAACTCAGATATTCCTTACCTAACATTACCCTAGGTTGTGAATTCAATGATAGAAAGGCTAAGAACGGCGACTTCAGCATGACAGGAGGAAAGAAAACGAACATTTCTTCTTAACCAATTCTGTGGCTGTGCTGCTGGTGAATAAGCTTCCAGATCCCAACCTGCAGAACAGTTTACAACCTTCAGCAGCAAAATGCCTTCAAAATTACCAACTTAGCTGTGCAGAAGCTGTAGAGCACACAGTGTTTTGGCAATGATACACCACAGTAGCATGACAATCTATTTAAAATTATCAAAAAGGTGGGCCCTTTTAAAGAATGTATGATTAAAAACTCTTAAATTTAGTACAATTTGAGTACTTTAAATTATTACCTAAACTGAGCTTTGATATTGCTTGGGCTTGCTGATCTGGTTTGTATTTCTTTCTCCTGCTTCTCTCTCAGAATCCGCTCTGCTAGTAAGAAGTAGGTAGCAGTGATGTGATTGTATTTGTTGGTTTCCAGAGCCCTGGGGGAAATAAAATTAAAATGGAACACATCATACATCAACAGTTTTCTGAAACTGGACATGCAGCCAGCACTGCTTACAATGCACCTCAAAGCAAATACTGAACAGTGCCTATAAGTAGAAATTAGTCTTTTGACATATTGACAAATAGCTTTTAGTTTATTAAGAACTGGACAACCTAATGTGGCAAGTTCAATAATCAAACTAGGCTATATTAAGGAAAGCAACCAAAAGCTGAATAGATTTTCCCCAATCACAGTAATTTACTGAATGCCAGTCTATGCTTCAGTAACCTTTTGCAGCTGTCAGATATAAGTATACTTTACTTTTACAGATAGTCTGCTCAAACAAAGGAATTTTCTTCTTCCAGTCTGAGCTCCTGATACATACATTTGTGACTACGATTGCTGAGATTAGGAGACTGGGAGTGTCTCCACTGCCTCCCTGCAATGACCTCTCACTGCAGGGAGAGGCAACCCCAGGGAAACAAACTTTGTCAGTGTTGACTGAGACTTTATCAAGTGCTTGCCTTGAAAGCAGGAGAGCAGTCTCATTTAATAGCATGGACTTTCCTCACATTCTCCCCCAACTCAGCTCACAGGAGCATAGTTGCCAGCTAGCCACTGCCTAGCACTACACAGGGGAGAGAGGCAAAGCACCAAAATAACATCAATTTGCAAATAGGCAATATGTTACATTTAAATCTGTCACTGATCAAGGATCTTCCATAGCCAAACGGACAATGTGTTCATCTATTTAGTCATTGGGCATTAACAGCAGACTTCTTAGCAGATACAAATTCCTGTTTCAACTGTTTTAAAGCATCCACTTGTTAACTCAGTGGCTTCTGTACTGGGCCTGTCTCCAACATTGCCACTTGCACTATTCAGCAGCTGAACATATAAAGTTAATGTTTGGGTTACAACCAAACATACAATTTAAAAGCGGTTCACACTAGGAAGCCACATAGTGGAAATACCTACTCCTTTAAGCTACACCCCCAATAACCCAGTGTTTCCTTAGCATGACCAAGGATGTTGGGAGCCAGATACTAGTGCATAAAGAACAGGACACGACTGAACAAGGTGCATGTCATAACCAGGGTGCCTCACTCTCTGGCCTGCTGCTGCATACTCTCCATCCCCAATCAACTAGACATGGGAGAAAAGGAAACTGCTGCTAAGGCCATTGCCCAGAGACCGAGGAAGAAAGAAAACTCAAGCTACTGAATAGAATATGAATGACAATTTGATTATTGGGCTTTACACAGGGCTCCTCTTTGGCCAGACTTGGTAACTTATTTCCAAAAAGTTATTGATATTTTGACATGTTCTGTAAATGAATTAATTTGTCGTGGGCCACTTTAGCTTACAAAGATACGTACAAAAGCTTGATAAATCTTGCATCTGCAATTATTCCTCTGAATACCAGTGGGCATAAATCAGGGCAAGTTGCTTGCCTTCAGCTTTACTTTTAAGGCTGGTAATGTCTGGAAACAGAACGCTGGGCTAAGGTGACATGCACCTGATCCAGAAAAGGATTTTCTTGTGCTCTATACAGAAAATTGTTGTGTAACAACAAAATTGGAATTGCAATCCTGGAATGTAAACACAACAGAAAAGGGTGGCTTACTCTACTATGGTATCTCTGTCTGCGATGTCTCCCAGAACCATTCGCTGTATGATGCTGTTGTGCTCTTCCTCGGATAGATTTTTGTATGAAACCAAAGGAATATTATATTTGGTTGCAGGCGATGGATCAACTCCTTGTAGCCAGGGATGGTTTTCAATTTCTTCCAAAGATGCCCTTCGTTTTGGGTCTCTTTGTAACATTCGTGTGATTAAACTGGGAACAAAGATACAGCTCTATAAGTATGTTAGCATCATCACAGTAGGAAAATGTTCCCCAAGCATCCAAGGGGTGTCGTCATTCCCCAAGTTTAAAAGTAAGTTTCTACACACATCTACAAACAAATTTGAAAGTATGGATGTTTGCTTGCTTGTTTAGATGGCAAACTAGCTTATCTACCGTGACTGTTTTCATGTCTCTCTTGATGCTTCTTACACATACATAATACAAACAGAGGTACGGAAAAAACAAAAACAAAACAATGCATACAGTTGAAGGACAAGACAAAATTAAAACTGCAGCTAAGGGGCTCTGAAGCAGTCATAGAATTATGACAAGGTAGAATTGTTTTTGGGATTACTTTCCACTTATTAGTTTTTTTTTACCTGTCTACAGAAGTCACAGAATGGCTATGGACTTGTGTTAAGCAAGTGTCAAGTCATAAAAAGCAATCAAAATTACTAAAACCAGAATTGCAATTAAAAAAACAAATTATTTTCCCCCAGCTCCAACAGACTTCACGATGTTTATTGAATAGACTTGAGTTCTTAAACTGTCTTCTGTTTTATTAACAAATTACTATTCTACAATGGGCCATGTGAATATAGAAAATCACTAAATAAAAAATAGTTTACAGGGTTTCACATTTCCAGTTATCAATGTATTCTTCAACTGACAATAGCAGCCAAGTACTGCTGACAGGAGGGCTTTGGCAATGAAAATGGTAAAGGGAGAGAAGGTATTCCTTTAGCTTTGAAAATGTTTCTTATCTGTACATAGACTTTGCATCCATCGCACTGATGAAAGTAGATATGCACAGCTTCAAAGCAACCATCAAGTTAATATTTCCCGTTTGGACCTCAGCTTCGAATAAGTTACCCCTCTCCTGTAGAGCATCAACATGCAAACATTTAATGAATGTGATAAAGGGTGATGTTTAAAGAAGCAAACCATTTCAAAAATGAAGAAAAACTTCATATTTATCTAGGGAGCTCAAGGTAGTATATATGGTTCTTCTATTTCATTATCATTACAACCCTATGAGGGTTGAAAGAATAGTTCCTGGACCACAGTCCTGAAGTGAGAATAATGGATGAGCTGGGATTACCTGGGACCTAACCCAACCCTGTGCTAGTCCTAACTAATCACCACATCGGCTGAATGGTTAGTGTCATGATTTTAATTTCAATACATTATGTTCGACATTTCACTTACTCTTTACATTCTTTGGACACACGTGACGGCACCGTGTATTTACAGTCCATGATCATTGTCAAAGTTTCGCTGTCATTTGCTTCTTGGAATGGTGGCTGCCCGCATACCAACATATAAAGGATAACTCCCAGGCTCCATATATCTGTAACAAGATTTTAAAAATATTGTACTTGAAAAACAACCTATTGCAACCGGCACAGGGGGGAAAATTAGTTTCCTATCATAGTTAATTTGAACCAACATTTTAATTGTTCAAAACTGAGCAGCATAATACCACAAATGCCTTATACACAGAAAGATGAAATGTAGCTTCATATGCTCACTGAAATAAATAGTAGAAATGTGAAGATTATATTCAGCAATGCTGCCACAGTTATTACCTTGGTGGGTGCAGATTTTAATTTTTTAGATACTATTTCCCCCTCTCCCCAGACAAATTATTCACCTTTGTTTATATATATAAACACGTCTTTATTGTGCCCTGCATGCAACACATTAACCTATAAAAATAAAAATAAAATCAACTATTGGTTGAAAATGGGTATAATGGAAAACTGCTAAAGCATTTAAAACAATACTTAACAGCTTGAAAATTATCACAATTTTACCATACTATTTTAAGAGCGAAGTTTGTACAGGAAAGAATACAATAGGAGGAAATGCAAACAACATTGTTTATACCCCTGTTGCTAGCCATCAAGTCTAAAGTAAGCAAGATTTTGTTTCCAGGTACCGTCCCATTTCCCTTGGGAACTTAACGGTCATTTTAAGAACTCCCAACATTAGAAGCAGTTGGTGTTTCGTTTTTTTAAAGCTTTTCTATTTGTTGCTAGCCTATGTAAATAGCCTGGCAGCATATCTTCACAAAAAATCTGGAACGACGTCAAGTGAAAAAGCACTGTTAGCAAGAATCAATGTTTGTTTCCCTAAAAAGTGGATTTAGAATTGCACAAAATATGTTCAGGAAGAGGATCTGAATGAGAACTGTGCAGGGACAATCTGTGGTTTTAAAAATAAATTCCTTCTCTCAAAATAGGACGCTGTTCTTAAGGACTAGCGGGCTATATGAATTGTGACAGACACACAAATAAGAATGTGTTAAATGTTGTTGGTCAGCACCTGTGTACCTTCAACGTTACTGAAAAAAATCCGATTGAGAAAGAGCTGTTTGAGTACGATTCTTAGAACCATGACAACCAGCCAGTGTATATGCAACTTCCTTACATAACATCAAGTCACTGCCATGGAAACCAAGCCACGTCACTGACTGCCCCTGCCATGCTCATCTCAAATCTAGTGAGGAGAGAGCACCAAGACTTGGCTTGTATTTACATATACAGGGGAAAAAAGGACAGTTTTCTCTCACACACACAAAAACTCCAAACAAAAATATTAGGCCACATATCCCATAATGAAGGCCTAAAACATTCAGAAATTGCTCCTTGTGAGACCAGATCTTCATGGTTTACAGAAGCTGATAATCACATCGTATTTCTAAGGCGTTTTGAAGCAATTTCAGCATCACAGCAGATGCTTGCCTTCTCAATTTCTAAGTCTCTAAAACAGTGTTTTGCAACCTGTGGGTCATGACCCACAAGTAATTCACAAAGCCTGAGCAAGGGGGTTGTGGGCTTTATGTAAACCCAAAATAATTGCTGATTTTAATCTGAACTGCTATAATAAACACCTGTTACCCCATTTCATTTTGTTAGCATATTACAATGTTGTGCTGAACTGAACAGTGGAAAGGTTTGAGTCTTACATTTTGGGAAGTGAGGTTATCCAAATTCTTAACTGCAATAATCACTTAAATAATTCAAAATGTCATTTTCACATAAAATCAGTATTAAAGCAGTGGAGACAGACCACTACAGATCAGGCTCAACAATTTCAACTACACTTTTACACAATGTCTTTCCCACGGTCTACCCCACCCCAGCAATCCACTGTGATGATGTTCTCACTCTTTCTTGCCCCCTTCCTTTCTGGTTTGGAGAGGATTTCCTGTCTGTGCTGTTGCTACAGAGTGCTTGGCCTGCAAAGTGATCCAAGTTCGGTTTACTGTTATGCCACTGATGACAGTGCAGGTACAGTTCAGGAAATGAGTTGCACTAAAAAAAGTCACACACAATGACAGGATGACAAGAAATTCAAGATGTCATCATAAAAAGGTCATGTTGACAGGAAATAAGGCACAACTGTCTCATGAATTCAGAGAAGTTAAGCAATTTAGTGTGGTAGCACCAATTTTGGACTGAACGTAGAACCAAATACAGAGGTACCTTGGTTGTCAAACTTAATCCGTCCTGGAGTTATTTCAACTCTCGAAATAGTTTGAAAACCAAGGCGCAGCTTCCAATTGGCTGCAGGAGATTCCTGCACTCAAGCCTAAGCTGCGGAAGACGTTCAGCTTCTGAAAAACGTTCACAAACTGGAACACACACTTCGGGGTTTGTGGTGTCCTGGAGCCGATTTGTTTGGAAGCCAAGCCATTCAACAACCAAGGCACCACTGTATCTCTTATTTTTCATTCCTTTCTCTGCTGCCAAAGCAATGCAGCTGAGTTTATAATTGTCCCAACAAGATATATACTATGTGACTTGAACAATCGCTTCAGATCAAAAGTTTTATGGGGCTCCAATACACGTACAAAGCTTGAGGTCTGCTGTCTCATTTATTTTCGTAACTGAAAGTTCTGTACTCAAATTAGGCTTCTGGATGCATGGAATATCCACAAACACTCTGGAATCTCTAAATGAAGTTAATGTAATTTAATGCAGCAATTGGCTAGGATCCAATGCTTGATGTCAGAAGTTGCACACCAATTTTTGAACTTAATCCTGGAGGAAAGCTGAAAGAAGCTGAATAGCATCCTATTCGGAATGTATCATACCTAGAGGATGAGGGTGAAAATAATTCTGACAGGACCACTGATTATGTCTCTTTGGCATACAAACTATAAATCTTAAACGGAGTAGACACACCCCTCCAAAAATTGCTGTGGGTGGCAATACCAGGCTCCAGAAGTAATTCAGTACAGTCAAACCTCAGTTGTCAAACATAATCTATTCTGGAAGCCCGTTTGACTTCCCAAATGTTCGACAACTGATGTGTGGCTTCCGATTGGTTGCAAGAGCTTCCTGCATCCATGCGGAAGCTGCATCAGATGTTCAGCTTCTGAAAAATGTTCGAAAACAGGAGCATTTACTATCGGGTTTTCGGCGTTTGGAAGCCAAAACATTCCAAAACGGAGCCATTCGGGAACAGAGGTTTGACTGTACTAAGGACATACTGATACTTCCCTGACCAAAATGCTCATAGTGATCTTGAGATGGAGGTTGAAAATCAGGAAACATAGTAACGGATGCCTTCAATTGTAATCACAGAGACTGTTAGATGAATATTCTGGTCACACAAAAATATGCATTTTTCATTAGCCTCAATATAGTGCCCTGGAACAGTTGGTCATGGAATCCACCAAAGGAGGAAAAACTATGGGTGCTGCTCAGGACCTGGTAGAAGTTCAAACACTGTTGAAACCAACTGGAACTAGTGACCACAGTGCTATGAAATCCAACACGCATAAGTATTCAATTGTCAAAAAATTCAACATAATCACATTTGACTTCAGAATAGTAATCTTTTACAAGTCCCCTTATTTTAAAGATTACTATTATTATTATTTATTAAATTTCTATACTGCCCCTATCCAAGAAATACATACCACAATAGCAAACAATACCCCTCCACCCTGTGCGCGCACACAGTTTAAAAGGTCATAGATTGGCTTAAACAAAATTGAAAGGGAAAGTCTTCCCACAAAGCCACAACAATTGCTCAGCTAGAATGTATTCAGTTTATCAGAAAAGATACCACCAAATCCAAGGATGCCAATGTTGTTAAAGAAACAAGTGTCAAGGAAGCTATTAGAAGCAAGAATGCTTCACTCAGAAAACTGAGGTTTTGCCCAAATGATAATATGGAACACAAATTTGAACACAGACAATAAAGGGTGCCTAAAAAGAATTTGAGGCACACATCACTAGAAACATTAAGATCGACAATCATAATGTCTTTAGCTACTGTCTTTAAAAAAGCAAGACACCAACTAGGTAGGCACTTGAACAATGGATGAAGAGGTGATGAGGTATACTGAAAGGAACATAAGGAAACTACAGAAAATCTGAATGAATTATCTGTACAGTCGTACCTCGGAAGTCCAATGCCTTGCAAGTTGAACGTTTCGGCTCCCAAACACTGCAAACCTGGAAGTGATTGTTCCGGTTTGCGAATGTTCTTTGGAACCCGAATGTCTGACGTGGCTTCCACGACTTCTGATTGTCTGCAAGAGCTTCAAATGCACCTAGAAACTGTGTTTTGGCACCCTACAACCTAGGTTCCAGGTATTGTGTGAAGCCTTGCTTTTCTTTCCCAGTTTCGAATGCTGCTAGCGGCATTTACACCATCAGACTGCAGCAAGAGTGAGATACAGGAAAGCACACTCTGATCAGTTTTGCTGAGACCAGATTGCCTCCCAGCTTCCATTGTGGCTGATCAGTATAAAAACCACTTTGTTAACTTTTAAGAAACAGCTCCTGAGTGTCCTTGTTCTTCTCTCCTCATCTCCTTCTTTATGCGGTGTTTTTTAGATTGTAACTCTGAAGGCAGGAACCGTCTTGTTTTTATTGAAGCCTTTTGGGCTTAAAGGTAAAGGTACCCCTGCCCGTACGGGCCAGTCGTGTCCGACTCTAGGGTTGTGTGCTCATGTCACTTAAGAGGCCGGGAGCCAGCGCTGACCGAAGACACTTCCGGGTCACGTGGCCAGCATGACGAAGCTGCTCTGGCGAGCCAGCACCAGCGCAGCACACGGAAACACCGTTTACCTTCCCGCTATAAAACGGTACCTATTTATCTACTTGCACTTAAGGGTGCTTTCAAACTGCTAGGTGGGCAGGACCTGGGACCGAAAGACAGGAGCTCACCCCGCCACGGGGGTTCGAACCGCCGACCATACGATCGGCAAGTCCTAGGCACTGAGGTTTTACCCACAGCGCCACCCTGTGGGTAAAAAAATCCCAATAAATACCGTATTTTTCCATGTATAAGACTAGGTTTTTTCCCTAAAAAATAATGTCAAAAATTAGGGAGCATCTTATAGATGGAAAAATATGGTACATATTCCTAAAGGTTCTGTTTTTCTCAAAGAATCTTATTACAGAAGACCATCACACAATTGTAAAGGCTCATATTTGGAGCTCACTTAGAATGCGCTGTGTGTGTGTGTGTGTGTGTGTGTGTGTGAGAGAGAGAGAGAGAGAGAGAGAGAGAGAGAGACTCTTGCTGTTATCTCTCTGGCTTTCAATAAACTATGTTTGAACTCTTAAACTTCCATTTATGGTTTGTTGATTAGTGCAGTGATTGACTACTTGATGTAGAGCCAATGTACTAATAAAAAGTATTTATTTGCAGAAGGGTACAAACATTTAACTCTAGGTACTGATATGTCCTACCTCCTCTCAAGGAAATGAGCCCCCCCCCAAAAAAAAATCATTCTACATCTACCCGCATTCCATAAGTGTTCCAAGGACCTGTGCTGATATAGAAGATATACGAAGTAACATAGCTGTATGAGGTAAGGCTGAAAGGCAATGCAATGTCTTTTTAAACAACCCACAAGTCAATCCTTCCAAAAGAGAAAACTACCTTTTTTTTTACTACCTGGTAAAAAGTAATCATCAAATTTTCAAAATTTGAAGCCACATCTATTTTTTAAAAAATCAACTTCTAATTTGCTACCATATAAGCATCTCTATTCTTTTTCCTCTTCTATTTTTCTTAAAAACAAATGAAGCTGCACCCTTACAATGCACTCTTAGCTCCATCCCTGTTTCCTCTTGTTGTGTTGTAGCATTATTTTCATTTTAGTTGTAGTCTCTAAGGGCATTGGTCTTCAACCATACAATGATCTATCAGTTGAAAACCAATGCCCTTAGAGACTAAAACTAGAATGAATAATGCTACAACACAGCAAGAGGAAACGGGGATGGAGTCAAACTGGAGTAACTGGTAACTTTTATTCCTTTACTACTGAAGAAAGAGCCTGAGACAAGAGCAGAATAACCATTTCCATATGGAAGTTTAGAGTGTTAGACATCTAGCTAACTAGTCAACTTAGTAAATTACTCTAAGATATAATTAAAACACCTAAATTCTTCCTGCATAATTTACACACCCAATTATAAACAGTTCATGCTGGTGCCTCACCCTTCCTAAGTTCAAAATTTACAGCAGGGCAATGCCTTAATAAGGAGCAACTAGAATAGAAAAAAATAGTGAGAAACTTTGAGGCTGAAAATTAAGCAAATGGCTTGGCTCTTGAGGCTGATGTTAAGCAAATGATTCAATAGCATCCAAAATTGGAAGCATAAGCACATAACTCCCAAACCCAAGTCTCCTCTTCAGATAAAAGGTAATGGCTTCTAATCACTATGTTTATTACCCAAATTGGCTTCTATCAATCTTTACCAATGTAAAATGTATGTCGGCTCTCTCCCTCACAAGGGACCTCTGTTTCCATCTTTGTGGGAGAAAGATTTGAGTAACCGTCAGATTTTATATCTCCAAAATATGGGGGAACAGCCACTCGTGTTTGTGCCAGCAGCCTCTGCATCCAGAAATCATTTTATATCTAGGTACTAATCTGCTTCAATGCCATTGGTGTTTCATTTAAAGAATCTTACAAACTGCAGTCTTTTGGGCTTCAACATGTCCAGCTATCTCTCCCCTTCCCCCAGGAAAACACAAAAGTTTGTTTACTGTTTTGAGACATTTTTATTGGTCCTATTATGTTACTGTGATTTTTATATTTTCTTCTAACAGATCAACATGCCTACATACATCCCTTATATGTTTTTACTCTCTGGTTCTAGAGAAAAGTAAATATATTTCTATTTGGAGGCATCCCACATTCATCTAACCAGAAGCTCTGATAAATATGTCCCAACACTGTTTGCTGTAAAATGTACTCTGTTCACACCACCGCCTCCACAAGGATAAAACCGGAAAGAGCCATCGGTTGTACTGTACTTTCCCCACATACAGTGGTACCTCGGGTTACAGACACTTCAGGTTACGGACTCCGCTAACCCAGAAATAGTACCTTGTGTTAAGAACTTTGCTTCAGGATGAGAACAGAAATCGTGCGGCAGCAGCAGGAGGCCCCATTAGCTAAAGTGGTACCTCAGGTTAAGAACAGTTTCAGGTTAAGAACGGACCTCTGGAACGAATTCTCACATGTATATAGGGACTACATTGTTTTAAACAATGTAACACTAAATGCTGACACAGACATGCACCAGCAGAAATATCTAAAAGGAAAAGCCTTAAATGTATCTTAATCCTTATTCAATCAAGCTGTAACACGTCATGACTCAACTGATATTTCCTTTTCTAGCAAGCACCGGTAAGTCCTGTTTGGGATTTATACAGGCAAGTTAAATATTCACAAATCCAGCATTTATCATAAATGTTTTTATGAAGAAATATTGATATGCTGCTCATCTACATTTTCTGCATGCATGTGCACAGAAACACGCAATTAACTTGGAAATGTTCAAATTAGTTTCTCATGAATCTCCCAATACAGGTCCAGCAAGAAGTCAATGGACGTTACGGGCATCTATATTGAACTATGCTTCGTTTCATCACTGTGCTTAATTTCATTTACATTTCTCTAGTTGGCTCCTGCCAACCCACACACTGAAAGCAATAGGAACAAAAAACAAACAAACAGAATTTCAGGAAGCCTATCCATTTCTTGCATCTTCAGAAGTTAGCTGAGAAATACTAGGAAAACATCAATTAGAAAAAAACAATTATCTAATATAATTCAGTTACTATATGAAATTAGCCTATTGCATAGCCACGTGAAGGACACTGAATGTCAGATGTACAATCCCCCCCGCCCCCGGTGGTATTCTGGTTTGTTTTCAGGCCTGATCAACATCTGTTTTCTAAAGTCACTAGCAGAGAACTGAAGCACCTCTTGTGTATCTTAGGCAAACACATTTAGTGACATCAAATGGACATGTACTTGTCAGAAACAACCCTGCCTTGGGGACCCTGCTTAATGTATTTTCTTCATATAACACAAGACTTATAAATACGCTCCTACGTTACAACTATAGGGTGCCAACAGATTGTGATAACTTGAGAATACACTCCCTGCAGGCATTAACTGCCAATTCTTGCATCCACTGAAATGATTACAGCTGTCCAATATCATCCTCGTGTATTTGATGTTATCCTGTTCATAAAAGGAAATATCGCAGTTTGAGGGGGAAACAAACATTTATTTGAGAAGACACTGGATGAATACAGGAGACCATTTACCAAATACTCTGTGCTACTGCTATGAACAAGAAAGCCTTACTATGTTCCTAATACTGATAGGAAATGCAGAGATGTGGCAATTCTCTGCATCATGAGAGCAAATATGGCTGTATGTACACCACTTGATAAATTGCTGTCAGTATTCACATGCTGTCAGCACATTCCATAGCATTCTGGGGTTCTAATGCAAACAGAGAGCTGACTTCGCTGATAAATACATGAGAAATACTCTGCTTTTTCAGGAACTCCTTGTACATCGGAGTGCATCCATTAATAAGAACATAGTGCAGCCATTAATAAGAACACAGAACAATTGATCCATCAGGCTCAATATGGTCTACACTGACTTACGGGCATTTTTCCCAGCCCTATCTGGAGATGCCAAGGATTGAACCTGGGAGATTTTCATGCATGGGCTCTACCACTAAACCACAGCCCTTCCTTTAGTATAAAGGTAAAGGTACCCCTGCCCGTTCGGGCCAGTCTTGCCAAACTCTAGGGTTGTGCGCTCATCTCACTCTATAGGCCAGGAGCCAGCGCTGTCCGCAGACACTTCCGGGTCACGTGGCCAGTGTGACAAGCTGCATCTGGTGAGCCAGCGCAGCACACGGAACGCCGTTTACCTTCCCGCTGGTAAGCGGTCCCTATTTATCTACTTGCACCTGGAGGTGCTTTCGAACTGCTAGGTTGGCAGGCGCGGGGATTTGAACCGCCGACCATGCGATCGGCAAGTCCTAGGCACTGAGGTTTTACCCACAGTGCCACCCGCGTCCCTTCCTTTAGTATAGCTTGTCATAATTTAGATCTCTTAGTTCCAGCTGGAAACCTTCGGACACTTTGTATTTCTAGTGTAAATTCCTCCAAACAAACCATATTCATTATCAAGGATGCACAAATACTCCTAACCAAAAAAAATAATAAAATAAAATAAAATAGCAACAAGCCTAACTGCATCAACTCCAAACTAGAAGGCATTGGACTAGATAGTATGTTAAAACATAAATAGCATAATGAAGAGCTACACAGGGACCTTTGCGGACTTTCATCTTCCTACTGTATTTCTAAATATTTACTTCCAATGGCAGCTTGCTCCAAAACAAAATAATTTATGCAATAAAAGTGACTTTAGTTTGCTCTGAATTCATTGACTTACCTACTGCAGGTGCATCATACTCATCACCAAGTAGAATTTCTGGAGCAGAATATGCAAGAGAACCACAACTTGTTGTGAGTTTTTTCCCAGGCTGGAATTTGTTGCTGAAGCCAAAATCAGTCAATTTCACAAGTCCTTGTTTTTCAAAGAAGACAACATTCTCCGGTTTTAAGTCTCTGTGAACTACATGCAGTTTATGGCAGTAGGATATAGCATGAACAATCTGAGCAAAGTACTTCTTTGCCAGATCTTCGTTAAGCCCTTCTTCGTGTTTCATGATGTAATCAAACATATCTCCTCCATCACCAAGTTCCAAGATTAGGTAAAGTTTGGTCTGGGTGTCAATAACTTCATACAGGCGAACAATATTAGGATGCTGCACTAGTTTCATGCATCTAACTTCTTGGAATAGATGTCCTGTTGCTAGAGTATCTAGCTTGGTCTTGTCAATAACTTTCACCGCTACTTTTTCACCTGTAAAAACGTGTCTGGCAAGTTTGACCACAGCAAAATGCCCTCTCCCCAAGGTTTTATCCAAATCATACAGTCCAGCAATTTTTCCATCATACCCTCGCTTGAAACCAGCCATACTGCTTGAAGTAGTAATGCTGAAACTTTTTAAAAATTGTGTCTTCTCATATGAAAGTGTTTGAAACAGATGCACAACCCATTTTCACTGCCAAACGTACCTAGAAGTCAAAAAGAATATTTTTTATAGAATATACATTTACTTAAGATAAGAAGAATAAGATTTCACCTACTCTAAAAGCTGGCCTTTGGTCCAAAAAACAGGTTTAAAAATACTTTCTTGAAGGAGAATTGGAATAGCTAATTGAGATGTGTCTACTCTAAAAATGTATAAGATATGCTGTAGAGTTTTGCAAAGCACTTCAGAGTAGTTAGTTCAGTACACAAGTACAAATTTATTTCAGGAATGAAGAAAAAAAGAATACAAAAAAAAGTAATTCTTCCTGGGACTGCCTGTGCCTAAAATATGCATTAAATGGGAAGAATGATGAAACTGTTGTAAGCTAATCTAAGCAAGGACATTATTCACATACAGTATTGCCATTCATTATTTAATGAGGGCAGCATAACATTAATATCTGTGGTACCTAACATACAATTAGACCATTCAAAATAAAAAATACCCTGTAGTTACCACCACCTCAATAGTTGCTTCAAGCAACATCTACATGCTTGACCCATGTGGTTATGTACTATGCTAGTGAAGCATCTGCAAAGTAAAAATGTCATCAGTATGATATGCAATCATATAATTCATCGCATTATATGGAGGTGATGCTACAGGCAATGTGCAAATGAAGTTTTAGGAAAGCTCTAATGCTGAGAGTTGGAGGAAAATAATGATGGCTGTATAGGGCTAGTGCCGTCTGATTGGAAATGGGAAAATATAGTTCATCCATGCATTAAGATGTATGAAACTTTGAGTATCTTCCAACCAAACAATAGGTACTTATACTTCAAGAATTCAAGTATACTTCAACATCTGAGAAAACCTTGGAAGAAACTAACTCTAGTTTTTCCAAGCACAGCAGCTACATCAAAAGTGATTTCACTAAAAATGACTCTTGATGTTGCATGGCTAACTATAACTCTAATATATTTCTGCAAGAGCCAGCATCTGTCTGTCCATGGTAATCATTTTACAATGTTGTACAAGGCCCCCCCTTGGTAATGAAGCACCACAATGTGACTTTCCAATGTACAGAGTGTGTGGGCCACACTCATGTCTAGAGTGTATAACCGTCACAAGTAGTATTGGCTAGTTCTGCTGGCAGTCATTCAGTTTTCCAGGCTTATTTAAAAACACTTTTTTTTCAATGAATGTCCTCAACATCACTGTCAGTAGCAATTAATGGCATTGCATTTAAAACTTTAACCTCACTTCTATAATGCTAGTGTACAACTTTCAGAACTCCATGGAAATGCAGAGTCTCTCCACAGAAAATGCTTGTTCCCAACCACTGTAAGCACCCTTAACCTGCTAATACAGGGATATCATCTGTGGAAAAAATCTCTCTTTTTTGTATTCTTGATACCAGAATATAAAATTCATTCATGGTACATTTTCATTTAAAAGTATATATGCATGCTTTCTTTACTAATTCCTCATTACAATACAAGAGCTCAGCAATCAGGAAAGGATCACAGTTGCATGTATTAAGGGAGCAGCCAAAAAACATGCACACCCATTTCATGACATATGGACTGCATTCAGACACAATGTGAAACCATGGTTTACCATTATGAGAATAAGCTACAGCTAGCCTCAAATCTGCATACTTCCCCGTTTAGCATGGCCATGAAGAGATCAGGAGCTACTGTTTTATATAGTTTAGCAGGCCATCTGAACTCTAACCTTTGGTTAATCTAAACTATAGTTAGTTGAAACAAGCCAGTTTAATAAACTGGTTTGAGGTTGGTTTGTTTCAACAAACCATAGTCAAGGTACAGTTTATTCAAGTTCAGATACAACAACAAGTTGCAGCTAATCTAAAATAGAAGTGAATGCATCCATACTGCTTCATACAGCCTCACTAGAGAAGGGGTGTGTAATGAAACTGAAGGTATATTTCAGTTTGCTCTCATATAAGCCTAAAACATGCCTTAACAAAAAATCCAAATCAATCCATTGTGCACATTTTATAAAATCAATTTAAAGCATAATACTAATTGTTACACTAGCAAAACTGCTTGGAAATCATGATATAACTGCAATACCTCCAGAGGAATTTCACAAGCACTGCAGTGAAGTAATTTTTAAAAAACTACATTTTAATAAATCAGAAATGAAATCTACCAACCATGGTACTGCCCTCTCCAAAGGTATCATCTTATCTATGCTTTGCTCATGTAGTTTCAATTTTTCCTCATGTTTTCCATAGATTCATCTGCTGATACTTCCATATCCAGTTCTGAGGAAAGATTCGCATTCTTCTTCCCTTATTCCCTAAGGGGGAAAAAATACTTAAGTTCTCCTTCAGGAATTATATGGCTAACATACAATCAAATATGTGCATAAATCTCACAGAAATCAGTGGTATGTATTAGGCATATAGATTACCACCCCAAAGTTCATATGGACCAATAAAAAGAGAGTGAGTCTAATGTTGACATCCTGAGTAGCAGCTATAATGGATGAATTCAGGAGGTTATCCCAACACTCAACGTGTACAAACCTTTAAAGTTTAATACACCTACAGTAGTTTTCTATATTGCTGTCTTCTAAGTACCGTTTTAATGCTTTGAGGAATCATGGGACATGGTGCCTGACTTCAGTTGATGCAATATTAGGTTTAAATATTACAGTTGCTTTGCGTGGCGGTTCCAAAAAGGAGCAGTAATCAACCAAAGATAGAAAATTTGCAAGATTAACAGTTCTTAGTTCTGGCACATTTTCTAATCTTGAGATATACCACTACAACACCCACCTATGGTGCATAATAACTGTCTCTAGATGAACAGAAAGGGGAGCTTTTTTGCAAGTTGGTAGAAAATGAGTCATTTACAAGAGCTACAAGCTGCTTACACTTGTATACATGGGCAGGTGGACTAGCAGAAAATTGTGATCCAATAACTTGTATTTGTACAATTGGCACAAAATTTCTCTTATAATGGCATTTTTGCCTTTATTAATCACATTTCATTTCATTTCTTGTATATATTGTGAATGATAATAAAGTTTGAGTATCCTCTCACTGCAGAATCAGGCTAAATAATCAGCTGCAAACACACAATGGATAGCATCTTCATGATGTGTGGCAAGTTCTGTATATCTACCATGTAAAACTTATTCCTGCCATTACTCAAAATTCTTAGTAAGATGTCAGCAACAGATGCGGCATGGGAAATATATGGTTAGGATCTCTCATAGTTTTACAAAGTATTAACAACAGTCATGGGGGGGGGGAGAAGGGACTTTGATCTTGACTTGCAGTGATGCGGGATGGACTCCTGTTTTCCATCTACACTTTTTCTTCATCTGGCTTCCCCTCCTAAAGTACCTGCCAATTCACCCCACAGGGATAAAGAACCAAGGGGTCAGTTCAGATAGGGGTCAAATGATACAGAGAAAAGGGTTAAACATACAACTCAAGTGTCACAACCTTGATCCAAATCCCCCATTGAGTCTTTTTAAATAAAGCCAAAGATTCCAACCACAGAATTCCTGCATCACATCTGTTTTAGACTTTTGTTTCAAACCATGAATTCACTAACTGGATCCACCCCACATTTTGTTGTGACATTATCTAGATGAACTGCGTGAATTGAACTATTAAAGAAAGAAAATCTCAAAACTATTGTCCTGCTCCCAAGCCTTGACCCATTTAAAGCGTCTTCAAAGCACTTCATACAGAAAATCCAATATGCTGTATTGAATGAATTTTTGCATTACTTTTATACACGGAGCTGGCTCTGCAACCTATTTCCACAAAACAAGTGTGCAATTGTACAGGTGCACCAGCAATAATCAGGTCTTTAAAAGGTGGGTTAAAAGTATTGCCCTCTTCCTTAATTGTGAGAAAGAAAGGGGACCAGAAAGTCACTTGGTGAAGTCCTAAGTTTCAACAAGTAGGGTAACAAAGCACTGTATTCCAGCAGTGTGCATAGGGGACAAGCAGTAGCACAAAGGTTTCGGAAGAAGCACCTCTTACCCCGTCCCTTGGAAGTTTACCACAGGCAACTGCTTAATTAGAAGCTTGCTCTACAGGTTTTATGCAATTTCAATGTTAATAAAAAATACACAAAGGCATGTGTGTGTCAAACATTATTAGGCACCTTAAGTGCTTGTTAAGGCATTCATTTATTGTGCACAATATGACCTTGTACATCTTACTCACCATCATTTCACAGAAAGGCGGAAGACAAATGACCTGCCCCATAAAGTCTCTCTAATAACTTAAGTATTCAAGCCCAAATAATGCAGGATGGAGACAATACAATGGGAAACAGAATTGTGAAATGAATTTGGGAATGGGGAGAAAGAATACCATGAAGGTACCTCTCTCTTGCGCTTGTGTGAAATAAGCAACGAAAGATACAAAGGTGACATCAGGCACAACAGAGAGCAAGGTATGAAATAGTGGTGCAAACAGACATACGGAAATTGTTTCTAGAGCACTGGAAGGCCAGAGGTGCAAGCTGATAAAATTAAATTCCAGTGCAGAAGAGCTAGTGGAATTATCAGAATACAAATCCCCTTGTCAAAAAGTGATTTCTGAGCATTCCAGACAGACTCAAAGAAAGGACATTATTGCAATCTCTACTTATCCCTTTAAAATATCAGTGATGGGTGCCTTCCCCCCCCCCCCCTAGTCAGTAGATTTAATTAGGAAGTATGACCTGGTTGCCTAAAAAATTCAGTAAAGTTAACTGTGGCTCTAAATCTTCTATTAAACAAAATTCTACATCATTAAAACTATATTGGCATATATTTATCTGGGGAACTAAAAGGAATTTGTTCAACCATTCAGGTGTTATTTCAACCAATAGCTGTTCCAGTTCTTCCAGTTCAATACCTTCATCAGGTACTCTACAAAAACAAGCAGTGTACAAAATGCATGGTTACATTTCTTCTCTTTGGATACTGTATGATAACCATTGAATATGTCACACAAAAAGCAAAAATGTACATTTCTGGCAGAAATTATCAATGTGAAAAATGACAATGCATCATCACTATTCATCTTACTCCATGGGGCAACAATATTAGTGGCAAATGATGCAAAACTTATCCAATTTTAATACTCATCAGTGTGTTTCCTTAGTGGAGACTTTCTACGTGTTTTCTATAGCTTGGGAAAAGAATTGAAAATGCATACTTCAAAACTCTTGCCTTTCCTCATTTTCTACACCAATTATCTATTATTATGAATTCCCAAAAACTGCTATATAAACACAGCAGCCTAAACGAGTAAGAGTGGCTGCACTAGAGGGCAGGCTTTAAACAGATCTGGACTCACATTCTTTAAAAAGAATTCATATCTATACTAGCAGACTGTAGCAAAGCCATATTTAAAGCTCTAACTACCTTAGTAGTCAAATAAATTATTTCCAGTCCCTAAATATATAAGATCAAGCTTCAAAATACAAGCCACATGAAGCTTCTCCTTCAATTTATTTATTTAAAAGATTTCAATGCTGCCTTCTAATGGTACTCCCTTCCCAAAGTGGCTTCCATACAGTACTTCCAGGGTCTACTCAAGAAACAAGGCATTAATAACAAAACAATTCATAATAGTGCACATACTGATAAAGGACCTTACTGAAATTAATCATGGTAAATTTCCATCATTCTTGTCAATACAGTGGTTTTCCTTTCAACCATTCAGTGCCATAATCATTCTCAGTGAGACCAATACCATGTCTTTCTACCTACCTGCTCCGTTACTGCTAACAGCCCAAGAGGGGAGAAACGTATTTTAAACAACAACCCCCCCCCCAGCTTTGGTGCCTGTGTTGGCGTATAAAGCAGAAGTTGATACAGCTTAGAAAAATGGCTGTTTGCCAAAGAGATCATCAATGCCATAATGTGTTTTCGGCATGACAACCCGATGCAAAAAAGCCCTTCCACGGGGGGGAGGGAAGAGATGCCAAGCTCTTTCCTTTGTGGCAGATACACTCTGCAGCATCGGAGGGGGGGGGGGAGCGGCCACATTAAACGCTCCGGACAAACCTGTTGGCTCCGTCTCCGGCTTGCAGAAATAAGATGCACCGTCATCCCCCCCCAACTACCCACCACACCAAACAGGTCTGCAGCTCGGGTGCAAGAACTTCTCAGCCACCCCGTAAGCCTGAGGAATATATAGCCGTGAGGAGGGATCCAGGGATCTGCTCGCTCTCCTCAATACTGCAGGGGATTTGGAGGGGAAGGGAGGGAAAAAGAAGAGCGCTGGCGACGTCCAAGAAAGGAGGGAGGGGGGTGTTTTGAACTCAGCTCCAGCCTCCTTTCCAGAAGCGGCTTGGCAAGGAGGTGGAAATGCCGGACGCGTAGCATTGCCAAGCCTCGCCGCCGCCTCCCTCCAGCGTACCTGATACTCCATCCCACCACTCTCTTTCTCTCTCTCCGCTCGCCGTTCAGACGTGCACACGAAAACACGCACACGCAGCGCTCCATCTTTCGCGCACGCGCACTCACGCCCCTTCCCCCAACCTGTCGCACGGAGGGCGCGCGCGGATGCGATGGAGACGGAGACACGGAGGGCGGACGGGGCTCTGCGGGGACCCAAAACCGCGGGGCTGGGCCTTCTGCGTCCATTCCTTCTCCCGAGGAGAGCGGCGCGGCCCCAGCGCCTCATACCTCGGCGCCCCTCAGCAACTTACTCCCGGGCGTCGGCACCGGCCGCCGGCCGCGGCCCTCGGCTCCCTTCCCCAGCGCCGCATGGACAGCGGCAGCGGCGGCTTCTTCCTCGGCTTCTCCTCCTCAGCGAAGGTACCACACGCGCCGGAGGGTCGAGGCGAGCGGCCTCCGCCTGAGCGAGCGAGCGAGCGGACGGAAACGGTCTTCTCCTCCTCCTGCGGCTCGCGCCGCTCTCGTCCAGTGAGGGAGGCTCGCTCCCGAGCGCGAGCGCGCACACACACACACCCAACGGACCTCCGCCGCGTTCCCGCGACGTCACCGCGACCAACCGCGGCTCGCGCTCTCCGTCGGCGGGGAGGGGGAAAGCGGCGAAAGAGAAAGAGGCCGTTGCTGCGCGTGCGCGGGAGGGAGGAGGAGAAGGAGGAGCCGGCCAATAAGGGCCTAGCGCCGTCACCTCGGATTGGAGAGCGGCCGGGGGCGGGGCTGAGGGGAACGGGGACGGCCGTGGCCTGGCTAGTACGCTGCCAGTACCCAGGTGCCTCCGGAAGCGTTGCTAGGATTCTCCCGAAGCAACTGCGTTCATTTGTTTATTTGCATTTGTATGCTGCTTGGTTAAAAATAAATAAAATCAAAGCGGTTTACAAAAAAGGGCAAAAATCAGGGGCAAAAATCAGCCCGCCTCTATTATGCTTTCCTACTTGTTGGAAGCAGTAATAATAATAATAATAATAATTTTATTAAATTTATTATAATTTAAAGGATTATTATTATTATTATTATTAATTTAAAGGGTACAAAAGTTAAACAGGTTAAACTTACCTCAGCTTTCTGAAGCATCTGTGCAGGCTTGTCAAAACGGGGATTTTATTTTTGGTATATAATTTTAAGTTTTCTCTTTTACCATTTAAAATACTCATTTTTACATCCTTAAGATATCGATGACTTCCTTTCTTCTCTTTCCATGGTTTCTTTTACATATAGTATATCCCTGCATATTTTACAAAAACTATACCATTCCATTATTGCATCCATCGAAACTTGTTTACACTGTTGAATTTATCTTAATGCCAGCGTTTTCAGCTGTACACAATTATTTCCCATATATTCAATAAACGTTTTCCAAACTTCTCTAAACGAATGTCTTGTTCTCTTATTCTGTATGTTAAGTCTGCAAGCTGCGCATATTCTGTCAACTTAAGTAGGCAAATCGCCCGAGGCAGATGGACTATTGGTAAAACAGGGATGTTTTGACCCCTTGCTGGAAAGAGTGCAACAGTCGCCTGCTTGGTCGCAAGAGGCAGGGAGTTTCCCCTCTATTTTACTTATTACATTTATGTTCCACTCTCCATCCAAAGACCCCCCTGAGCGGTTCGCAGAATAAAATGCAAGTGACTAATTCAACCAAGACAACAAGATGGTAGCCATCACTGTGCCTGCCCTACCAATGCTCTTGTCCAGCTCAGTGTCGATGGAAAGGGGGCTGGCTATGGTGGAGTCCAGGTAGGCAAAATCATCTGCCAGCTCAAGTGTGTGATCGCCAGTGCTGGTGCTCTGAGGGCTGGCGACATCCTGACCCAAGATGTTGGCCTTCATCAGGTTGATTGTGAGGCTGAACCCCCTGCAGGCATGGGCAAAACGGCCGATGAGTCTCTGCGTCCCGGGAGTGCGCTGTCAAGGCTGCGTCATCGGCAGACAACATCTCTCGGATCAGAACATTTGGTATAAAGTGTTTGGTATAATTCCCTGCACACATAAATAAACCGGAAAGGAAATTTCTCTTAAGTGCCTTCGTTTCAAAATCCTTTATTTAACATACCTGTCACAATATCAAACATTTCCTTCCTTTTAGTACATGGAGTGTTGAAACTTTGACGAGAGCTGGATTCAAATCCCTGCTCAGAAATCCCTGGTGGGTTCAAGAGTAAAGGCTAGAGGATTGGCAACTTGTAGATGTATAATGAGTCGAAGGCCTCATCTAGTTCGCTGCTGCAACAATAGCTAGATATCTTATATAATAATATTTCACATCTTTGTGAGTCCATCTATGCGATTTTCCCTCCTGGACTGCTTTGCTAGCACAGTGGTACCTCGGGTTAAGTACTTAATTCGTTCCGGAGGTCCGTTCTTAACCTGAAACTGTTCTTCACCTGAAGCACCACTTTAGCTAACGGGGCCTCCTGTTGCTGCCACGCCGCTGCCGTGTGATTTCTGTTCTTATCCTGAAGCAAAGTTCTTAACCCGAGGTACTATTTCTGGGTTAGTGGAATCTGTAACCTGAAGTGTATGTAACCTGAAGTGTATGCAACCCAAGCTACCACCTCGGGTTACAGACGCTTCAGGTTACAGACTCCGCTAACCCAGAAATAGTGCTTCAGGTTAAGAACTTTGCTTCAGGATGAGAACAGAAATCATGCTCCGGCAGCTTGGCGACAGCAGGAGGCCCCATTAGCTAAAGTGGTGCTTCAGGTTAAGAACAGTTTCAGGTTAAGTATGGACCTCCGGAACGAATTACGTACTTAACCTCAGGTACCACTATACAGTGGTGCCCCGCAAGACGAATGCCTCGCAATACAAAAAACTCGCTAGACGAAAGTTTTTTCCGTTCGCGATTTGCCTTGCAAGACGAATTTCCCCTATGGGCTTGCTTCGCAAGACGAAAACGTCTCGCGATTTTTTTTCTTTGACTAAAAACAAAGACATGTTTTGTTTATAAAGTTAATTTATTTTCCCTTAAATTTTTGAACTGCTCTTTACAGTATGTGTGACTTTAAAGAGCAGTTAATAAACTGTTGTTGTACCAAATTTGGCTTTGTTTGGACTTTTTTTGACCATAGGAACGCATTAATTGATTTTCAATGCATTCCTATGGGATTTCGTGCTTCGCAAGACGAAAAATTCGCTAGACGACAAAAATTGCGGAACGAATTAATTTCGTCTTGCGGGGCACCACTGTACTAGCAAGAGAGATGCTATCTGAATGCTGAGAGGGATTGGAAGGTAACAGACTGGTAACAGAGTCCACAAATGTTATTTCCTTCTAGCAGTTGCCTAGGGAAAAGCCCTTGCATTCCGTGGCTTAAGCAAGACATCAGACGTCGGTTTTTTTACAGCAAGCAATACACTTACACCCATCCCTACCCTTATGCCAATTTGTATACTGTCCCTGGAAAATAGGGGCACTTGGAGGGTCTGGAACATATGCTCTGGAATGGTGCGCAAGCATTCTTGACTGATATCTTGCTGAGCTCTCAAGCCTCCATCCAGGAAGGGAGGTGGCAGGCTCCTCTTCAGTTCCTCTCTACACATAAATCATAATAAACGATAATATAAAGCAAATACCTAACACCCTTTTATGTTGGCGCTTATTTTTAGGTGCAAATGAACACCTGCGTCAATGAACAAAGCGGCTGCGGGACATTGTAATCCCCACCACCCTTGGCTCTTTTAACAGCCTCGGTTCTTTTTGTGGCCTGCGAAGAAACTTAATTAAATATAGTGCATGCTCAGGTGTGACAAGACGAGGCATGAATCCCTGCACCCGAACCTCCGCAAGTCATGTCTCAACAGCATAACACCATGGATTTAAACAGAAGCAATTTGGGAGACTGGATTTTGGAGCTCGCCTGTATATTTGGGGAAGCAGCCTTGCCCCACCCACCCCTGACCTGGACATTATCATCTGTGCTGTTTCAAAATCCAGTCTGGGGCAGCAGCTGGCAATACCAGAGAAAGGGGTTACATTGGCCGAGGCAAGGATTGCCAGAATCAACCCACGGATATTGGTGAGGCAGGAGGGCAACTCCAGCAAGCTTCCTCCTTTGCTGATTCCAAGTGTCACCCTCGGATGTCAGAGGGTACAACTTTATGGCAGGAGCAGCTCTGCCCCTTGATCTGATCTAGGGTGGGAGAGATCTCTGAGACAGCAAGAATTTGCGTAGATGGAACTAAATAATAAGAAAACCACAGAGAACTGGTGTCTTGGGTTTTCTTTTTTTCCTCTTCCCTCCCATTTCTTTATCCCTTTATTTATTTCATAATAATTTTTATTGGTTTCACAATTTAGTTTTACATTCACACACACAAAAAAAGATAACATAGAAAAATATAGAATTCTCCGAATTCTTGGACTTCCATCCTCCCTTTCATGGAGTCCACTAATAACCATTTTCACTGCATGTCTTATCACCCTCCATTTTCTTTGTCCTTTTAGAAAGGGGGAAGATTAGACGTGGACACACAAAGCATGGAGAAGGCAATGAGATGCTCCCTCGCAGCCGTCACTACCGCCACTGCCGTTGCTCGGGACAAATGCCTGCTCTCCTCCTCCCTGAGCCGCCGAGACCACATAACATCATCCTTGAAAGACCTATATTGGTTCCCAGTACATTTCTGAGCACAATTCAAAGTGTTGGTGCTGACCTTTAAAGCCCTAAACGGCCTCGGCCCAGTATACCTGAAGGAGCGTCTCCACCCCCATCGTCCAGCCCATACACTGAGGTCCAGCACCGAGGGCCTTCTGGTGGTTCCCTCACTGTGAGAAACAAAGCTACAGGGAACCAGCCAAAGGGCCTTCTTGGTAGTGGCGCCCGCCCTGTGGAATACCGTCCCACTAGATGTCAAAGAAATAAACAACTATCTGACGTTTAGACTTATGAAGGCAGCCCTGTTCAGGGAAGTTTTTAATGACTGATGTTTTAATGTATTTTTAATCTCTTGTTGGAAGCCGCCCAGAGTGGCCTAGGGGAAACCCAGCCAGATGGACAGGGTATAAGTAATTTATTATTATTATTATTATTATTATTATTATTATTATTATTATTATCATCATCATCATCATCTCGGCTCTGGCAGCTCTGGCAGGGGACCTAGGGACGCTCCGGGGTCAGATCAGAAGCTGGGATGGCTTTCACCATTCCAGGACTCTCCCTGGAAAATCGGGACACTTGGAGGCGATGCAAACTTGCCAATCCATTCATTCTGTAATGGTGTCGCTAAGTGACAAGGCTTCTGAACTGGTTTGGGACCCTAGCACAAGGGTTAGGAGGGAGGGTTAACCCTTTGCCCCCTACCACTAGCATGCCGGTTTGGATCAGGGGTCCGCAGCAGAAACCCGCATTACAATAAGTAAATAAATATCCCAGGGTTGCCATATTTCAAAAAGTAAAAAACCAGGACAGCCTTTAGGAAACCACTGAAATTGTAGAGCTTTATTTTTAAGGAATCCCCCCAAATTTATGCCCCTTTTTAAATACAAAAAGTCATGATTTTGACTTGTCTAAGATCCAGAACAAAGCGCCGCCTTTTGGAAATTCTGGTAATGTCTGGGAAAATCCGGACATATAGCGGCCCTAAAAATATTCTATTCATTCACAACTCCCTCAATGGTGTTGGGCTCATTTCTAGAATGGCACACTCTGGAGGCAGATGAGGGGAAACTGGAGGGTGAGGCAGGGCAGGTTTTTCCTTTGCAGGAGGCTTTTGGGCTAAAGTGCAAGGTATTTATTTATTTGTATAGGATTTATCGTTTATATTTAGTTTACTACAGTACCCCTATTATTAGCAAAAGAAGATCAACGAGATTAGCCAAGAACACTTTTTAAGGGTTAAAATCCAACAATCTCGTACAGAGTTGATTGGTGAAGTTTCAACAGAGGAATGAGAGAGACATCGCAATGCCTATAGAAAAAGGCGATTAGGTGTTTTTTTTAAAAAAATGTTTTAATTAATATTCTCTTTTGAAATTTAAATGTTGCCCTGCAGTGTCCCGCTTCCTTGCAAACAAGAATGGGAAAGGTTATGTGGGATTACAGAGGAATGCAGTTGACCTCGCCAGCAAGCCATTTGGTTTACAAAGTTGCTAGCTTATAGGCGCATTGACTCAGGGTGAATTGGAAAGAAAAGCCTAACTCAGACTGACTGCAGTCCTTGTGACCTTTACATTCTGGAGAAATCCAAACCTGAATATGCATCGCTGAACTGAAGGCATATTTTTCGTCTTCATCTTCCTTCCCTCTGTGCCGAATTTTAGAATGGAAGCTTGTCTTGGTGTTTTATTGTTGCTTTGCAAAGTCCCAGGCCCGTTGATGGTGCTGTGCAAACAATAATTAATCAAGATCTCACTAAGGCAACCTCCTTGGGAAAGGGGGGAAACTTTTAAGCAGCAATGTTCCAAAATAAAATGTGGGGGCTTTTATTAATAAAGCCTTAATGCAAGGCTGGGGAATATGCTCTACCCCCAGATGTTGTCAAATCCATCTCCTTTCATCCCCGAACCATTGGGAATGCTGGCTGGGGCTGATGGCAGCTGGAATCCAATAACATCCTGAAGAGCCATAGCTTACCTGTCCCTGCTTTAATGTACAGTTGTACCTTGGAAGTCGAACGGAAGCTCCTGCAGCCAATCAGAAGCTGCAGAAGCCCCATCGGACATTTGGGTTTCGAAAGAATGTTCGCAAACCAGAACAATCACTGGTTTATGGTGTTCGTTAGCCAAAATGTCCGAGTTCCAGGGCATTCGGGATCCAAGGTATGGCTGTATAGGATTCATTGAGCTTTCTGGGCACTTATTCTTTTTCTCTAAGAACCTAAAATGCCCCATTTCTTATATTGTTTGCAGGTGTCCCTGTCTTGAGAGACATTCGCCTGTCTTGAGAGACAATGGAGTGTGCCTCCGGGGGTGAAGTCAAACCGCTGCATTAGTAGCACCAAAGTGACCTCTGTTATGTACTAAAGTTCTCACCCTGGGCCAGCAGGGGGATACTGTAGATAGTTTTCACTCAGGTCCACGTATGCTAATAAGGGATTGAAAGTGGCGTTCAGTGATTGGATAGTTATAGAAAGTTGTTACAGTTGCGTTGTACTGGAGCTCTATATAAGCAGGTTGGCTGAACCCTTCAGTTCAGTTCAGTTCTGTTCTGGCCTGTGAATAAGCAAGAGCTGTTTGAAGAATCTCTGTGTCGTCTGATATGTTCACCCACAACTTAACACTGGCGACGAGGATGGGATAGATGGACATCAGGGCACAGCCAGGTGCGGCCACCCTCTAAGCTGAGCTGAATCACTGAGCAAAATCACTGAACCTCACTTTCAATCCCTTATTTGCATATGTGGACCTGAGTGAAAACTATCTACAGTATCCCCCTGCTGGCCCAGGGTGAAAACTTCAGTACATAACAACCTCCCCGGAGTGCAAGCCTGGGCAGTGTGAATGGAGGTCCTGGGCTGACCAGACGACAAGACCCCCTTCTCAGCCTCACTGAGGTGGTCTAAAGGAAAGCAGAGCAATATGTTTGGTACTAGCTTAGCTGCAGGAGTTGCTGGAAGGAAGCATACAAGGCGATAGCCAACCATCTTTCTTCCCCCAAAAAGGAAGGAGAAGGGGAATGCGGAAGGAGATCGCGGAAACCTCTTGGAAGGAATTGCATGGCCTGGCTGGGTCATGTACGGAAGGCTGAGTGCAGTTTGTTTGAACGTTTAAGGAAGAAGTGGTCATCTTCAACTCAGAAAAACTAAGCCCTTGCTTGGATAAGCATGCAAATGCAAAGACTTTGCATATAAAGGTAAAAAAGGTAAAGGACCCCTGGATGGTTAAGTCCAGTCAAAGGCAACTATGGGGTGCGGCGCTCATCTCGCTTTCAGGCTCGGGGAGCTGGTGTTTGTCCACAGACAGTTTTCTGGGTCATGTAGCCAGCATTCTGGCACAACAGAACACTGTGATGAAAACCAGAGCGCACGGAAACGCCATTTACCTTTCCGCCACAGCGGTACCTATTTATCTACTTGTACTGGCGTGCTTTCGAACTGCTAGGTTGGCAGGAGCTGGGACAGAGCAATGGGAGCTCACTCCATCACGGGGATTTGAACCGCCAACCTTCCAATTGCATATATTCTTCTTTAGCTGTACGTTTTGCAAGTGAAAGCTTTTGGATACTTAACAAGTGTTTGGACCTTGCTTTAATTTCAAGAATCAAGTCAGCCTTGCACATGATTTGGCTTGCTCGCTGCAATTTAGCTCCTCAGCCAACAAGAGTCCCATCCAGGATGATATATTAGGTCTTTGCATGTTCTTATGCTCATGTTCACAACTAGGAAAGGCCTTCGAGGCCTGTCCTCCTTGGCAGTCAGTCACTCTAGCCAAATTATCCTATACTAATTAGTCTCTCTTTTTCTCCAGTGTTGCAGTGTTTGGAAGCAAGTGCAGTAGCTTCCAATGTAAGCGCTAATTAGAGCCATCACAAATCCATGGTCCTCCGCCTCCCTGGTTTCCTTGGATTTTCTAGGGATATGGGACAGATTCTCATTATTTAGTTGGTGCGATGACAAGGATCTGAAGGGAACTGGGATTTAATACTGTTCTGCAAGTGCAGCGGTCAGGGGCACCATCAAGGGGAAGAGAATTGGGAGCTACGCCCCTCCCATTTTTCATATCATTCTTTTTAATATTTAAAATATTATGATATGACTTTAATTTTTTAAAATTATTTTTATTTGATTTTACAAGTGTAGAATGATAACAATACAAAATTCGTGTCCATATTTAGAAATTTCTGTGAATCTCCAGACTTCCCACCCTCCCCTCTGTGGGTCCTATTGTCAACTTTCTCAGGTGCATATTATTTCATAATCCATATTTTGTACCTCTCCATTTTGTCCATAATATTTGCTACATTACAAGTGTTATAAGAATTCTGCTAATGTTTTCATCTGCTTACAGTGGTCTCCTAGATAAATTATAAATTTCCCCCATTCTTTATTGAAATTTTGTTCTTTTTGGTTCCTGAGCTTTCTGGTCAGTTTTGCCATTTCGGCATACTCCAACAGCTTGGTTTGCCATTCCTCTCTGGTAGGGACTTTGTCTTCTTTCCATTCCTGGGCTAGAAGCATCCGTGTGGCTGTTGTTGCATACATAAAAAGTCTTTTCTGCTCCTTTGGGATGTTGGTACCCATTTTTCAAGGAGGGAGCTGGACGCCCTCAAAATTCCACGGTGTCTGCGGCAACTGTTTGCATGTCTTGCAATGTGCATGCCACACATCAGCACATAGCATGGCTTGTGTGATTGATGTTGGCATGTCATTGTGGAGCAAGCTTGCTGTGCTTTGTGAGTGACAGGACAGCTGCTCAGGGCACAGCCCTGCCCTCGAGCTCCATTGGCTCGGGAGAACTCTCGGTATGCTCTTTGCAAGGGTGTCCCATCCAGGGAGCTGTGGGTGTTGTAGGCGCTCTTCTCCCTCCCCTTTTGGGTACCGTTCTTGTGAGGAGAACCATGGGATCCAACTGTCCGCGGGGCTGACTGGGGACTCTCAGCACTTCAGTTGATCTTGGTGGCACTGTTGGGGGCCAAGATGTCAGGGACTGGACTGAGGAGGAATGGTGGAGGACTCCCATCCTGAAACTTCCAGAGAAGAGGGAGACAGTGTAGATTTACAACAGTGGTTTGCAGAAGGTCACAGTTCAGAGGCTGCAGAGGGGAGAAGCTGGGAAATATTGGGAGAGGAGCAGGAGGAAGAAGAAGAAGCACTAGGGGAGAGACAGCTGACAGACACAGTTTCTTTATAAAGTATTCCAGACCCCCCTTCTCCCAGGACCCGGCAGTCATTGAAAGTAGGAGAACAGAAAGCTCAGAGGCAGGAAGCTCAGATTGGCCAATGTAGGGATGATGTGTTATAAGAAAAAAACTGCTCCTTTTCCCTTATGGTGTATCCAAGAGCCCTTATAGAGTCCTTAAGTGGGTTCCTTATCAGTAGGAGAAAATAACAGAGGCCAACCAGAGAATATTGAGAAGCAAAGCAGCTAGTAAGCCTGATCTTTATTAAACTGTTGCAACAGGGCTCCTTCTCATCACACGCAGAAGGGAGGAGAACCCTGAACAATGATGCGCAAGCCCTTATACAGACTTTTGAAATTGCTTACCCTGTAGCTCAAGACCAACCCCCAAAACATCATACATACGGGGATTCAAACTGCTGACCTTCTGATCAGCAAGCCCTAGGCTCAGTGGTTTAGACCACTGTGCCACCCGCATCCAATTAAACATATATCTGAAGTACAGTGGTATCTTGGTTCTCAAACTTAATCTGTTCCGGGAGTCTGTTGGACTCCCAAAACCATTCAAAAACCAAGGCGTGGCTTCTGATTGGCTGCAGGAGCTTCCTGCACTCAAGTGGAAGCCACGTCAGACGTTCAGCTTCCAAAAAACATTCACAAACCGGAACACTTACTTCCGGGTTTGCGGCCTTTAGGAGCCGATTTGTTTGACAACTAAGCTGTTTGAGAACCAAGGAACCACTGTATAGGATTGCTCTGCTAGTGTGGGATCTTTTCAGTGGCAGTTTTTCTTTTCAAGTGGTGCTGAAATTTCGATCCGTCTTGGGAATTGTCCCCCCACCCCAAATGTCAGCCGGTTGTCTGTGGCTGGATGAACACGACGGAACGGCTCTCTGTACATGTTCAGATTGTTCTCTCACTTATTTGTTGCTCATTGTTACATTCCAGGGCTGAACTTTGGCACCGAAAACAGGTTCTTATGAATCCTACTTCAAGCGGTGCATGCAGACACGCCCAAAGCTTAGCAAGTAGAATGTCAAACTACGCGATACAGTCAGCTTCATGAAATCTGCATTTATCTGAACAGCCAGAAAGGAAACGAGTCTTTGTGCTTCAAACAACCGCTAAAGTTCTGGAATGCAGTGCTTGGTAATAATCATAGGAAACAATGAGCTAGGAAATCTGTTTTGTATTTCTTTTAAGCCTCTGGCTTATTCTTTTTTTAAAAAACAAAACAAAACTAAACTAAACTCAGAATTAACAACAAAAACAAATCAGACATATGGCACAGGCCACAATTCAGCAACAGTTAAGCACCTTTAGATCCCGATGACTTCTTCGCTTCGCTCTCTCATCAAATTCAATCCAACCTGAATGTACTGAACTTTCGTCACTCACACAACAATCGATACTACTTGTCTTAAATTTGGTTCAGTCCTGAGCCCCCTTTGTGCTTATTTGCATGCAAAGGTTTGCAGAGGACACACAAAGAGCCAGTGTGGTGTAATGGTTAAGAGCGGTAGTCTTGTAATCTGGGGAACCAGGTTCGCTTCCCCGCTCCTCCACATGCAGCTGCTGGGTGACCTTGGGCCAGTCACACTTCTTTGAAGTCTCTCAGCCTCACTCACCTCACAGAGGGAGGAAGGGAAAGGAGATTGTTAGCCGCTTTGAGACTCCTTAGGGTAGTGATAAAGTGGGATATCAAATCCAAACTCTTCTTCTTCAAAGGAACGCACACATGGCTTTGGTCCCTCTGTCGGACAAAGTAAGCAGCCCCTGCGGACGGCTCCTTGCATGCAAAGGAGATGAGGATAAATGTTTATTTACATCCAGAAAGAAAGAAAAATCCAAGGAAGTATTGCAGAGTATAGTTAATGCTATCCTGCACCACTATGTCTCCTACGGAATGGTGAAACCTGCAAACAACCCAGCTGCTGCCTTTGCATTCCTATAGGAAATGATTCCAAGCCCGAAACCTGTACATCACGGTAATCTCGAAAGTGATGTTGACGTTGGTGAGGTCAGGCAGACCCCTGTAAGCTCTGCATCCCACGTTGACGCTCCGCTGAAAATCAAAGGGAGATCTTCCTTTTGAGGGCTGAAAAAGATTAAGGCATGAAGAAACTCCCCATGCCTTTGATCCAAAGAAAGGCCTTAACTAATTTAAAGCCGAGGTATCTGCAAGTCTCGTTTTCTCCTCACTATTAGCTTTGTTTTGAAGCTGGAGCTATGGAATTTGAGCACCAGCCCTTCGTTTCTCGTCTTGATTTTGGTTGGCTAGAGAGCCGCTGCTCACTTCGGAAACATTTTATCAAAATGTCTACTTCCTCGGCTGTACAGCTTATGACATCTCTTGCCAAGTGGCAGCGATGCTCATACCAGAAAAGTTATTTCCAGGGACACATATTGTTCTCTTTCCCCTCAGAGCTACCCTGCTAACTTAGTCTCCTCAGAAATCAAATGAGGATAGTAGTTCAACTTTGCTTTTGGTTTTGTTAATCCGTCGCCCCATTCTTCATTTTTTCATTTCACTTTTAATTTGCATACCGCCTTTCGATTTTCCTATACACAAGGTGTTTTACGAGCAGAAGAAACAACAGAATATACAACGAAGGTCACACACATTGTAAAAATCTGATCCAATATAAAGAATCATGCTTCACCTGTAGGTGTATAATTAATTTTATATGCGGGATATGGGTGGCGCCGTGGTCTAAACCACTGATCCCCTTGGGCTTGCCGATCGGAAGGTCGGTGGTTCGAATCCCCACAATGGAGTGAGCTCCCATTGCTCTGTCCCAGCTCCTGCCAACCTAGCAGTTCGAAAGCACACCAGTGCAAGTAGATAAATAGGTACCACTGTGGCGGGAAGGTAAACAGCGTTTCCATGCGCTCTGGCTTCCGTCACGGTTGTGCCAGAAGTGGTTTAGTCATGCTGAAAAACAAGATGAGCACCACAACCCCATAGTTGCCTTTGATTGGACTTAACCGTCCAGGAGTCCTTTACCTATAATTCATTTAATGTATCAATATGAATGACGTCATTAAAACAGCAGTTGCGATATAAGGGATTGTTACTTTGACTGGAGCGTAATGGGAATTTATAAGATTTTGGAACACAGAAATAAAGTAAATCATCAAACCATCAATTCTAGCATGCAGGGGGCCACTTAAATTGTATAATTTGGCATCTCAGTGACTGGTATTATTAATTCTATTATAATTTGGCATTGTTATAATGAGGCTATTATTGGATTATTGTAATTGAAAACTATTAAAAATTATTATATAAAAAATATAAAGAATCATGAAACATCGCCAGAAGAGGAACTAACTAATGCAATATTCAATAATCCATTAGAATACAACAGTACACCATGAAATTAAATAACAACAAATAATTGGACAGAAATTCAACATTAACCATTTCAGTAAATGACTGTCACAACCCTCAAACAAATTGCTCGTACAAATTAACAAACTTAGAAAATTCAGTTGCAAAATACAAAAGCAAAATATACCGGTAAATTAACAGATAGCATTTAAAAACAATTTAAAACAACCCCCGCTGCCCCAAGTAAAACAATATATGCACATCTTTTACAGCAAACACAGTCACAGGGGTTCCTTTACAAGACGAAACAGGGAAATAGATCTTGATGGGAACATCAAAGATGCGTTCCCTGGCGGTGGCCTGCCGAACATGTGTAAAGCTACAGCAGATTGTCAGGAATACGGTTCAAGCCTCGATTACAAAGAAATTTAAGCACTTCAAAGGGAATAACCCGCTGTCTCAATCTGTTAGTCCTCTTCGCTACTTGAGAAATGTAAGACACATTCCTTATTGCTTGCTTGCTTGGATGGTAAATGTCTGAGAACTCTCTTCACGCCCAACCACAAACGGCAAATGCCTTCATTCTGAGTCACACCTGAGCGTAACTCCAACGAGATCCCAAAACTACGGGGCACTGAAGCACTGCGGTATGATACATATTTTGTTTTGCACTCTTTGTCAAATATCTGATGCGTGTCTCCTTTAAGGACAGCAGCAATGACGCAGAATGCTGATTGAGTTAATCCGACTCTCGTTTAGGTGTGGTGCACAAAAGGAAGGCCGAGGTAGTCAATGCCGCAGGACTTAATTCGTGCTGGGTGCATTGGGCTTCAGCTCTGTAACTTTAAAAAAACAACCACATATCAGAACACACCTCTACACCAAGTTAGAAGAGGTGTCCTCTGAGCATGTGCAAAGTGACATTTCCTGATCACCAGAAAACCACATCTTTACATGCATGAGACTGAAGGCCACTTCACAACCTAATAATCACGATGATGATTTTATTATTTATACCCCACCCATCTAATAAAACATTAAGCTTTTTTTTTAAAAAAACTTCCCTATACAGGACTGCCTTCAGATGTCTTCTAAATGTTGTACAGTTACTTATCTTCTTGAAATCTGGTGAGAGGTTGTTCCACAGGGCGGGCGCCACTACCAAAAAGGCCCTTTGCCAGGTTCCCTGTAACCTCATTTCTCGTAGTGAGGGAACTGCCAGAAGGGCCCCAGAACCCACAGAGGGATATTGGGAAATGATTTATAATGAATTGAAAAAAATGTTCAAAACTACTCCCCCCCCCCCTGCAAAAAACAACAACCCAGAGTCCTTTTTGTTGGGGGTAACCCAGACTGAAATTCCTAGGTGTCAGAAAAGGTTATTTATGTACGCAACAACTGCAGCCTGTGTTTTGTTAGCCCCAAAATGGAAAATGAGCGAGGTCCCAACTAAAGAGGGTTGCCAACTTAAGTTGACAGAATGTGCACAACTTTCAGATTTAAGACATAGAAAGAGAGCAAGAAGAACATATGTTTGAAGAAGACTGGAAAACATTTATTGAATATGTGGAAAGCAACTGTATACAGCTGGAAACGTTGGCGGCATTAAGATAAATTCAACAGAGTAAATAATTTTTGACGGATGTAAAAGTGGAAAATGGATTTGAATGGTTACGGTAAAATATGCAAGGACGTATGATATGTAAAATTAACCGTGGAAAGGGAAAAGGGGAAGTCATTGGATATTTTAACATTTGTAAAACGTTTATTTGGAACTGTAAAATTGAAAATTTAATAAAAAATATGATATATATATATTTTAAAGAGCCTACAGAGGGAACCTATAGATTTCCTTCAGATTGCCCCTGAACAGAGCCAGCTCAAGATATTTTGGCACCTGAGGCGGACCCCCAAATGGCTTCCCCTTTACCACCAGGAGGTCATGGAAGATCTACAACAGGAACAAGAAGGGTGGGAAGAAAGAATTCCAGCAGGATCTGCTACCTCAACTTGCCTCATGAATAGGCCAGCCCTGACCCTAAATCACCTCTGATGTTTTAAAGACACCTCCCGTTCATTGGCCAGTCTTTTCATTCACCCTTCCCCTGCCACCTATGGGGAATGGGACTTGCGATATACAATACAACAGCATAGGGATGAGGATGGGCAAAAAAGGAACGGAATGTGAAGGAAAGCCGATGGCTGGCTGCTGCATCTCCAGACTAATCAGCAGCCTTGAAAGAAGAGAGCGACTCTCCGGCTGTAACCTGGCAACCCTATTTTCCCTTCATCGAGATAATCTCTGTGTGCAGGTGTGCACCACCACGTGTGAAAATTGTGCCGGCGACTATTTTGCTGCGAGGATCTACGTTTGGGGAGCTCCGCACGGGGTAGTGTTCCCAAAGCACACAGCTTGTTTATTTGCTGTTTGCTTGCGTACAAAAGGGCTATATTTATGTAAGTGGCATTTTGCTAAAGAGCAGGTATAGCAGGCTCTAATCTTGAGGGGCTTCTCAGCGACAGGGTGAGCTCCCGTTGCTCTGTCTCAGCTCCTGCCAACCTGGCAGTTCGGAAGCACGCCAGTGCAAGTACAGTGGTACCTCGGGTTAAGTACTTAATTCGTTCCGGAGGTCTGTTCTTAACCTGAAACTGTTCTTAACCTGAAGCACCACTTTAGCTAATGGGGCCTCCTGCTGCCGCCGCACCGCAATTTCTGTTCTTATCCTGAAGCAAAGTTCTTAACCCGAGGTACTATTTCTGGGTTAGCGGAGTCTGTAACCTGAAGCGTATGTAACCCGAGGTACCACTGTAGATAAATAAGTACGGGAAGGTAAACGGCGTTTTCATGCGCTCTGGCTTCCATCACAGTGTTTCATTGTGCCAGAAGTGGTTTAGTCCTGCTGGCCACTTGACCTGGAAAGCTGTCTGTGGACAAACGCCGGCTCCCTCGGTCTGAAAGCAAGATGAGTGCCGCAACCCCATAGTTGCCTTTAACTGGACTTAACCGTCCAGGGGTCCTTTACCTTTTTTTTTTTTTAACCTAATCCTGAGGGGCTTCTCAGCTAAAGTAGACATAGGAAGCAACCAGAGAAAGGGAGAAATGGAAGCATGAGTGGGCAGGGGGAAGAATGCATGATGGTTTGCCTTGTCCTTTGGCTCGGTTGCAAAAGGGTACAGAAACTAGAGGGGTGATCCAAAGCAAGCGAGGGGAAACCTGTGTCCCTCCGAGTGTTGCGGGACTCCCATCAGCCCCCGCCAGCGTGGTCAAGAATGATAGGAACTGTAGTTTGTCACTATCTGGAGGGACACTTGTTCCCCACCCTGGAAAGTTTTCTGAATGTGATAACGGCCACGAGAGTTCTGGTAGCACAAGGATGGAAGACTGAAGAAACCCCAACTAAAGAATCATGGCAAGAAAAATTGATAGACTATTCCAAACTGGCAAAACTGACATATATGGTACGCTTTACCAAAGGTGTCGTGGAATTTGAAGACACTCAAACAAAAGGGAGAAATGTACTAAGAGGAAGGCACGTTTGGCAAACCCTCACGGTGATCAACTCCCACCTGGAAACCTATGTATTTACTGTGGAAGAACGTGTGGATCCAGAATTAGCTTCCACAGTCACTTATGGACTCATTGTTAAGACTGTGTTCATGGAAGACAATCTTACTCGGCTACGAGTGATCGCCAAAGATGAAGAAGAAGACCCCATGCCGTGGGGTTCATACCATGGCTGGAGATGAATTAGGAATGACTTAAGGACTCCATGTGGTATGAAACTGGCTGGAGAAACGCCACATCAGACAAAAGGAAAGATACTTGGGGATTTTTTAAAGCCAGAAGTCATTGGAACTCAGTTCTGGCCTCTCTCAGGTGGGCACCGTTATAAGAGGGAGGTGTTCATGGTGAGTTCCAGCTCCTCTTTTTTCTAGAAAAATAGTCCGGAGGATGCATATGCATTATGGATAATGTCTTGTGGAATAAAAACCCAACCCTGGAAACACAATGAATAGAAATGAGGACGCAGCTCAGGGAGGGAAAGAACCAAATCAGATTAAAGGAGGAAGGAGGGACAGCCCTAAGTCCATTCATAATGGCCGTAGTTTGGCAGTTATTCCTCAACCAAGGAAAGTCAAACACAAATATTTGAAAGAACAGAATAATAGTTTCCACTTATACCCAGGTGAGCTTAACAAGGATAATTCTTTGGGGGGGAAAACACCTTTATGTGAAAAGTACCAAGGAGATGCATTTTTTTTTAAAAAATAAAAATAAAGTACCAAGCAGGCATTTTTTTAAAAAATAAATAAATTATGAACCGCCCTAATAGGGCAGTAATTGTTCCTTGATAATTTGTCACCCCCCTCCACGGTGGCACCCGGGGTGACCTGCCCCCACCCTCCCTTTCCTACCCCCCTGGCACCAAGTGAAGATGCCCAGGTGCCAGAAGGGGGAAATGCATAGGAATCCTTGATCTTGCCTGTGTTCACACACTAACACCACATCCTGTAGAATTCAATCCATTATATTTTATCTGCACAATCAGAACGAATTTCCGGAACCAAAAAGCTGTGTTGGAAAATACGACTTTTGAGCCGCCCGGCCCCAAAATGGCAACTAGACCTTCCATTTTGGTGACTGTAACCCTGGTTTGAGGAGCCATTTGGTGTCTAGCTTACAGATCTGAATTTCTAACACCGGAGCCACATTGATGCATTTGGTTTGGGCTGTTTGTTGCACAACAGCTTAAATCAACAGCAAGCTTCCTTTGGCGTGGTGGGAATCAGCAACCAAATGCTTTCTCCGAGTTGCCATTTCTTCTTTCCTCGAGCGTGTCCAAGCCAAGGACCATTTTAGGAGAACAGCAGACAAGGAAACTCTGTTCTCTCGTTCCCAGGGACAACTCCGGAAGGAAAACGGTCCCAGGGGACATAGCTTTCTTGGCATTCGAAAGACACTTCTGTGTGAATCCAAAGTTTGCTTCTCATTCAACAGCCGTGAAGGAAGTGGACAATAGATATCTGCATGGTGTAAACCCAATGAGCCAGAATTGCACAAGCTCAAGCTTAGCCATGATAACGCCTTGGTGCTGAGAAGCCTTTGATGTCACAACACAGCCTTAAACTCATGGCTTTGTTTAAGTTGCTGTCTGTCCGTCTTTGCTTCCATGCAAGCAGAAGAGTGGCTTCGAAGCTGGAGCACATTTGCTCAAGTCAATGATGCTTGCTGCTCAAGTGACAGCCTGTCAGCTGTCCAAAGTTCAAAATGCTTGGAAACACATCTTGTTTCCTAGGGAACTTCTCTGCCTTCAGGGGTTTTTTTTCAAGGCACTCAGGGGATGTTTCGTGAGAATTACTTTGCATCCAAAGGCAATCAGGGCATAAAAGTTGAATTGGCTCCTCCCACCCCACTAACCGGAAATGTTATTGATGTAGAACTCCAATTATGGATGGCACCAAACAGATTTGCTTTCTTTCCATCTTCCCCTGTTAAATTTAAACTCCTTTATTTCTAGGACAGGATTTCCTTTTCCATCTCTGATCCTCACACCCAACCCTTTGCCTTCCTTAAGGAGGGAGAAAGCCAAATCTATCAAATTTGCCATTTCCAAAACAACATGTGAATTTTGTGAACAAGCTTGAATTTTGCAGTGTGGTTCTCCGCAAAAAATGCATTCACAAAAATAAAATAAAATATCAATTTATTAGGAGAACCTGTGCATCTGAAAACTAACCATCTCACTAAACCATTTATCTTGCAATAAGCCTATTTGCATGTGAAATACCTTCAAATGAAAATACCATATGATTTCTTACTTAGCATATATTAAAAGGATATTATAGTTATTTCTGCATGGATTGATAAACACAAATGACAAATAATTGTGTGGAGTCATTAAGTGTATTTTTGTCACATCAGGACGATAATATCTGTTTCCAAGTCTGCTTCCCCCGTTTCCTTTAGGTATTTTTTAAAAAGCAATTATGTAAATTGTGAAATTTGTTAATTGCTTTGTATTTAGAGGCGTCTCATTAGCCGAGGCCCTAAGTTGACGCTTCCTTTGCTTGTGCATAAATCCAATTCTGTTGGCAGGTTGTGGCTCATGTTCTGCAAAAAGTATGTCTTCTGTTGAAAATTCGTTGTTAACCAAAGGAAGTGAAGTGGCAGAATGAACTATGCCACCTCAGAAAAGGGCAGGGCAGAAGCAGAGCAGAATATATACAATTTTTTAATTCTTCCCCATGTGGGGCATGAATTTCCTTCAAGTATGAAACTAGAACATCAGAAAGAGCTGTTCTAACCCCGTTTGCTCCTGACAGTTAAATCACAACTTTTACACCACAAGAAAATGACAGAAGAGAACACACATTTGCTTACATTTTGCACATTTCCCCCAACATTTTTTAAAATTGATTTTCATACAATTTAACAAATTCAATTTGGTTTACATACAGTATCCCCTTAACGTTTTGCCTTCCCATCCTTCCACGATGTTTCTGTTCAAATCCTTTATCTACTGCCGTAAATGTAATACTTATTTCTATAAAATATATCCCGCGTTGCATTCCTTTATCATTCTCATTCCTTTGCTTATTTTTCCAGTCCTGCCTGCGATTTCATTTGACTATAATATTTTCTCAGATCAGAAAGGGTCTCCACTCTTCCACAAATGTTTCATCTTGTTGGTCTTGTATTTTCGCCTTCAATTTCGCCACCGCCATGTAGTCCAATAGTTTTAAAGTCCACTCCTCTTTTAAATTTTGCATGTTATGATTTACATAGGCTGAAGAGCCGATCACCAAAGAATTGATGCTTTTGAATTAGGGTGCTGGAGGAGACTCTTGAGAGTCCCATGGACTGCAAGAAGATCAAACCTCTCCATTCTGAAGGAAATCATCCCTGAGTGCTCACTGGAAGGACAGATCGTGAAGCTGAGGCTCCAATACTGTGGCCACCTCATGAGAAGAGAAGACTCCCTGGAAAAGACTCTGATGTTGGGGAAGATGGAGGGCACAAGGAGAAGGGGACGACAGAGGACGAGATGGTTGGACAGTGTTCTTGAAGCTACCAGCATGAGTTTGACCAAACTGCGGGAGGCTGTGGAAGACGGGAGTGCCTGGCGTGCTCTGGTCCATGGGGTCATGAAGAGTCGGACATGACTAAACGACTAAACAAAACAATGATTTACACGCAGAAGTGCAAATTTAGAAATAATTGCTAGAATTTAAATGAAAGGGGAAAGTTTCCTCTCCAAGTGCTGTCAGTTGGCAACCTCAAAGCCTCTCCTTTCCCTTCTTACGCCTTCTCTTTGTCTTTACATCAGACTTGGGCTGGACAGCTCTTCAAACAAACAACACCTACAGACCGACACAAGGCCACACAGCTTTTTTTTCTTATTTTCAGCTAACAGGAAGTATTTTACAGGGCAGCGTTCAAAAGCGACACCCACTGAGGTGGAAGGTTCACAGCCTATGAAGGACTTGCTCACAAATTTATTGACAGCTGCACAAATTATGATAGCTAGGAAGTGGAAGGGGCAAGCAGAATAGAAAATGGAAGAATTGTATAAAGAGGTGTGGGATATAGCTATTAATGATAAATTAGCATGTGCCATTAAGGTAAGATGGGGGGATATGCAAGAGAAATGATTTTGAGGAGAAATTTGTACTGTTAAAACGGAAAGGGGTCAAACCATCACAAGAGGTGTTGAAATTTTGGGAGGTTGGAGAGTTACAATAGAATGGTATCGGTGGTGGGGTGCACATTGTTATTCTTATTTGCTTACGATTTGTCAAAATAAAATAAAATAAAATAAATATGACTTCTACAGCCTGATGTATCAGAGTTCCAAACCGTGCTTACCAGCTTTGGCAGACACAATTTTTTTTTGTTTTTAAATATTCATGTTTAAACAAGAATGATTATGAAATAAAATATTTTCGTCAGCAAAGTGTGTGACTGGCCATCGCTGCACAACCACTGATTGCACAAAAGTGTGACAGACACCCAATTCCATTCCTCCCCCCTTTTAAGAAAGCATTTCCCCAACTGATTCATGAAAACTGACAGTCCTTTCTTCTGTATTGTGCAATGAAGCGCATATGTTTCCCCGCTGCCCATTTTATTTCTTTCTCTGGATCCATATTTAATGCCCCGTTGTAACCATTTAGAACGTCATTATATCGGCTCTCAAACATGCACCCTGTGGCCTATTATCTTTCCGCAATAATTTGTCACTGCTTTTTGAAGCCATCTAAGGCTTTGCAAGATCCATAGACCACCAATCGATTAGAGTTTGCAGGTCGCTGATTTCATTTTTTCCCTTTATTTATTTGGTCCTGAAAGGGTTGTTTTTCTTCCTTGGCTCTAGCGCAAGATGTGTACTTCTGTGTGTGCCGACACAGCTTATTATTAACGGGACAACATGTGTATTTAAGGAGCTCCGGGAACGGAAATATCAATCTGAAAATGGAGACAGATACGAGAAGGTAAATGGCATGACTTTGTTGCAGCAAACACACACACAAAAGAGGCACCAGGTGGAACAACGCGATGCTTCAGGTGTGAGGAATCTTATTCGCCCGAAGGCTGCATTTTCCTTTCACATGCCAGCAGGAGTGGAGCTGGAGGCAAACTGGGAGGAGCAACTCATTTACATTTTACCTTTGTTATTTTCTTCACACACAGACACAAACCCTCTATCCTCAGACCCGCCAAGTGTCCCTGTTTTCCAGGGACAGTCCTGGATTTACAGAAGGCGTTTCTGATTTGTTCTTGCAGTGTCCCTCTTTTTCTTAAAGGTGAAGGGACCCCTGACCATTAGGTCCAGTTGTGACCGACTCTGGGGTTGCGGCGCTCATCTCGCTTTATTGGCCGAGGGAGCCGGCGTACAGCTTCCAGGTCATGTGGCCAGCATGACTAAGCCGCTTCTGGCGAACCAGAGCAGCGCATGGAAATGCCCTTTACCTCCCCGCGGTAGTACCTATTTATCTACTTGCACTTTGACGTGCTTTCGAACTGCTAGGTTGGCAGGAGCAGGGACCGAGCAACGTGAGCTCACCCTATCGCGGGATTCGAACCGCCAACCTTCTGATCGGTAAGTCCTAGGCTCTGTGGTTTAACCCACAGCGCCACCCGCGTCCACTCCCTATTTTCACTGGAGAAATGTTGGAGGGTATGGAGTTATGCGACCCCCGAGCCAAGGAGATAAGTAACGCTATGTCAGGCTTCAGGGAATCGACTTTCAAATGAAAGGAACACCTTACCAGTTAGAATCTTTAATAATCACAGTGAGAGACAAAAGAACACTTCTCCCTAGAAATGGCGGTGCTTCCATTTAAGGCTCACCCCCCCTTCCGTCCCTGTTAATCTACATCACTCCTACGTACTGCAGCCTGAGTTTGTACCCTCTGCGCTTTCTGTTCTGAGACTTTCTGAGCTCTTCTCAACTTTGGGGAAGGTGGTGGAGAAATGCTGTCCAACAACTGTGAATCTGTTAACCCTCTCTCTTCCAGTGTTTATTCTCCTAGCTGTTCTCCATCCAGTATTTCCCAGCTTCTGCCTTCTGAACTATGCCCCTCTGAAAACCACTGTTCTAAATCTACGCTGTCCTCCTGTTCCCGGGAAGATTCAGGATCGGGGGAGGGGGTGGCTCCCCACCATTCCTCCTCAGTGCAGCCCTCCTTAGCACGGTCCCTGACACTCTACAACCTTTAGAAGACATCTGAAGTCAGCCCTGTATAGGGAAGTTTTTAAATGTTTAATGTTTTATTCTGTTTTTATATACAGTGGTGCCTCGGGTTACAGACGCTTCAGGTTACAGACACCGCTAACCCAGAAATATTACGTCGGGTTAAGAACTTTGCTTCAGGATGAGAACAGAAATTGTGCGGCGGTGGCGTGGCGGTAGCGGGAGGCCCCATTAGTTAAAGTGGTACCTCAGGTTAAGAACAGTTTCAGGTTAAGAACGGACCTCTAGAACGAATTAAGTTCTTAACCCGAGGTACCATTGTATGTTGGAAGTTGCGCAGAGTGACTGGGGGTATAAATAATAAATGATGATGATGATGATTAGTCAAGAAGGAGAACTGGACTTAGGAGTTATACCTTACAGGTGAAACCAATTACAGTGGAACCTCGGTTTTCGAACATCTCGGAAGCAGAATGTTTTGGAACCCGAATGCTGAAAACCCGGAAGTAAATGCTTCCATTTTCGAACATGCCTCAGAAACTGAATGGCTTCCGTTGCGTGTCTTTCAATTTTCTCAACGAAAATTGCTGACAGCCCTTTGCACCTTGGTTTTCCAACGTTTCAGAAGTTGAACGGTCATCAGGAATGGATTACATTCGAAAACCGAGGTTCCACTGCATTGAAAACCACTAACCCTGCCCCAACCTTTCCCCACTCCTCTGAATTATTATCGGCTCAATTTGGAGCCATTGATGGACCTTTAAATGCGACAAGGCTTGAAAAGGGAGGTTGCTATGCCATGCATCCTTGTTTTTAACATCCATTTTTAAAGAGCTGCTATGGACATCGCTAAGTCCTTTCAAGCATCTGAAATACCGTATTTTTCGCTCTATAACACGCACCTGACCATAACACGCACATCGTTTTTAGAGGAGGAAAACAAGGGAAAAAATATTCTGAATGAAACAGTGGACGTATCATTTTTGTGCTTCATGCTGTGGCCACAGACATGTGATCTGATGGTGAATTTGGGGTGACCCAATGCAAAAATCCTGAGAATCCCTGTGGATCCATGCTTTGTAACCACGTTTTTGCACCATTGCAGCCCCAGGCAACAGTGGGTGCGTGATTTTTTGGGAGGGGCAGGCTGTAGCCATGGACATGCTATGTGATCTGATGGTGAATTTGGGGTGACCCAATGCAAAGATCCTGAGGATCCATGTGGATCCATGCTTTGTAACCACATTTTAAGTGGGGAGGGAAGGAAAAACACAGAAGGCTAAGAATGCAGGAGAGGGCTATAACGTGAGGAAAGGAAGGCAAAAGTTTCCCCCCACCCACCCACACAAGCCAGCCAGCGTGTGCTCTCTCTCTCTCTCTCTCCCTCTTTAAATGGAAGAAAGCATATTTGAATGCTGTGTGTCTCCAAAAACAAAAAGCAGGAAGTCAAATCAGAATTTTAAGCCGAACCTGTAATCTCTCTTCCCTTCACAAACATTGTTCCTCCGGAGCAGGGAGAGGATAGAAGGACGGACGCTCTGCTTTCCCCTCTACTTGCCTGGAGGGGAGGGGCTTCCCCTGCTCTTTGTTCCGTTTGAGCAAACACAGTAACGAAACAGAGAGGGCGGGCAGTAAGACCCTGAGGCAGAATGCAGGAAAGCTGCCACTTCCTCTCTTCAGGCTTCCCTTCTCCCTGAAGCGCGGTTTGATTTTTGCCTGATTTTTCGGCTCCAGGGACCACACATTCGCTGCATAACACGCACAGACATTTCCCCTTCCTTTTTAGGAGAAAAAATCTGCGTGTTATAGAGCGAAAAATACGGTAGTCTACAGGCAAGTATCCAATATGGTGCTAACTTTCCATTGATTCCGTTAGGTCCCTAATGCATTATATGATTCTGCTCATATGGGCGGAGGCAGGAGTAATGCTTGCTTTGGGTTTTGCAAGAACGATCTTCCTCTCTTATTCATCTGTGTGCGCACACATCACTTAGCTGACAACTTAATCTCCTCTTTATACCTTTCGCATTGCGCAAGATTAGCCCTAATATAGCTCTTTATTGGCCTGACATGGATACACGATCTGATTTACAGGTGTAGGCTCAAGTTTTTAACTCCATCTGCCAAAAGTTATGCCAAGGGGTCACACGAAAACATAAATATTTAAGGACACATATTTACGAATGATGTATTTCAAATATAACTGTCCGTGTGTGACGGCCTGGGACTCGGGCTCGGACTCGGAACCAGAGGAGACTCAGTCTGCACCGGATCCTTTGCCTCAGGCATCACCTGAAGCAAGTCTGGGGCCTGATCCTGAAGAGTCCCAGTCTGCACAGGTTCCCCTGCAACAAACATCAGCTGGGCTGAGTCAGGGGCCTGAGCCTGCCCTGGCTCCAGATGCGGGGATTACCTCATTGCCTTCAGCTGAACCATTGCTTATAGCTGCTCCACTACCAGTTGGGTCAGGAGAGGCTGAGGCGGCCCCTGGGTCTAGTAACCCACCGACGTCTCCCGAGCTGCAGAGACTGAGGTCTGAGAGAAGGAGAGACCTGAGTACTCGCAGGAGGAGTGCTCACCTTCGGGCAAAACAGGGAGGTGAGTCGCCAGGGGATCAGGACTGGCCGCTACCTCGACAAAGATAAAAGGCTGTCGGGCCCCGCCCCAGGTTGTGGGAGCAACATTGCTGTATGCTAGATCCTGCCTGAGATCCTGTACCTGTCTTTGCCTGGTTTCCTGCCTTGTGTCCTGCCTTGGCCTTGTCGGACTGATTCCTAGCGGAACCTTCAGATTCTAGACCGGTCCTGGACCGCATTGCACGGGTTACCCCTGGGCCCAGCACATTGTGTAGGATAGCGGGTAGAGTGACAGACTATGACTCGGGAGGCCTGGGTTCAAATCTCCACTCAGGCATGAAGTCCACTGGGTGAGCTTGGGCCATTCATTGCCTCTCAGGCTAATCTACCTCACAGGGCTGTTGTGGGAAGACACCCCACCAAGACACCCGGCCAATTTGGTTGCCATAGATATTAAATTAAAAGACGCCTGCTTCTTGGGAGAAAAGCAGTGACAAACCTAGACAGCATCTTCAAAAGCAGAGACATCACCTTGCCAACAAAGGTCCGTAGAGTTAAAGCTATGGTTTTCCCAGTAGTGATGTATGGAAGTGAGAGCTGGACCATAAAGAAGACTGATTGCCGAAGAATTGCTGCTTTTGAATTATGGTGCTGGAGGAGACTCTTGAGAGTCCCGTGGACTGCAAGAAGATCAAACCTTTCCATTCTTCAGGAAATCAGCCCTGAGTGCTCACTGGAAGGAAAGATCGTGAAGCTGAGGCTCCAATACTTTGGCCACCTCATGAGAAGAGAAGACTCCCTGGAAAAGACCCTGATGTTGGATAAGATGATCTATATCAACTATAGATAAAGGTACAACCAAAGAACCAAAGAAGAATAACAACTTGTTGGCATCTGTCTGTCTTGGATGACAATGGAGGAGTGTGTCTTTGCAGGTGAAGTTAAACCCTTGGAGAGTTATAGTGCCTGCTGAGTCTGTAGAGACCGATATGGAAGAGACATGTTTTGTTGCAGCTGGGGCAGACGAAGGTGTCCAGTTGTGCTGCTGCAGATGCCCCATGGCGTTTCTTCTCTCTACACTCCTCCCAGCGGTCATTCCTCCTCTGGTCACTGCTGCGGGGAGGTTAAACATGCAGCAAAAAGTGCAGCTGAAACTTCCTTTGCTGCCATCATTGGGTAACGAGTTGTTGGAAAGCGAATAGCTATCCAGAAGCAAAATGACATCCCTCCCCTGCCCCCCAGATAACAACAGTTTCTAGGAAGTTCTTTCAAAACAGATGTACCGGTATATATTTATCTGGTGAAGAGATTGCGAATCCTCCTTTCACGTACGCCCTGGCTGTTTCCTTGCTTGCTTTGTTCTTTTCCAGTTTAGAAAGAACAATGAGAGTTCTCCATCCGTAATCCATGCCGAATTAGAGACTGGAGATTTCCTGCTAAGTAATCTTCCCATTCCCATCACAAGGTTACACAACCAGTTCTAGTGGCTATCACTTTAGCTTATGTGGCTGATAGCGCCACTTCTACAAAGTCCTAAGGCAGAGACAAGAGATGTTTCCAGACTCTTGTTGCTTTCAGATGGGATTTGATAATAAATAGAAACTGCTCGGCGAAAGCGGATTAGGAGCTGTGTTGCGATGAGCCTGCTCCCCTCAAATATCAGATTTTGGGGGGATAAAGCGAGGTGGGGGGAAATGAACCGAAAAATGCGGGATAACACTTGCTTGGTACAATGTAAGCTAATTTCTCCGCTAGCAAATCAGAACGGTAGCTGCCGGTGAAGATGAGAGAGGCAGTTTTACTTTCCTGGCTTTTCAGTGCAGAGGCAACTGGCAGTGACAGAGAGGGAGAGGAGAGGGTTGAGGCAGCAGGGGGGTTTAGGGTGGTGAGGCTGCAGTTTGATGTCTTCGGCCTGCACCCATGCAGTGCCATCCACCTTGCCCCATCCTTGGTTACCAGCAGCAACCTCCACAATGAGAAGTGCCACCTTATCTTAGCTCCCTGAAAACAAATCAGGATGAATGCTCAAGAGACACATTTTCTGGAAGTGACCAGTGTATGCGAGCATCTGAGGCACTGGATCACTTCTATTGCAGCACTATAAAAAAAGATAAATATAAGGACCCCTGGACGATTAAGTCCAGTCAAAGGTGACTATGGGGTTGTGGCGCTCATCTCACTTTCAGGCCAAGGGAGCCAGCGTTTGTCCACACACAGCTTTCCAGGTCATGTGGCCAGCATGACAAAACCGCTTCTGGCACAACAGGACACCATGACGGAAACCAGAGCACACGGAAATGCCCTTTACCTTCCCACGGGAGTGGTACCTATTTATCTACCTGCACTGGTGTGCTTTCGAACTGCTAGTTTGGCAGGAGCTGGGACAGAGCAATGGGAGCTCACCCTGTCGTAGGGATTTGAACTGCTGACCTTCCGATCAGCAAGCCCAAGTGGCCTGATGGTTTAGACCACAGTGCAACCAGCAATTGGCACCTGGCTATTGGGGCTTGGGCACAGAAAATCGAAGGCTGCCATGTGCTCGCCTAGCAGTTGTTTCTTCTTGTTTTCTAATGCATTTCTTAGCAATGAAAACAATCGGTGTGGCGCAAGCAAATTTTTGTTCCAAAATAAAGAGAGAAAAGTTTGAGAACCCCATTCCAGTCCGACACCCAAATCACTATGACACATTGGCTGTTCATTGCGCAGAACCAATGAGCAGCAGGCTGAAGCTCTAGATTGATGCATGCGCCTGAACCATTATCTCCTGAGGTTGCAAACAAGGGAGAGGCAGGTGATGGCCACTCAAACAACCAAAATGATACCCAGTCTCTCATACAGACCAGAGAAAACTGAGCAAGATACAGTCAGCTGAACACCAGCGCTTTAACTGACAAGTGTTCGCTCTGCCTTCACTCACAGAGACAACTCTTGTCTCTCTGTGTTTACATGGCTACACAGTTAAAAGCGCATAACTGTATTAACACTACAAACTGGAATTCTGACTGCAGTAATAGCCCACATGGTGTCATGCCTGTTCATTTTCTCTCTCTCTCTCTCCCCCTCTCTCTCTCTCTCTCTCTCTCACACACACACACACACACACGGGATTTTTCACAGCAGACAGGAAAAAGAACCCTCGAGCCTCATATCCTCAAAATAATTTATTTATTTTTTGGCGATGTTTGCTATTATAATATCCTGCTGGCTGGTGAAAATGTGGAAACGGATGTTATTAACTCCTGTCATCACGAGTCTTTATAAGACTTAGCACCCCAGTCATGATTAGCAAAGTGAATAATGGTGCTGCCTTTGGGAGCGCGTTCACACCTAAGGCCCTTGGACGCCTCAGTTGCAAAGAGCAGAATCAATTCTAAGGGCTCTCCCAGATGACCTGTTTATTCAGCATTCACCCTGGTTTTCTGGAACGAAGCTTATGTGGTGGTTAAACTGTGCCTGGTCTCTTATTTATTTTTTAAAAAATATACCCTGCTTTTTGCCACCTGGGTCTCAAAACCGCTTACGACTATCTATCATCTATCTATCTATCTATCTATCTATCTATCTATCTATCTATCTATCTATCTCTATCTAATTTCTGAGGTTCGTTTTATGTTGTCAATTTTATGTTGAAATACAATACATAAAATACAATACCGTATTGGCCTGAATACAAGACGCACCCGCAAATAAACCACACCTTTAAAACTAAAGACTTATTTGCGGGTACGGCCCACCTCCCGGCACTATTGCCCTGAACTCCTGGCACTACTGCCTCCTGGCACTCCTGACACTACCACCCCCCCCCCCCGTTCAGGACGGTAGTGTCTGAACGCTTGGTTCCAAATATAAGCTGCACTTTAACTTTTCACAGTCAGAATTTTTTTTTTGGGGGGGGGGGAGTGTGGCTTATATACAGGCCAATACGGTATAGAAAATGCAGCTAGACCAGGACAGGGGGGCAGGTTTCATCTGGAACTCTCTGGAACTGAGTTTTGGTACCTCTCAGGTGGGCGCCATGGCCGTTATAAGAGAACAAGGGTGAGTTCCAGCACTTCTTTTCCTAGAAAAAGCGCACAGAGCTAGACTGGAACACCACCACCCCATAACAAACACAGTCAGCAGCTGAACCCTGCAGATCTGTGCACAAAAGATAATAAATACCCTCTGGACTTCCAGAGTACTTTGTTTCCTAGAATGACCAATTATCCGACACACTCTCAACTGCCCAAGCGAGGGCTAGGTTTGATTGCATCAGTATTTACAACCTCAGTATACTGGTTCCCTGTGGCCAGGCGAAATAATGGACAGGGTTCCTAGACTTTTAGTCACTAGGTAGAAGCAGGAGGTCCCACCAGGTTTTTCCACACCTGGTGTACTTTAGTCTTCTACGCAGTTAAAGTTGTAGTAGTCCCATCCTCTTCTTCATTTGACCACCCTACTGTGACCATGTGGTTTCTGCAATTTTAAGGCACCTTGCTCTGGGATTGCCTTGGCAATGGAGACTAGGTACACCTAGCTCTTTCTCATTTTGCTTTCTTGGGACAACCCTGGCTTACAAATAAATGTCTCAATCAAGCCCTCCCCCCAAAAAAACCCCAGGGGAAACCAAGAATTTCCAAATTAAGATGACATGGTAATTTCAGAATAAAGTGAGTGAGAAAATTATTCAGAAGGATAGGTAATCTGTGAATTTTAAAGTGTTGTACATCTTACATCCTGTTCATAGTACAGTGTCTGGATGGCTACAGGTTCCCCAAAGTTATTTTAAGGCTACAGGTATTTGAAGTGCCACCTTTACGATGCTTTTATGACTCCATCTTTTACTGGAGAAAAGCTTTACCTGCTGTACATCTGCTCATCAGGGAAAAAGATAATCCTGCTACAAATGTGTTATGTACTGAGTGAATAGGATCCAAAATGCAGCAGTCTGATTGGTCCTAGAACAATAGGATCCAAAATGCAGCAGTCTGATTGGTCTGCAGGAGCCACCCAATCCGGCTCCAGATGGAAGTGAATCCACAACCTGATTGGCTACTTCCAGAATTCTCCTGTAGGCCAATCACATGCAGCCCATTGTGTAAATAATGTATATAAAGCAGATACTTTGAGGGGACATTCATTCCTCCTCACCACTATGAGCTGAATAAAGAGCATGAAATCCACTCTCGACTCAGAGTATATTTCAAAATGTTACCTGATGAAATTCGGAAACTGTTGTGATTTTGTGTTTTTTTAAAAAGCGCCTATGGCTTTGTAACAGCAGGATTCACAGAGCCCCCAAGAGTGCTGTGCATTTGTTTTTGTCAAATGGCCTTCCTTTGAGTAATTCCACAATAATTATGCAACGATCTCTGGAAAGCTGGAGGGGTGGGATCCTGCCTGAGAGCTGCCCTTGGAAACAAAGACCAGAGAATATTGTCAAAGAGCAAGGTTTTTATCCTGCTTTGAATCTCTTGAGCCTCTTCTGCAGAACTCCCTCCCTTTCTTTATTAATGCAAAGCTGGGGCAGCAATTGGCAAAAAAAAAAAGGGGGGGAACCACCAACAACCACACATTAAAGGAATGTGTCGGTACAGTGTGTTGTGTAATGGAAATAACTGAGCGGGCGAGGATGTGTTGTTTCTTGCAACCATGAGTTGCAAGATTTGACATGCCTGAATGATGCTTCTGTGGTTGCTGGAAGATGAAGTCAGACTTGGAGAATTTGCAAAAGCATGGTTCCCCCCTGCCCCCTTTGAGCACAAAGCTCCCACTATCACTTAGTTACAGTCTTGTCTTAAAATGACCTGGATCACTCCCTGTCCTTAGTATAGGGCCGTAGCTCAGAGGAAATGTGCAGGCCTTGCATGCACAGAAGCATCTAAGGAACGAGGGAAACTTACTTACGCTGAGTCAGAGGACTGGTTCATCTAGCTCAGGAGTGTAGGCATTGCCTGCTGGCTGCTCTCCAGGATTTCAGGCGATAGGCTCTACCTGGAAACACCCGGGATTGGTGGCATAGTGTGGGTTGCCAATGCCCGGGGCCATGCGGGTGGGAGGGTGTTAGGGAAACGAATGGAATACGCATATACATTTAACTGTCTAAAGCAGGGATAGGTATCCTAAGGCCCATGGGCCACAAGTGGCCCATGGAGGTCGTTTAACCGGCCCATGAGCCACCCCCGAACTAAGCTGCCCGCTCGGTCAGTCCCCATGCGCTGCACTAAACCGGCGCAGCGCAACTCAGGCACTTGCTTCCGTGGCACCGGAAATCATGTCAGCACATGCGCAGATGCCGACGTCAGAAATTGTGTCTGCGCAGACGCAGACACCAGCAATTGTGCATGTGCGTGTGCTAACACGCACCCGAGATCCAGCCTACGGAGGGGACTCCGTGGCAGTGAACCGGCCCAGGCAAGGTAAACCTTGCCAACCCCTGGTCTAAGGCATCCACCTCACCCAAGAGATTGCAGCTACATCAATAAGAAAAATGGTGTTGTTCCATTGTCTGATGAGGTCACTTCCTGGTTACGGGACGCGGGTGGTGCTGTGGTCTATACCACTGAGCTTCTTGGGCCTGCCAATTGGAAGGTCGGCGGTTTGAATCCCTGCAACAGGGTGAGCTCCCATCACTCTGTCCCAGCTCCTGCCAACCTAGCAGTTCGAAAGCACACCAGCGCAAGTAGATAAATAGGTACCGCTGTGGTGGGACGGTAAACGGTGTTTCTTTGCGCTCTGGTTTCCATCCCGTTGCACTAGAAGCAGTTTAGTCATGCTGGCCGCATGACCAGGAAAGCTGCCTGTGGACAAACACCAGCTCCCTCGGCCTGAAAGTGAGAGGAGCGCCACAACCCCACAGTCACCTTTGACTGGACTTGACTGGTTTGCATGGAGAAGTCATTTTCAACAGAGCCCAGCCATGGAGGCATGTAGCTGTATAGAGCCAGCACCCGGTTGTTGAAATTTTGCACCCTTAACCATTTTTGCACCTGGGGCAACCACCCCTGTGTCCCCCATGCCTCACCACTGCCTGGGATTGAACCTGGGACCTGTTTGATGCAACGGATGTGAGCTCTGGTCCTTCCCAGATTCATTCCCCATCATCTGCAGGTTGTTGTTGTCATCCGTCTGTCTTGGGTGACAATGGAGTGTGCCTCTGGGGTTGAAGTAAAATCGCTGTGTAAGCAGCACTGAAGTGACCTCCCTGAGGCGCAAGCCTGGGCTACGTGTACGGAGGTCCTGTGCTGCCAAGACGATAAAACCCCCATCTTGGCCTTGTTGAGATGGTCCAAAGGAAAGCAGAGCAAGACGTTTGCCACCAGCTTGGCTGCAGGAGTTCCTGGAAGGAGGCGTACAAGGTACCATTCAACTGTCTTAGGGACTCTACTAGGGTTACCAGACATCCCCAGTTCCTGGAGACAGTCCCCAGATTTGCAAATCTGTCCCCGGACAAATTCCGACCCCGGAATGTCCCCATATTTGCAAATCTGTACCCGGGAAACATGGCAGCGACAGCCTCAGCAGCCATGAGCCAGCCTGGTAGCACAGTTGCCTCTGGCTGGCTTCAGAAACTGCTCGCTGCCGTGGCGCCCCCCCTTTTCCTCGCTGGAAGTCCCCATATGATGTGTCTTGTGCACAGCTCCTGAAACCAGCCAGAGCCAACTGCGCTACCAGGTTGGCTCCGGGCTGCTGACTGCCACTGCTGAAGGGGAACTGGGGATGTCCAGCAGTACAGATCTCCTGCCCAGTGGCGTAGCGTGGGGGGTGCAGGGGGGCCCGGCTGCACTGGGCGCAACATCTGGGGGGGGGCGCTCGCACTTGCAGCTCTCTGCCCCTACCTGGCTCACTCACTCTCTCTCACTGCAGTGCTGGCTGTGCAAATCCGATCCGAGCCGCTGGGTCGTCGCCCACTGTGGAGGGGGTGGGTGCCAGGCGTGCGGTGCGGAGAGAGAGCGAGGGACTATCTGGGGGAGGGACAGTGCAGCGGCCGCCCAGCGCAGCGCTGAGCGCGGGAGAGAACCACACCAGACCAGCCCAGGCAGCAGCAAGAAGAAGCTGGCAGCGGTGGCAGGTTAGGGGTTAGGGGGCGCAAATTACTTGCCTTGCCCTGGGTGCTGACAACCCACGCTACGCCACTGCTTCTGCCCCCTTCCCCCTTTGTTTTGACTGATCAGGGGAGGCTCGGGAGTCGCAGGCGGCCTGCCGTTGCCCAGTCTTAAAAAAAATTCTGCGCATTTATGTTTCACAGGGTGCAAAAGAAGGGCTTTGCACCTTGCCTGGCAGAGAAACTGTGTGCCTTGTGCTCCTCCTGGGCAACGGCCGCCTGCCCGTGACTCTTGAGTCTCCCCTGATCTGTCAAAACAAAGGGGGAAGGGGGCAGGAGATTGGGGAAGGCTTGGGAGTCACGGCATGTGGCGCGCCGTTGCCCAGTTTTTTTAAAACTGCGTGTTTGCTTCACAGGGTGCGAAAGAAGGGCTTTGCACCTTTATACGATATCCATGTGTGCTTGGGCCCAGGGTCTTTTGCCTCACCATCCCCACTACTGACTCGAAAAAAAATCTGGTAACCATACTCTACTCTGAATATGTGCAGGGTTTGCTCCTTAGCCTTTTATGCTCCTGAATATGTATCACAAAGCAGCAGAGGTTTGGACCAGAGTTTTCCTTCTCCCTGATGGGCTGTCTGCCCAGGTTAACTAGGAAATACAGGAAACCAAACCCTGGAGCAGCTGCCACTCAGGGGGGAAGGAACAATCTTCTGAGTCGGCACATCTGAGACCATTGTAGGTTTGCAGATTAACAACGTTAATAAAAAGGAGAGTGGTTGTGTCAATTAATTATAATTTAATTCAGTTAATTGGATCTGTGGCATACCTTGCCCTGAAGGAATCTGAAATATACTCAGAGTCGAGTGTGAATTTCATGCTCTTTATTCAGCTCGTAGTAGCAATGAATGAAACTTTCCCCAAAACGTCTAGCTATATATAAATTATTTACACAATGGGCCCCGCGTGATTGGCTAATTCCGGGTTGCTCCAATAGGCCAATCAGGTTGTGGATTCACTTCATCTAGGAGCCTGATTGGCTGCTCCTGCAGGCCAATCAGGTCACTGATTCACTTCCACCTGGAGCTGGATTGGGTGGCTCCTGCGGACCAATCAGACTGCTGCATTCTGGATCCTATTGTTTTAGGATTCAGCTCAGTACATAACAGAACCATTGCACAAGAAGCAGAGCAAGACAATAATTTGAGTAAGACATATGCCGGCTTAATGTTATGTCGACTGTACTCTTCCTAGTGCAACAGAGGAAATGTCCTTCATTGCTCCTGGTAATGGGCAAAAGCGCAGAGCGAGCAATTCCGGATATTGGCATTTTCAAGATCTCATCCGCGAGAATTTCCCTTCTTTCTTGTTTCCCATCTCGCCCAGTTAGCTCTGTGTAATTGTAATTCATCTTCTTGCACAAAAGTGAAGGGCAGCCTGTATAAGACTTGCCTCTTTCAAGCAGCCTTCTAAGGGGAGATTTTAACCCCAGTCAGTACTTCCGCTGGATTTGAAATGTTATATATATAACATTTGTTCTTATATGTCATGGTTTCGAAACGGTTTTATATATGCATGGGAGAATAGGAGTTCACGAAATTATGGAAAAAACAGAGAAAGGTTTTCCCCCCCTTCCTCTTTCATTACGTTGAAACTCATGGCTATTCAAGGAAGATTCAGGGCAGATAAAAGAAAGTGTTTCTTCATGCAGCGCATAGTTATACTATGGAACTCCCTCCAACAGAAGGCAGTGATCACTGAGGACCAGTAACTTGGATGTTTTTAAAAGATTAGATAAATTCATGGAGGATAAGGCTTTCAGTGTTTACTAGCCATGATGGCTATAGTCTGCCCCCATGGTCATAAGAAGGAATTCTTCTGAATACCAGTTGCTGGAAACAGAAGGAGGGAAATAATAATAATAATAATAATAATAATAATAATAATAATGACGCCCATCTGACTGGGTTATCCCAGCCACCCTAGGAGGCTTCCAAAAAATTAAAACACAGTAAGGCATCTAACATCAAAACCTTTTCTATACAGGGCTGACTTCAAACCAGTACAAAGCAGCCAAAATTAATCACCTTTCCAGGCCTTTTGATGACAATGGGGGGAGATTTGAGCATGTGTTTCACTCTCCCGCTGAAATCTGCTTAATCTGGACTTGGCTGAGCCCTTTGGTGTGTTTCTTCCATTTCCCGTTTTCTTTTTCCCCACAAAGGCGAGCTCTATTGTCCTTTAAATAAGCCCATGTTCGTTTCAAAGATCCCTGTGCGATTTTAATCCTAGATTGCGGAACCCTTTGATGACCAAAGCTAATAATTACGCGTAAGCTGGTCATCAGGGTTTTTTAATTTTACGGTAATGAACGACGAATAAAGTCAGCACAGTCTGTGCAGAGACACATCTAACCAGGGATGCTAACTAACTTGAATAAAATATTGAGGGGGAGGGAAGGAAGCCTCACTCTGCAGAAACAATCACATGAAGGGGTGCACACACATTATTTGAATGACAAGTAGAGATGGGAAGCCTTGAGAAAAAATGGGGGCAAATGGGGAAAAAACCCAGTTCCCCTCCCCCCTTTCCCCGTTTTTTCCACCGACTTTGAGGGAAAACGGAGGGGGAAACTGTTTTTCTTGTTTTTTCCCAGGCCTTCTCATCTCTAAGACAACGCCCATCAAATATTTTATTGAGTGGGAGGCAAAGGGACCTTAGCCCCCTAGGAGTTGGCTCCTATGCATGTAACTCCGACTGACAGTGGCTTTCCTGGGTTTCAAGATGGGGTCTCTAAACTGTACCTGGAGGCACCTGGGATTGATACTGGGACCTCGATGCTATGGTCCTTCCGGGACACGGGTGGCACTGTGGTCTAAACCACTAAGTCTCTTGAGCTTGCCGATCAGAAGATTGGCGGTTCGAATCCTTGCAACAGGATGAGCTCCCGTTGCTCTCTCCCAGCTCTTGCCAACCTAGCTGTTCGAAAGCACAACAGTGCAAGTAGATAAGTAGGTACCTCTGTGGCGGGAAGGTAAATGGCATTTCCATGCACTCTGGTTTCCGTCATGGTGTCCCATTGCACCAGAAGCGGTTTAGTCCTGCTGTCCACATGACCCGGAAAGCTGTCTGTGGACAAACGCCGGCTCCCTCGGCCTGAAAGCGAGATGAGCATAGCAACCCCATAGTCGCCTTTGACTGGACTTTACCTTTTTACCTTTATGGTCCTTCCTCAGTGTTTTCCTTAACTTTTTCTCGTTAGATGTGGTAGAAGGAGAAAAAGAAACAAGATTTTAAAAACCATGACAGCCCCTCCTCGAAATGAAATAAAGCTAACCATAATACAACCCCAAGAGAAGAATCGTATCAAGAATGAGTGGATTTTTCATGCGTACTTTGCCACTTCCCCATTGTGAGCCAAGAATTGCTACAATCATCCATTGGTGTGACCTTTGTATGCTATTGAATTTTCCTTGTTTCGTAGCCTGGGAGTGTCTGACACATGAGTATTTTCCCAGTAGAAAACATTACTCTATAATAAAGTCTACGGTTTCCATCTTGAATTGTTTCTATTAATATGCCCTATCCTTTTATCCTTTCCACTCCCCTTTCCTCCCCTTCTTCTACTTTAAGGTAAAGGTAAAGGGACCCCTGACCATCAGGTCCAGTTGTGACCGACTCTGGAGTTGCGGCGCTCATCTCGCTTTATTGGCCAAGGGAGCCGGCGTACAGCTTCCAGGTCATGTGGCCAGCATGACTAAGCTGCTTCTGGCAAACCAGAGCAGCACACAGAAACACCGCTTACCTTCCCGCTGGAGTGGTACCTATTTATCTACTTGCACTTGGACGTGCTTTCAAACTGCTAGGTTGGCAGGAGCAGGGACCAAGCAACAGGAGCTCACCCTGTCACGGGGATTCGAACCGCCGACCTTCTGATCGGCAAGTCCTAGGCTCTGTGGTCTAACCCACAGCGCCACCCCGCAACCCTGGCCAAAATCACCCTTGTCATACTGCGGTATCCAAATGTTGGAGGCAGAAAAGACACGCGTGCCATATTTCCCGATTGACCTGAACATTTATTTTGGATCTGCTTTCTTCAGAAACAAAATAAAAAAATTAGAACAGTATAGACCGTTTGCTTAAACCATGCCCAAGATTCTGGGTGGGTGGAGGGGAAACATTCAAACATGCAGATAGGAGGTTTTAATATCATTAAATATCCTGGGGCTTGACGGGAGGAAGTGACAGATGTGTGGTTTGACTCTGAGATCTGCTGAGGCAGCATGTCCTGAGGCCCCAATGAAAATCATCTGTCAAATTCATCAGCCACTCAAGACACTTTATCACGAGGTACAGCAGAAAATAACTCTTTAAACGGGATCGATTTTAATGCACTGGTAAGCGCTTGTTTAGCACGATTCTCTCCCCTCCCTCCTTTTTTTGAAAAAAGAAAAAAATTAAAATCCAATGCTCTTCCGTGCTGAGATGCCCCTTATTCCACAGGCACCGTTAAGGAGGTTATGCAATGTGATGCCATAACAGCTTTGCCATCGGTAATGAAAAATCGATAGCGTAAGGATCATATTTGTTTCCAGTCGCTGCTCCGAAAGCCCTGCCTCAAAGTCTCAAGCCAAAACTCTCCTCTGAGCCGTATGATAAATCTTGCTGCGGATAATGCCCTCCCTATGGACATGAACTAAAGCCCATTGAAAGGCATCCACAGACTTTAGTAGCTTATACCATGGCTTAAACGCATTATCTTTCATTGACATAAGACAGGCTATTACAGATGAGAGGTAGAATCTACTGGGAAGAATGGATCCTACAAAAGCCTGGTTTAAATGACAAGCAAGCTGCGTTAGAGAAGCGGCACTCCTACGGAATATGGAACGCCTCAGACCGGGAAACTGCTTTTGGATTTCTGAAAGCAATATTTAGGCTGCAAAAAGGGTGGCAAACATTTTTGGCATTTGATGTATCCTATATAGTTTGCAGATGATATCACTTTTTCTGATCTGTCCTTAACCGATTGTGGGACGCGGGTGGCACTGTGGCAGGAGCTGGGACAGAGCAACGGGAGATCACCCTGTCGCTGAGAAGCCCCTCAAGATTAGAGCCTGCTATACCTTGGGGGACACGGGTGGCGCTGTGAGTTAAACCACAGAGCCTAGGACTTGCCGATCCGAAGGTCGGCGGTTCGAATCTCCGCGGCAGGGTGAGCTCCCGTTGCTCAGTCCCTGCTCCTGCCAATCTATCAGTTTGAAAACATGTCAAAGTGCAAGTAGATAAATAGGTACCGCTCCGGCGGGAAGGTAAATGGTGTTTCTGTGCACTGCTCTGGTTTGCCAGAAGCGGCTTAGTCATGCTGGCCACATGACCTGGAAGCTGTACGCCGGCTCCCTCGGCCAGTAAAGCGAGATGAGCGCCGCAACCCCAGAGTCAGTCATGACTGGACCTAATGGTCAGGGGTCCCTTTACCTTTACCTTTAAAGAGGGAAAATTTGGAGAGAGGGATTTTTGTGTGTGTAAATATCCATGCTCTGTGGTTCCCAAAATCCAGCATTCCCCCCCCCCGAAGGCCCTGTGCAGTGATTGGCAGTTGGTCTGGGGCTGCGGGCCAATGGGAGCAGGACTGGGAGGGGCCAGATAGCATCTCTTTCCCTCCCTTCCTCTCTCACAAACAATGACATCCACAGATGACATTCTTCCTCGCCATCTTTCTCCCTCTCACAAACAGAAACAGACACAAGCCCTTCCATCACCCTCGAGAGACACAGGATGGCATGATGACTCCCACAGGGCTGTTAGGATCAGGTTTGGTTCGGCAGACTCTAATCCAGGAGGAGAAAGAAATGGGGAGGGGGGTGAATGGCAGAGACCTTGGGCTGGAGGAGGGGAATCTCCCCTTTCTGCCCTGACTGCAGCCATTTTGGAAGGGGGAACATGGATGCTAAGACTTTCCCCAAACGTCCAGCAGAGTGGAGACCCTTAGCGGAGGTTGGAGGAGGCTTCCGGCAAGGTGAGCATGTCACACCTCATCTTCAAAAAGCTTGGCAGTTCGGGTGTGGAAACTTGTTGGGACATCTTTGCCACTTCTGTCCTGAACTTCTTGCTCTGCTCTTTTTTTAAAAAAATAACAATTTCAACATAACAAAATATCAAAACATATCATATTCATTATTTTCCCCCCTTTTCCCCACCTCCCCATCAAACCCTCCCCCCCGAGACTTCCCTCAGCTCCTCTCTCTGATTTCACAACACATTATTCTCTACATACTGTAAAATTGTTATGTTAACAATCAATAAATGGTGTATGTTTATTTAAAACCTGCCAAGGAGTCCAATTCATTTTGTTGCCTTTTTAAGTAATTTGTAAAAAGTTCCCATTCTTCTTTGAAGTCACAGTTGTCCTTATCTCGCAGTTTGTAGGTCCGTTTAGCCAGTTCTGCATAGTTCATCAATTTCTCTTGCCACTGTTCTATTGTCGGGGTTTCCTCATTCTTCCATCCTTGTGCTATCAAGACTCTTGCCACTGTTGTAGCGTACAACTTCTTGTTCTGCTCTTGAACACCTGAGCTGCGACTCCTGAGCCCTGTGTCTCCAGCTGAGCCTGTGCCATTACATGCCCAAATAAAGGTATCTTGCTTACTTACGAGTGAGACCTTCTCCTTGTGCATTTGAAACTGGATCTACGACACAGACATACACACAGACATACACACACACACACACACACACACACACACACACACACACACACAAGCACCTACTTAAATTGGCTTTGCGGTTTAAATAATCCCAGTTACCTATGAGTTCAATTTGCCCCTTTTCCTTTATTCCTTTTCCTGTTTGTTGAATTTGGTTAGGTAGCTGGAAAGCACAGTAGACTTTGGCCTTGGCCTCCTGATAAAGAGCTTTGCCGATAAAAGAAACAAACAAACAAATGAAAGCGCTGCTTTTAAAGGCCATCATTAACTGATTAAATCACGGCAACAGTGCTGACACACCTTTGAAAAACCAGCAATCAGGGTGCAATTTTCTTTCCCGACAAAACGGGCAGGCTGAATATACTCCCGACAAAGACAGCCCCGACACAAATGTGCAAGAATGCGGTAATATCAGAAACTGCTCTTTTTGTGCGAGTGAGCGTGCGCTCATTGCTTGGGTGCAAGTGTCTCTGTCAAAATTCGGAGCCCTGTTGAATCAGACCAATGGTTCATTCTGGCTTAGCAGGAGGAGTCAACCATCAAACATTAAAAACTTCCCTAAACAAGGCTGCCTTCAGATGTCTTCTAAAAGGCAGATAGTTGTTTATCTCCTTGACATCTGATGGGAGGGCATTCCACAGGGTGGGCTCCACTACCAAGAAGGCCCTCTGCCTGGTTCCCTGTAACCTCGCATCTCGCAGTGAAGGAACCACCAGAAAGCCCTCGGAGCTGGACCTCAGTGTCCGGGCTGAACGATGGAGATGCTCCTTCAGGTATCCTCGGCCGAGGCCGTTGAGGGCTTTAAAGGTCAGCACCAACACTTTGAATTGTTGGTGACTCCTGTCCACAGCCTCACATTTCCCACTTTGGCCAGCCAGATAGGAACATAGGAAAGTCCCTTGTACTGAGCCAGACCACCAGTGCCCTTCGTTATATTGATAGGTCGATACTGGAGTCCGATGCAATCACATTCTGTTTTTACAAGATTTATCAGGACCACGTGTATTGATTTGCTTGTTTCTTCATCATGAATGAGTGTGATTGCTTCCAATCTAGCTTGCCCAACTTACCTTTGTCGTGAACTCTTGATTATTTCTGTCCTTGATTTTGAGGCGCTCGTCAACACGAAACGTGCAAGATGCAGTTTCAGGGTCTGTAACTTTGGCCTGAAGATGCTAATGTCTTACAGCATTTGGAATCTGTATACTTCATTATGAATCACCCTGTATATATGGTGGTCATTGACCCCAAACCTGTCAAGGGCTGGCTGAATTAAGGGGAGTGCTAGGAGACTCCAGCCTAGGAAAGTCCCAGAAGAGGAAGGCTCTGAAATGTCGGAGCTTCCCTACGACTGAGCTGTAATGGCTCTCCTCCTCGTCGTACCTTCGGAATCCATGGACCTCTGCTCTGATGGTGATTAATGACCTAAGCCTTTAATGAGGCTTCAGACACTCTCCCATTACCCAGAGTATCCAGACAGCAGCAAAAGAAGCCGAAATATGTGCTACATTCCTACGTTTATTTCTAACTACTCAGGACAGAAAAAATATGCGTCTGCTCTCTGTGAGAGACAGTGAACAACAAGGAACAAAGAAACAGGAAACCAGGAACATCAACATCCGTCTCCCGTGAGACTTCCAACAGTCTGGAATGTCAACAGAGTCTTGTGACTCCAAAAACTGCACAGTGGCATAAAGCGTGTTCTCCCTAAAATGTGAGCACGGGTTGCGGTGTGGGCCGCCAGGCCAGCCCTCTGTTGCCAGGCAGGTTAATGGCTATTGCCTGGTGCAACGATTGGCTGAACGGGTTGCTGGGGCAAATTGCATGTAGCAAATTGGTGGATGGGACCATAGTCTTTAAATATTGGGGCACTCTGCCTTTTGCGTTCTCTTTAGCAGAGTGCATCGGATCACCCGCCCGCCCTCGCTGTGTTCCGGTTGACCTTGCTTTGCCTGTCATGGGGCCTAGTAGGAATTTTGCAATTTGGCTGATTGGCTGGTGCCACTTCATTTTTGCCTACTACTTAGCAATTCGTCACAACTTATAAGGTTGCGGTTAGGCATTGGTTATAAAAAGCTGGTGGTGGAGGGGTCAGGATAGGCTGTGCCTGCCCCTCCAATGGTGCCGGAAGGGAATTCCGTTAAAGGAATCCTGGGGCTTGCCACGATTTCTTCCAATCCCTGAAATGGGAACAGGGCCGGCAAGCCTTGGGGTGCTGGTTGGGTGAGTGGTGAGGGACTGACGCTCACCTCAACTGATCCCCAACATTGCCTTTCCCTTCACTGGCTTCCGATGGAGTTCGGAATATCAGATCTGTCCCAGGCAGGGGGGACAGATAGTCATAACCAATGTTTAAGCAACCACTCACAGATTTTGTATTTTTATAAAGTTGTGGCCAAAATAGTGCCCCAAAACATTAAGCTTAAATTACGTGTGATGTGTGAATTATTTTGAGGGGTGGCTTAGGGACCTACACACGCAACAGAAATCTAACAAGAGCCAGGGGATTGGTGGTGTGACACAGGTCAGAGGATGAAGGGGGAGCAGAATGATTGGCGGCTGGCTTGAGCGAGAGAGATGCAGGAATTGGGCTTGTCCTGGGAGTTTAGAAACAGAACAGAATCATCGTTCCAGATGGACTGCCCTAATAACAAACACATTCTCCAAGGGACCAACACGACATTATTTGCACACGAGAGGGGGAAAGGAAAGGTTGTGAGGAAACTGCAAAAAGTAAACCAAAATATATTTAGGGGTGGGGGACTATACAAAAACATCTCCATGAGGAGGACTGAGCATGCTCAGTGGCTATGGAATGTTGGTGTCATGTTGAGGCAAGGAGGGAGTAGAAAACCACAGGGAAGCGGTCACGGAATGGAGCCTCTTGGGAAAGGGCTTGGCTGGCTGGCTGGCTGGCTAGCGAGCATCCTAAAGTGGAATACACAAGACTGCCACATTTTGTTGCAGACCAGTCCTGCTTGTTATTACTCTCCTTGCACTAGAAACAAGTGTTATTTATAATGAAGGCAAGGCGTATTATTGCCAACCATTTTACCCTTGGCTATGAATATTTTTAAAATAACTATTAAGACCGGGGGAGTGGTATTTTCGTGCCCCCATGCTGCTGAGTTCAGCAGCGGGGGTGGGAGGGAGGTGGAAACATTGCCGCCTTGCCAATACCTGCAGGAGACATTATTTTGTTTGCCTGCAGGATATAATCCTCTTTTAATTTAATTATTCAGCTTTCAGTTGTTAGGAGCTGTACTCTGGGCTAACAGCTAAGCTTTTGGTCATTTTTCTTTTTAAAAATTGGAAGCCCCTTCTGTAGCCAGCATCCCATGCACGAAGTAGGGTGAGAGCCATGTGTGCTGAACATTAATGTAGCCCTCTGTTGTGTGGTGTCAGTGTACAGTGTTTACAGTGAATCTGAAGCAAGCCACCTGCGTTTCTCAATCTCTCCCCACCACCTGTATTATCCCAGAATTTTGCGGTTTTGGTGGGACAACAGGGGTGACCATTCATGCTGGAGATGCTCCTCACCAGTGGTATTTCCCCACCCATCCCTTGCCACCCGTTCCTCAACTCTTTCCCCCAGTTATGAATCTCCGGCGAGAAATGAATGGACCGAATAATGGATTCTGGTCAAAACAATATGTACGCTGTTTCACACTAAGGATGGTATTGGGGAAAAGGAAACAATAAGACACAGTATACCTGAAGGAGCGTCTCCACCCCCGTCATTCAGTCCGGACACTGAGGTCCAGTGCTGAGGGCCTTCTGGGGGTTCCTTCACTGCGAGAAGTGAAGCTGCAGGGAACCAGGCAGAGGGCCTTCATGGTAGTGGCACCCGCCCTGTTGAACGCCCTCCCATCAGATGTCAAGGAAACAGCTGACTTTTAGAAGACATCTGAAGGCAGCCCTGTTTAGAGAACTTTTTAATGTTTGCTGTTTTATCGTGTTTTTAATATTCTGTGGGGAGCCGCCCAGAGTTACTGGGGAAACCCAGCCAGATGGGCAGGGTATAAATAAATAAATAAATAATAATAATAATAATAATAATAATAATAATAATAATAATAATTACAGGATCTAATCACGACAGATACGGGTGATCCTCACAAGGGCAGGTTACCCCTAAAACAAATGGCGAAGTACTGTATTCCTTATAGATGAGATCACCGTTTCTGTCCCATCTGCCTCAAATCTCTGACTTTGCCGTGGGCATTAAAGGCAGAGGAGCTACAATGGCGCTGCCCAATAGAGGTGCCAACTTGTGAGGGAGATTGGGGGGGGCGAAGTCACGTACATCACACTGCATGCTACGTCCCAATGTTATATTAGGGCTTGGTTTCCAGACCCTTGATCATCTCCGTCACCCTCCTCTGCCCACATCCCAGCTTGCCAATATTCGTCTTAAATTGTGGCACCCAGAACTCCCCAAGGCACGGCAAGCTACTAGTCTTTAGCTCCATACAGAGCTAAAGGTGCCAGAGCTCAACATGAACTTCTCCCTTGTTCTCTTAGAATGGCAATGGCTCCTGCCTGAGAGGGACCAGAACTGAGCTCCTTCAAGCTCCGGTTGAAAGAAAAAAAAGGCCCTGGTCCCATATCTGTGTCCATTATCTGAGCCACAAAGGAAAGGAAAACCTGGAGGTATTTCAGTGACTCTGTCAACTCACCAAGGTCCTCCAGTTTCATCAGGAGCTCTCAGAGGTCTCGATCCCACCTCCGTCCACGACAACAGCAGGGCTCCCTTTAACTCCCTTTAACTTCAGGCAGAGAAAGAGCTGCCTGGAGATGTGGAGGGCTGACGACTACAGCATCTGGAGCCTGTCAGTGTTATGCTTCTCATCAGCCAAAGGGGCTCATTAGAGAGCAATGTGAAAGGTTTCTCCACTGCCAGGGGCTGAACAGGCTGTTTTCATGGTGCTTTTGAAGCTTTCTCTTCCCAGATAGTCACAGGAGCTGGATGTTGTTGTTGTGTGTATATATACAGTGGTACCTTGGAAGTGAACAGAATCCGTTCCAGAAGTCCGTTCGACTTCCAAAACACTTGGAAACCAAGTCAATGCTTCCGACTGGCTGCAAGAAGCAGCCAATCAGAAGCCACGTCGGATGTTTGGGTTCCAAATAACGTTTGCAAACCGGAACACTCACTTCTGGGTTTGCGGCATTCGGGAACCAAAACATTCGACTAGCAAGGCGTTCAAGATTCAAGGTACAACTGTGTGTGTGTGTGTGTGTGTGTGTGAACAGAAAATACTTTTTATGTATGCGACAACAGCAGCACATATGCTACTAGTCCAGAGATGGAAAGAAGAAAGAGTCCCTACCAGAGAGGAATGGCAAACCAAGCTGTTAGACTACGCCGAAATGGCAAAACTGACCAGAAAGCTCAGGGACCAAGAAGACAAGAAATTCAAGAAAGAATGGGGGGAAATTATAATTCATTTAGGAGACCACTGTAAGCAGATGAAAACATTAGCAGGATTTTAATCTCACTTGTAACAAACACTATGGATAATATGGATAGATACAAAATATAGATTATGAAATAATATGCAGTTGAAAATGTTAAGAATAGGACCCATGGAGGGAATGGGGGGAAGTCTCAAAATTCAGAGAAATGTCTTCATACGGCTATATATTTGGGTATTGTTATAAATTTATATTTGTAAAATCAAATAAAAATGATATATTTATATATATAAATGATTTCTCATATATATATATAATTTTGACAATATGAAAGGTCCAGACTCTTTATATTCAAAAGAACTTGATTTTCATAAACAAATAACAGAGAAGAACAGATCTACAATCTCATGCTTATTCACTTTGTCCCTTATAGAGAGCACAGGTTTCTTCCTATTAACATCCCTATTATCAACCTGACATATCCTTGTCCTCAGCTGCATCCAGAGAAACCTCTCTCAGCAGCCATTCTCCCTCACACACCCAGAGAGAGAGTAGAACAGAAAACAGTTTAAAATGGCAGTTATTGGAATAACAGTCACAACAGAATGGAACGCCTTTCTCATGTGACTCACAGTCAGCCAATCCCACGAGAGAGCTACTGCCAAAGAAAAATCCCATGCTAAGAATACACAGAAATTCAACATAACCTAGGGTGGTCATATGTCCAGAATCTCCCAGACATTGCAGGGATTCAGCCATTGGAAGTAGTGTCCTGGTGGAAATCGATGCAATGTCCATGAAAATCCAGACATATGGCAACCCATATTGGAAGTGTAGATTTTGGCAAATTTCTAAATAGTATCTCTAAAAATTCATTCATTCATTGAGATTTTGCAGGGTGGGGGGGAGCACATAAAAAAAAAAAGTTCAACAACTTTGCCAAAAGAAGCTCAACAACTTTTGTGTCCAGATTTTCACTTTTTGAAATATGGCAACCCAAATATAAGGAAACATTTCCATTTCGGGAAAGTTAAATCCATTATCCTTAACCATTGGCTCCCATTGGCTCCCAGTACGTTTCCGAGCACAATTCAAAGTGTTGGTGCTGACCTTTAAAGCCCTAAACGGCCTCGGCCCAGTATACCTGAAGGAGCGTCTCCACTGAGATCCAGCGCTGAGGGCCTTCTGGCGGTTCCCTCATTGCGAGAAGTGAGGTTACAGGGAACCAGACAGAGGGCCTTCTCGGTAGTGGCGCCCGCCCTGTGGAACGCCCTCCCTTCAGATGTGAAAGAAATAAGCAGCTATCCTATCTTTAAAAGACATCTGAAGGCAGCCCTGTTTAGGGAAGTTTTTAATATTTAATGCTGTACTGTTTTCAACATTTGATTGGAAGCCACTCAGAGTGGCTGGGGAAACTCAGCCAGATGGGCAGGGTATAAATAATAAATTATATTATTATTATTATTATTATTATTATTAACCAGAGAGCCTGTCCTTAGAAAAGAAATCACACCTGGGACAGAAGGGTTTGGTCCCATTTCCCTGAACCCTTTTGCTGTGGCATGCAATTTGACTCGGAATCATTTTTGCTGACATTTATTTCATATATACAGTAGTTAAGACTATTCACAATTGCAGGCCTGATTCAAACTTAGTCCTTGGCAAACTAGTCCTTGGCAAAACGGGGCAGCCATACTTTCTCCTCAAGAATGCAGCCGTGGGATAAAGCTGTATCATATGCCCGGCTCCAACATCCAAGGGATCCAAATTGAGACACATGGTTTTGGGTCAGGTGCGGTATATGGTCCAGGTTAAAGGTAAAGGTAAAGGGACCCCTGACCATTTGGTCCAGTCGTGGCCGACTCTGGGGTTGCGGCGCTCATCTCGCTTTATTGGTCGAAGGAGCCGGCGTACAGCTTCCAGGTAATGTGGACAGCATGACTAAGCCACTTCTGGCGAACCAGAGCAGTGCACAGAAACGGCGTTTACCTTCCCGCCGGAGCGGTACCTATTTATCCACTTGCACTTTGACGTGCTTTCAAACTGCTGGGTTGGCAGGAGCAGGGACCAAGTAACGGGAGCTCACCCCATCACAGGGATTCAAACCACTGACCTTCTGATTGGCAAGTCCTAGGCTCTGTGGTTTAACCCACAGCGCCACCCACGTCTCAATATGGTCCAGGTTACACAATACTAAAAATGCAGACCAAACCCAGTATGCATTAGTGTTGATGGTAATGGGCAAAAATGAACATGATTTATGTTTGCAGAGTAGTACATTTACAGAAGGAGGCCCTTCTGCGTCTCACTTTGGAAATGTACCCCTGCTGGATGAAAAATGCTGTAATTAAAGAAAGCTATTTTCTTTTAGCTGTGGGCGACTTAATTAAACAATAAGATATGACCGATGTATATTCAGTCTTATCTACATCAGCACATCTTGGCAGGGATTAATACACCCAAATGTATGCATTAGCACCTCACCTCAGTAACTGACAGCACCCTTTTATAAACCCAGACGTGAGCTCAACTGAGTTCATCGGGTTTTACTCCCAGGTGGTCTAAACCACGGAGCCTAGGACTTGCCGATCAGAAGGTCAGTGGTTCGAATCCCTGAGACTGGGTGAGCTCCCGTTGCTCGGTCCCTGCTCCTGCCAACCTAGCAGTTCAAAAGCACGTCAAAGTGCAAGGAGACAAATAGGTACCGCTCCAGCGGGAAGGTAAACGGCGTTTCCGTGCGCTGCTCTGGTTCGCCAGAAGCGGCTTAGTCATGCTGGCCACATGACCTGGAAGCTGTACGCCAGCTCCCTCGGCCAATAAAGTGAGATGAGCACCGCAACCCCAGAGTCATCCGCGACTGGACCTAATGGTCAGGGGTCCCTTTACCTTTTTAAGTAGGTGTTCAAGACTGCAGACTATTTATTGCATGTTACTAGAGAGCTGGGTGTGTATGACCAAAATTCCATGGGCTTCTCTTTTAGTTTCCAAAGGAATATCTTGAAAAACTACAACCACTCAATGTGGCTCTAATTTCTTAAAATGTACAGTTTACTTTTAACAATGCTGAATCTGTATGCCAATAAAGGTTGGTTGATTGGTGTTGAATCTGAAATATTTTAAACCCCAGAGCTTAGTGGACTTTAGAACTATTGGACTATACGGAGATGGCGAAATTGACGGCAAAAATAAGAGAGCAAGAAGACAAAACGTTTGTAGAAGAGACCCTTTTTGGACTGAGAAAATATTATACTCAAATGAAATCGCAGGCAGGACTGGGACTATAAGCAAAGGAGTGAGAATGAGAAGGGAATGCAATGTGGGATATATGTTATAGAAATAATTGTTACATTTAAGGCAGTAGATAAAGGACTTGAACAGAAACATCATGGAAGTAAGGATGGGAAATCAAAATGTTAAGCATGGAAGCGGAATAGAATTTGTTTAATTTTATGAAATTCAGTAAAAAATTAAGGGACGGATGGACGGACGGGACACCAGTGCTTTTGTGTGTGTCATTCCAATACTGCTTTTCATTTTCTGTTGAAAGGGACAAGGAACAATCTAACCACAGACAAGATGACATTCAGACCAAAAAGAAAAGGCGTGGAAAAATAAAGGATTTTTGCATTACGTAAAAAATTTGTACCTTTTACTTTGTGTTGCTTGAAATTCTTCAGTAACAAATAGGACAAGCTGTGGAGTATTAAACTCTCTCTCACACACACTTTGAATTCCAGATGCGAAAAACACACTCCATCCTGTAATATTTGGAAAATCCTCTCCGATCTGTGCACCATAAGGATGAATAATTTACATGGGGCCAAGGAAAATCCGTCTGGCTCTTTGAAGAGTTATGATAGTCAGTATATCTGTCTTAATGAACGTCTATTTTATACCACCCATTGTTTTCCAGCATCGGTGTGGAGATGACCTCAAGAAGCCAGGTCTTCTGCCGTGAGGGGATTTACAATTTATAGGGACTGCAAACCAATCCCTGAGTAATCGAACCCATGTGTCTTTGAGTTGCATTTCAGGGCACACATGTGAGGGAAGCTACTTACCAGAAACAAGCCTTTGCAGGATAAGGGCATTCTTGCCCGATCGTAAATCTCCCAACAAACCGTTAGATGTTAACGGATCAATTGGGTGCCTTGGCTTGGTCTAATTTATTTTGATACATTTAATTTAAAGCAGCCTGTCTTCTCAGCAGCCTATTAACCCGAGGTTGAACTCTTCCTGTAAAGTGAGGGGAGCCAAAAGCTCTTTCCGAAAGCGGTCTGGGTTTGTGGGAGCTGCACATTCTCGCAGGAGCAAAGGGTTGCTGTCAGCTAACTTTTACTCAGCATGGAGCCCTCGAAAGCAATGGAGCTAAGTTTGTCATAGCCATCGATTTCAATGGATCTCCTCCAAGTCAGCTGAACACAACTGAAAACATTTTGCTGGCATAAGCGCTTGAATTTGAAGTGCGTATGTCAGCCGGCCACAATCCACATTTTCCCAAATTTTGTCATGCAGTTCTCTGGCCAGATAATGTGTATGAAAAAATGTATACCGTATTTTTCGCCCTATAGGGCACACTGGCCCATAGGACGCCCCTCCTTTTTTTTGGGGGGGGAATGAATAAAAAAATAATTATTTCCCCCCCCCAGCAGTGGAGCTGGGGCGGGGGAAGCCCAAGCTTCCGCCAACCCCAGCCCCCAGAACAGGCTGCTATCCACAAGCTTTGCTAGCCCGGCGGCAACTCCCGCCGGGCTGGCAAGACTTGCAGACACCTACGCGAAGCACGGGGCGCCCTCCGGTGGCTGCGGGCTGCAGGCTGCTGCCCGCAAGCCTTGCGAGCCCGCGGGAACTCCCGCCGGGCTAGCGAGGCTTGCGGATAGTTTCCTCAAGCCTGGAGAGCGAGAGGGGTCGGTGCGCACCGACCCCTCTCGCTCTCCAGGCCTCAGCGAAAGCCTGCATTCGCCCCATAGGACGCACACACATTTCCCCTTCATTTTTGGAGGGGGAAAAGTGTGTCCTATAGGGCGAAAAATACGGTATATTGGCCCAGAGATTGAACGAAGATAAAGTCCCTAGCAGAGAAGAATGGCAAATTAAGTTGACGGATTATGCCAAAATCGCCAAAATGACCAGAAGAATCAGAAATCAGGAAGACCAAAAGTTTAATAAGGAATGGGGAAATTTTATAACTTATCTTAAAAACCATTGTAAACAGTTAAAATCATTAGTAGGATCGGAAGTTGAATTTTGCATATGATGGAGATGTAAAATTTTGGATTATCATAAAAGATGCAGGAAGAAATGATTAACAATAGGACCCACAAGGGGGAGGAGAGAAGTCCAGGTGATTCTTTGGAGTTGCATCTTGGATATGGGATTGCAAGACATTAATCTGAAAAACCAAATAAATAAATTCTGAAATAATAAAAAAATGCATATGTTAGCCAAACAACATACAAAATGCATAGCATTAGGGGGAAATGCTTTGCAGAAATGCGTCTAGAGGCATGTGCCCTAAAATGGTGACATATTTTCAGGAGAACCTTTTTAAAAAAACACACAAACTGATGCGGAAATATGGAGAAAATTTGAAACCAAGAGTAACCGAAATGGGTAGATTTTTACATCCCTTAACCCAGTGGTGTAGCGTGGAGGAAGGCACAGAGGTGGTGGACACAAAATTGTTAGGGGCTCAAAATTCCAACACCCGGTGCTGCCTTGATACAGCTATGTGCTTCCGTCGCTGGGCTCCATTGAAAATTACTTCTTTATGCCAGCCAGGAAGTGACCTCCCCAGACAACCGAACAACTCTTCTTTTCTTATCTCTGCAGCTGCAATCTCCTGGGTGACGCGGATGCTGTTAGGCTGTTGAATGTGCATGAATACGCCATCCATTTCCCTTCCTCTCACCCGTGGCCCTGGGTGCTGGCAGCTCACGCTATGCCACTGCCTTCACCTGCCATCGCCATGCCATTATTTAGGACTGGAGCTCTTCATTCCTTTGGGAAGTGCAGTGTGTCATGCCTCCCATTTTCCTGGGCTCTTAAGTGCCCAGTAGTCCTTGCCCAGTGACAGTCTTGGGTGAGCATTTTGATACGAGTTAATACTTTGGTTTTGTTCTGCACAATGTTTACTATGTGTAATTGGAGAGGACATGAGTTGTTGTTTTGCTCCTCCTCTTTTCTCTGGCTTGGTGGTGGTTTATGTCGATGCCCATTCTGTATGTCTTGACGTCAGCGGCGTAGCGTGGGTTGTCAGCACCCGGGGCAAGGCAAGTAATTTGCGCCCCCTAACCCCTAACCTGCCGACGCTGCCAGCTTCTTCTTGCTGCTGCCTGGTCTGGTCTGGTCTGGTTCTGTCCCGCGCTCAGTGCTGTGCTGGGCGGCCGCTGCACTGTCCCTCCCCCAGATAGTCCCTCGCTCTCTCTCCGCACTGCACGCCTGGCACCCACCCCCTCCACAGTGGGCGGCGACCCAGCGGCTTGGATCGGATTCGCACAGCCAGCACTGCAGTGAGAGAGAGTGAGTGAGCCAGGTAGGGGCAGAGAGCTGTGAGTGCGAGCGCGCGCCCCCCAGATGCTGTGCCCGGTGCGGCCGGCCCCCCCTGCACCCCCCACGCTACGCCACTGCTTGACGTATAATATAGAAAAAGCAAAGAAGGAGAAAGCAGAGTTTGAAGTTCTATCATGTGACGGTCAGAGCCAGCTTTGTAAAGCAACAAATCTTCTGGGTAACTGAAGACCATACTTTCCCCCTTTCCATTTCCTCTCAGTTGTGTAGATTATTCATTTTAAGACACAACATTTTGAAAGGTGTATCTGGATTTAGAGGGCTGTATGGCCCTCCAAATATTGCTGGACTACAGTTCACATCATCCCTGACCATTGACCATGCCTGGTGGGAATTAGAGTCCAACAGCATCTGAATCCCTACTCTTCCTCTGCAGCCATTTCCTGTTCTTCCTTTGTACAGTGGTACCTCGGGTTAAGTACTTAATTCGTTCCGGAGATCAGTTCTTAACCTGAAATTGTTCTTAACCTGAAGCACCACTTTAGCTAATGGGGCCTCCTGCTGCCGCTGTGCTGCCAGAGCACAATTTCTGTTCTCATCTTGAAGCAAAGTTATTAACCTGAAGCACTATTTCTGGGTTAGCGGAGTCTGTAACCTGAAGCGTATGTAACCTGAAGTGTATGTAACCTGAGGTACCACTGTATTCAAGTCTTCAATCATTGCAAACTTTTTAAAAATGCCTGCCAGCCGATATCAAAACCTTTTTATTGGTGGATGTCCAAATTTATCTGCATATAACATCTGAAATATTAGTGTGTGGTGACTTGCTAAATAAAAACTGTTCTAGGTGAAATGGAAATGATTGAAAGCTTTTCCTCCATCGGTGACACCAAAATGCGCGGTTGACATTAACAAGAAGCTAGAAAGATGCTTCTATGCTTGGTTTCTCTCCTCCCTCCCATCGCCACAACATTCTTCAAACAGAAGAGTATCAGTAAGACAACAGCTTGGTTAATAAGGAAGGTCTGGGAAATGTCCGACAACGCAGTCATGTGTATGCTCAGTGGTTCTGACTTCACAATTACTCATCTTCAGAAGCAGTCCTGCTATGATAAAATAATAGCTAAAAATAACGTCTCCATGTTCACAGGTGGGAACACTCCCATTGGTTGACGACGGAGACAAACAACAGGAGTTGAGACTTTTGCCATGCACAGCAAATGGACAGCCCAAGCACATTGGGTTAGCCAGCAGTTTGACGGGACTTAGGGTTCACCCAAACTTAGTTTGGTGCCATGCTTTCCAGGCACAGATTTGGACTTTAAAACACAGCAGAGACTGTCGTAGCTTTAAGAAATATGGTTTGTTCACATGTTTACACCTTCAGTCTGCATGGAGGGAGTCCTGATCTTGCAGCAAGGTCATTTCAAGAGGGGTTGCTTCTCTCCGCAGCAGTGCAGCCCTGATGTCAAAGCCAGCCTTCAGCCAGCCTGCCCAAGATGGATCTCAGTCTTTTCTCTCTCTTCTTCCCAGAACACCTTGCTCAAAACTCTATTTTCCTGTCACTTCAAACGCACATCCCTTGGTAATATCTGTCTCCCCAGGCCAAATAATTCCTCTCAGATGGCCCATTGACACCTTTTGTCATGTTAACAGTTTTGCTCTTCATTAGGCCAGAAAGGCTAGTTTGCATAACTCTGCAGCTTGTACTTTCAGCCACATCCCAATTAATCAAAATCCTACCATTTATTAATTTCTATGGTTTAGTCCCCCAAATATATAACAGCTACATTCTTTGATTACCTTAACAAAAGGAGAATCTATCTTAAGCTTTTAATATTGGTTCCACCAGATTTATTTTTTAGCCAATGTGTCCTTTCTCATTCACCACGTATGGATGCAGTTTATATCTTCTTTTGGATGTTTCCAACATTTCAAAGGGATTGTGCAATATACTTTGAGCCTTTAAAAACATGCCCTATATTTCTGCAGAGTAAAAATTGCCTCATGCCCAAGATCATCATCTTGCCTAGAGGTTCCACTTTTCATTCTAGGGGTGTTCAGTGGTTGCAGAACAACCTGGTGTTCACCAAAATGTAAGCAAATTTCGTCTTTTTAAAATTTATTTATTTTAATTATCCTTTCAAGTTTATACATTTCACTAGTTTTATACATTTCACTACTTTTACATTCATTTTGACATTTCAAAACTTGACTTCCTTCCCCCTCTTCTTTGGTTCCTTAAATTTGTTTTTAATACTTTCTGCATATCCAAATTAACTTACTTTGCTCAATTATTCATCTTCTTTAAATATATACTCTTATAAAACTGCATGTTGTTACAATAATCCTGCCAATGTTTATAATTTATCTGTAAATATTCAATAAACCATTTCCATTCTTTTATTTTAAAAATTGTTATCTTGATTTCTTAATCTTCCAGTAAGTTTCACCATTTCTGCATATTCCATAAGTTTTTGTATCCATTCTTCCTTTACTGGGACTTCTGCTTCTTTCCAATGTAGGCAAACCTCTAATTCTTTTTTCTTTTAAAGAAAGAAGGAAATGGGTTGACTTTGCATTAAATTGGGAAACAATTGATATTGAGTTCAAAAATCCCGTCTCCTTCATAGCAACTGGATTTTCCATGTCTGCGGCTGACTTAGTTTTTCTACAGCAGCTCAGCACACCCTATTAATCACAGTCTGATCCAGCTAAGAGACACAGCTGCATGTCTAGTCAGAATGACTTAGTGTCAGCACCACAAAAAATGAGAAGATCTAGCTGTATGGCATACAAAACTCATACTAACATTTCAATAATAATTCCACGAGAGAAGCCTCTGAAGCTTCCTTAATTCTGCAAAGTTCACGTACGGCCTCCGTTCTTCAACTTGTTTGTGCATTACCATATCATCGTTTGAATATTTGCATGTGTGTGTCTCGGGAGATATGCAGCTTTTCAAGGTGAATTTGCAGGAAGGAGCTGAGGATAAAGACTGCCAAAAGTGATCTTTCCCTGACGGAACATCTCAAACATTTTGCATCCGACTTCTCCGAATAGAAGGATCCGCCGGCAGATGTCTGCGCGATTTCTTTGTTTTGTTTTGCTGCGGTCTGTTGTTTTTGTCAGTTTCATACATCTCCCTGTCAACGGAATGTAAAGAAATGACACTCAGCTGACAGTTAAGGGAGAAGAAGATTGGAAGGAACTGAAATGGATGGCAGAATGTTGTGGGAAGATTGAGGGATGGCATACAAAAGAAAGATGGGGTCTTAGTGGTTCTAACGTAGAGTATTCTGTTCACACCAACAATGGTTTTGTTATGTACTGAAGTGCTCACCCTGGGCCAGCAGGGGAATACTGTAGATAGTTTTCACTCAGGTCCACATATGCAAATAAGGGATTGAAAGTGACGTTCAGAGATCACAGAAAGTGGTTACTGTTGCGTTCTAGTGGAGCTCTCTATATAAGCAGGCTGGCTGACCCCTTCAGTTCAGTTCTGTTCTGGCCTGTGAATAAACAAGAGCTGTTTGAAGAATCGCTGTGTCGTCTGATATGTTTACCCACAATTTAACAGGTTTAACAGCAGCAAACAAACTTCACACATACTGCACACAAGCCCCCGCCTGAAGCCCCTTTTTCTTTACAATGGAGCCATCTGAACAGGCCAGTTTGCTTTGGAGAAGGGACAGGGAGGCAGGGAATGCTAAACTGTCATGGGCTGGTTGGACGCAGAGGAAAAGTAGGAGGGCCCAGCTGGGGAACCACCGAAGGAAGAAGGCTCAGAGCCCAAGAAGTGTTGGTGGGATGATGAAGAGAGAGAAGAGGGAGAAGACTGGGAGGACGAGGTATTAGAAGCTGAACCGTTAACAGGGCTTAGTGTGATGGCCTGGGATTCGGACTCGGAGGCTGAACCTGAGGGATCACAGCCTGCACAGGATTCCCCGCCTCCCGAACCAGCTGAGCCAGGGCTGGGGCCTGAGCCTGAAGGGTCCTCACCTGTGCTGGATCCTCAGGTGTAGGCATCAGCTGAGCCTGCTCTGGCTCCTGAGGGGGTGGAGGACCCATTGCCTGCAGGTGCTCCACTCTCAGCCCCGTCAGGGGAAGGTGAGGTTGCCTCTGGGTCCGGTAACCCTCCAGCCTCTCCTGAGCTGCAGAGGCTCAGGGCAGAGAGGCGGAGGGAACTAAGTTCCTGCAGGAGGAGTGCTCGTCTCCAGGCCAGGAAAAGTGAGTCACCTGCGGACCAGGGCCACCCTATGCCTCGGGGCAGATAAAAGCCGGCCAGCCCCAGTCCCAGGTTGCGGGAGCAACATTGTTGGTGGCCAGTTCCTGCCTGGACCCTGTCCTGCTTTCCTGCCAGAGCTCCTGACCTCACCCGACTCCCTGCCTTGGACCCAGCTTCAGCTTTGATGGACTGCCTCCATGCTGCACCCTCGACCTCGGACTGGACTCAGACCTCGCCTCACAGTTAACCCATGGGACCAGCACACTTAGTGAGCTGGTCGAGTCTGTGGCAGAGAGAAGTCCAAAATCAGAGGTGGAAGCTGAAGCAGGAGAGGTGGGAAGACGAGATATTAGTCTGACTGGTGAAGAGTCAAGGGTGTCTCCTGCTCCTGCTGTGACAAGCTCCCCTCCCCACTTGCCTCCCAGAACCAGAAGAGGCATGGAAAGGGCGGAGGAGAGATTGGCAATGCACAGATGCAGTCTCTTGATTGCTTAGAGGGAAAAACCCTGAAGAGGAAGGGACTTATGCAGCTGTGGAGAGGCGGGGACCTTCAGTCTCAGCAACTGCTTCATGGGGATGTGGGTGGCGCTGTGCTCTAAACCACAGAGCCTTTTGGGCTTGCCAATCAGAAGGTCGGCAGTTCGAATCCCCGCGACGGGGTGAGCTCCTGTTGCCCTGTCCCATCTTCTGCCAACCTAGTAGTTCGAACGCACACCAGTGCAAGTAGATAAATAGGTACCGCTGTGGCGGGAAGGTAAACGGCATTTCCATGTGTGTTTTACATATTTTTTATTTTTATTTAATGCAATGATTTTGTATACAAAAAGAAAGAAAACAAGATAACGTTTTTCTCCGGCTGGTCGTATCCTATCAAGCTGACTCTAAATCAAACATTGGGCCATTGGCCGTCCCTATTTATTCCACAAAGAGGACAAAGTGCAGAGAAGGTAGTCCAGGTGGGTCTTGCTTTGATCAGCTGCTGCTCCTTGAAGGTTTCAGGAGGACTTTTGCAGGGCCGGAGCGATGGGAAAGCGTAAGAGCTACAGAGAGAGGTCTGAATGGAGGAGGAGCTGCAGCCTTTGGGAAATAAGAAATGTTAACATTCAAAAAAATAAGAAAGGTGAAAAGGGGGAACCCTGTGAAGCTGGGGGTGCTTTGGCAAGTGGCCTCGGTGGAATTAATGTGGCTCATTTTGTAAAGAGCGCTGCGCTGGAACAACTGGGCTGCTGCGTTCTTTTCGCTGGTTTGCAAAACTCAAAGCTGGTACTTTTCTGAGAATGTTGACTCTCTAACTGTGCCAAGAAGGCAGTGGAGAATTTATTCAATCTTCACAGGGCCTTGAGCATTCCAAGATAAAAATATCTTGATCTGGGGCTTTAGATCGCAAGGAACTATTTCTCTTTCCATCTCCCCCCCCCAGCCCCCGCCTTTAAAATCAAAACTTGGCTAAGCTGATGGACTACGCCGAATTGGCAAAGCTGACCGGAAAGCTCAGGAATCAAGAAGACAAAAACTTCAAGAAAGAATAGGGTATAATATATTTAGGAGACCACTGTAAGCAGATGAAAACTTTAGCAGGATTTTAATCGCACTTATAATGTAACAAATATGATGGATGATATGGATAGATATAACATACAGTCATACCTCTGGTTGAATACGCTTCAAGTTGAGCGCATTCGAGTTGCGCTCTGTGGCAACCCGGAAGTAACAGAGCGCGTTACTTCCGGGTTTCGCCACTTGCGCATGTGCAGACGCTCAAAATGACGTCACAAGCATGCGCAGAAGTGGCGAAAAGTGACGCGTGCGTGCGCAGATGTTCCATTGCTAGTAATGTTTACCTCTAGATGCGAACAGTGCTCCGGAACGGATTCTGTTCGTATCTAGAGGTACCACTGTATAGACTATGATGTAATATGCAGCTGAAAACATTGACATTAGGACCCACTGACAGGATGGGGGGAAGTCGCAAGATTCAGAGAAATCTCAAAATATAGTTATGCATTCAGTATTGTTACAATTTTTTGTTTTGTAAAATCCAATAAAATTTTTTATAAAGAAATTAAATTAAATTAAATTCAAATTTGGGTTAAAAGCGGCAGCAGCTGGGGGCACCGATATAAGGGAAGGTTGTGCTTTGATCCCAGTTTGTTACACTTTGAGAAAAAGGACAAACCACAGCACTCCTACTTTATTTTTGTTTTTGCTGTGATATATTATCGTTGGAGGCCTCCTAAAACAATTAAACCAGCACAATAAGTTTCAGCTGGTGGATAAAGAGCACCCGGCATCAGTTTGTACAGCTATTCCTTTACTTAATTTATTTATATTTGCTGCTTTCCGTTGTAAACGGCCCCAAAGCAGTTTCCATATAGCAAAGCAAACAGTACGAATAACATATACGAACTAAAGTTGAAAATGGCAGCATTTTGAAAAAGGAAACACAACGGTTTGAACTGAGATTAACGTAGACAGTAAACAAGGGCGGCTTCCTAGTGGTCCTTTGAACAAGTGGTTCTTCGCCATAAAATGAAATCCCGCTGGAGTTGTGGCAATCCAGATCTCTAAGATCCACAGTGATGAGACAGGTAGTGATCACGGAGATGGCCTTTTGGAGGGCAATGTCTGCAGATCATCTTCCTCAGGAAAGGGCCATGTGGAGACAGGCGATTCCTCTGGTTCTCTGCTCTCAAGAGGTAGAGGTCTTTCAGAACCAGCATTTTGAATTATCTCTTTATTCATTATTTATCCCGCCTTTCCTCCGAGGACCTCGAGGCGGCAAACGTGGAGTCTCCCTCCTCCGTTTTGTCTTCACCACAACCCTGGGAGGTAAGTCAGTCTGAGAGAGAGGGGGACTGGCCCAAGGTCGCCCAGCGAGCTTCACAACCAAGGCTGCATCTACACAGCTATGAAAAACGCTATGAAAACGCTCTGGGAAAATTTCCTGTTTTACAATTTAGAATATTCATTTTAACAACCTTAAAATGTCAATGACTTCCCTTCTTCTCTTTCCATGGTTCAGTTTGCATATCATAAACCCCCGCATATTTTACATAAACCAAACCATTCAGTATTCCATTATTACATCCATCAAAACTTGTTTAACCTGTTGAATTTATCTTAATGCTGCCAACGTTTTCAAGTGCACACAATTCCCCCCCCCATGTATTCGATAAACATTTTCCAATCTTCTTTAAATGTATGTTCTTCTTGTTCTCTTATTCTATATCAGGCATAGGCAAACTCGGTCCTCCAGATGTTTTGAGACTACAATTCCCATCATCCCTGACCACTGGTCCTGTTAGCTAGGGATGATGGGAGTTGTAGTCCCAAAACATCTGGAGGGCCGTGTTTGCCTATGCCTGTTCTATATGTTAGGTCCACATGCTGTGTATATTCCATCAGTTTAAGTTGTCATTCTTCTTTAGTTGGGACCTCATTCGTCAATCTGATCATCTCTCCTATGGGTGTTGCCTCTGTCTTTGAGCTCTTTGCTCTCCTACTTTCAAGGTGTGCCGGGTTTTGGGAGACGAAGGATCTGAAATGATTTCTAAAGACACTGTGTCCATCAGCTGTCACTCCCCTGGTGCTTCCTCTTCCTCCCCCTCTCCCAATATTTCCCAACTTTCCCACTCATCTGCCTCTGAGCTCTGACCTCCCTCAAACCCTTGTTGTAAATCTAAACTGTCATCTTCTTCTCTGGAAAGGTCCGTCTGGGGAGGCGGTCTCCCCCATTCCTCCTCTGCCCAGACTCTGATAGTTGCTCAGTGAAGCACCTTATTCCAGCTCAGAAACTCTGAGGCAACCTAATTTAAGAAGAGAACGTCGGAAGAGATTTGGATGACGTCTCTTCTGCTGCCCCTACTTAATAACGAAGCTAGATTTAGCATCCCGATAATTAAAAAGAAGAACTTTGGAAGAAATGAGACATCGTCTACGGAAAGCTGGAAATTAAAAAGACGATGAAGAATGATCCCTATGTCTTATTCAGAAGTCCAGTCTATATTTAACACGTTGTGCATGAGGAACTATTAGCTCTGTTCCGTCATTTGTCTCTGTGCAAACCGAGTGTATAGATAAGGATAGAAGCTTAAAGGAGGAAGTAGATAAAGGGGGAAGTAGATAAAGAAAAGTTTTTTGCTCCTTCTCTCAGAATGCTAGAACTCAGAGGCGTTCAATGAAGCCAAATCTTGGAAGTTTCGGGACAGACAAAAAGAAGTAAGTTTTCTTTTTTCCTAATTTTTTATTTGCTCAACACATAAGAAAAAAAGGACAAATTACACCATAATATGAATACCACCAGTCACGCCTTACATAAAGAATTCATATAAATTTCATAATCCATAAACTGTAACGGTCTCTTCCTTTTAAGTCCAACTTCCATAAATCGAATTAAAAAGAAAGTAAGTTTTCACACAGTACATAGTTAAACTATGGCACTCACACCTGCAGGAGCCAATGATGGAAGATGAAGCTTCTAGCTATTATGGCTCTTATGTTTTGGGCCTGTGGAAACAGGAGAGGAGGGAGCCCAAGAGTCAGAGATGAGTCAGGCTGGTGAGAAAGCCAGGGGTTCTTTCTCTCCTATTATGACAAGCTTCCCTCTCCCTGGTTTTCCAGGACCAGGAGTGGTATGAAGTGGGAGGAGAAAAGGCAGGGACGCAAGCAGAGTCTCAGATTGCTTGGGAAAGGCCTGGGAGAGGAGGTGACAGGCAGCTGTGGGAGGGTGGGGACCTTCAGTCTCCACAACTGCTTCACACGGGCAAGAACGACTGAAGAAGAGTCCTTTTGGACTCACGGCTGTCCATGGAGGCCCAGGTCAAATCTGTGTCCAGGGCAGCTGTCTACCAGCTCCATCTGGTATGCAGGCTGAGACCCTACCTGCCCATGGACTGTCTTGTCAGAGTGGTGCATGCTCTGGTTATCTCCTGCTTGGACTACTTCAATGCGCTCTACATGGGGCTACCTTTGAAGGTGACCCAGAAACTACAACTAATCCAGAATGTAGCAGTTAGACTGGTGACTGGGAGTGGCAAACGAGACCATATAACACCGCTCCTGATAGACCTACATTGGCTCCCAGTACGTTTCCGAGCACAATTCAGTGTTGGTGCTGACCTTTAAAGCCCTAAATGGCCTTGGCCCAGTATACCTGAAGGAGCATCTCCATCTCCATCATTCTGCCCAGACACTGAGGTCCAGCTCCGAGGGCCTTCTGGCGGTTCCCTCACTGCGAGAAGTGAGGTTACAGGGAACCAGGCAGAGGGCCTTCTCGGTAGTGGCACCCGCCCTGTGGAACGCCCTCCCATCAGATGTCAAGGAAATAAACAACTGTGTGACTTTTAGAAGACATCTGAAGGCAGCCCTGTTTAGGGAAGTTTTTCATGTTTGATGTTTTATTGTGTTTTTAACATTCTGCTGGGAGCCACTCATTGTGGGCAGGGTATAAATAATACTAATTTATTAATTTATTATTATTATTATTATTATTATTATTATTATTATTATTATTATTCTCATTAGATCCGGCATGTGTGAGCAGATCTTGTTCCTTCTAATAAAGAGTTAACTTCACTTACTCTGTGTGATTTGTTGCCTAAATTGACTGGGAGCAGCTCTCCAGAGTTTTGAACCGGGTCTCTCCCAAGGAAACCTGGATAAACCAGCGACTGAACCCGGGATCTTTTGCATTTGTCAATTGTCCTTCTTGTGGCTGAGAAGACGGAACTGGAACTGGAATCCCCTTTCTGAAAGTTTCTTGATGGACTAATGCATATAGTTTGCAGAGCCACTTCCGAGCTGGAGAGGAGGTAGGGTTGTGGGCCCACCCTCTCCCACACACGCTGGGCTGGCTCCTAGCCCCCGCGAGAACAGGGGAATCCTCGGGCGCATCACCGACCCGGCCAGCCAATCGGCGGGCCGGGGAGACGGAGCCTGACACATTTAAGGCCAGCGTGCCCGGGGACCGCCCTCTTTGCCCCGTTCCAGCTGCTCTGGTTTCCCATCCCACCCGTCCTTAGGTTCAGCTAGCCTTGACCTTGCTATGGACTCCGGTTGGTCGCCGCAAGGGGCCTGGTAGGAATTTTTCCACTTGGCAATTTTCTAGCCATTTGGTTTCTTCGCCTACCTCGTAGCTAACGTCACAACTTTCCCGGTATTGGCGGTTAGGCATTGGCAGGGGTAATTGTTATGCAAATGAAGGGGGGAAGGAAGCGCCATCACCTTCCCCCAAGGAAAAGGGTTGTCCGGTAGAGGACTCCGGGGGGCATTGCCCTGTCCGAAACCTAGGGAGGTGAGGGCCTATGGCATGCCCCTGAGCGGTGACACCCAGGGGATCCTAGTTGGTGTACTTTAACAGGACTCCCCCGGCTGGTGGTTAACCCTCCATGCCGGGTAGTCGATAGGAGCCAATGCCTAAGGCCAATACCTTTCAATTCCTGTAATCAATAAATTTGTGGCCTTTTACGCCCATTAACCTTATATAACGTGTCCTTGTCTTCATTACACATGGGGGCAGGGGACTTGCCATGCAACTATCCAGATCCGACTGCTGAAAAACACTTGATATATAATGAGTTGAAAAGGAAGTTCAAAATAACTTATTTTTTTAAAAAAACCAGAAGCTTTTCTTTTGGGAATTATCGGGACAGAGCTACCTAAATTTTATAGAAATTTATTTATGTATGTAACTACAGCAGCAAGAATGTTACTTGCCCCAAAGTGGAAAGAAGCAGAAGTCCCAGTAAAGGAAGAATACACACAAAAATTTATGGAATATGCAGAAATGGCGAAACTTACCAGAAGAATAAGAAATCAAGATAACAAACTTTTTATTAAAGAATGGAGATGGTTTATTGAATATTTACAGATAAATTGCAAACTGATAAAAACATTGGCAGGATTATTGTAATAACCTGCAGTATATATTTAAAGTAGATAATTAAATGAGCATGTCAAATGAATTTGGATTTGCAGAAGATATGAAGAAATAAATTTAAGGAGCCGCAGAAAGAGGGGGGAGGAAGTCAAATTTGGAAATGTGAAATTGTTTGTAAAGCTAATGAAATGTATAAATTTGAGAAGTATAAATAAAATACTAAAAGAAAAAGAAAAACACTTGCAGCGGTGAAAACTGCAGAATTTTCCCCTCCAACAGCTTTACCTCAGGGGAGATGTCAGCCTGTTTCAGGAGGCTGGGCAACGCGGCTTCTTACCACAGCTGGAGAGGCATGTGCTGTTTCTGGCAATGCGAAGCAGGTCCTAGATTAGGCCTGCCTTGTGCCTTAGGTGCCGCATTCCTCGCCGACATTTGTTCCAGGTTTGTGCTGATTGCAGAAAGAGCTGAGACGGATAAGAAGCTGAACTTGGCACCCCCGATGGGCACGAAACAGAGAGAGCCAGTGTCTCGTAGGGTGGTGTTGTTGTGCTGGTAAAGCTTATATCTAATCCGGCGCTGCTGAGTAAAGCTGGGACCGATTCAAGAATTCCCTGGGTGTCCAATTTCATTTGTCACTTGCGATCTTTGAACCGCTGATCGCTCTTGAAAGGGCACAAGACCTCTGGCAATTCACACTAGATGCTGGGGGCAGCACTTCTGAATCGGCCTTTTGCCAGGGACAGGAGACATTAGACGCCCTTTTTGACACTCTTCCTGATAAACTGCACAATTTTTTTGCACATGTGGGACACACGGCCAGCCTTCCCACTTAGCATACTGTCATAAAGGTAAAGGGACCCCTGACCATTAGGTGCAGTTGTGACCGACTCTGGGATTGTGGCGCTCATCTCGCTTTATTGGCAGAGGGAGCCGGCGTACAGCTTCCAGGTCATGTGGCCAGCATGACCAAGCCGCTTCTGGCGAACCAGAGCAATGCACGGAAAAGCCATTTACCTTCCCGCTGGAGCGGTACCTATTTATCTACTTGCACTTTGATGTGCTTTCAAACTGCTAGGTTGGCAGGAGCAGGGACCGAGCAACGGGAGCTCACCCGGTCGCGGGGATTCGAACTGCCGACCTTCCGATCAGCAAGTCCTAGGCTCTGTGGTTTAACCCACAGCGCCACCCACATCCCAAGAGCATACTGTCATAGATTTGCAGAATTTAATAAATGGTGGGGTTTTCATTATTTGGGATGTGAAGAGAGAAATACAAGCTGAGTCCCTCAGCCTGAAAGCGAGGTGAGTACCGCACCCCATAGTCACCTTTGACTGGACTTAACTGTCCAGGGGTCCTTTACCTTTACCTTTTTTTTACTAGGAAAATTGCATACAAGCAGAAGGAGAAATTCACACTCTAACGCAGATGAATTTTCTTGATTTGAAAAAGAAAACTCGCAAAATGGTGGGGAAAGGAACTTAAGAAAGACGAGGAAAAATGAGGAACCGAATGAAACTGGAAGGGATGCAGTCGCTCATTCCTAGCTAATGCCGCCCTCTTGTGCATGGGCTGGCACTACTTTGGGTACAAAAGCAACAACATTCATAGCCTGAATGGCGGAAATCAAACGATAAGGATGAGGTGTACTTTCACCCTACGTAGAACTTTTCTGGTTGCTTTTGGAGCACAGGAAGGGACAGAAAGTGTAAACTTTCTGTGCAGACTAGAGCTAAGGACATATTCCAAATCACAGGGAAGAGAAAAAGAGGCACAGCCTTCCAGTTTTAGCCCGAAAACCTCAGTAACCCATAAGCCAGCCACATGACCCAACAGGGAGAGAGAGACCATTCCATCAGGCTGGGGCAGACAACTTCTTCCACCTTTTCTGCTAAGAGATCAGTAACTTTTGCCCCCTCCTCTCCATCCCACTCCCCCATTTCCGCTGTTGGCTACAAGATCTCAGTTGCGTGGCGAGCCCTCCCCCCAGTGGAAATAAAGACACGTGACACAATTATTTAAAGTTAATGGGCTAAATATGGCCACAACTTTATTGGTTACAGGTGATGAGCGGTATTGGCTTAGGCATTGGTCCTACCCAACTATCCGGCTTCAGCCCATCCGCTTGAAGTCTGGGAAGGGTTAACCACCAGTAGGGGGAGTCCTGCTGATGCACATCAACTAGGATCTCCCCCGAGGTCACCACTCAGGGGCGTGCCTTAGGACCACACCTCTATAGGCTTCGGAGAGGGCCACACCCCCCAGAATCCTTTATCGGACTACCCTTCAATATACGGGGGAGGCGAGGGCGTTCCTCCCCCCCCCACATCTACATAACAATACCAATGCCTAACCACCAATACCAAGGAAGTTGTGATGATTTGCTACAAGGCAGGCGAAAAATCAAGTGCCTGGTGCCAATTTGCCAAGTGGAAAAAATTCCTACCAGGCTCCTTAACGGCGACCAACCGAGGTCCATAGCAAGGTCAAAGACGAAACTTTAAAGGGCGGAAGGGTGGGACAACCGGAGCAGCTGGAGGCGGCAAAAGAGGGAGATCCCCAGCCACACCTATGTTAAATAGGGCAGGCCACGCCCCCGAGCCAGGTGATTGGCTGTCCAGGGGATGACGGGGCCGGGGATTCCCTCAATCGCGTGGAGGCTGAGAGCCAGCCACTGCATGCATGGTGGGGGTGTGCAGCCCACAAGCTCACCTCCTCTTAAGGCGGAAGTGGCTTAACTAACAACGAGTGGGATAAGTCTGAGTTGAATACAGGATGTGTACAATTTTATAACATGCAGAGAACAATATGCGCAAAGAAATCAGAGAGGGGAGCTGAGGGAAGTCCTTAGTGGGGGGGGAGGGGAGAAGGGGGAAAATAATGTAATTGACTATTTGGACTGATAATTTATTATGTTGAAATTGTTTAATAAAAATATATATATATTTTTAAAAAACGTTTTCCAGTTCAATACATTGAAATAAGTGCCTGAGCTTGCCCCCCCCCCGCATTCACCCTTGCAGCCCCTTTTCTTTTTGTGTTGTGTTGTTTAGATTCCAAGCCAGTCATCCCCCCCTCAAGTGTCCCTATTTTCCAGGAACAGTCCCAGATTTACAGAAGCTATCCTGGTTTCTGACTGGATCCTGAAATGTCCCGCTTTTCCTTAGGACGTCCAGAAATATTGGACAGTATGGTAGGCTGTCCCTATTTCCACTGGAGAAATGTTGGAGGATATGGAGTTATCCGACCAGGGGAGTCCTCCACACCTGCCCGCCTCCTGTACCCCCAAAACAGTACTTCTGTCTTGTCAGGATTCAACCTCAATCTGTTAGCTGCCATCCATCCTCCAACCGCCTCCAGACACTCACACAGGACATTCACTTCAAACTTACATACTTCTATATTTCATAATTGCCTTTCCTGCAGAGGATAAAACCTAGCTAAAGATTTGAATGAGCAGGCATCAAGCTTATTTGATCGATATATATGAAATGAAAGATGGGAAATGGCAAGTTGGGGAAGTTCTTGCTGCCTGTGTTTTTTCTTTCAGCACCAATGTGATCTGTCAAATTAGTCTCTGCTCAGTCTCCAGCACTATATTTATCATCAGCCGAGATTAAGTCCTTAGCTACTTGCGAGTTATGCCTTCTGGGCCTTAGCTACCACCTGCCAGCAAGAAGGAGGATGTTTGCTTTAGAACAAAAAAAAAATATTTAGAGCGGAATGCTCAGAGATGGAAATGCCAAGAGATAATATTCTGCTTTCCTCTGCGAATAATGAAAAACAGAAGAGCATTCAGATCCCCCACAATAGCTTCTATGCCATGAAGATGGCCTGTGAATCAGGGCTAACTTTTTCTGATTTTGGGAAGAAAAACGCTAGGAGAGAAATTGCTGTCATTTCCACACACGGTGACAGTAAGAGCTGTTCGACAGTGGAATTTGCTGCCAAGGAGTGTGGTGGAGTCTCCTCCTTTGGAGGTCTTTAAGCAGAGGCTTGACAACCATATGTCAGGAGTACTCTGATGGTGTTTCCTGCTTGGCAGGGGGTTGGACTCGATGGCCCTTGTGGCCTCTTCCAACTCTATGATTCTATGATTCTATGTATCACTTGAATGTTGCCTTTTTAAAAATCACCTGCAGATTTGGGAGAGGCCAAATTGTTGTCATCGTCTTCGCTGGTGAAAACAGCCTTTTGGAAGATAGCCTTTTTTTGAAATCACCTGTGCATTTGACCAAATGGGAATAATAATGATAATCAACTTCACTGGTCAAAATAGTCTTCGGAAACCGATGAGATGTTGATCCCAGAATGATGTCTTTCTTTCTTTCTTTCTTTCTTTCTTTCTTTCTTTCTTTCTTTCTTTCTTTCTTTCTTTCTTTCTTTCTTTCTTTCTCTCTCTCTCTCTCTCTCTCTCTCTCTCTCTCTCTCTCTTTCGAAACCTTTGCCTTTGCTGAGTTAAAACCCAAGCCTTGATATTTTCTCCTTAGGGTTAGGATATCAGTTCCGGCAGCTACACGATGTTAAAAACTCGCTGTGGCTTAAAGGCAACACAGCCCTCTCTCCAAACATGCCTACAATATAAATTTAAATCTGCTCCGTACCATTTAACCATCATGTCGTTTCCAAGCGAGAAACTATGGGAATTGTTCTCAGAGGGATTAAGGATCTCTAACGGAGAATTCACAGCGACAAGATTAACATTCTTAGAGTTTTGAGAGAAAAGCCATGACATCGTAATCAAACCCCAAATTCCACGTAAAGAGAGTTCATGGTTCAATCAACCATACGGAGATAATTTCAGACCTGATGTTGGCAATAAACAGAATGAATGCTGTCCTAAAACGCCATCAACCAATCAAAGGAAACTAGTTTTTTTCTCCCCTTCCTTTTATAGTGCTTCTCTCTGTAAGAAAGATTTTTTAAAAATAAAACAAAATTGAGAGTAATCCTTTAAATCATTTCCTGTAGTTTTGTTAAGCTGCAAATAATGTGAAGCAGCCCTGTTGGTCGGTTTCACTTTTGATTTCTTTTTGTTCTGCTTTGATCCTGCATTTAGTTTATCATCTAAATACAAGTGTTATTGCAATCCTGCTAATGTTTTCATCTGCTTACAGTGGTCTCCAAGATAAATTATAATTTTTTCCCATTTTTGTTAACGTTTGGTCTTCTTGGTTCCTGAGCCTTCCGGTTAGTTTTGCCATTTCGGCATAGTCCAATTGTTTGATTTGCCATTCTTCTCTGGTAGGGACTTTTTCTTCTTTCCATCTCTAGGTTAATAGCATCCGTGCAGCTTTCGCCGCATACATAAAAACTCTTGGAATATCAGCACCTACAACTCCTAATAAAAAAGCCTCTGGCTGTTGTTGTTTTTATAAAAGTTAATTTGAACATATTTTTCATCTCATTGTATATCATTTCCCAGAATGCTTTTATTCCCTTACAAGACCACCACATATGATGAAAGGTGCCTTCTTTTTCTTTACATTTCCAACAGATATTTATACTTGTCTTGTACCTTTTTGCTAACTTAGAAAGGTAAAGTGTCCAGTTGTGGCCGACTCTGAGGTTGGGGCGCTCATCTTGCTTTATTGGCCGAGGGAGCCGGCATACAGCTTCTGGGTCATGTGGCCAGCATAACTAAGCCACTTCTGGCAAACCAGAGCAGCGCACGGAAACGCCATTTACCTTCCCACCGGAGTGGTACCTATTTATCTACTTGCACTTTGATGTGCTTTCAAACTGCTAGGTTGGCAGGAGCAGAAACCGAGCAACGGGAGCTCACCCCATCGTGGGGATTTGAACTGCCGACCTTCTGGTTGGTAAGTCCTAGGCTCTGTGGTTTAACCCACAGAGCCACCCGCGTCCCTTTTGCTAACTTAAAAGGTAAAGGTACCCCTGCCCGTACGGGCCAGTCATGTCCGACTCTAGTGTTGCGTGCTCATCTCGCTCTAGAGGCCGTGAGCCAGCGCCGTCTGAAGACACTCCTGGGTCATGTGGCCAGCGTGACGAAGCTGCAGCTGGCGAGCCAGCACCAGCGCAGCACACGGAAACACCGTTTACCTTCCCGCTATAAAGCGGTCCCTATTTATCTACTTGCACTTTGATGTGCTTTCGAACTGCTAGGTTGGCAGGAGCAGGGACCGAGCAACGGGAGCTCACCCCGTCGCGGGGATTCGAACCGTCGACCTTCTAGTCGGCAAGTCCTAGGCTCTGTGGTTTAACCCACAGCGCCACCCGTGTCCCTTTTGCTAACTTACTAGGGGTCATATACCAAGGGGACTTATTATTTTGAACCAGCTGCTTGGACAGCCTCTCGGTGCAACCTCGACTTCTTTTGCTTTAGCAGAATTAGGAAAATATATCTATTGAGGAAGGCTTTTGTGGCACTGAATCCTGCTGCAGCAGAGGGTCAAGGTCTTTGTCTTATTCTTCCAATGTGACCAGTCGACCTGATAGAGCTGCAAAAGCTATTCCCGGCGTGTTTCTCTTTAGACACGCAGCCCATTGCTTGCATACCTTTCCCCCATATCGAGCATACTTCCCTATCAAGAGTTCCCCGAATGCTTCTGTAGCTCTGGATCACATCCCCATAACGTTTATTTTCTCTGCGGGCTCATATTTTCCATGAAGCATGCCACGGAAACATTAGAGCCAGAGAAGAGTTCTCTGCCAGCTTGCTTAATGTCATGGTCCTTCAGTCTGGTAGCAGTTGCGATTTGCCCTCATAGCAGTGAGGTGGGGAGACCTCAAAGCCCTTCTGTGGCGCCCATGTTTGATTCCGGCTGAGAAAAATCAAAGGGTTGAATCCAGATTGTTTGCTCGCTTGTTGCATCCATTGTTAGCTATCTTGATTTAATTTACGGAAATTGGAAATGCTTTTTTAATATACCACATTTTTCCATGTATAACATGCCCCCGTGTACTTTTTGGGCCCAAACCTAGACAGCATCTTAAAAAGCAGAGACATCACCCTGCCAACAAAGGTCAATAGGTTAAAGCTATGGTTTCCCCAGTAGTGATGTATGGAAGTGAGAGCTGGACCATAAAAAAGGCTGATCGCCGAAGAATTGATGCTTTTGAATTATGGTGCTGGAGGAGACTCTTGAGAGTCCCATGGACTGCAAGAAGATCAAACCTCTCCATTCCGAAGGAAATCAGCCCTGAGTGCTCACTGGAAGGACAGATCCTGAAGCTGAGGCTCCAATACTTTGGTCACCTCATGAGAAGAGAAGACTCCCTGGAAAAGACCCTGATGTTGCGAAAGATGGAGGGCACAATGAGAAGGGTACGACAGGATGAGATGGTTGGACAGTGTTCTCGAAGCTACAAACATGAGTCTGACCAAACTGTGGGAGGCAGTGGAAGACAGGAGTGCCTGGCGTGCTCTGGTCCATGGGGTCACGAAGAGTCGGACACGACTAAACGACTAAACAACAACAACATTTTGGGGGCCTCCAAATTGAGAAAATGGGGGGAGGATTGCCCAGAGTTGTTGAGCTTTTTAAGGGGGGGGGTTGCCGCAAAAAGACCGCCCTATTGCCACTGCGGCAGCCAATCATCAGCAACCCTTCACACAGCCACCAATCACCCGCCCCATCGCCGCTGAGATTCTCCTGCTTGCGGCTGCAACCAATCGCCTGACCGTACGCTGCACTACCCGTGTATAAGAAGACCCCCAAATTAAAACCTTCTTTTTTAGTAAAAAAAACAACAACCCTAGTCTTATACACAGAAAAATATGGTATCTATTTTTATTAAATTTTCTGTTTTACAATTTCAAACACTCGTTTTACCTCCCTCAGATATCAATGACTTTTCCTTCTTCTCTTGCTATGCTTTTCCTGGCTGCCAGCCGTCGGGGGAAAAGAGGCGTAATTTGAAGATAGTGTCATGGGACAACACCCTCTCCAAAATAATACTCAGGGCTACCAGATACTGTCTGTCATTTTGCTTTTATTTATACTTGCCCTTGTACAATTGTAATACACACAACAGCCATTTAGCAGGATGAGTGGATGTCCCTGGCTTACCCTGAGTCAGTCCTCCATTCAGCACACTCAAAAACTGTTGTTGGTATTATAAATACTTGTAGAGCAGCTCTTTAAGGTCTTAGACAGAGAGGGAGGCTCTCCTGGAATCAGGGCCAGATTTAGGTTGGATGAGGTCCTAAGCTACTGAAGGTAATGGGGCCCTTTATATGTCCAGCTGTCCTTTGTCAACAACAAATTTTGTGTTGAATATATGCTATATGGTAATTTATGGACCTATGGTAAAGGTAAAGGGACCCCTGACCATTAGGTCCAGTTGTAACCGACACTGGGCTTGTGGTGCTCATCTCGTTTTATTGGCCGAGAGCGCCGGCGTACAGCTTCCAGGGTCATGTGGCCAGCATGACTAAGCCGCTTCTGGCGAACCAGCGCAGCGCACGGAAATGCCATTTACCTTCCCACCAGAGCAGTACCTATTTATCTACTTGCACTTTGAGGTGCTTTCAAACTGCTAGGTGGGCAGGAGCAGGGACCGAGCAACAAGAGTTCACCCCGTCACAGGGATTTGAACCGCCGACCTTCTGATCGGCAAGTCCTAGGCTCTGTGGTTTAATCCACAGCGCCACCTGCGTCCCTAGGATTTATGGACCTAATAGGTATCTAATGCCATTTGCACATAACAAAATATGTATTTTACCAAAGTAATTGTTGAACTGAAATACAATTAAGAAGAAGCCTACACAACACAAAACACTGTTGCTGCATGTAGGTTTTATTTTATTTGTTTTTTATCTTATATTTTGGAAATGTACATCCAATTTTTTTTGCCTTTTAATTTTTTGGGGGGCCCCCAAGAGAGTAGGGCCCTAAGCTATAGCTTGTTTAGCTTATACGCAAATCTGGCAGTGCCTGGAAGGGCTGGTAATGATTCTTATATAAAACCCACCGAAAGCCACTGCTGGTCACTATAAACAATGCTCATGCAGATTAACCAATGGTCTGAACAGGTATAACACACTTTTTAGGTTCTGCTTTCTTCCAATTAATATAGTCCAAGCTAAGGTCACCATCTTTCAATTCCTGACACCTGCAACGCTGTTGAGCTTTTTTCTTTTAGGAAGACCCCAAAATTGTTGAGCTTTGTTGATGCTTTTTGAGGAAACCTAACCCCAAAACAGTTTTTTGAGCTTTTCCCACTGCTTTTGCCGTTGCGTTTCCCCTGACATCTTGCCGATTCAGTCAAATTCCTCCCAACGCCATTTTTATACCCCAAAACCAGGACATGTCAGGAATTTTCATGATGTATGGTGAGCCTCGTCCAAGCAGAAAAAGAAGAAGAAGAAGAAGAAGAAGAAGAAGAAGAAGAAGAGGAGGAGGAGGAGGAGGAGGAGGAGGAGGAGGAGGAGGAGGAGTTTGGATTTGATATCCCTCTTTATCACTACCTGAAGGAGTCTCAAAGCGGCTAACATTCTCCTTTCCCTTCCTCCCCCACAACAAACACTCTGTGAGGTGAGTGGGGCTGAGAGACTTCAGAGAAGTGTGACTGGCCCAAGGTCACCCAGCAGCTGCATGTGGAGGAGCGGGGAAGCGAACCCGGTTCACCAGATTACAAGTCTACTGCTCTTAACCACTACACCACACTGGCTCACTGGCAGAGACGGTGTCACAAGATGGAATCCTTGGGCAGCTGCTGAGGGCAGACCCTCCGAGTGTCCCTGTTTTCCCGGGACAGTCCTGGATTTGCAGAATCCATCTCAGTTTCTGATTTGCTCCTGAAATGTCCCACTTTTCCTTAGGACGTCCCTGCTTTCAGAGGAGAAATGTTGGAGGGTATGCTATCTGAGCTCACCTTCTGCAGAAAGACAATTGATTGATTGATCATTAGGAGACCATGGCAGTGGGGCCGTCTTACCCATAGAGGCTGGTGGCGCAGGGCGCCAAGTTCTGGAGGGCGCCAGGGAAGAGGTGGAAGCTGGACGTGGCACCTCCTGGCATCAGCTCGCCGCCCTTGCCCGCCTCTGCCATGCCGCGCTGAAGCAGCGCCGTGCCCCGAGCCTCCACCTGCTGTGGCCACTATGGCACAAAGTGGCCAGTTGAGCTGGGAGCTGCCCCGTCCAGCCTCTGTCTCTTCCTCGCCAGAGGAGCTGCCCTCCAGCCGCTGCCCACCTCCTCCAGCCCTGCAAAGCTGGGCACATCGCTGGCAGCACCGTCCTCCCTAGAAAAGGTCGGCAACTCTGGGAAACAGGAGGGGGGCAGAGGGATCTTTGCACTACGGCACCAGATATGCTTAAGACGGCTGTGAGTGGGGCTGGATTTTCTTCTTATAACACTGGGAAACAAAAATTTTGTTGCATTGACACCTGCAGTTGTTCTAACCTAATTTCAACGTGCCGATTTCATATCTGAAGTTGGTTTTGTTCTGTGAGCCCTAATTTTTTTTTCAATTCTTGTTTTTCACTTTTCACCATAATCTTTGTTTTTCGCAATGCAAGAATTCAATATTTTATTAAACACATAGCCAAAGTAGTACAATATGAGTATAAATGTATGTGACTTATATAGCATTGAACATGACATGTTGAAAATGACATGTATATCTATGTACAGTTGGAGGTATGCAAAAAAATGTATTCCCTTGGGATACACAGTATACTGGGGAACATTTTTTTTTCCATTTTCTGTTGCATGAGATTTTAAAATTATTCTTATATGTTCTTTCAATGCTGATTTCAAATCTGAAATCGATTTTTGTGTACGTGCTATAGTCATCTTTCAATTTCCGAATTGTTTACACATTTTTGTCTACTTGAAGAAGCCATGGTCCGATCTGAAAAATACAAATATTTAGGTTACAAAACTATAAAAATAAAGAAAAATTAAGTTTGCAAAACAATAATGACCATGTGGTTAGGGTAGATCAACGTGTCAGGGTCCACTTATCCCCAGTGTAAATATGACATATCAGGAAAAGTCGGAAATTGAAAGATAACTATAACATGTACACGAAAATCGATTTCAGATTTGAAATCAGCATTGAAAGAACATATAAGAACAGTTGAAAAATCTCATGCAACAGAAAATTGAAAAAAAATTGTTCCCAAATGATCCACTGAAAAATGGAGCCCTTGCCTCCGGAACTTTCTTTGGCAACAGTTCTAATACTGTTCTTTTTCCACTCAGCAATCTATCACTGGCCAGCAGCAGATGCGAGACATTCTGAACTTTGCCTGGTGGAGCTATTCTGAGCAACTCGCCGATTGCACCTGCAGGAGGGAGATCACATTCACAAGGGAAATAGCCATGGAAGAAATCCTGCTAAAGACCAGATCACAGGATTCCTTCCCAGTTACCCTTTTAGAGGGGTGCAAATGATTTGTGGCAGTGTTTTGTTGCTGCAGCGGTTCTAAAAGGATATCTGTGGGACTAGGAGTTCGTCGTATCCTGAAGCGAGGGAGCTGACAGATGATCGTCCACAGCCCAGATATGCAACAAAATCACATGCCTGTTTACTGAGAGGCAAGTCCCAAGACAGGATGGCCAACCTGGCCCTGCAACTGTGGGTGCCCAGGGTGACATGCAGCGTGCATGGCCCTGGTGCCGAAATTTGTGGCTGGCCGGCCCCTTCATGGTCAATTTTGTGGGTGCTTGGGCGCCCAGGACCCCAGAGAACCGGCACCTGTGTCCCAAGAAGTGGTATGGGCAGTCACAGCCACAACATACACTTAAAGCACATGGCGTTTTTCTTTTTAAAGTTTTCATTTATACTTTTCAAATTTATACATTTCATTAATTTCACCATCATTTTAACATTTCAAAGCTTGACTTCCTTCCCTCTCTTTCTGGGGTTCCTTAAATTTATTTTTTAATACATTCTGCATATCCATTTACTGTATTTTTCGCTCCATAGGGCGCACCGGACCATAGGGCGCACCTAGTTGGGCGCACCAGCTGGGAGAGGCTGCGCGCGGCTTTGGCAGAAGCCAAGACAGCGAGTGGGATGGATCCCGCTCCCTGTCTTGGCTTTGTTTTTAGCCGCGGGGCTGGGGTGGGGGAAGCCCCCAGAACAGGTCTGGGAGAGACGGCAAGTGCTGCGGATAGCTGCCTGAAGCCTGGGGAGCGCAGCATTCGCTCCATAGGACGCACACACATTTCCCCTTCATTTTTGGAGGAGAAAAAGTGTGTCCTATAGAGCGAAAGATACGGTAATTATATACTCTTTTGAAACTGCAGGTTATTACAATAATCCTGCCAATGTTTTCATCTGTTCGCAGTTTATCTGCAAATATTCAACAAACCGTTCCCATTCTTTTATGGAAAGGTTTGTTATATTGATTTCTTATTCTTCTGGTGTGTTTCACCATCTTTGCATATTCCATAAATTTTTGTATCCATTCTTCCTTTGCTGGGACTTCTGCTTCTTTCCATTTTGGGGCTCACACGGCATTTTTCAAAGAATCATGGGAACTGTAGTTTTTTAAGGGTACTGGGAATTGTAGCTCCGTGCAGGGCAAACTACAGCTGCCTTCACATACCCTCCAACATTTCTCTAGTGAAAATAGAGACATCCTCTTGAATAATAATAATAATAATTTTATTATTTATACCTCACTCATCTCACTGGGTTGCCCCAGCCACTCTGGGAAGCTTCCAACATATATAGAAACATAATAATATGGATAGAAAAGCAATAAATAAATTAAAGCTCAATTAGAATAAGAATAAGATCTAAATAAATTAAAGCTCAAGAAGGACAAGAAGGAGGAGGCTGGAATCTTTTCCATCCACAGTTAGCACTGGGACAGAAGACTGAGAGGGCACAAAAGTCATGTGACCACAGTCTTCTCCACTAAGTTGAGATGTATGGCATTTCTATTTAAATTACATTTTTTCTAAATGTTAAACATAGATTAGCGCATGCAGATTTCATGCAAATCAGTGTCCTAATTTGCTCTCTCGTGATGCAGCTCCTCTTGTTTGGCGAGGCACGAGTGCCCTTTTCTTAATACTGCAGCTGACGTAGCTTAACAGCACCGGATTGCCATTACAGTGGTACCTTGGGTTACATACGCTTCAGGTTACAGACTCTGCTAATCAAGAAATAGTGCTTCAGGTTAAGAACTTTGCTTCAGGATGAGAACAGAAATCGTGCTCCGGCAGCGTAGCAGCAGCGGGATGCCCCATTAGCTAAAGTGGTGCTTCAGGTTAAGAACAGTTTCAGGTTAAGAACGGGCCTCCGGAATGAATTAAGTACTTAACCCGAGGTACCACTGTACTTAGAATTAAAAAATGCTTCATGGACCAAAAGCAGGCCTAGCTGGGCTCGATGTTTTCACCTGTAGTGCTGTTCTGGTGGAGGCAGCAAGACGATAAAACAGTGCCTTGCAGTAACTCTGGAATAAATCTTCCTAACCTGACAGCTCATAATACTAATAAATACAGGGAGAGTTTATTTCTCCCTCTGTCCAGGGAGAAAATGACTGCATGGGAGTCCACTCTGGCTACTCAAGCGCTTTATAGATGATTACCAAGTCAATCCCTTCGGTGTCGTGTGCCAAGTGCACCATCTTAATAATTAGAAAAAGGCCCACAGTCATTTAAAATAAAAAATCATTGGTAATAACCATTATTCCACCCCTCTTGCTGTTTATGTAGACTGCCTGCCTTCCTTTCTTGCTGTTTCTTTAATTTACATCCCCTCCAACACTCCTCCGATGAAAATAGGGACATCCGATTCCACACCCTCCAACATTTCTCTGATGAAAATAGAGACTCCCCCTCCAACATTTCTCTGATGGAAATACAGTCGTACCTAGGTTTTCGAACAGCTTAGTTCTCGAACGCTTTGGCTCCCGAACACCGCAAATCCAGAAGTGACTGTTCCGGTTTGTGAACTATTTTTGAAGCCGAACGTCCGACACGGGTTCCGCGGCTTCCAATTGGCTGCAGGAACTTCCAGCAGCCAATCGGAAGCCAAGCTTTGGTTTCCGAACGTTTTGGAAGTTCGGAAGCCATCAGAATGGCAGTTGGCTGTATCTTCCTGGGCAGCAATAGTTAAGCAAGCTCTGGCCTGGCCTCTCCCTATCTACCCAGGCTGGTCCTCAGCATCTGTAGGGAGAGGACAGCCTTCCAGACTCACCATCAAGGTGAGAGTGTTGTTGCCTTTGTGCAGTGGGCTCATTTCTTCACATGCCCATTGACAAACAGCTCCAGGCTGGCAAAAACTCTTGAGGAGAGTGTGGAGTAAGGCAAGTGAGGGGGGTGGCCTAGACCAGACAGAGAGGGCCACATTGTCTCCTGAGCCTGATGGCACTGTGGTCTAAGCCACCAAGCCTCTTGGGCTTGCCGATCAGAAGACCAGTGGTCCGAATCCCCGCAATGGGGTGAGCTCCCGTTGCCCTGTCCCAGCTCCTGCCAACCTAGCAGTTTGAAAGCACGCCAGTGCAAGTAGATAAATAGGTACCACTGCGGCAGGAAGGTAAACGGTTTTTACGTGCACTCTGGTTTCCATCATGGTGTCCCGTTGCGCTAGAAGCAGATTACTCATGCTGGCCACATGACGTGGAAAGCGGTCTGTGGACAAATGCCGGCTCCCTCGGCCTGAAAGCGAGATGAGTGCCACCACTGGTGGACGAAGGTGGGGGCAGGGGGTGGTCCACCCCAGGTTCCATCCTGGGGGGGTGATATCGCAGCTGCCCCTGCCCCCCAGAATGCTCGCTGCTCACCGCGCATGCCCCGGGATGCGTGCCGCTTGCTGTGCACCCCCCAACACTTGCCATGCCCCCTTGGGTGGCGCACCGTGCCCCCTGGGATGTGCTCCAGCCATGCCCCTGGATGTACGCCGCTCCCGGTGCTGGGGCAGGTAGCTCCGCCACTGGGTGCCACATCCCATAGTCTCCTTCGACTGGATTTAACCACCCAGGGGTCCTTTACCTTTTGTACCTTTACCTGCTGTAGATGGAAAGTAGCACATAACTCCAGGTGGGTTGTTATAGCAATTAAGCTCTTCTTCTCCCCAGCCCAGTATGTTTCGTAATGCCTGCAGTCGGAACATCCTCCCCGCTTTTTGAATCATAGCATATGACCAAATCGCTTGGGTCTTTTCCTGTGTCTTCAGCTATGACTTAAAGTGAGTGGAATCTGGTCTGTTAAGACAGTGGCTGATGCCCAACTTATTGGTAGAGTGGATCACACTGGCCTCTGATAACCAGAGAGGTCATCTTGTAGGAATACTTTTTTAAAAAAAGGAGATAAAAAAACACTCTGAGTCTTGGTTATTGCGTCTACTGAATATTTAACCTATGAACAACTTCTCCGAATGTGATGCTTCACGCTGAACAAACTCGTTGTTTTGTCCTGCTTTTATTTGCACTGTGACACAACATCTCTGCTATTTGTCTTCGCCAAGCACTCGTAAGAGCAGGTTATTAAAATGAGTCAACCTGGAATGTGACAGCTCTCTCATTGGAATTCACTAGGTCAGGAAAGGACAGAGGAGGACGCTAGCAACAGGGGATTAAAATATTTGCTAACTTTAAAGAGATTCCTTTTATGCAATGCACACAATTTATCAGAGAACACCACCCATGACAGGCCCAGAGGTCAGATAACATAAACAAAGAGTTTTATTGGTGTTAGTTTTTTGGCGAACCTTTGCAATGGCTCACCCTGAATGGTTAACCAACTGGTTGGGGTGTTGAACAGTACAAACTCCAGCAAGAATTGGGGATGGAGATGTAATGTTTGAAGAGACAAAGGACTGGCAAAAAGAGCTGTGGTCCCATTCCATATATTTTACTGTTCCAACGTGAACTTGCAAGAAACGGTTCTGCAAGAATTCCAACTAGAATCAGAGCAAAGATGGCTGTGGAGAACATCAATGGGCTGGTGCCCATGATGTATCGCCAACTTACCTTTCCTCATCCACTTTTTATTGCTAATCGATTTTATAAAATAATTCAAGAAGTGTGTGTGTGTGTGTGTGTGTGTGTGTGTGTGTGTGTGTGTTTGATACTAACAATAGCTGAAGCAGTGTTCAACTTTCAGGGATCACACCACTAGTGTTTTTTTGTTGTTTAGTCGTTTAGTCGTGTCCGACTCTTCATGACCCCCTGGACCAGAGCATGCCAGGCACTTCTGTCTTCCACTGCCTCCTGCAGTTTGGTCAAGCTCATGCTGGTAGCTTTGAGAACACTGTCCAACCATCTCATCCTCTGTCGTCCCCTTCTCCTTGTGCCCTCCATCTTTCCCAACATAAGGGTCTTTTCCAGGGAGTCTTCTCTTTCCATGAGGTGGCCAAAGTATTGGAGCCTCAGCTTCAGGATCTGTCCTTCCAGTGAGCACTCAGGGCTGATTTCCGTAAGAATGGAGAGGTTTGATCTTCTTGCAGTCCATGGGACTCTCAAGAGTCTCCTCCAGCACCATAATTCAAAAGCATCAATTCTTCGGCAATCAGCCTTCTTTATGGTCCAGCTCTCACTTCCATACATCACTACTGGGAAAACCATAGCTTTTACTATACAGACCTTTGTTGGCAAGGTGAGGTCTCTACTTTTTAAGATGCTGTCTAGGTTTGTCACCACTAGTGTAGGGACCCATGAAGTTGAGCTGAAAGTGCTTCTCTTCATCTTTTCTTCATTTTGACAAATGTGTCTCCGGGTACTTCCAGACAGCCCCTATTTTCTTTCAATCATATATACCGTATATTCTGTTTTACAATTTCAAATACTCATTTTACATCCTTAAAATATCAGTGACTTCCCTTCTTCTCTTTCCATGGTTCATTTTACATATCATAAATCCCTGCATAAAAACTAAACCATTCAGTTTTCCATTATTGCATCCATCAAAACTTATTTACACTGCTGAATTTATCTGAATGCCGCCAGTGTTTTCAGCCATAAATTTCCCGTATATTCAATAAACGTTTCCCAATCTTCTCTAAACGTATGTTCTTCTTTGTTCTCTTATTGTATATGTTAAGTCTGTGAGTTGTGCATATTTTGTCAACTTAAGTTGCCACTCTTCTTTGGTTGGGACGAGCGAGGTCCCAATGACAGACCGCCCCTATTTTCAATCTGTTTATTATTATTATTATTATTATTATTATTATTATTATTATTATATCTTGGTCAAGACAGGGGGCGTGGTTAACTTGACCGGGAGAACAGGAACATGTACATACTCACCTTTTGTTTTACTTAATGGGTACGAGGGTGGAAGTCAAGGGAGGAATGGGGGCAAACTGGATTGCTCAGGTTTCTGCCAGGAGACCCCTCCCAGATTATGGTACAGCTGTGATGTATATATGATGTATGTGTGATGCTTCACTAAGGGTGTTGTGGGTAAAAAGGGAAACTTATAAAAAAGGGAGCCATCCTATGTTCTGGGCTTCTTCCTGCCTCTTCCATGTGATGGTTGGAAGCCTTGTTGCAACAATAAAGATCAGGCCTACAGGCTGCTGTTTTGCTCCTCTATTCTTGGCTGGTGTCTTTGTTTGGCAATCCAAGGGAGCCTGGAAGATTTTCCTATAACAGCTGCAAGGAGCGCATTGATCATGGTATGCTGATCTCAGCATACTATGGAAACTCCAAGCCAATTTGAACACTGGTTTGCAAAATATCCACGAAACACAATTCTCTGAGATCTCTGAGGTGGCTATTTCCTTGCAGTAGGAAGAGAAACCAGACAGCCGTGATGGGCATGACTATCCAAATGTGGTTGGACGCCAGCTAGCATCACACTGACCATTGGACGTGCTGGTCCTGATGCAAGTTGTAGTCCAACAATATACGGGGGACCTCAGATTGCCCATCTTGCCGGACAGGAACCTTCGTCCAGGTTTTTTAAAAGCCTGTTGCTCTGAAGGATGTACTTTGTATGGTAAAGGGCTCTTCCAACGTCTTTTGAATGCAGGATAGGAAAAACATAGTCATTACCTGTCAGAGATGCCAGCTTCATGTCAGTGATCAATCTGAGAGTACTATTTGCTGTGATGCTGTCAGATTTCTCTCAATCTGTCTGAAGTTTTGCTCCCCCTCCCATACATTAAGATGCTTAAAGGGGCACAGTGGTGTCAGGATTTGTAGGAATATTTTCAGAATTCTTCCGTCCAGTTAACCTGCGAGAGGAAGAGCAAATTGTTCTTATCAATGACTAGCTGAGCAAACGTTTACCGTTAACACCCCCCCCAAAAAAATTCAAAAGCAATTGCTCTCCTTTACATGCTATTTTAGGGATGCGGGTGGCGCTGTGCGTTAAACCACAAAACCTAGGACTTGCTGATCAGAAAGTTGGTGGTTCGAATCCCCACAATGGGATGAGCTCCTATTGCTCGGTCCCAGCTCCTGCCAACCCAGCAGTTTGAAAGCATGTCAAAGTGCAAGTAGATAAATAGGTACCACTCTGGCGGGAAGGTAAACGGCGTTTCCGTGCGCTGCTCTGGTTGGCCAGAAGTGGCTTAGTCATGCTGGCCACATGACCTGGAAGCTGTATGCCAGCTCCCTCGGCTGATAAAGCGAGATGAGCGCCACAACCCCAGAGTCGGTCACGACTGGACCTAATGGTCAGGGGTCCCTTTACCTTTTACATGCTATTATACTGTCTGCTGCTACATAGTCCATTCAAGCAGCCTAGAGAACAAATTGAGATGTTGCAATAAGGACAAATGCAAACGTTTATAGATTTCTTTTTCATTCAAGGAATATTCAAGGTGGTCTCCAATCCTTAAAAAACAGCAAATTAAAAAGAGTCTTCCCATGCATGCCTACCCAGTGGTAAGCCTCATTACGTTCAGTGGGACTTGCTTTCAGGTAAGCAGGTATAGGATTGTAGTCTCAAACACCGACCACAAAACAGAACATAAGAACAGCCTGCCGGACCAAGCCATTAACCCATCATGTTCAGAGTTGGATAACAGCTCGGATTGCAATGGAACCAGATGAAGCTGCGCTAGGAAAAAGACACTTGGAAAAGTATATATACACAAATAAAGCTGTATTCGACGGACAAAAGGATATACGATTTCTGACATGATTGAGAATCTCAGAGCCAGAGACAAAGAAGTTCAGAGCGTTAAAATCGAGTTGTGGACATATGGAAACGACGACGAGAGGCAGGATTGAGATTGGGAGATATGCTTCAAGGTCCAGACTATGGGAAGTCCCAAAAATTAATAATTATAATTCAGAAGATAATTTGATCTTCTTTATTTTATTTTTTTATTTTTATTGGATTCTGATTTGATATGATAATTGGATGTTTTTTATTGGAAAATTAATAAAAACGATTTAACAAGAAAAAACCCCGCATCATGTCCAAAATTCTGTTCTCCCGGCTAGTAGCCATTGAAAGCGCTCTCCTCCATGAATTTGTCTCATCCTCTTTTACAGCCATCCAAGTTGTTGACCCTCATGACCTCCTGGGGGAGTGAGTTGCATAGTTTAACTGCATGAAGAAGCACCCATTGAACTCAACGGAATTCACTTTTGGATAGTCATGCATAGAATTGCACCATTGAGCAGGTAAAAGACAAGCAGCAAAGCTCTCAAGAGTGAAAAGCTTTGGATTAAAACCGAAGCCGTTCAGAAAACTGGGTGAAATAATCTACCTAAGAACTTGGCAGAATAGTCTTTTTTTAAATAACTTTTATTCAAAATTGAAACAAAACATATTATCCAGAAACATATCATCCTTATCCCCCCATTTTTCCTCCTATATGCACTGACTTGGAAGTAGAGTCCCTACTGAAAACAATGAGATCATAGAATCATAGAGTTGGAAGAGACCACAAGGGCCATCGAGTCCAACCCCCTACCAAGCAGGAAACACCATCAGAGCACTCCTGACATATCGTTGTCAAGCCTCTGCTTAAAGACCTCCAAAGTAGGAGACTCCACCACACTCCTTGGCAGCAAATTCCACTGTCAAACAGCTCTTACTGTCAGGAAGTTCTTCCTAATGTTTAGGTGGAATCTTCTTTCTTGTAGTTTGGATCCATTGCTCCGTGTCCGCTTCTCTGGAGCAGCAGAAAACAACCTTTCTCCCTCCTCTATGTGACATCCTTTTATATATTTGAACATGGCTATCATATCACCCCTTAACCTCCTCTTCTCCAGGCTAAACATGAAGATGAAGGCCAAATGGCAAGTTTTCGGATCAGAGTGGGCTCCCGCATGCTTTGGGGCCTGAGTGAAAAAGAAGAGGAGATATTTTGCTTATTATCACGCACACGGACCCTTTCACCGTTCCGTCACTTTTCCTGGCGAGGCTGAATCCTATCGGGATTTTCAGTACGATGGGAAATCAGAAAGAGGTTCCTTTCTTAGGAAGTGTGACTGTCCGTCATATGTGCATCGATTTTTCCATTGACTTTTGCTGGAGCTTAGATATTGAACAGCCATCTGTTGTGTGTGTGTGTGTGTTTAAAAAATATCCACTCTGACCGCTGAAATATAGGAAGACATCATGCAAACATGATCAATGATGACAAATCGGATGCAGTTTGGGCCCATGCTAATGGTCTAGCTTGATGCTTAATGAGAGATTGAGATTCCTCTTAGCATCCCTTGCCACTTTCCTTACACACACAGTGTTTCCACGCCACCCCCACCCGAAGCTTTCATTCCTGGCTTTGTCCCTTCAGATCTTTATGGTGCATCAATTTTTCCATTGCTCTGATTATGTAATGCTGGATCAAGTAATCTCCGGAGGCCATCAGTTATGTTTCCGAAATGGCCAGGGGGCATATCACTTTCCGGATGATGCAAAGAGCTCTCTGCCTCTCCTCTCCTCTCACCCCACCCCCGAGCAGCGACCTCATCCCCACTCGGTGGCATCTCACAGCTGGGGAATAAAGGATTTGGTTCTAACGTCAATTTCAGACTTCAGATCAACAGCTGACCAAACAAGATCGGTATAAAAACAACAGCTTTTAAGCATTCTTAGCTATTTATTCCCCAGGCTGGGATGGGCAGTGCAGCTCACCCAAGAACAGGTCATTTAACCCTTGTTTGGTGTGAAAACATTGAGTTATGTTTTCCAGTGCAGATCTACTCAAGCAAACTACTCAAATCTACTCAAACAAACAAGATGAATTTTAACAGGGAGAAATGTAAAGTATTGCACTTGGGCAAAAAAAATGAGAGGTACAAATACAAGATGGGTGACACCTGGCTTGAGAGCAGTACATGTGAAAAGGATCTAGGAGTCTTGGTTGACCACAAACTTGACATGAGCCAACAGTGTGACGCGGCAGCTAAAAAAGCCAATGCAATTCTGGGCTGCATCAATAGGAGTATAGCATCTAGATCAAGGGAAGTAATAGTGCCACTGTATTCTGCTCTGGTCAGACCTCACCTGGAGTACTGTGTCCAGTTCTGGGCACCACAGTTCAAGAAGGACACTGACAAACTGGAACGTGTCCAGAGGAGGGCAACCAAAATGGTCAAAGGCCTGGAAACGATGCCTTATGAGGAACGGCTAAGGGAGCTGGGCATGTTTAGCCTGGAGAAGAGGAGGTTAAGGGGTAATATGATAGCCATGTTCAAATATATAAAAGGATGTCACATAGAGGAGGGAGAAAGGTTGTTTTCTGCTGCTCCAGAGAAGCGGACACGGAGCAATGGATCCAAACTACAAGAAAGAAGATTCCACCTAAACATCAGGAAGAACTTCCTGACAGTAAGAGCTGTTCGACAGTGGAATTTGCTGCCAAGGAGTGTGGTGGAGTCTCCTACTTTGGAGGTCTTTAAGCAGAGGCTTGACAACCATATGTCAGGAGTGCTCTGATGGTGTTTCCTGCTTGGCAGGGGGTTGGACTCGATGGCCCTTGTGGTCTCTTCCAACTATGATTCTATGATTCTATTCTACTCTTAGGAGAGCCTGACCAAGAGTGGACCTTCCCTCCTTCCTTCCTTCCTTCCTTCCTTCCTTCCTTCCTTCCTTCCTTCCCTCCCTCCCTCCCTCCCTCCCTTCTTCCCTTCCTTCGATTAAATTCAGGGATGTGGAACTTCCTTCCTTCCTTCCTTCCTTCCTTCCTTCCTTCCTTCCTTCCTTCCTTCCTTCCTTTAAATTCAGGGGTGGGGAACTTCCTTCCTTCCTTCCTTCCTTCCTTCCTTCCTTCCTTCCTTCCTTCCTTCCTTCCTTCCTTTAAATTCAGGGGTGGGGAACTTCCTTCCTTCCTTCCTTCCTTCCTTCCTTCCTTCCTTCCTTCCTTCCTTCCTTCCTTCCTTCCTTTAAATTCAGGGGTGGGGAACTTCCTTCCTTCCTTCCTTCCTTCCTTCCTTCCTTTAAATTCAGGGATGGGGAACTTTGGGTGCATAGCGCAGAGGAGGACTTGGAATAGCGACTGTGGACCATTTCTTGGACTAACAGGAAGGACAAGATCGCCCTGGCAAATGTTCCCACCACCCCGTCAGACCAGGGCTCAGCTCCTGTTTATCCTTCCTCAGTGTAAGCCTGCCCAGCAGAATGAAGGCTTTGGTTTTATTCCATGCCCTTTTAAGGCCAGACCTCATTGACTAAATTGTAACCGGGTCAAGCTCTTTAGAGGTTGCCATTTAATAGAAATGAATTTTTTACAGCTGAGTAATGGGCTCTTTGTACAAGCAAAGCTTTCCTCAAAATTACCTCCTGATTCTTTTTTGCCTGTGTGGTTATTTTTTTTATTTATTAAAAAATGAACAAATAGGAAAGGCAGCTCTCTGTTCCTTTGAATACCTAGGACATTCTGGCAGTGGCGGATAACGATTTAATTAATGACTCACATTCATAAGGGATGATCCTGATTAACAACTTTGCTTCAGTTACTCTCGCTCTCTCACTCTGTTCCTAAATAGCACTATTAAACTAAAGAGCTCGGGAATATTTTTGTGTGTGTGGTGAAAATAAACTAAATACTGCCCTCTGTCAGAATCTGAGTGGAACTGTTCAGGTGACTATTTCCAAATTTATAATGAGGCCTTCAAAGCCATTTGATGAGTACCGTGTTTTTTGCTCTATAAGACTCACTTTTCCCCTCCTAAACAGTAAGGGGAAATGTGTGTGCGTCTTATGGAGCGAATGCAGGCTGCGCAGCTATCCCAGAAGCCAGAACAGCAAGAGGGATTGCTGCTTTCACTGCGCAGTGATCCCTCTTGCTGTTCTGGCTTCTGAGATTCAGAATATTTTTTTTCTTGTTTTCCTCCTCCAAAAACTAGGTGCGTCTTGTGGTCTGGTGCGTCTTATAGAGCGGAAAATACAGTAATATTTTTTTCACTCTTTCATCCACAAGGATTTTAATGGACATTGATCTGATCTCAGCACAGAAAGCAAACCATTGTAAGGCAACAATCTTTGATTATCGTTCTCAAACGCAAAAGGAAATGTTTTTGCACAAATTTAAGTCGCTTAAATTTCAGACAAATGCTGTCACCCATTCTTTTGGGTCAAGTGCATGTTCAGTTGATATAGCTGCCAAGTCAACCAATCTCTTTTGCAACATTATGGAGTGCAGTGTCGTTTTTCTAGGAAAAAAGAGGTGCTGGAACTTACCATGAACGTGTCCCTTGTTTAATAATAATAATAATAATAATAATAATAATAATTTATACCCTACTCATCTGGCTGGGGAAACCTGAGCGGTTCCCAACAGAATATTATAAACATGATAAAACATCAAACATTAAAAACTTCCCTAAACATGTATAACATTTATATAATGTTTATTTCGGAACAGTTCTGGCTGAAAAAAGCCCTGCTACTCCCAATGGCTTCAGGTAGATATTAAATAGCACCAGAGATAAGATTGACCCCTACAGCACCCCATAATGTAGAACCTCCTATTCCCTTCACTGAGCTATTCTCTGCACCCTTAACAAACTACAGTTCCCAGAATTCTTTGCAGTTTACCTCTCACACAACCAGCCCCGTAGTCCTGGTTTTCTGCCTCAGCCAGTTAGGCAGACTCAAGGCCAAGCTACACATTACACTATATTAAGTTGTGGGTTGACATAGCAGCCGGCACAGCGATTCCTTCAAGTAGCTCTTTATTAAGGTAAGCTGGAACAGAACTGACTGCGAACAGCTCAGCCAGCCTGTATTTATAGGCAGCCGGCTGTCAACATTGTAACCACAACAGCCCAGAGTTCCCGCCTAAAATAACTGCCGCGGACCTGAGTGAAAACTATCTACAGACCTGAGTGAAAACTATATACAATATCCCCCTGTTGGCCCAGGGTGAAACTACACTACATAACACCCCTCCCCACCGAGATAAGGCGTTAGTTACAATCGTAATGGTTTCCTTATATACAGCACTACGCGTAATGGTTCAATTAGGCACAAAAGCATATCGGTTACATTTCCCATACTTAGACCAACAGTGATACCTGTCCAACAACATAGTCCTTTAAATAAGTTGGGCGCTTGGAAACTCTGCCAGACCGCCGGGGACTGGTAGCCAAGTCCGGAGGGCCACACAGTTCTCGCTGAGGCTGTGGTGCGACCCTAGGTGGCGTTGGAACCAACTCCCCTGGATCCGCTGGTGTGGGTGGAGCCTCCGCAAGTGGAGTGGTCTGAGTCTGTTCTGAAACGGCTTGGTTCGGCTCCACGCTGGCAGTTTGCGAGGGAGGTGTAGGTGGGGCCTCGCCATCTGTACGTGTCTCTTCTGGAGCCGCAAGCGCAGTTGGGGGCACCTCGGTAGTGTCCAAGTCGCCAACCCTGCGCCTAAGCTGGTCTATGTGCCGTCGCCACAAACGTCCGTCTTCGAGTGCCACCTGGTACGAGCGAGGTCCAGTGACTCCCACTACTGTGGCTGGCACCCAAGGGATGTCCCCCACATAGTTCCGGGCAAAGACCTGGTTTCCTGGGACAAATGACCGTGGTGCGTTGGCACAGCCTGGGGGTTCAGCCACGGCAAAGTCTGGGTGTAGCCGGTCGAGCGGTGACCTGAGGCGGCGGCCCATAAGCAGTTCAGCAGGACTCCTCCCTGTGGCCGCATGAGGGGTGATGTGTTGCACGAACAAGTATTCGGCGACCCGCTCATGCCAGTCTCCCCGGTCCAGGCGCGCCAGTGCCTCTTTTGTCGAGCGCACCATTCTTTCCGCTTGCCCGTTGCTGGATGGATGAAAAGGTGCCGTTAGGGCATGGCGGATGCCCAGTCCCAAAAGATACCGCTCAAACGTGCCTGACGTGAACTGCGGTCCGTTGTCAGAGACAAGGACATCAGGACACCCATGCGTTGCAAACAGGCCTCGCAGCACCCGGATGACAGCTTCGGTAGTGGTGGAGGGCATCAGGGCGACCTCCAGCCATTTGGAATAGGCGTCCACCACTACCATAAAGGTCCGGCCGTGAAAGGGGCCAGCCAGATCGATGTGCACCCTCGACCAGGGTGTCTTTGGCGTCTCCCAGGTGGTGCTGGTGGTGCAGGCCTCGACTCTTGGCACGCTTGACAGGCGGACACCCAGGCAGTGATGGCATCGTCCATATTAGGCCACCAGACGTAACACCGAGCCAACGCCTTCATTTTGACAATTCCCGGGTGGCCAACATGCGGAGCCTCCAGGACGCGCTGACGGAGTCCCTGGGGAATCACGACGCGGTCTCCCCACAGCAGACAGCCGCGATGAGCTGAGAGTTCATGTTGTCTGGTTGCGAAGGGCTGGAACTCCGATGCAAAAGGCCCTTGTGGCCACCCCCTCCACACCCAGTTGAGCACCCGGCTGATGGTGCGATCCTGGGCAGACCCGGAGGCCACAGTGGCAGCCGATACAGGCGCTGCCGGAAGTTCCTCAATCAGAAGGAGCGATGAAGCTGGAGCCGGGTCTTCCACAAATGCTGGAAGAGGGCAACGGCTGAGGGCGTCGGCATGGCCCATCGATTTCCCCGGGCGATGGATGAGCCGGTAGTGGTAGGCAGCCAGGAAAACAGTCCATCGCAGCATGCGTGGTGAGAGGACCGGTGGAGTTGGACGATCACCGGCGAGGAGGCCCAGGAGTGGCTTGTGGTCAGTGATGAGGTCAAAGGTCCTGCCATAGAGGTATTCATGGAACCTCTTCACTCCAGCCACAAGTGCCAATGCCTCCTTGTCGAGCTGGCTGTAATTCCGTTCCGTCGGAGATAGTGTCCTGGAAAAGCAGGCGAGCGGTGCTTCTCTTCCATCTGGAAAACGGTGACTAAGGACAGCACCGATGCCAAAAGGTGAGGCGTCGCAGGCAAGGACCAGCGGCCTGGATTCACTGTACTGTACCAGCACACTGTCTGAAGAAAGGAGGGCCTTGACCGCGTTGAAGGCCGTCGTCTCTCGATGACCCCAGGCCCAAGGCGTCTTAGTGCTAAGGAGTCGGTGAAGAGGCTCAGCCACTGTGGCTTTGTGGGGCAGGAACATGTTATAAAAGTTCAGCAGCCCCAGGAATGCCTGCAACTCCGTTTTGTTCTTTGGGGTGGGGGCCTGCTGGATAGCGCGGATCTTGGATGTGGTTGGATGAAGGCCGGAGGCATCGATAAGATAGCCCAGGAACTCTACCTGTGGAACGGCAATCTGGCACTTCTCCCTCTTTACCTTGAGCCCGGCCTCCTGGAACCTGGTCAGCACGGCACGGAGGCGCTCGAACAGCTGCTGGTGTGAGTCTGCAGACACCAAGACGTCATCAAAATATGGTACCACGCCAGGAAGCCCTTGCAGGAGACGCTCCATAAGGCTTTGGAAGATGCCAGGAGCCACACTCACCCCGAACTGCAACCAGCGGCAACGGAATGCCCCCCGGTGGGTGACGATCGTCTGGGCTTCAGCAGTGGCATCATCGACTGGCAGTTGTTGATAGGCTTGGGCAAGGTCCAGCTTAGCGAAGACCTTCCCCTCACCCAGGGAATGCAGCAGGTGTTGGACAACAGGAACCGGATAAGCGTGCTGCGGAAGTGCCTTGTTGATCGTGCACTTGTAGTCAGCGCAGATTCTCACCGACCCATCTGGCTTGACAGGCGTGACGATGGGGGTTTCCCACTTTGCGTGGTCAACCGGCTCCAAAACTCCTTGGGCGATCAGTTTGTCCAGTTGTTCGTCCACCTTAGCCTTGAGCGCAAAGGGAACCCGGCGTGGCTTTAGCTTGATGGGGGCGACTTGTGGATCAAGGCTAAAGGAGATGGGCGTACCTGTATATTGTCCCAAGGTGCCGTCAAAAACCTCGGCAAAGTCTTTGACCAGACCCTCAGTCTCTGCGTTAGAGATGCAGTTGATGCCGGTGACTTCCAGGCCGAGGGCATCAAACCAGTCTAGCCCTAGGAGGCTTGGCCGCTGACCTTCGACCACCACCAACCGGAGCAGGCCCGAAAAATCCTTGAAGGCGATCCGGAACCAGCCAACGCCTACCACGGGAACGTCGTTTCCCTGGTAGTCTCTCAGGTGTACGCGGTGAGAGTCGAGTTGCCTTTTGGACACTCTGGGTACCAGTCTTTTGATGGTGCTCCATGACACGATGGACAGGGCAGACCCGGTGTCGATCTCCATGTCACATGGAGCTCCTTCAATGAGCACCGTGACGTTCAGCTTGCGTCGCGTAGGCGAGTTGGTTTGGCCAATCGTGGTTCCAGACGGGCAGCGGCAGTTGGTGAGAGCGAAACAACTTTCCTTGGCCGACTGGAGTGAAGACTTGAACTTGCGAGTCGATGAAGGGGGGGTGTCAGACGGAGCCGATCGGCAGACCTTAGCGATGTGGCCCCTTCTGGAACACTTCCTACAGATGGCGTCTCTGAATCGACACTTGGCACGGGAATGGTTGCCTCCGCAGCCAGCACATTCCGGTTGGCCCTTGGACTTCTGTTGGAACTTCCTGCGCTCCCGCTTTGTCTGGTGCACGTCATCGTCTTCACTGGAGGATGCCTCATCACTGCTGGCCTCTTCATGATGCACCGGAACTGGCTCCCTAGCAAGACGCGGGCTGCTGGACTTGTGGATCTCCTGGGCGGAGCGTTCAGCAGCTTCTGAGGCCACAGCCTCCTCAATGGCTTTCTGTAGCGTGAGGTCTGGCTTGGCTAGGAGACGCCGTTGCAGATGGATGTCCCGGACCCCGCAGACGATTCGATCCATCAGGGCATCGTCTAAGTCTCGGAACTCACAGTGCATTGCAGCCTGTCGCAGGGCGGTGGTGTAGTTGTTGATTGACTCCCCCTCTGCCTGGTTCCGGTGGTAGAACGCATGGCGGGCAGCAATCTTGGACGGCTTTGGTGCGTAGTGGCTGCGGAGCTTCTCTTGGATCGTGTCCCATGGTGTTTCCTGGACTGCTTCAGGCGCAACCAATGCTCGGGCCGTCTCAAACACCTCAGGCCCACAGAGGCTGAGGAATAGGCCCCGCTTCCGATCCTTTGATACAGCTGTCAGCTCGTTGGCTTGGAGGTAGCAGTCGAACCGAGCGAGGTAGGAGTCCCATGATTCAGATGCTGGCGCAAACGGCGGTAGAGGCACAATTGAAGCCATGATTCCGATGCCGGCGTGAAGGGCGATGGATGGAACACAGTGCTCTAGCCAGAACAGTCAGCTCTGAATTGGTTCTGCCCAGTGATTTCGCTCAGTGATTTCGCTCAGTGATTTCGCTCTGTGATTCAGCTCAGTTCAGAGGCTGGCCGCATCTGGCTGTGCTCTGATGTCCATCCATCCCATCCTTGTCGCCAGTATTAAGTTGTGGGTTGACATAGCAGCCGGCACAGCGATTCCTTCAAGTAGCTCTTTATTAAGGTAAGCTGGAACAGAACTGACTGCGAACAGCTCAGCCGGCCTGTATTTATAGGCAGCCGGCTGTCAACATTGTAACCACAACAGCCCAGAGTTCCCGCCTAAAATAACTGCCGCGGACCTGAGTGAAAACTATCTACAGACCTGAGTGAAAACTATATACAATATCCCCCTGTTGGCCCAGGGTGAAACTACACTACATAACACACTATGTGGCTCCTGGACTGGATTATGGCCCTGTCTGGATCAGGCCCTATCCCAGTTTCTGGCCAGATACCGCCCTCTTCTCCCTCCCACCTTCACTTCTGTGTCCAGTGCAGCTGTCTACCAGCTCCATCTGGTACGCTGGCTGAGACCCTACCTGCCTGCGGACTGTCTCGCCAGAGTGGTGCATGCCCTGGTTGTCTCCCACTTGGACTACTGCAATGTACTCTGTGTGGGGCTACCTTTGAGGGTGACCCAGAAACTGCAACTAATCCAGAATGCGACAGCTAGACTGGTGACTGGGAGTGGCTGCCGAGACCACATAACACTGGTCCTGAAAGACCTACATTGGCTCCCAGTACGTTTCCGAGCACAATTCAAAGTGTTGGTGCTGACCTTTAAAGCCCTAAACGGCCTTGGCCCAGTATACCTGAAGGAGTGTCTCTACCCCCATCATTCAACCCAGACACTAAGGTCCAGCTCTGAGGGCCTTCTGGTGGTGCAAGAAGTGAGGTTGCAGGGAACCAGGCAGAGGGCCTTCTTGGTGGTGGCGCCTACCCTGTGGAACGCCCTCCCATCAGATATCAAGGAAATAAACAACTATCTGACTTTCAGAAGACAACTGAACGCAGCCCTGTTTAGGGAAGTTTTTAATGTTTTATCATGTTTTTGGTGTTCTGTTGGGAGCTGCCCAGATAGGCAGAGTATAGATATTATTATTATTATTACTACTACTACTCTGGTTGCAGTTTAGAGCATCTTCAGAGGGCAAACAGGAGTGATGTGGACATTCAGCAGAATAGCAGCCCAGCGATGGAGACAAATCCAGTTTGCGGTTCCCTTTAGCTGCTTTTCCTTCAAAATAAACGCAGCCAACTTAAACATGCTTAAAAAAACAAAAACAAACCATGGTTAACTCAATGTTTGACCCTGAGCTTTCATGAGTCAAGGATACTCCCTTGATTTCACTTCTAGCATCAATACTGTCAGCTAGAGATGGATGAATCTGCCACTTTTGGTTTCTCTCCATTGCTCACTCTTCCAGTTGCAAGTTTGGTTCTCCACATTTCTGCATCAGCGCAATTCATCAGCATTCCAGTGGAAATTTACTTGCAAATATATTTTTATACCGCTAGATCAGAAGATAGATAAATAATATGCTGCTTACAGCAATGAAAGCATAGAACCATACATTAAAACCAGTTTAAAAAAATAATCCAGAAGTGTTTTCAGCTGTACACAATTATTTCCCATATATTCAATAAACGTTTTCCAATCTTCTCTAAACGTATGTTCTTCTTGTTCTCTTATTCTATATGTTAAGTCTGCGAGTTGCACATGTTCTGTCAACTTAAGTTGCCATTCTTCTTTGATTGGGACCTCGCTTGTTTTCCAATTTTGGGGCTAACAAAACATGGCCCACAGTAGCAGCATACATAAATAACCTTTTTTGACACCTGGGAATTTCAGTCTGAATTATCCCCAACAGAAAGGACTCTGGGTTGTTGTTTTTTACTTCTTCCTCCCCATGCAGTCAATGAACACAGCTAATAACACCAGGAACTATCCATTTCCCTTTCATTGACTCTGTCACTACTGCAAATCGCTTGTTCCTTACTCCTGGCCTCTGACTTCACATTTTGCATCACCACAAGGGTGACTTGTACTAATAGCTAATGACTTCCTCTCTCCTTGCTTACATCTCCTGGCCATTTAAAGGAAATGGGCTTCTAGCTATTATCATTCGACCACCTCATCTTCTGTTTGTTTGGCTGCCAGGCAGAACAAAACTGAAGATACTCTTCTCTCTCTCTCTCTCTCTCTCTCTCTCTCTCTCTCTCTCTGTGTGTGTGTGTGTGTTTGTGTGTTCCACTTTTCCTTCCCTTCCCTTGAGAAATGAAACTAGTCCTAGGCAAAGAAACCACCCCGTCCCAAAACTGGAAAAATAATTCAATTTATCCTGGACCCGATTTAGAAACCAATCAACCCCCATTTGAGTCCATATTCTGTTGGATCTGCACCCCTTTTGCAAAGGCCCCATACCTTTTGGAACTGACCCTAGCCCCACCGGGATGCAGACCCCCTATGGGTGTTAGGTTCCCATCCCAAAACGTTCCCATCCCAGAGACTCTTGCTTGCAAGTCAGGAAGAGACCTTTATTGGAGGTAATAACTTCTTATTTTCTTCATTAGAGATCACTTGTAGCCAAGTAAGATTGTCTTCCATGAACATGGTCTTAACAGTGAGTCTGTAAGTGACTGTGGAGGCCAATTCTGGTTCCACACGTCCTTCCACAGTGGGGACAGTATTTCCCAGTTGTTGGTGTTTATACTACATTTTTTAAGATTTGCCTTGAGAGAATCTTTGAACCTCTGGCATTATGCTTTCCATTTTTAAGTTCGGAATAGAATAGTTGCTTTGGAAGACGATCATCAGGCATCTCAACAACATGACCGGTCCAATGAAGTTGATGTTGAAAAATCTTTGCTTCAACACTGGTGATCTTTGCTTCTTCCAGTACACTGGCATTAGTTTGCCTGTCTTCCCAAGTGATGTGTAAATTTTTTCGGAGACACCGTTGATGGAATCTTTCGAGGAGCTGGAGGTGGTGTTCATAAGTGGTCCACATTTCACAAGCATACAGTAAGGTTGGTATTACAAGAGCTTTGTAAACAAGCATTTTGGTTTCCCTGCAAATGTCCTGGTCCTCAAATACTCTGCACTTCAATTAGGAGAAAGCTGCACTGGCAGAGCTCAGGCGATGCTGGATTTTGGCGTCAATGTAGAAAGATAAGTGCCCAGGTAGGAAAAGTGATAGACACTTTCCAACATTACACCATTGAGTTGGATTTGTGGTGCTGCAGAGGGGTTGTTTTATGCTTGTTGGTGCAGCACTTTGGTTTTGGGATGTTGAGCGATAGGCCAAGCTTTTCGTAAGCTTCTGCGAAGCTATTTAGGATGGCTTGGAGGTCATCCTCTGAGCATGCCCACACTATGTTGTCATCAGCATACTGAAGCTCTATGATGGAAGTTACTCGACAGGAAGCACAAAGTCCACATGTCAAGGTTCCATCCATAACTGAATGGAAGCTAGGAAGCTGTCCCAACAAGTTGACATACCCCTTCCCACCAAGCATTTAAAGATGAGGTGGGGGAGGCTCACCCATGGGACTCTTTTGCCCTACGAGTCTGCTGTGCACTCACACACATGTCCACTGTGATGGGTGCATCTGATCCTATCTACAAAGGCAGTACCTGCTTCGTGGTGACAAGACTGTCTTCTGCTCTTCTGACTCCAGCTCTGATGCCTCCTCCTCCTTACTGGTTAACATCTCCTCTCTTTCCCTGGTGAGGATACTGTGCTCTGCAGAAGAGGTAGGAGAGAAAGATGGCAGTTGTCGCCCAAAACATCTGTATGGGAGCAAGTTGGTGAAGGCTGATTTTTGAGAAGGGTAAATTGACTTTTTCTTTAAAAAGCATCTTAAAAAGCAGAGACATCACCTTGCCAACAAAGGTCCATATAGTTAAAGCTATGGTTTTCCCAGTAGTGATGTATGGAAGTGAGAGCTGGACCACAAAGAAGGCTGGTCGCCGAAGAATTGATGCTTTTGAATTATGGTGCTGGAGGAGACTCTTGAGAGTCCCATGGACTGCAAGAAGATCAAACGTATCCATTCTGAAGGAAATCAGCCCTGAGTGCTCACTGGAAGGACAGATCATGAAGCTGAGGCTCCAATACTTTGGCCACCTCATGAGAAGAGAAGACGCCCTGGAAAAGACCCTGATGTTGGGTAAGATGGAGGGCACAAGGAGAAGGGGACGACAGAGGACGAGATAGTTGGATAGTGTTCTCGAAGCTAACAGCTTGAGTCTGACCAAACTGCGGGAAGCAGTGGAAGACAGGAGTGCCTGGCGTGCTCTGGTCCATGGGTTCACGAAGAGTCGGACACGAGTAAACAGCAACAAAATTGACTTTTCACATGGATTTTGCAAAGCAGCTTTGAGGTGAAGGGAAGAGGGACTGAGGCTGGTCCGTTATGTGGAGCCACTCCAGGGACACAGTCAGGGAAAAAAAAACCTTTAGCGGTTTTACTTTCTGAATATGATTGCAGAGCAAATGGTGCTGAAAGGGACGCATGAATCCTCAAACGAGTTTAATTTCTGCCATTAGGAATAAACGTGGCTAAAGAAGTAACTGATTTATTTCAATGTCCAACGAGCCACTCCAATTACAGAAAAGCAAATCGCCAGAGAAAACTGGCAGCCGTAATTAAGTAAGCACAGTAATTAAAAATGTTTCCCAAGATATCCGATACGTGACACCCTCACCAGGCGTTGTGCTGATTTTTTTCTTTCTATTCCTGATTCCAAGTAAATGGCATCTCCAGCGTTGCCATGGTTACAGATGCAGGGAACAAGAAAAGCTGTGATGAGTCTCATTGCACAGTGACCTTGTGGAGCTCTGAGTATAATGGTTTAGCAAAATTTGTATTGCAAAGAGCCTAAAATGTTTTGTTTACATACAAAAATATGTGTATTGGGGAAAATGCATTGTTTTAAAGTTCTGTAGATGTTTCTTAATTTCTGAAATAACTTGTGCTAATGTCTCAAGCACAAGGCATCAGTGACCTCTGCTCTGAAAGCCTCTATCCCATGGATAGGCAAACTAAGGCCCAGGGGCTGGATCCGACCCAATCGCCTTCTAAATCCAGCCTGCGGATGGTCCGGGAATCAGCGTGTTTTCACATGAGTAGAATGTGTCCTTTTATTTAAAATGCAACTCTAGGTTATTTGTGAGGCATAGGAATTCATTCATCCCCCCCCCCCCAAATATAGGTCCCTGCAGTCTGTCTCTAATCTCAGTTGTGTAGACAGGGGCAGGTGGAGGATGCGGGAAGAGGAGAAATTCAGCTCACATTTAAAGGTGAAATTCCTCAATTTGCACTTTCCAAAATGCTGCAGGAACCGAAACATAGCCGCCCTTTGAAATTCACACTTCTCCAAATTTTTCAGTGAACGTCTGCATTTTTAATGTGCAGGGGAAAAAGGGAATATGCTGGAGTGAAATGAGCTTATAAAGGTACATATTAGTGAACAGTTTGAAAGCACGTCAAAGTGCAAGTAGATAAATAGGTACCGCTCCGGCAGGAAGGTAAACAGCATTTCCGTGCGCTGCTCTGGTTCACCGGAAGCGGCTTAGTCATGCTGGCCACATGACCCGGAAGCTGTACGCCGGCTCCCTTGGCCAATAAAGTGAGATGAGCACTGCAACCCCAGAGTCGGCCACGACTGGTCCCTTTACCTTTACCTTTAATATACAGAAATGCATTCTGTTTGGGGAAATTGCACGATAACATGTAAAACATTAGGAGAAAATTGTGCAAAAATACTTACGGATTTTCACGAGGATTTAAAAAGACTAAATCAGATACTGATGTGGAAATGTTGTAGCAAACTGAACTTAAGAGTGCCAAAACAAGTAACTGAGAAAATCTGAGATTGATGCATTTGCCCACCTGTAACGGTGAATGTGGAAATGCACAAAGTGATGGCTTAGCCACCCCAAGTAACCATGGAGCTTCACTGTTCAGGGAACGATGGTTTGCTAAAGGCTGGAGATAATAATAATGGGGGGCAGAGGTCTTCATTATACTCTGCTGTGAGCTTTGTGGGGGAATCTGGCTGGTCCATTGTCAATGGGCTGACCATTGAACTGTTTTGGGGGGACAGGGGGCAAGCAGGTGTGGGAGACTCCCTGGTCCTGAATGGGGTAACTGTGACCCTGAAGGACCAGGTGTGCAGCCTGGGAATCATTTTGGACTCACAGCTGTCCATGGAGGCGCAGGTCAATTCTGTGTCCAGGGCAGCTGTCTACCAGCTCCACCTGGTACGCAGGCTGAGACTCTACCTGCCCGCGGACTGTCTCACCAGAGTGGTGCATGCTGTAGTTATCTCTCGCTTGGACTGCTGCAATGCGCTCTATGTGGGGCTACCTTTGACGGTGACCCGAAAACTACAACGAATCCTGAATGCGGCAGCTAGACTGGTGACAGGGAGTGGCCGCCGAGACCATATCACACCGGTCCTGTGCCAAGGGCCTTCTGGTGGTTCCCTCACTGTGAGTTGTGAGGTTACAGGAACCCAGGCAGAGGGCCTTCTCGGTAGTGGCACCTGCCCTGTGGAACGCCCTTCCATCAGATGTCAAGGAAATAAACAACTATCTGACTTTTAGAAGACATCTGAAGGCAGCCCTGTTTAGGGAAGTTTTTAATGTCTGATGTTTTATTGCATTTTTAATATTCTGTTGGGAGTGGCTGGGGAAGCCCAGCCAGATGGGCAGGGTATGAATAAATTATTATTATTATTATTATTATTATTATTATTATTATTATTATTAATAATAATATTAAGTAATCCAGGTTACATAACTTCCATGGTCAGAGTGATCTGACAGATTTTCTTAAATCGCTTACTCATTCACGGAGCAATCCTACACATGCCGAATGTTCCTAATGTTGGGATATCAGCTCTGCTCAAGGCATGATGGATAATAGCAACAATTGGGAAAAGATAGACATAACATTTTACAAGGACAGGAAGAAACAATACGGACAGAATAAATGTCACACACAATGATAGAGTATGAGATCTTCCCTTGTAGTCTTATAAATCATTTAATGTGTCGACACGAATAAAAGTTATAAATATTGCAGCTGTTGTATAAGGGATTATGATGATGATGACTGGAATGTAATTGAAATCAATAAGATTTGGGAATGCAGAAATAAATAAAATCATCAAAATCATCAATTCTAGCATGTGGGGGACCACCTTATCTAAATTATATAATTTGGTATTTGAATGATTGATATTAGTAATTGTAATTGGCATTGTTATAATGAGGCTATTGTTGGATTATAATGGAAAAATTAATAAAAATAATTATTAACAAAAAATCCTACACATGCCTACACAGTAGTCAACCACCATGAGTTCAATGGGACTTACTCCCAGGTGAGTGTGCACAGCCTCAATCATATATCTGTTATAAGAATTCTAAGGTCCCAAATATGAAATAAACGTTCATAAATGTATAAGGGAAACACATACATAAGTATATAAACCACATGTCTGAAATAGTACAGGAGAGTAAACCTGAAGCCATTTTGACTCTCCCAAACTGACTTCAATATATTTCTCTGCAAGGAGGGAGGAATTGGGGAAAGCCCTCCCCTTGTCTTTTTGCTTGCAAATCCTGTCTTAAGGGTGTATTTGTGTATGAATAGGGTGAGCCTGTGACCTGGATTCAGGAACTAAAAGTATTTATCATCACAAAAGAATGGCCAGACTGCCCAGGTAAAGCAATCAGTGACCATTGTCACATATCCTAGCAGACAGGATTTCTGCTGTAGACCGCCTCCTTCTGTGGTGTATGTATGATGTTTTGGGGGGTTGGTCTTGAGCTACAGGGTGGGCAATTTCAAAAGTCTGTATAAGGGCTTGTGCATCATTGTTCAGGGTTCTCCTCCCTCCTGTGTGTGGTGAGTGGGGACCCTGTTGCAACAGTTAATAAAGATCAGGTTTACTAGCCTGTTTGCTTCTCAATATACTCTGGCTGGCCTCTGTTATTTTCTCCTACCAATAGGGAACCCACTTAAGGACTTTATATGGGCTCCTGGATACCCTATAAGGGAAAAGGAGCTGTTTTCCCCCCTATAACATATCCTTCCATTTCTAAGAATGTTGCTTCCTAGCAGCATTCTTCCATTAATAATTAATAATTAATAATTAATAATTAATAATCAATAATTAATAATTAATAATTAATAATTAATAATTAATAATTAATAATTAATAATTAATAATTAATAATTAATAATTAATAATGTGTGCTGCTGTTGTTCAGTTTCTTGTGAGCGGCATTTAAATCTCTGATTTATACTGGAGCTCCTCAGATGTCAGTAGGGGGCATCGTTGCCTATAATCATTTCCCCACCCATTGCATTGTGATTTCTGCCATTAATGCAAGGACACGAGAGACACTCGCGTGGCAGTTTTGGAGCCTAGTTCTCTAATCCCTATAAGCATAATCAGGCAGGTGTGGTAAATGAAATAGCGCTCATTGACATGAAGAAGGATTTCAAAAAGCGAGGGGTGTTTAAGGTCTGGCTTACCTGCACGCTTTGAAAAAGGAAAGACTCTTTGATCCCAATGCCCTAATGTAATGGAATAAAGCTGGAATAAAGCCATGGACCCCATTTTCTTCTCCTTCCCCTCTTGTATCTCTTGTTTCCATATCTAGACTGTAATCTCCTTCAAGCAGAGTCCTCTGTTTTCCTTCTTTGTGGAGTCCCATGTGCATGGACATAATAATAATAATAATAATAATAATAATAATAATAATAATAATAATAATACAGTCAAACCTCATTTGTCGAACGTAATCCATTTGGCTTCCGAAATGTTCAACAACCAATGCACGACTTCTGATTGGTTGCAAAAGCTTCCCGCACTCTTGCACGTTGGACGTTTGGCTTCAGAAAAACGTTCGAAAACCGGAGCATTTACTTTTGCGTTTTTGTCGTTCAGGAGCCGAAACGTTCCAAAACGGAGGCGTTCAGGATCCGAGGTTTGACTGCAATAGCCTTTTTCCTTTTCCTTTTTAACATTGTACATCTTTTACAACTCAGTCCGAAGAACACTGGCTGCAAGCCAGAGGTAAGGCAACGCAACACTAGGGTAACTCTCTCATTGAGGAAAGTGCCCCACCAGCTCACAATTCATATATCCAATGAGTTGGGATGCGGGTGGTGCTGTGGTCTAAACCACTGAGTCTCTTGGGCTTGATGAGCGGAAGGTCAGCAGTTCGATTCCCCGCGACGGGGTGAGCTCCCACTGCTCTCTCCCAGCTCCTACCAACCTAGCAGTTCGAAAGCACACCGGTGCGGCGTGAAGAGAAACGGCGTTTCCATGCGCTCTGATTTCCTTCACGATGGTTTAGTCATGCTGGCCACATGACCCGGAAAGCTGCCTGTGGACAAACGCTGGCTCCCTCGGCCTGAAAGCGAGATGAGCGCCGCAACCCCTACAGTCGCCTTTGACTGGACTTAACTGTCCAGGGGTCCTTTACCTTTACCTTTTATATCCACTGAGGAGACAGCCTTTTTAATTTTGGCACAAAGCTCAATGTTTCAGCCTTTGTTTTGTCAATGGGATATGATTCCATATAGGATCTCCGGCTGCAAGGAGTTTTTATCGATCAGTTATAAGAAAGCCAAACAAAGCAGATGGGGATTATATATATCAGGAATGTCCAACTCCCAAGAGGCTGTGATCTACTCACAGAATAAAAAACTGGCAGTGATCTACCCATTTTGGTAGATCAAAGTTGTTGAGCTTTTTTTTAGGGAGGAACAGAGGAACAGCAAATACTTATGCTTTGGGGAGGAAGGACTACAACAACAAAAAAAGATAAACAATTAGTAAGTCATCCCACCAGCGGAAACTCCGTCTTCCATTCTTGAATTCCCGCACCCCTGTGCGCAGAAATGAGCCTGCAATCGACTTATAACAACCGGGGGCCAATCTGTCAATCGCAGTCGACCTGTTGGACATCCCTGATATATATGGTCACTCCTCTTCAGAGCTGATCTGCTTTGAATGCTCCTTTTCATACTTGCATCTGGAAGAAATTAGCAGGGAAAAGATAGATCTTCTCTTCATAGATCCATATGTCTAGGGAAGTACAGATTTTGTTGGATTCTGCTTGAGGTATGCCCTTTTAAAGTGGCTAATTTATTGTGCCTGTAAAAATCAGAGAGAAATTCTTGTTTTCCTAGTGGATTTCCATATGTATGCATGAACTCCTGTCCCAATCTGCAGGCGTTCTCCTGATACAACCCTTTCTTTTATTAAAAAAAGATGCACAGTGGGGTGCGAGGAAAAATAGAAAGAGTCTCAGCTGGTACTTTAAAGACTGCGTGTTTCACGCCGTCTGCCTTCCTCATTATGACAATATCATAGGTATGTCCTCCTATTTTTTTAAAAAAAGAAAAACACGGTTAAGGAATAAAAAAATGCTAAGCAGTACAGCTCTTGCATGGAAACCAAGGGAGAAAATACATTTTCTTTTTAATTTGAACACCTTTTTATGTACAGTCATACCTCGGAAGTCGAATGGAATCCGTTCCAGAAGTCCGTTCGACTTCCAAAATGTTCGGAAACCAAGGCATGGCTTCTGATTGGCTGCAGGAAGCTCCTGCAGCCAATCAGAAGCTGCAGAAGCCACGTTGGACGATCGGGCTCTAAAGAACGCTTGCAAATCAGAACAGTCGCTTCCGGGTTTGTGGCGTTCGGGAGCCAAAACATTCAACTCGCAAGGTATTCGGGATCCAAGGTACTGTATTAATAAAACTCTTAATGCTTTTATCTGTAGGTTATTGGGCACTGGAATAATATTGGACAGAAGCTGAAAGGACCTGGAAAGGAGACTCCAAACATACCATTTATCTAAAGTACACACTTCTCCAAGATTCCCGGGAATTGTAGTTTTGTAAAGGTGCTGGGAAATGTAGATGTGTGCAGAGGGTAAACTACACTTCCCATGATTCCTGTTGTGGGTTTGGGCGCTTTAAATGTGCTTCCAAAGTAGGGTGGGCATGTAGCCTAAGGGTGGGGTCTTGTTCTTGCCAAAACAATACATTTATAGTGTGAGCCTATGCATGCCTGTTCAGAAGATAGTTCTACTATCTGCTACTATTCTGTTCTTGTTCTTGTTCTGTTTATTTTATATTTTATTTTATTTTATTTTATTATTTTATTTTATTTTATATACCACCCTATACCCGGAGGTCTCAGGGCAGTTCACAGAAAAATCACAAAGATCACGGTATATATCTCCTGAGCCAGGGGTCAGCAAACTTTTCCAGCAGGGGGCCGGTCCACTGTCCCTCAGACCTTGTGGGGGGCCAGACTATATTTTTTTGGGGGGAATGAACAAATTCCTATGCCCCACAAATAACCCAGAGATGCATTTTAAATAAAAGGGCACATTCTACTCATGTAAAAACACGCTGATTCCCGGACTGTCCGCGGGCCGAATTTAGAAGGCGATTGGGCTGGATCCTGCCCATGGGCCTTAGGTTGCCTATGCATGTCCTGAGCAGATAGAGATGTGTACTGATGTAATGTGACCTTTAAAAAAGAAAGAAAAGAAAAGGATAATTCTGTAACACAAAACAATAAGGATTCTGGAAATCCCAGGCTGATCTACCCCTTGAGACATGGTTCAACAATATCTGGGACGTGGCTATTTCAGAGCAACTAACTGGGCTTTAGGGATGAGGATGGTGCTGTGGGTTAAACCACAGCGCCTAGGACTTGCTGATCAGAAGGTTGGCAGTTTGAATCCCCGCGAGGGGGTGAGCTCCCGTTGCTCGGTCCCTGCTCCTGCCAACCTAGCAGTTCGAAAGCACATCAAAGTGCAAGTGGATAAATAGGTACCACTCCGGCGGGAAGGTAAACGGCGTTTCTGTGCGCTGCTCTGGTTCGCCAGAAGCGACTTAGTCATGCTGGCCACATGACCCGGAAGCTGTACGCCGGCTCCCTCGGCCAATAAATCGAGATGAGCGCTGCAACGCCAGAGTTGGTCACGACTGGACCTAATGGTCAGGGGTCCCTTTACCTTTACCTTTAACTGGGCTTTGAAGACTCGCAGAAGGTGTTATAAGGAGAGACACCTTTGATGAAACCTGATTTTTTTTATATGCAAGGGATGTAGGTAGCAAATTTCTCCCACCAATTTTGCAAACATGTCTGCGGAGAGCCTTACATTGACCGTTCATGTCTTAAGATCATGCAAAACGATGCAATGATTTCAATGCTATATTTATTCATTCTTTTTCTCGGGAGACTGCATTAAATTTTATTTAATCAATTGTTTTTCCGTAACAAAGGGCAAAAAAAAGAAAAAAAGAAAAGGAGGTTGTTGCTAATGTCAATCATCGAGGAAGGCGCTGAAGAGACTAACAGACTGCTCCTAAAATGCTCATAATCCTGCGATAGATAGTAACAGATGAGCTAAGCAGAGTAGCTAACTTGCTAGAGTGGCTTTTGAAACATGAGCAACTGTGCGGAATCAGTAAAGTGTGAAAATCTGGTCGCTACATAAATTATCGGCAGCGCTTGTGTCAATTACAGACTGTGCTGTAAGGAGGAGATGGGGAATAATCCTGACAACGAGGCCACATTAGCATCGTGTGCATATTCAAATCCATCATCTCTGGTCTGGCTAAGGGGGAATTAATGTCAACAAGAGGAGATTATTCATTGTCATTGCTCCCAGATCTGGAAGTGCTCAAGTGATGACGGTTATGTGGCTTTGTTTGGATTATTGTGCGACTACTGCCATCTGTCCCTTTGGCAAAATGAGCTCGAGGTGAATGCTGTACCTGAATTCCTCCAGCTTCTCCTTGGGCCTATGCCTCAGCTGCCCCTTTAGATGGCCCTGAAATTAACCCACAAATAGGGATGGCTGACTCTGCACACCATTTAAGTGTCCCATTGAATACTGGAGCTCAACGACAGCCACAAGGATGCTTCTAGCCCAGAGATGGAAGGACGACAAAGACCCTACCAGAGAAGAATGGTAGGCCAAACTGATGGAGTTTTCAGAGACGGGGGAAATGACCGGGAAAATCAGAAACCAGGGAGATCAAAGTTTTAATAAAGAATGGGGGGAAATAATACTGTGTTTGGGAGACCACTGCAAACAATTGAACTCATTGTTGTTGTTGTTTAGTCGTTTAGTCATGTCCGACTCTTCGTGACCCCATGGACCAGAGCACGCCAGGCACTCCTGTCTTCCACTGCCTCCCGCAGTTTGGTCAAACTCTTGCTTCAAGAAAGCCACTTCCGGCCTGCCCAGGAGGTGGGGTTGCGGGCTTCACGCCCACCCCCCACGTGAGCGGGGGCTGGTTTCAGCCCCCGCGAGAGCAGGGGAATCCCGGCCGTGTCCGCCGATCAGCAGTAAAGGACACTAAACATTTCATGTACATGAGACCAACCGTCTCGGGTCCATTCCTTATACATTTGGATGGCTCCTGCCTTGCATGGCATCAGTCCACGTGCATTATGCAAAGGGAGATTGCTGCCTGCGGTTTATCCTCAGCTGAATTCGCGGCTAACTCCTTTAGGATTGGGGCCGCCACCACAGCACTGCATTTGGGACTCTCAACTGAAAGGATGAAGGATTTGGGGGCAGTGGAAGTCTGATGCATTTAAGGGATATATTCGTAAGACCTTGTGATTGTTCACAGTATACTTGACCTGGCTTCGTTACCTTCTTTTGCTTTCAGGTGACGTTGTGGTGCACAGGTGACGTTGTGGTAAGGGATTGGTTTCAGGCATGAGAGTATTGGCGGCGAGCGATTGCTCGTGTGGCGGTAGGCATTGGTAAGAAGGGGTTAACAGGATGTGGGGGGGGAGGAACGCCATCACCTCCCCCCAGTGAGCGAAGGGTGGTTCGTTAAAGGGGGGCGTGGCCCTGTCCGAAGCCTATGGAGGTGTGGGCCAAAGGCACGCCCCCGAGCGGTGACCCAGGGGAGCTCCTAGTCGACGTGCCTCGGCAGGAGACTCCCCCGATATAGTGTTAACCCTTCCCCGTGTCTCCAGCAAATGGGCTGGAGCCGGATAGTCGTTAGGACCAATGCCTAAGCCAATGCCTCTCATTCCTGAATTCAATAAAGTTGTGGCCTAATTCGCCCATTTAACCTTAAACTATGGTGTCTCGTGTCTTTATTTATCCTGGTGGGGGGCGGGAACTCGCCACGCAACACTGTCCAACCATCTCGTCCTCTGTCGTCCCCTTCTCCTTGTGCCCTCCGCCTTTCCCAGCATCAGGAACACGGATATACCCCCCTCTATTTCTCTAGGGTTATGTAACAGTGAAGGACTGCTGTCAGTTTATTGCTCATGAGAAATCATTAAAAGTGATTGTCTGATGAAACCTAGAGCTGTTTGATCATTTCTTAGAAAAATTGCAGGAGGGGGAGAGAAAATGTCTTGTTGCACTTCAAAGACTAACACGGAAGACGGTGGGGTTTTGATGCAACGTGCTAACATACAGGCATCGCCGCCCCCCCAGAAATGATTAGAATACAGTGGTACCTCGGGTTAAGAACTTAATTCGTTCTGGAGGTCCCTTCTTAACCTGAAACTGTTCTTAACCTGAGGTACCACTTTAGCCAATGGGGCCTCCCGCTGCCACCGCACGATTTCTGTTCTCATCCTGAAGCAAAGTTCTTAGCCCGAGGCACTATTTCTGGGTTAGCGGATTCTGTAACCTGAAGCGTCTGTAACGGGCTTTGCTAATTATCAGACCTTTCCCAAAAATCCACCCAGCAATAGCTTGTCAGTGCAGGAGGGCAATTTCACTTGGGGGCTTCCAGCCTTATTATGTATTAGCAGCCTAGATCCCGACATAAATATATTCTATCAAAGCACCTGTGATGTTCAGTCGGGTGGGAGAGGAGGAATGCACAGCTATTAAAAACTTAGTTTTCCCCAGATGCGCATCAACTGATCAGGGGCAAAGACTTCAGCAGTTAAAGCCTGACATTAATTTGCTGGAAGGATGCTTAACAATCGTATCACCTTGGGACGATCCCATTATGCAGACAAACACCAGCTAATATGAGCCGATGACGCAAGCCCCCTCTGATTGTTATTCTTATACCGTTATAGGGCAGCAGGCGGAGCTTTCTTAGATTTATTGATGATGTGCAAAATTCCTCCTTGCTATGAGGCTGACTTTGACCCACAAGATTCGCCAGGTGAAATATGAACGTCAGGACAGAGGGATTTGGGGGTGGTCCGAATGGGGCCTGTTCCCAGCACACAGTCAGGTCAGACGCAAACCAAGGGAGAGAACCTCCCTGGCGTGACCAGGGGCAAACTTTGGTCATCTTTCTTTATATATACTGTGGTACCTTGGTTCTCAAACTTAATCCATTCCGGAAGTCTGTTCCAAAAATATTATGCCTGAGTGTATCCTTTCAACTTGACAGCTCAGGGAAGTTACCTAGCTTTAAAAACAATATAAAATTAACTCCTTTGCCAGTTTCCTGCATTCCAAAGCTATTTCCCCCTTGAAAAAGGACTCCAGGAAGTTCCCAGAGGTGACAATTGCTGAGCTGATTGTTGGCCAAGGAAAGCCTAATCCCATCACCAGACTTGCCAAGGGGTCCAGACATGCAAAGGAAGTTCTATTGTACTTTGGGTGGTGGGACTTCAGAGGTGTTTGCCTATGCTAATCTTATACCTGAGTCTTGCCCTGATATGTCTGCTTTTGCCACTGCTAATGTTTTAGTGTTTGTCCAGTCTTCCAATAGGAACCTGACATAGTGAGCCTCTGATTTTCCTGGGAAAGGTACCAGCAAAGGTAGTATCACTTCAGCCCTGGCACAGTGCAACAAAATATGTTTTATGGAATCGATGTCTTGAGCACACGAGCAAAGTCTGTCCTGGTAGGGAACTCCTCTCAACCTGCCATCCAACACTGCAGAAAGAAAAATAAAAAAAATCCTTCCAGTAGCACCTTAAAGACCAACTAAGTTAGTTCTTGGTATATACACTATCTGAAGAAGTGTGCATGCACACGAAAGCTCATACCAAGAACTAACTTAGTTGGTCTTTAAGGTGCTACTGGAAGGAATTTTTTTTATTTTGACTATGGCAGACCAACATGGCTACCTATCTGCAACTGCAGAAAGAAAGACGTTTAGTCTGGCTTTGGTGAAAAGCCTTCAATAGTTTGGTACTGTCAGGTTTTTAATGTAAGATGTTAACTTAAAGACGTGCCCATATTGTACTCCTACTGCCAGCGGACTGCAGACTGCAAGATTGCCAAGGTTAAACTAGTGTAACCCCTGTCTACCCCTCCCCTTTGGTGACATGTCAGTGATGTAGCAATGATGCTGTACGAGCTGTAATCTGGGATATGGTGGGAAAGTTTTAAAAGTCTTTGTCACCCCATCCGCGGGGCTCAAAATTCCTCTCTGAACCTGTTGCGCAATAAACTTTGGTCTACAGCTGTTTGCTCCGTTGATGGCTGGACTCCTTTCTTTATTCCGCAGGGACCGGCGGGCTCTGCCCAAAGAGCTGGGTGACTGAGCAGCCTCACACCTAGATTTTCCCGTAACAGTGGGGGTTTCATAAAATCCTAGAATTGTAGAGTTGAAAGGGACCCCAAAGGGTCATCCAGTCCAACAGTGAAGGAATTATTATTTTGCCCAACGCGGAACTCGAATCCACGACCCTGAGATTAGGAACCTGCGACTGAAACCAGGCGCAATGGCTCAAGTCCGCTCGCGTCATGCATTACTCCGGGAAGAAAGAGACGTGTGGACCCCATGCAATGTTTGGCCCACTCTCTGCCTTCTGCACGCGCTCGACAGGATTCATCTTGCAAACAGATCTCTCCCCCTCCCCCCGCACTCCTTTCCTTAGAAGAAAGCCGACTGGCTTTAATGATCCGGCCTTTCCCCAGCTTCCTCCCTCCCGTCCTGCCTGCAGCAGAAATACCTCTCTCCACCCCCACCCCCCGCTTCCCACCATTAAAGGAAAAAAAAGGGCAGCCCCCGACCCGCCTCCCCAGGTCACCTCCCCCGATGGTCAAGGGAGGAGCGGCCTGTCCATCACCGAAAGGGGCGGAGCTAGAGGATCCGGATCTCCTCCCTGCCTTCCCTCCCTCCCTCCCTCCTTCCTTCCTTCCCTCCTTCTTTCTCTCCCCTTTCCAAGTTCCCGCTCCTCCCTCCTTCGCGCGAACCGTCCCGTCGCTCCTGCTCGGCGCCAGGGGGGGGGGCGGGGGGGCTAATTCGGTGCCAAGGAGGATTGCTCAGCCGGCATCGTGCTCCCGAATCGGGAGAGAGGAGGAGGAGGAGGAGCCGCCGCCGCAAGAACTGCTGCAGTGTCCTAGGAAGGAAAAGCAGCGTCGGCAGGGGGTGAGGTTTGGCACCTGGCCGGTAGAGGGAGCTGCAGGGCATTTGGGGGTGGGGGTGTGGGTGGCAGAAGCTGCAAATGGATGGTTTGCATGATCAATGCCCAAACCCGCGCGCAGGAGTTCCAGAATGGAACGTTGATCATCTCTGGACGTTCCATAAAACGCGCAGAGAAATCCTCCCCCCGCTCCTGTTAGACACCCTCCGTCGCTTCTATGGCGTTCTGACTGCAAGATCCTGATTCGAGGGCAGAATATTCCGATTTATTCATTTATTTCGCGTGCTTGTGTGTGTTCGTATGCGTGAGATTTTGGTGCTAGCGATGCTCCAGCACAGGCTCTTAAAGAGAACGCGGTTTTACGCACAGGAAGCGGAGATATGTCCAATTGATCAGGCCAAGTGCGGGATCGGGGTAAGTTTTAGATGGCTGATGAATGATAAGGGCTTTCTTTCTCCGTGATAGATGGATGGATAGATAGACAGACAGACAGACAGTGCTTTTTCTGGGGGGGACGAAGGGGTACACATACCCCCTAATCATTTTGTGAATCTTTGTGCTTTTGTCCATTTACTGTATTTAATTTTCCCAATTTGAACTATAAAATGGTAATTTTCTTGAGTGAAAATGAGGGTACCCCTAAACATTTTTAAGGTGGGAAAGCACTGGATAGATAGATAGAAAGATAAGAGTGCTTTTTTCTGGGGGCACGCAGGGGTACACATACCCCTAAACATTTTGTGAATCTAAGTTTGGCCTCATATTTCAATATGAGTAGGAAAATGAGAGTACCCCCGAAACACTTTTTAAGAAAAACAGCACCGGGTAGGTAGGTAGATAGATTTTATTTAATCTTTATTTTTTTATAATTTGATACAGTTTTCTGTTTCACAATTTTGAATGCTCATTTAAACATCCCTAAAATATCAATGACTTCCCTTCTTTTCTTTTCATGGTTCATTTGGCATACCATATATCCCTGCCTATTTTACACGAACCAAACCATTCAGTATTCCGTTATTACATCCATCAAAACTTATTTACCCTGCTGAATTTATCTTAATGCTGCCAACAATAGATGGATGGTGCTTTATGACATTTAGGAAATGTCAGCAACCCAGTGCTGCTTCTGAACCGGGGAAGGAATATTAGTGTAGATCTCTTATCCCCCGCAGGGTTCCTTCCCTACGTTGGATCTGAAATTTCACTTGAGTGTAACCTTCTGTCCTTTCAGGGTTGGGGGAATAGGGTCTTAAAAACTACCTATATTGTAGTACATGAGTAGGCAAACTAAGGCCCGGGGGCTGGATCCGGCCCCATCGCCTTCTAAATCCAGCCCATGGATGGTCCGGGAATCAGTGTGTTTTTACATGAGTAGATATACCGTCCAAACCTGATTTGAAGTCCATACCACGATGTTGGTTTCATAATTTTTGACCTGGCATTATATTGCAAATCACGTGTGCGTTACGCAAAAAAGCACAATGGGGGGGGCACTGTGAAGCCGGCCAAGGCTTCTACATAGCTCCATCCTTATTTCAGACATTGTGATATATCAGTATATTGCGGTGTTTAAGGTAAAGGTAAAGGGACCCCTGACCATTAGGTCCAGTCGTGACCAACTCTGGGGTTGTGGCGATCATCTCTCTTTATTGGCTGAGGGAGCCGGCGTGCAGCTTCCGGGTCATGTGGCCAGCATGACAAAGCCGCTTCTGGCAAACCAGAGCAGCACACGGAAACACCGTTTACTTTCCCGCCGGAGCGGTACCTATTTACGGATCTACTTGCACTTTGACGTGTTTTCGAAGTACTAGGTTGGTAGGAGCAGGGACCGAGCAACGGGAGCTCACCCCGTGGCGGGGATTCAAACTGCCAACCTTCTGATCGGCAAGTCCTTGGCTCTGTGGTTTAACCCACAACGCCACCCGCGTCCCATTGCGGTGTTTACCGTATTTTTCGCCCTATAGGACACACTTTCCCCCCTCCAAAAATGAAGGGGAAATGTGTGTGTGTCCTATGGGGCGAATGCAGGCTTCAGGAGAGCCACAGCGCCAGCCCCACAAGGTCGGGGGACAGCGGGGAGGCGGAACGCCGGCATCCCGCTGTCTCCTGATGTGGTTTGGAGGCTGACGGTGGGGAGACGCGTGCTTCTTCCCGCCGCCAGCCCCGCAAGCTCCGGGGACAGCTGGGAGGCGCAGACCTGGTCTCCAGGCGGGCGGCAGGGAGAAGAGCGCTTCTCCCCGCTGCCAGCCCCACAAGTGCCTGGGGGGGAAATAACATTTTTTTCCTTTATTTCCCCCCAAAAAAACTTGGTGCGTCCTATGGGCCGGTGTGTCCTATGGGGCAAAAAATATGGTAACTGGTGATATATCACAAAGTTGAAAACCAGCCCTACCCACAAGTAAAACACCAGTCTGCAAGGGCCCAGAGATTCACATTTGTTTCCAAGCGCTTGTTCAGAAGTAAGTTATGCCGGAGCTGTTGTACTCTAAAGCTATTCTTTTCAAAGCATCCGACACAACCTTGGACGACATTGTGAGATGTGATTAAGAGCAGGCTCCCAGTCTTGTTCTTGTGTGTCTCGTGACCGGGACAGAGAGGCAGAGTGCTCACTCACCTTTTCTAATTTCTTGTGGGGGTATCTGGGTACAGAAAATTATCTGATGGCCTATGGATTGCTCCTCTATATTTTACAGACCTCCCTCTGTCTAGTTACCCCTCACAAGCCTTCCATCTCACTTACCTGAGAGTAAGCCCCTCTGAAATCCATGGCACTTATTCCTGAGTAAACATGCATACAGATGCACTGTAAAGTACTCAACTGGCGTGGGGGGGGGAGAATATCAATACAAATAACTGCTTTAAAAAAAGAAGAATTAACTATCATATGCAGTAGCCTAAACAAGAGATGTTAACATTGATTTTATTGATCTCTCTTCACCATCCAAGGTCAGAAAGCCATGAACAATAAAGGGAGCAAAAAGCTGGTGAGAGATAAGAAAATATTTAATAATGTTGCTGTGAAGTGTATTTATTACCCTGTATTACTTTGGGCTGCCTAGGAAGAGTTGTACCTCAACACTACAGTACTGTGTTTCCAAACTGAACTACAATTCCCATCATCCCTGACCACTGATCCTGCTAGCTAGGGATGATGGGAGTTGTAGTCCAACAACACCTGGAGACCAAAGTTTAGAAAACACTGGTGTAGCACGTCCTCTGCATGCAAAAGATGGCAGATCCAGTTCAGAAAATCTTCAGGTGAGGTTCAGAAAGACCCTTGTCTGAAACCCCACAGAGCAACTGCCTATCATTATAGACAACACTGAGTTAAGAAGATGGTCCGACTGATAGAAGCTGACTTCTAGTTTTCCATAGCATGTGTTTCTGAAAGTGTGCTGTCAGAGCTGCCACCAGGTCCCAGCTCACACAGGACCACGCTAGCCAACGTTCACTTTATAAGAGTCTTTATTGAGTTACAAGTTTCATGTCCGAACTGCAGCGTGCAGCTCTACACCTTCCATTCTAGGTCGCCGAAGTCTCGTCTGACTCTCCGCCCCCTGTGCACCAGCTTAATACCCTAGCCTTGCTCCACCTCCTACGCCTCTCCCTGCGTCTCTGGGTCCCACTGCTCCTCCTAGTCTCCTCCCTCCTAGACTCCTCCGACGCTGAAGACCCCCCACTTCCTTCCTCCTCCTTTCGGCGGGCTTTGGGACCCGGCTCCCTCTCCGGGCTGCTTGCTGCGCCAGCTTCCTCTGCATTTGAACTTGGCGCGCGCGCCCAACTCCCTGCCTTCCTCTTAACCGTTGCCTCGCTCTCTGAGGAGGGCGTGACCACCCCTGACTCGTGCCCTCCCTCCTGCTGACAGCCTCCGGAACCCGATGCCTGGCTACCTTCCTCCCTGCTGCTCTCAGTCTTGAGCGTGGGTCCCGACTTCCAGCTGCTGCCGCTCTCAGTTATGAGCGTGGGTCCCGACTTCCAGCTGCTGCTCTCTGAATCTCCTCTGTTCCCTTCCTCCTGGGGTGTCCCCCCGGATCCCCCCCTTGCTCTGCTCACTGGGGCTCCCTTTTGGGAGTCCTCTGACTCACTGCTTAGGCTTGGAGATCTCGGGTCGTCATCATCACTCATTCTCCCTTCGGATTCCTCCCCCTCGCTCTCTGTTTCCTTCCTTCTCTGCGTCTCTGCTCCTGAACCCCTGACATCCATCCCCCCTCGAAGCCCCCCCTTCCCCCCTCCCCGCTTTCAGGTGTGGGTGCTGGGTGCTCCATCATCATGGGAGGGAATGCCGGATACAGTTCGCTCCCCGTGGTTGGCCGCCAACTGAAGACCTCCGATTCTTCCTCCTCGCGGTCGTCGACGTTGACCTGTTCCGCTTCCATCTCTGTACCGCCGTGCTCGAACCCAAGGTCCTCCCCGAACACGTCCGTGTCAGTCTCTGCGTCGGTCGCTCGACCTGGCATCTCCAGCCACTTCCGGCGCCATTGCTCCTCTGGTCGATCGTCCCACCAATACGAGGTGTCTGACGCCGAACCCGCCGGTGATCCTTCTGGGGAACGGGTGCTCAGTGCGGGTTCCCCGTCCGAGTCGAATCCATGGAACGTGCTGGAAGAAAGTGTGGGCGTGAACAGCCAGTCGTCGAAGAAGCTCGCTGGCATGGGTCTGTGTGGGAAAAGGGCATGAAACTCGTCCTTGAGCAGGGGTTCCTCCAAAGCGTAGTCTGGCACCCAGCTATTGGCGCTGGCCCGGGTGCCCTCTCTGGCTAGGAGGTATTCGACTCCCTCTTCCCCCCATCTGGAGTCCAAAATCTCCGTGACCTCGTTGATGGGGTCCTGCTGCGCCACCCCCCGCGTCTCCGTCCGCTCCCGGAACGGACTCGGTGCCGTCCCGGGCTCCTGGAATCTGTGAGGTGCCTTGTAGGGAGTGAGCACCGACCTGTGGAACACCGGATGCATTCTGGAACCCTCCGGCAGCGCCAGCCGGAAAGCTACCGGGTTGATCTGTGCTTCGACTTGGTACGGACCAATTTGCTTGTGCCCCAACTTCTTCTTGGCTAGTGACCTGGTCGGCACTGCGTGGGCTGCCAACCAGACCCAGTCTCCTACGTGGATCTCTTCGCCAACCCGCCTGTGCTTGTCAGCTTGCACCTTGTAGGCGTGCTTAGCTAGCTCCAGCTGCCGTCTGAGTTGATCGTGGACCGCCTGCAACTCTGACGCGAACGCGTCCGCCGTCTGTGGTTCTCCTTCCCCCACTCTCTCCAGTCCCGGGAAGGTTCTGGGATTCCTCCCATTGTTGGCGAAGAACGGCGTCACCCTGTGGACACGTGCTTCGTGTTGTTGTAAGCGAACTCGGCGAGCGGCAGGTAATCCACCCACGTCGCAGGCTGTTGATTGGCATAGCATCTCAGGTACTGCTGCATGATGGCATTGACCCTCTCTGCTTGCCCGTTGGTCTGCGGGTGTCTTGCCGATGCCAGATTGACCTTGACATGTAGAAAACCCATCAGCTTCTGCCAGAAATTCGAGATGAACTGGCGTCCGCGGTCGGACAGTATAGACCGCGGCAGACCATGCACTTTGAACACGTGATCTATGAACAGTTTGGCGGTTTGTTCCGCCGTGGCCACCTTCGCACACGGAATGAAATGTGCCATCTTGGTGAACAAGTCCACCACCACTAGTACAGCTGTCTTGCCCCTCGAGCTGGGTAAATCCGTGACAAAGTCTAGGGCCACCCTCTCCCACGGTTCAAACGGCGTTTGCAGCGGTTCTAACAGTCCCGCCGGCGGTCTGTGTACCGGCTTGGCCCTCTGGCAGGTGTCGCACCTCGCGACGTAGTCCGCGACCTCCCCTCTCAGCCTGGGCCACCAGAAGTCTCTCGCGACTAATTCCACCGTTTTTTCTGTGCCAAAGTGACCGGCCGTGGGTGCGTCGTGCAACTGTTGCAGTACCTTGGCTCGAAGTTCGTCTCCAGGCACATAGACGGCCCCTTTATGTAGGAGCAAGCCGTCCCGCACCTGGAACTCGTCTGTGTTAGCCGTGCCTCTGTGCACTTCTGCCATCTTCTCTTGCGCAAATGAGTCGTCCCGCAACGCACGCCGCACCGCATCCAGGTCTACCGTAGCTGAGGCACACGCCCACGCCGTCGGTGCGAAGATGTGCATGGCCGCCGCTGGCGTCACCTCTTCTAGGTATTGCGGTTTCCGGGACAGTGCATCCGCCATGATGTTGGTGTCTCCTGGGACATACTCTATTCGGAAATCGAAGTCCGCAAAGAACTCTGCCCAACGTATCTGCCTCTGGTTCAGGAACTGCGCCGTGCGCCAGTGCTCCAGATTTTTGTGGTCCGTGCAAACCTGCACTGTATGCTTGGCGCCGATCAGGAAATGCCTCCACGCCTTGAACGCTGCATGAATGGCCAGCAACTCCCTGTCCCAGATGGTGTAGTTCTGCTCCGACTTGCTGAGCTTCCTGGAGTAGAACGCTCCCGGCCTCCAGACCCCCTGCGGGTCTCGCTGCAGCAGGACGGCTCCCACGGCTCTGTCTGACGCATCTGTCTCTACCCTCAACGGTTTACTGGGGTCGATATGCAGCAGTTGCTTTTCCGACGCGAAGAGACGCTTGAGCGCTTGAAAGGACTGCTCCGCCTGCTCCGTCCAGATGAATTTCTTTTTCTTGGAGCTGAGCGTGTCCGTAATGGCCGCCGTCTGCATCGCGAACCCCTTGATAAATTTGCGATAGAAGTTGGCAAAGCCGACAAACCGCTGTACCTCCTTCCGGTTTCGCGGGCTCTTCCAATCCAACACCGCGCGAACCTTGGTGCTGTCCATGGCTAGTCCCTTGTCCGACAACTTGTATCCCAGGAAATCCACCTCCGTCGTGTCGAACTGGCACTTCTCTAGCTTGGCGTACAGTCTATGTTGTTGCAACCTCCTCAGCACCTCCCTCACGTCTTGGTCGTGAGCTTGCTGCGATTCAGAGAATATCAGGATGTCATCCAGGAAGCAGACGCACTTCTTGTAGAGGAGCCCCGCCAATACGTGATGCATGAAAGCTTGAAAACAGTGAGAGCCATTTTGTAATCCAAAGGGCATAACTCTGTACTCGTAGGTGCCCAGGGGCGTGAACATGGCCGTTTTCCACTCATCGCCCTCCCGTATGCGGATGAGATTGTACGCCCCTCGTAGGTCCAACTTGGTGAACACGCGTCCCTTGCGCACCGTCGCGAGGAGGTCGTCAATCCTGGGCATGGGGTAATCAGACGGCTTGGTCATCTGGTTCAAGAGGCGGTAGTCCACAACGAGTCTTTTTTGGGGCGTGTCTTTCTTTTTCACGAAGAAAACGGGACTGCCCCCCACTGCCTTGGACTCTCTGATGAAGCCACGCTCCAGATTATGATCAATGAACTGTTTGAGTTCCTGCATTTCGTCCTCAGACATGGAGTATAGCCTCCCCTTAGGCAGCGTCGCCCCTGGCAGGAGGTCAATCTTGCAGTCATATGGCCGGTGAGGGGGTAGCTTGTCCGCCTCCTTCTCGCAGAAGACCTCCAAAAAGTCCGCGTATTTGTGGGGAACTGTGTGCAGCGTCCCCAACTGTAGTTGCGATTCTTCCTCTTCCCCCTCCCTTCTGGGTATAATGCAGTGTTCAGCGCAATAAGAAGAACCGAAGATCAGCTGTCTCTGGTACCACGCCAGTGTCGGACTGTGCCTGTCCAGCCAGCTCATGCCCAAGACGATGGGAGTGTCCGACAACTGAGTGACATTAAAGCTGATGACTTCTCTGTGGTTACCTAATCGCATCACCAGTGGCGGCGTTTGCTGCACCACTTGCCCCCCTAGTAACTCTCTCCCATCCACCGTGACGACTTGCAGGGGCAGAGTGGCAGGCAGTAGCTGTATAGCGTGTCGCTTCACAAAATCCTGCGCCATAAAATCTGCATTACTCCCAGAGTCCACAGTGATCGGGACGTCTATTGTGAGTCCATTGGGCAGCTGGAGCGATGCGGTCAGTTGCACGACCGGTTTGGGCGGGAGGGGGTCTGTGGGTTGCAAGATCTCTGGGGACTGCTTCACTGATACGTCTGGCTGGGCCCCAGTACTTCCGTCTCCAGCCAGACATCGTCGTTTCCCTGCAGAGGTTCTTTGTGCTGTGTAGCTGTCTCCACTTTAGCAGCGGCTGCAGTGTGCTTCAGGCTCCTCTGGGGACACTCTTTCGCCAAGTGTTGCGGACTTTCGCAGATGTAGCACTTCCGGGTCCCTCTAGGAGTCTTAGATTTGCCTGCTCCTGGTGCTAGGGCTCTGGTTGCTGACTGAGCCCTGGCACCTCCCACCTCCATAGGTTCTGCTCCCCCTCCTGGCGGAGGCGTGGATTGCGCACGCTCTGCTTCTCTGGGAACGAAGGAAAAACTTCTCGCTGCTTCGCGCCCACTACGCCCCTCCTCCCTGGCCCATGGGCGTTCTTCTAGCCGCACTCCCGCAGATAGCGCCCTCTGGACCACCTCCTGCGTGCTCTTGGGTCTCTCCCCTCTCGCAATTTCGTCCTTAACTGGGTTGCTGAGACCCTCCCAGAAGAGATCTCTTACTGGAGGCGAATCTCGGTCCCATTCTAAAGCGCTGACGAGTGCGAAAAAGCGTGCGTGGTACTGTCGTACCGTGGCCCTGCCTTGTTTAAGTCCATGTATCTCCCGTCGCGCAAGATCCACATCTATGCTAGAATAAAAGCATGCATCCATCGCTTTGATGAAGGCATCCGCACTTTGAAGCGCTGGATCCTTATCCCTCCACAAATTGCGCAGCCAAGCTTTAGCATCTCCATGCAAATGGGATAGGATAAACCCCACCTTCTCTTCCTCATCTCTAAAGTCCTTTGCCAGCAGTTGCAGTGCACACAGTACATCTGCTCGAAAATTGGGGTACTGTTGCAGGTTCCCATCAAAATGCTGCACAAGACCGCCTGATCTCCTTGCCAACCCAACTCCCTCCGGCTTGGGTCCCGTTTGTACCTGCTTGGCAAACGCTTCAAACCTGGCTTGGAGATCTCTGTAGGCGAGCGCTGCTTCCTCCTCCCTCTTTCGGGATGCTAATATCTCTGTGTTTAATTGTGTCACTGCCTCTTGCAGATTTGCGATTTGCTGTTCAGCCGTCATGCCTGCCGATTTTGTGAGCTTGAGTCCAGGCACCCCTCTTCACCCCTCGCTGCGCCTTCTCCCGCTGCGGTGTTTCAGGCGCCTGGAACTTCTTTGTAGGGGGGACGAGACTTACTGTCAGAGCTGCCACCAGGTCCCAGCTCACACAGGACCACGCTAGCCAACGTTCACTTTATAAGAGTCTTTATTGAGTTACAAGTTTCATGTCCGAACTGCAGCGTGCAGCTCTACACCTTCCATTCTAGGTCGCCGAAGTCTCGTCTGACTCTCCGCCCCCTGTGCACCAGCTTAATACCCTAGCCTTGCTCCACCTCCTACGCCTCTCCCTGCGTCTCTGGGTCCCACTGCTCCTCCTAGTCTCCTCCCTCCTAGACTCCTCCGACGCTGAAGACCCCCCACTTCCTTCCTCCTCCTTTCGGCGGGCTTTGGGACCCGGCTCCCTCTCCGGGCTGCTTGCTGCGCCAGCTTCCTCTGCATTTGAACTTGGCGCGCGCGCCCAACTCCCTGCCTTCCTCTTAACCGTTGCCTCGCTCTCTGAGGAGGGCGTGACCACCCCTGACTCGTGCCCTCCCTCCTGCTGACAGCCTCCGGAACCCGATGCCTGGCTACCTTCCTCCCTGCTGCTCTCAGTCTTGAGCGTGGGTCCCGACTTCCAGCTGCTGCCGCTCTCAGTTATGAGCGTGGGTCCCGACTTCCAGCTGCTGCTCTCTGAATCTCCTCTGTTCCCTTCCTCCTGGGGTGTCCCCCCGGATCCCCCCCTTGCTCTGCTCACTGGGGCTCCCTTTTGGGAGTCCTCTGACTCACTGCTTAGGCTTGGAGATCTCGGGTCGTCATCATCACTCATTCTCCCTTCGGATTCCTCCCCCTCGCTCTCTGTTTCCTTCCTTCTCTGCGTCTCTGCTCCTGAACCCCTGAAGATGGTCCGACTGATAGAAGCTGACTTCTAGTTTTCCATAGCATGTGTTTCTGAAAGTGTGCGAACTGCCATTTTCTTTTAGGTATAAGCTTGGAAGCAAAAGCTGCCGTTTTAGAGGGATCTGTTCGAATCGGGGCTTCTGCCAGATTCTTCTATGTCAATCTGCAGTTCCCAAACTGTGTTCCATAGACCACCACTGATTCCTGTGCATCATTTGAGTTGCGCGCCTGTGAAAAACAGTCAGTGCAATGGCTGTGAACAGCAGACAAAGCGCGTTAAATATCAGACTTGTTTCTAATTGTATTGTTTTTGTTTCCATTTTTCCATTTTATGTTATTATTTCATCTATGGAATTCAAATTGTGCTGTGAGAAAAAGCAATATAAGGAAGAAAAGAAGCAGTAGAAATTATAAGGCAGCATTGAGTACAATTGCTATAGCAGGCAGAAAACCCATGAAGTAGTCTGCCAGTGGTACGTGTGGGGAACCACAGATGTTGTCTGGAAACATGGTTTCCATGTTGTTTGAAGCCAAACCATAACTTAGCGTGAACACATGAGCTCATGGAGAGAAGATTGCAACTGCTTTGCTCTTCCTGAAATCATTCTGCTGCTGCGCTAAGCCATGGTTTGTCCTAGCAAGTCATCTAAACCTGGCTTTATGGTTTAGCTTACCATGGTGCGGCAGCAGAATGACCAAGGAGGAGCAAAGAGATCTCTTGTCTCCTGGAGCCTGCCTGCCTGCCTGCCTGCACATTCACGCTAAACCATGGTTTGACTTAGTTTGCCGTGCAAACCAGGCTGAGTGGTTGACCTGGTCAAAATTTTTGCTTGTGTGATTGGCATTTTCTTTGGCGTATTCGGGTATAGAGTGCCAGTTTCGGATACTGCTGAACGGTTTCAGTCGAGAGCTTTCCTTTATGCAAGCAGAATGAAGAAGACCAATCTTCTTGTGCCAAATTTTTGTTTTGGGTTGTGGAGTGGAAGCATGAGATTGCAGAATCTCCAAGTTCTCTTCTCTCTCCCCTTCCATCCTCTGCTGTAGGGGTGAGGAACCTCAGGCCCAGGGACCAAATCCAGACCTCTCCATTTAGCCTTTGAGACTTTTCCCAAACCACTCTCCCGGAGTGCTCTCATTCTCTGTTCTGTTAACGTTCACAATCTCATCATGCTTTGCAAATATTTTGACTCTCCCTTTCAAAAGATCCTTACAAGCATCTTTCCCTTTGCGCTCTCTCTCTCTCTCTCTCTGTGTTGCATAATATTTCACCGGGGAAGTAGATTGTTGGTGACAGCTGATCTCGTCTTAACCCGGGCAAAAATGCATAGTAGTTCTACAGCTTTGAATATTGAAGTTCACATTGCGGTCCCGAGGGCTATGTGTTATTAATAAAAATAGGGAGTTACTTTTTTGGCCGGGCACATCTATCTTTGCTTTTGAAACGGGTGTTCAAAATCTGACAGCATAGCGCTGTTTGAGTAACCCATAATCGTCACACCCTATATTCTGCTTAGAAGAACATTAGCACATCCGAGTCTTTTCTTTTTCTGTCTTCAGTGGGAGAATTGAGCAGGTGTTCGTGTTTCTCCAATTAATGTACAATACATTGCACCCACTCCCCATTGAAGTTGCATTTATGCCATGCAAAGCCATGGTTTAGGAGAGAATGTGCAACCATGTGGCTCCTCCCCATTCTTTCTGCTTCTGTGTTGATCTAAACCATGGTTTGCTTTAGTGTTTCCTCTGAACCTGGGCCCATGGTTTCGCTCTTCCCAGACGAACTACAAGCTGTGACCAAGGTCTGCCCTATGGGTTACAGCTTGTGGTTTGTATAGGAGAGCTAAGCCATGAACCTGGGTTTGGACAACACACTGAGCCAAAGCTTAGGACAACATGCTAACCAGAGACTGAATGTTGTGACTATCTGATGTGAAGGAGCAGCCCAGATGTGGATTCAACTTATGATCTTCAAACAAAAACGTCTTGAAGGTCCCAGGCCACAGAGAGGTTAGGCTGGCCTCAACCGGAGCCAGGGCTTTTTCGGCTGTGGCTCCAATCTGGTGGAACGCTCTGCCACAAGAGACTCGGGCCCTGCGGGACTTGACAACTTTCTGCAGGGCCTGCAAGACAGAGCTGTTCCACCAGGCCTTTGGTCAGGGCGCAGCCTGACTCCCTCCTTTGGCAATCTTCACAGAACTCTAGCCCAATGGCTGCCATCAATTTGATTTGAAGTAATTTTTTAATGAAATGATTTTAGAATGTTGTATTATTTTATTGTTGTTAGCCGCCCTGAGCCTGGCCTTGGCTGGGGAGGGCGGGATATAAGTAAAAAATTATTATTATTATTATTATTATTATTATTATTATTATTATTATTATGTATCAGCTCTGCCCTGAATGCAGATGCTAAATGCAGTTACTTCAAAGGATGTCTTGGTACCTAATGTGGATTTGCTTCTGTTGGCGTGAAAACAACTCAAAACACCTTATGTCTCTGGTTTGAAATACAGCATCAGTCAGTTAATGAAAAATACATGGCATTCCTGGTGAGTTGTAAGGGATACGATGTAAACAGATACTTGAAGTGCCTTAGGGCTTGCAATTTGCAATAGGTCTACGTCCTTTTTGGCCATATGAGTCCCACGCTGCATCTAGGACATCCGAGGCTGCTGGAGAAGTCCGACGAAAACAGGAGATGAAATTGCTGGCTGTTTTTTCGCTTACTCATCCCATGTCTCGAAAGGAAGTCAGTCGGTGCTCAAGATTGCTATGTGCTGCCGCTGTTGCTTTCAGTCCAACAAATGACATGCAATTGATTCCGCTTCCCGACGCATCTGTATTGTGCTCTCTTTGCATTGAAGTGAATGGACTGGAGTAATGTCATGGCAACAGCAGACAGCAAGGCAAATAACTTAACTATTGGCAGAAGACTGACTGCAGTGGAACAGAAACAGCACTGCATACTGGGTGGAATTGGAAGTGATGGCCTTCGTCCACCCCTAACGGCATCAGGCAAGACAGACAGGGGACAATTTTGCAGATTTGCTGCAGCCTGGCCAACTTTGTCCCGTGCCGTGTTCTTGATGCCTTTCAGAAAATTAAATACAGCATGTTTGCATTTTAGCTGTATTGTTTTGTTACTTTTTTGTGTTTGCCACCCTGCACTCCTTTGGGAAGAAGGGTGAAAGGAATATAATAAATGGATATTTATATGGTAGCATAGGAGTTCTGCAGCAACCTGGGAGCTTAGCTCATTCTTGCCTTGCCTCCTGATCATGCCCCCTCTTGATAAAAGGGTCCCTGAGTGAGTGAGCAATTGTGAGAGCCTTACTACCACTTGTGGGATGCAGGTGGCGCCTAGGGCTTGCCGATCAGAAGGTCAGCGGTTCAAATCCCCGTGATGGGGTGAGCTCCCGTTGCTCGGTCCCTGCTCCTGCCAACCTAGCACTTCGAAAGCACGTCAATGTGAAAGTAGATAAATAGGTACCGCTCTGGCAGGAAGGTAAACGGCATTTCCGTGTGCTGCTCTGGTTTGCCAGACGTGGCTTAGTCATGCTGGCCACATGACCCGGAAGCTGTACGCCGGCTCCCTCGGCCAATAAAGCAAGATGAGTGCCGCAACCCCAGAGTCGGTCACGACTGGACCTAATGGTCAGGGGTCCCTTTACCTTTACCTTTACTACCACTTGCAAGCATATACAGAGGAAAAGTTTGCACTTTGAAACGCCGCGTGTCCGAGAAATGGTGAGTCGAGCTCATTAATGGCCCATCTAATAAATAAATCATCCCTGGTGCTTTCTTACAGAGCGACTGCGTCTTTTAAAAGACGGGAGATGCTTTGCTGCACAGACTGCAAATGCGAGCTGTTAGAAATTTATGGTCACTTACCTCCTCCCCAGGTTTAGAAACAGACAAAATTATTCACTGTAGGTATCACCAGAGTGGCCATTTTATTTTGGATCCCTTTCCTGGTTATCCCAAACATGGAATTCACCTTTCTCACAGCTGCCGGGTTGACATTTTCCGGAGCTATGATCCCAAGAGCTCTTTTCTGTTAAGTCACCTCCGGCTCAGTCCCCATCAGAAGCTGCGGTACAGAATATATTTTGCCCCCATGTGCCTCGCTGTATACTAATTTTTGCTGCACCGCATTTCATTACACATTCCACTTGCCATCGGTCTGCCGCGAGTCCGTTACTGACAAAAAGCAAAACAAAGCAGCCGCTAAAGGACCCTAGCATTATTGCAAAATGCTGTGACATGGGCTTTGGGCATACAGCTTAGCAATGTGATTGAAAAACATGCAGATATTACGAGTGCCTGATTTATCTCCCTTGGTTTGGTTTTCAGCACAGTCCAGCCGGTGGTTTTTTTACAGCTGCAAACTGCAAGGAGGATGAGGCCAGCCTGGACATTCAGGCCCTGAAGAGGAATTGGAAAATCAACTGCTTTGAATCGTCAGGTGCTGGCAGGTACGTTCAAGTCTCTTGGCTGTGAATGTGTAGGATTTCATCGCATGGCATGGTTTCCTGTTCTGGGAGATCTTATATACATATATATACCTTCATGTGGGAGGAAAGTTTTTATTGGAGGCGACCAAGGCATTCAGAAAAATTCATGTGGCCCTGACTTCCTAGGACTATCATTCAAAATGCAAGTAGTGGAGGGTTTTGTTTTTTATATATAACTTTTATTAAACTTTCTGTTTTACAATTTAAAATACTCATTTTGCATCCTTAAGATATCAACGATTTCCCTTGTTCTCTTTCCATGGTTCATTTTACGTATCATAAATCCCTGCATATTTTACAAAAACTATACCATTCAGTATTCCATTATTGCATCCATCAAAACTTATTTACACTGTTGAATTTATCTTAATGATGTCAGCATTTTCAGCTGTACACCATTATTTCCCATATATTCAATAAACATTTTCCAATCTTCTCTAAACGTATGTTCTTGTTCTCTTATTCTATAGGTTAAGTCTGCGAGTTGTGCACGTTCTGTCAACTTAAGTTGCCATTCTTCTTTAGTTGGGTCCTCTCTCGTTTTCCATTTTTGGGCCGCAGTAGTAGCATGCATAAACAACCTTTTTTGACACCTGGGAATTTCAGTCTGAATTATCTCCAACAGAAAGGACTCTGGTTTGGGATGGAGGGAAGTACTTTTAAACATTTTTTTCTATTCATTATGGATCATTTCCCAGTACTTCTTTACCCTCTTACAGGTCCACCACATATGAAATAACATTCCCTCCACATTGTTTTTGTGTGTGAGTTCATCAATTCAAGAATTCTTTGCCCCCTGGGTGTATTTGGCTGCCGTGAAATATGTGGCCATGCTCCATCGCTGCCCTCCCTATTCCACTGAATCGCCAATCAAGATACTATACTCAAGAGTTTTAAATGCTGTGTATCCGTAGGTTCCGTAGGGAACTTATGTAGGGACGCAGGTGGCGCTGTGGGTTAAACAACAAAGCCTAGGACTTGCCGATCAGAAGGTTGGCGGTTCGAATCCCCGCGACGGGGTGAACTCCCGTTGCTCGGTCCCTGCTCCTGCCAACCTAGCAGTTTGAAAGCACATCAAAGGGCAAGTAGATAAATAGGTACCACTCCGGCGGGAAAGTAAACGGCGTTTCCGTGCACTGCTCTGGTTTGCCAGAAGTGGCTTATTCATGCTGGCCACATGACCTGGAAGCTGTACGCTGGCTCCCTCGGCCAATAAAGCGAGATGAGCGCCGCAACCCCAGAGTCGGTCATGACTGGACCTAATGGTCAGGGGTCCCTTTACCTTTATCTGTAGGTTCCACTTAAAATCAGCATTAGATTTTGTGCTGAAGCTTTTGCGCATTTTGTGCTTAACTCCTTTCCATCGGCACCATAATGCCTGTCCATTTGCTATCAGTAAGAATTGAATATCCAATGATGCTCTGGATGTTTTTCTGGACTACAACTCCCATCATCCCTAACCACTGGTCCTGGTACCTTGGAATGATGGGAGTTGTAGTCCACAAAAAACAGCCAGAGTTTGGAATACCCTGAACTAGACCAATGAAACGATGAGGTGCGTTTTTTTTGTTTTCTTCCTGATCTCGCATCTAAAGCTGCTATCTTCTGCTGCTCTTGTGTGGAATCAAAGTAGCTCACTCCTAAGCCGTACGGGAGATTGCAGCCTAGGAAAATGGATTTTCTGCCAAGAAATAGCCTATCGCTTAGATATAGCACGCTTGGAGAAAATGTACGGTAGTTTGTTGGCACTGAACTGTATCCCCAACCGTCGTAAGTAGGAGAGCTTTTAAAGCTGAGGGACTAGTTTGGTAGGAACAGGGGGGAAAATATATTTAGCTGCCTTCTCTTTTTCCCATGGTTGAAAACTATTTTTCTTCTCCAGTTTTCTTAATGTGTGTGTATGCTTGCCCTCTTCTTTGGATGTTTAATTGCCTTAAAAGCACAACAAGCTTCCTGTCTGCCTCCCAGGCAAACTCTGGAGCTTTACAAAATGGTAAAGGTAAAGGGACCCCTGACCATTAGGTCCAGTCGTGGCTGACTCTGGGGTTGCGGCGCTCATCTTGCTTTATTGGCCGAGGGAGCCGGCATACAGCTTCCAGGTCATGTGGCCAGCATGACTAAGCCGCTTCTGGCGAACCAGAGCAGCGCACGGAAACACCCTTTTTACCTTCCCGCCGGAGCGGTACCTATTTATCTACTTGCACTCTGACGTGCTTTCGAACTGCTAATTTGGCAGGAGCAGGGACCGAGCAACGGGAGCTCACCCCGTCACGGGGATTCGAACCACCAACCTTCTGATCGGCAAGCCCTAGGCTCTGTGGTTTAACCCACAGTGCCACCCGTGTCCCTTACAAAATGGTACCAGGTCTCAATGACGCTACCATTTGTGGGTTTTCAGGAATGACAGCCAATAATCCCGAGTGGAAGACTGGTAACCCAGCCGGAGCAATCGGAAACAGCTGACCTGACGGGTGGAGCAGGAGGAGTCGAGAGACAGGCACCTGAAACACAAAACTCCTGCTCTTGCAGCTGTTGCAGAGCTTTGGCAGGGCGCGGGGAGTGGGCAGAAAAACTACAGAGCTTGGTTCCTTGCAAGAAAGCTTCTTCAGGGTTTCCTCCTCCCCAGACCCTCCAAGTGTCCCTGTTTTCCAGGGATTTACAGAAGCCGTCCCAGTTTCTGATTTGATGTCCCTGTTGTATCATCTAGCTCCCGGTAAGAGGGTTGGTGCTGTTTGTAGGAAGCGTTCGTGCTTAACTCAGTGCAGACCTTACAAATATCGGTCTTTTCCAGGGTCAGTCTCAGATGTACAGAAGCCGTCCCGGTTCTGATTTGATTCTGGAATGTCCTGCTTTCCCTTAGGACGCCCCTATTTTCATCGGAGAAATGTTGGAGGGTGTGGAATAGGGCGTCCCTATTTTCATTGGAGAAATGTTGGAGGGGATGGAGTTATGTGACCACCCGAGCAAGAAGATAACTACCGTATTGGCCCAAATATAAGCCGCACCTTATAAAGAAAAAAAGACGATACCCAAATATAAGCCGCTCCCTTCAAATTCTGCAGGCATGCACACCAGTTCCGTTTTACTGTATCTGTTTCAGCAGCGATATCGTAAAAGCCCATTGTTAAAAGGTCGCAAATTTAAGCCGCAGTTTTCATGGTTGGGATTTGCTGAATTTTGGCTTATATTCAAGCCAATACAGTATACAACCTTTAGAAGAAGCTTTTAAATGTTTTATGTTTTATTATGTTTTTATATATGTTGGAAGCCGCCCAGAGTGGCTGAGGCAACTCAGTCAAATGGGTAGGGTATAAACAATAACATTATTACTATTATTATTACTATTATTATTATTATTATTATTATTATTATTATTATTAGCGTCCCTATTTTCATCGGAAAAATGTTGGAGGGTATGCCTTCCTCCCTCTTAGTGGGGGTGGGGTTTCACTTTCTTACTTTTCCTTCGCTAAAGTGGACTCAGGTGTGCATTCCTACATGTCCTGAACCCTTAATCTGCCCTTGACGATACTTCTGCATAGTAAAAAGAGGTGGCAGTTTCTCGAAATTACTAAATTTGCTTGGCGAGTGTTAATTGCAGTCATGCTTTATTAGGTGTGCGGCTTACGCATAGAGATATTCAGTTGCTCATGCTGCTTTTATAAAAAGACTATCCTTCAGATTCATTGTTTTGGCTTCTTTTGGTCAAGAGATGGGCAGAAGAGTGTGCCGTGCAGTGTTTAACTGAACACTTCTCTTTTTCTCCTCCTCCTCCTTCTTCTTCTTCTTCTTCTTCTTCTTCTTCTTCTTCTTCTTCTTCTTCTTCTTCTTATTTGTTTATACCCCGCCCATCTGGCAGGGTTTCCCCAGCCACTTTGGGTGACTCTCAACAGAATATTAAAAACACCATAAAACATTAAAAACTTCCCTAAACAGGGCTGCCTTCAAATGTCTTCTAAGCTTGTAGGTTGAGGAATAATGTTCATGTCATGTAATAATGTGATCAAGACTGGGTTGGGATAACTTAAAAAAAAAGTTTCAATTTCCCCCCACTCCACACTAGAGTTTAACTTGGCCCTTGGAGCTTCCTGTTGATGGATTCAATGCCTATATATTGCCATGGAAAGGCTCGTGACCATTTCCTGCTTGTTGCCATCCTTGTCCAGCCTTTCTGGATAAGCTGCTATTTGTGTTTTTTTTAGGTTGTTGTTCCCCTCCCTGATGAGAACATTTCTACCAGTATTCTTTCTTCCAGAAGGAAGAATACGCCCGGTCTGAGCCAGAGGAATAACATTGCATACAGTTGTACCTTGGAAGTTGAACGGAATCCGTTCAACTTCCAGAATGTTCAGAAACCAAACGCGGCTTCTGATTGGTTGCAGGAAGCTCCTGCAGCCAATCAGAAGCTGCGGAAGCCCCGTCAGACATTCGGGTTCCAAAGAATGTTCGCAAACCAGAACAGTCACTTCCAGGTTTGCGGCGTTCGGGAGCCAAAACGTCCGAGTACCAAGGCATTCAAGAACGAAAGTACGACTGTACTTTATTTTCCTCCCCATACACTCCTCCAGCAGTGAACTTTTATAAGGCATAGTCGAGCAAACCGTTTTCTATTTGATAGCCATTTGGTAGCATCTGTGCCTCCATCTGCAGCGTGACATGTATTTTTGCACTGCTAAAATTAGAGAGGAATCTGTTTTGTGCAGCTGCTCCGAAAAGTATTTTTGAATCTGGAAAATGTTTGAACTTACTTTTTATGTCAAAAAAGAAACTTTACAGGAACATTCCTGAGATGATAATTAATTTTTCTCCGGGTTTCTGTCTCTCCTTCTAATTTTAGACCTCGTTCCGCAATGTCAAAGAGGACTCATGATGCCTCACTCTTCCTCCGTCTTTGCCACCTGTCCGCCTGCTAGGATTTGCGTCCAGAATGAACATAGCAGCTGTGTTTAATGCCTTGCTGGTGTCTCTCCTGGCAGCCGTGCTGTGGAAGTACATCAAGCTGCGAGATCACGTCTTTGTGCTGGAAGAGGAGCTGGTCCTCACGCGCCAGACGCAGGAACTATCTCAGGTCCGCATCGACTACCACGCTGCTCTTCAAGCCCTGGTCCAAGATGGCACCAGGATGGTGTGCACCGGGAGGATGCACACGGACCGGATCTGCCGCTTCGAATCCCTCTGCTACTCCACGGAGGCCGAGGAGTTCATCTTCTTCCATAGCAACTCCTCGGTCATGCTCCCCAACCTGGGCTCCAGAAGATTCCAGCCTGCCCTCCTTGATCTCTCCTCGGTGGACGACCACAACACACAGTATTTCAACTTTGTAGAACTGCCTTCCGCCTCGCTCAAATACATGCCCAAGCCGGTGTTTGTCCCCGACGTGGCCCTGATTGTGAATCGATTCAACCCGGACAACCTGATGCATGTTTTCCACGACGATCTGCTCCCGATCTTCTACACCATGCAACAGTTCCCAGATTTGGACTCGGACGCCCGGTTGTTTTTCATGGAAGGCTGGGGGGAGGGCCTGCACTTTGAGCTATACAAGCTGTTGAGCACCAAGCAACCGCTTTTGAAAGAGCAGCTGAAGACTCTGGGTCGCCTCCTTTGCTTTACCAAGTCGTACGTGGGCCTGTCCAAAATCACCACGTGGTACCAGTACGGGTTCGTCCAGCCCCAGGGGCCCAAGGCTAACATCCTGGTCTCCGGGAACGAGATCCGACAGTTCACCAAATTCATGACGGAGAAGCTGAACGTGAGCGCGGAAGGGTTGCCCGGCGAAGAATATATTGTAGTTTTCAGCCGAACCATCAACAGGCTAATCGTCAACGAAGCAGAACTTATTCTGGCGCTGGCCCAGGAATTCCAGATGAAAACCATCACCGTTTCCATAGAAGACCACACTTTTTCAGATATCGTGCGCCTGATCAGCAATGCGTCTATGCTGGTCAGCATGCACGGAGCCCAGCTCGCCATGTCCCTCTTCCTGCCCAGAGGAGCCACTGTTGTGGAACTCTTCCCATACGCCATAAACCCTGAGCATTACACCCCTTACAAAACGCTGTCTAGTCTCCCTGGCATGGACCTCCAGTACATTGCCTGGACCAACACCGAGAAGGAGAACACGGTGACTTATCCGGACCGGCCTTGGGATCAAGGAGGAATTGCCCACTTGGACAAGGCGGAGCAAGACCGTATCGTGAAGAGCGGCGAAGTTCCGCGGCACCTCTGCTGCCGCAACCCCGAGTGGCTTTTCCGCATCTACCAGGACACAAAAGTCAACGTTGTTTCCCTCATCCAGGCCATCAGGCAAACGGTGAAAACGAAGCCTGGGCCCAAGAGGCAGAAGGGAACGAGCGGCCTCTACCCGGGCAAAGTCAGAGACGCCAAGTGCCAAACCTCCGTCCAGGGCACCAGTGAAGCCAAACTCTCTGTGTCCTGGCAGATCCCTTGGAATCTGAAGTATTTGAAGGTCAGGGAAGTGAAATACGAAGTGTGGATACAGGAGCAAGGGGAAAACACGTACATGCCTTTTATCTTGTCCCATCAGAACCACACCTTTTCTGACAACATCAAGCCCTTCGCAAACTACCTAGTGTGGATCCGTTGCATTTTCAACAAGAATCTCCTCGGACCCTTTGCAGACGTGCTGTTGTGCAGCACGTAACCGCCAGCCAGTTTCGGATGAGGGATTTGATTCCACCAAGGGGCTTTCAAATAAAGCAGGCTGGTCCCGTCAACCTCTAGTTTCTCATGGGGTTGATCAGGACTTTGAAGACCATGCTAGTGCCTCAGTCTCCATTTTATGGTGTTCCGTGTGTATTCTCTGCGTGGCATTCTTTTCCGTCGCTGTCTGAGCTCTCTTGGTCCTTGAAAGAAGCCTACAGGCCAAGGAGGTGACGAAAATGAATTCAGAACAGAAGGCAGCCATTGTACCTTCACAGTAACTTTCAAAATCTCTCTTTTGTGTAGTGAATATTTCAAGCTCAGCTTTCTACCAGGATTTAATGACGTCTCTGGCTGGGCAATCTCTTTCGTATTCTCCACTGTTTATTTTTATGCTCCCCCCCAAAAAAATATCTGTATCCCAGAGCAAAATATTTGGTACCAGCGTTCTTCATTAAACGGTTGAAAACCTACCCAGGCAATTTCTCTTTCTTTGATATTTATGCTTGAAATCTTCTGGAGGATTATTATATGATAAAAGCTCGTGTGTGTGTTGATTTGTGTTATCAGTGCTTTTTTCTGAAAAAAAATGTTTGGGGGTACTCTCATTTTCCTACTCATATTGAAATACTGCCCCTCAATGAGGCCAAACTTAGATTCACAAAATGTTGAGGGTTTGTGTACCCCTACGTCCCCCCAGAAAAAGCACTGTGTGTTATGATTGTTTAACCATTCTATTTCACACCTTGTATCATCTAACAGTGCTTGCCCTTTTTGTTGAAACTGAAAGGCAGGGAAAGTCATCACAGAGGACAAGAAGGTACACAAGCAAAGGTAGGTGATGGTAAAGGACCCCTGGATGGTTAAGTCCACTCAAAGGCGAATATGGGGTGCAGCACTCATCTCACTTTTCAGGCCAAGGGAGTTGCCGTTTGTCGACAGACAGCTTTCCAGGTCATGTGGCCAGCAGGATTAAACCGCTTCTGGTGCAACGGAACACCATGATGGAAACCAGAGCGCACGGAAACGCTGTTTACCTTCCCATCACAGCAGTACCTGTTTATCTACTTGCACTGTTGTGCTTTTGAACTGCTAGGTTGGCAGGAGCTGGGACAGAGCAACGGGAGCTCAGGATTCGAATCACCAACATTCTGATTGGCAAGCCCAAGAGGCTCCGTGGTTTAGACCACAGCACCACCCGCGTCCCATGTACACAAGTATTGTGATGTGTACCACTTTCCCGTTTCGACTAGCAGATTAGTAAAAGCGCTCAAAATCAGATTTATGTTCAATTGATAGCAATATGCCATGCCGTTTTGTGCTCAGATAATTGTTGAATTATGAGAAATATATGAAAATGAGTGAAAAGGATAAGCAGGCATCAGCATTCCAAAGTCAACATTTCAGTGCTGTAAGTTGGAGTGGCTGAGAGTAACCTGATTCCCTTTTTTGATACCTGCCCCCCCCCCGCAATACAATGACAAACAAAAGGGACAACAAACAGACTTGGAATTCAGCATATTATTTTCAGGGTGCATTTAATAATACACAGAGGAGGCTGGTCCATTGGGGCTAATGTACAGCCCCTCTAACTACAGTCTGCCTTCATACCCTCCAACATTCTTTAGACAAAAATAGGGACATACCTAATGATGATGATAAAATAATAATAATAATAATAATAATAATAATAATAATAATAATAATTTATACCACGCCCATCTAGTTGGGTTTCCCCAGCCACTCTGAGCAGCTCCCAACAGAATATTGTAAACACGATAAAACATCAAACATTGAAAACTTTCCTAAACAGGGCTGCCTTCAGATGTCTTCTAAAAGTCAGATAGTTGTTGATTTCTTTGACATCTGATGGGAGGGCGTTCCACAGGGTGGCTGCCACCACCGAGAAGGCCCTCTGCCTGGTTCCCTGTAACCTCACTTCTCGCAGGGAGGAAACCACCAGAAGACCCTCAGAGCTGGGCTTCAGTGTCTGGGCTGATTGATGGGCGTGGAGACGCTCCTTCAGGTATACTGGGCCAAGGCCGTTTAGGGCTTTAAAGGTCAGCACCAACACTTTGAATTGTGCTTGGGAACGTACTGGGAGCCAATGTAGGTCTTTAAGAACCAGTGTTATGTGGTCTCAGCAGCCACTCCCAGTCACCAGTCTAGCTGCCGCATTCTGGATTAGTTGCAGTTTCTGAGTCACATTCAAAGGTAGCCCCACATAGAGTGCATTGCAGCAGTCCAAGCGGGAGACAACCAGAGCATGTACCACTCTGGCGAGACAGTCTGCGGGCAGGTGGGGTCTCAGCCTGCATACCTGATAGAGCTGGTAGGCAGCTGCCCTGGGCAGACCTGGGCCTCCATGGATAGCTGTGAGTCCAAAATGACTCCCAGGCTGCGCACCTGGTCCTACGGTCTTGGCCGCTCCCAGTCACCAGTCTAGCTGCCCTAACAACACTTGGCACCCTCAGCAAACCACAGTTCCCAGGATTCATGTTTAATGATCATTTTTAAAGTGGAGAGGGAATGGGTTTGGGGTAGGTGGTGCATGGGTCCTGGGTTAAGCATGCATGTGCACATTTCCTCTTTGTGGGACGCACCCTTCCCTTCATCATTTTCCACCTGTTTGGTGGAAACAGCATTTTCCAGCTTCCCGGATCCAGGTTTACTGTTGAACAGCTAAGGGAACCTTTTGCCTCAGCGATAAACTGTTTAAGTAACATCATGGAAGCGTGCGCAGGGCAACTGTGCAAACGTGAATGTCCATTAGCTGGGGCACTCATGCGCACACCCTCAATTTTCACATGTGACGCTGATCCGTTTTTTGGGCCGCCCCCTCTGCCGCCATCATAATGGCTTGACGGAGGGGAATCTGTGCAAACTGATTTTAGTTGCCATCAAATCGGCAAACCACCGCAAGGAGAAGGTTCACTGGAAAATAATGACACCCTTTGGGCTTTCATTTATCCATTAGCATCTGTCAACTGCTTCAAGCCATATATTTATATTGGGATTAATGAGATCAGATGAGACCCTGTGGGCTGCAGCTTCTTTTCGTTGCAGGTTTCGGGATCTTTGACTCGCTCTTAGATGGAAAGGATGGGTCTCACGTTGGCAAAACTTACCAGAAGAATAAGAAATCAAGACGGACTTTTTAGAAAGGAATGGAAGTGGTTCGTTGAGTTTTTGCAAACAGACTGTAAACAGATCTAGACATTGGCAGGATTATTGTAAAAACCTGCAGTTTTTAAAAAATATACAGTGGTACTTCAGTTTTCGAACATCTCCATTGACGAACGTTTCAGAACTCAAACACCATAAACCCGGAAGTAAATGCTTCGGTTTTTGAACACGCCTCGGAAGTCCAACCGGAAACGCAGCTTCTGTATTGAGTTTTCCGTATTGAGATTTCCCTTTTGAATTTTCGGTTTTCGAACGTTTCAGAACGGTCTTCCGGAATGGATTACATTCGCAAACCAAGGTACCACTGTATATAAGATAATATATGAGAATAGACAATTGAAAAAGTTTTGGCAATTGCAAGTTGGCAGGAAAGGACGAAAATAAATGTAAGGAACTGCAGAAAGAGGGGGATGGGAGTCAAAATTGAAAACATTAAAACTTGGTTCAATAACTGTTGTAATGCATATAAATGAAAATTATAAATATTTTTATTTATTTTTTTATTTTAAAAGGATGGGTCTCACATAATTGAATGATCCCCTATACGAATGGCAAATCAAGCTGTTGGACTGTGCCAAAATGGCAAAACTGACAGGGATGTTCAGGAACCAAGAAGACAAAAACTTTAAGAAAGAATGTGAAAAATTTAGAATTCATTTAGGAGACCACTGTAAGCAGATGAAAACATTAGCAGGATTTTAATATCACTTGTAATGTCACAAACACTTTGGATAATGTGGACAGATACAAAATATAGGTTATGAAATAATATGCAGTTGAAAATGTTGACAATAAGACCCCTGGAAGGGATGGTGGGAAGTCTAGAATTTCAGAGATACCTATACAGTGGTACCTCAGGTTACAGATGCTTCAAGTTACAGACTCCGCTAACCCAGAAATAGTACCTCGGGTTAAGAACTTTGCTTCAGGATGAGAACAGAAATTGTGTGGTGGCAGCGGGAGGCCCCACTAGCTAAAGTGGTACCTCAGGTTAAGAACAGTTTCAGGTTAAGAACGGACCTCCAGAACAAATTAAGTTCTTAACCCGAGGTACCACTGTATATGGATGTGCATTTGGTATTGTTATAAATTTATATTTGTAAAACCAAATAAAAACGATTTCCAAAGAAAAGAAAAGAATGATCCCTTGTACGAAAGATCCCACAAAACAAGGAGCCACACCAAACTAAATGCCGTATCATACCACTTTAAATGATGTTTAAACAAGAATCCCGAGAACTGTAGCTTACAGGTGCTGAGAGGTGTTAGTAGATCCTGATTCCCGTCACAGAGTTACAAGTCTTAACAATTCAGAGAACTCTGGAAATTGTAGCTCTGAGCGGGGAAATGGGGTATCCTAACAACACCGTTAATAAACTACGGTTCCAGCATTTTGGGGGGTGGGGGAGAAGCAATGTGATGTTAACCCAATCTTAGATGATTTAGGTAGCTGTGAAGAGGCAGGAATCTTTATTCCCAGTAACTGCTTCATGGCGGGCAAGGCCTGAGTTGCTGCGCTCATTAGGCCTGACTCTCCTTTGCAGATCCTGTTCTGCTAATGAAAGAGTTAACTCCAGCTTTCTCAGTGTGATTTACTGCTGGCTCGGTCCTGTCAATGGGGCTTAATTTTCAACTGGATTGTGCCCAAGTGTTGAAGAAAATGAGTAATATAACACCATGTGCTATCAAGTGACGCACATCATGTGTGAAATGTCCCAGAGATTTGAACTGCTAACTTTTCTTTTTTCTCTTTTTAATGACCTCTTTTGATGAGTTTTGGAGACATCCTTGTCAGGTTTCGAGCTGGGATGTGAGAGCAATTATTTGTGCTTAGAGCTGATTCTTTTTTCTTTTCCCCCTTGTGTATAATAAGATTTTATTCCCCCTGTGTGTAATAAGTTTTCATGGGTATTCCTTTGTGGAAGAACAATGTTATGTTGGCATTACCTTTACAAAATTAGGAATTTTTTTTTTTATTAAATTTTCGGTTTTACATTTTAGAATATCAATTTAAACAACCTTAAAATATCAGTGACTTCCCTTCCTCTCTTTCCATGGTTCATTTTGCATATCATAAATCCCTGCATATTTTACATAAACTAAACCATTCAGTATTCCATGATTACATCCATCAAAACTTATTGTTGAATTTATGTGAATGCTGCCAACGTTTTCAAATGTACACAATTTCCCCCCATATATTCAATAAACATTTTCCAATCTTCTCTAAACGTATGCTCTTCTTGTTCTCTTATTCTATATGTTAAATCCGTAAGCTGCACATATTCCATCAGTTTAAGTTGCCATTCTTCTTTAGTTGGGGCCTCGCTTGCTTTCCATTTTAGGGCTACTAACAAAACACGGTCTGCAGTACAGTGGTACCTCTGGTTAAATACACTTCAGGTTACACTCTCCACTAAGCCAGAAATAGCGCTTCAGGTTAAGAAATTTGCTTCAGGATAAGAACAGAAATCGGGCTCCGGTGGCGAGGTGGCAGCAGGAGGCCCCATTAGCTAAAGTGGTTTTCAGGTTAAGAACAGTTTCAGGTTAGGGATGGACCTCCGGAACGAATTAAGTACTTAACCTGAGGTACCACTGTGGGACGCGGGTGGCGCTGTGGGTAAAAGCCTCAGCGCCTAGGGCTTGCCGATCGAAAGGTCGGCGGTTCGAATCCCTGCGGCGGGGTGCGCTCCCGCTGCTCGGTCCCAGCACCTGCCAACCTAGCAGTTCGAAAGCACCCCCGGGTGCAAGTAGATAAATAGGTACCGCTTACCAGCGGGAAGGTAAACGGCGTTCCGTGTGCTGCGCTGGCTCGCCAGATGCAGCTTTGTCACGCTGGCCACGTGACCCGGAAGTGTCTCCGGACAGCGCTGGCCCCCGGCCTATAGATGTGAGATGGGCGCACAAACCCCAGAGTCTGTCAAGACTGGCCCGTTCGGGCAGGGGTACCTTTACCTTTACCTTTTACCACTGTAGTGGCATACAGAAATAACTTTTTTTTCACACCCAGAATTACGAAATATGATGCTCAGGTATTGTGGTGCAGTACATTATTTCCAGTACCTTGCCATTTAAGGCTTCAATTCTGGGCGTATGTCCCATTAAACTTACTTCTGGGTAGATATTTCTACGAGTGGTTATGTAGGTATGAGTTAAGCTTATACAGTAATAGTTGGATGAGGGTCAATGAATCACCCTTTAACTTCCCAGGCCCTTTAATGATTTGACTCATAAAGTACCCTTTAATGAATAACTAATATTTCCTTCCAGACTCTATAGCTTCTTTTCTGCTTGAATGAACACTCAGGAGGCTAGCATGAAAGGAAACCGGAGTCAATTTATTATTTCTTTCGCCTGAAGTCATTTGAATGTGATGTTGCTCTCAAAGGGTCAAATTTCCCCACGGAGAAATCGAAGCAGTTGAGCAAATGTTAAAAGAACTCAGAATGACTAGGTAAATTGGTTTGGCTTTCCCCCTCCTTTCTTGGGCATTTTTTTTTTTAAAAAACCTTTTTTAAATAATAATTTTCTATTACAGTCCAATAATAGCCTTGTTATAACAATACAACTTTATAATACAAATATTAATACCAATCGTTCAAATGCCGAAATACAGTGGTACCTCGGGTTACATACGCTTCAGGTTACATACGCTTCAGGTTACAGACTCCGCTAACCCAGAAATAGTACCTCAGGTTAAGAACTTTGCTTCAGAATGAGAACAGAAATTGTGCTCCGGTGGAGCGGCGGCAGCGGGAGGCCCCATTAGCTAAAGTGGTACCTCAGGTTAAGAACAGTTTCAGGTTAAGAACGGACCTCCAGAACGAATTAAGTACTTAACCCGAGATATCACTGTATTTAATTTAGATAAAGTGGGGGCCCCGACATGCTAGATTTGATGATTTTCTTTATTTCTGCGTTCCAGAATCCTATTAATTTCCATTACATTCCAGTCATTATAATAACCCCTTATACAAAAACTGCAATATTAATAGCTTCTATTTGTGTTGACACATTTAATGATTTATAAAACTGCAAGTGAGGAACTCAAAACGATATGATTGTTCTTCCTGTGTGTGGCAATTATTCTGTCCATGGTTTTCTTCCTGTCCTTTTAAGATGTTATGTCTTCCTTTCCCCAGGTTGTTGCTGTTATCCATCATGCCTTGGGCAGAGCTTTAATTGTTGTTGTTTAGTCGTTTAGTCATGTCCGACTCTTCGTGACCCCATGGACCAGAGCACGCCAGGCACTCCTGTCTACCACTGCCTCCCGCAGTTTGGTCAAACTCATGCTGGTAGCTTCGAGAACACTGTCCAACCATCTCGTCCTCTGTCGTCCCCTTCTCCTTGTGCTCTCAACCTTTCCTTTAATAGTATATTGATGCTGGGGGGATAATATTCACCCACCACCCGAATAGCCCTTCGCACTTTTAATGGAACGTCAACACCTTAATGGAGAACATTGGCTGTCATTTGCCGCAGCAATGACAGTGTTGACAGCTTCAAATTTCCCCTTTCTCACCTTCTCCCCTGTCTCATTATCATGACCAGAGATGATTTACATGAAAATAGGATATTTATTTTCTGAAGGTTCTTCCGCCTGCCTCCCGTGATAAGTCATCTTAATCATCTCCATGGCAACCGGCTGTGGCTGACGAAAAGGCAGGCACATGTTAGGAAAACGTAATAATAAAAAAATGATACGAAAAGGTGCAATCCCAAAAAAATAATGGGGCTTTTCAAAGTTGTCATTGCCTGCTCTTTCAGTCCGGAGATGACAGACAGAGGAGATGCAAGCTGGCTGTTGGAGTTGACCGGATGCTGATGTGATTTGGTACACCCAGAAGCACAGAAAGAGAGAGGGTTCAAGCGCAGAAGAGCATGATCAAAGCAGATCAGTTTGAGCTGCCAAGTCCATTTTTACTGTCGCTACTCAGGCATCTCTAAAATCCAGCCTTTCCCCACCCCTTCTTTTTTTGACAAGGCTCCCCTAGCCATGTGATTGTGAAAGAAATGGAATTTCTAGAAAGATTTTACCAGTTGTGCGAAAGCTTGCTGGCCAGAATCATTGATGGGCACATGCCCTTGACGTGAGTTTGCATATGGTAATGTTTAGGTTAGGGTTGCCACCCGTCCTGAATAATGCAGGATTCGGGATTCGGGTGGTGCTGTGGTCTAAACCACCGAGCCTCTTAGGCTTGCCGATCAGAAGGTTGGCGGTTTGAATCCCCGCGACGGAGTGAGCTCCCGTTGCTCTGTCCCAGCTCCTGCCAACCTAGCAGTTCGAAAGCACACCAGTACAAGTAGATAAATAGGTATCAGTGTGGCGGGAAGAGAAACGGCGTTTCCGTGCGCTCTGGTTTCTGTCACGGTGTCCCGTTGCGCCAGAAGCAGTTTAGTCATTCTGGACACGTGACCCGGAAAGCTGTCTGTGGACAAACGTCGGCTCCCTTGGCCTGAAAGCAAGATGAGCAACCCCATAGTTGCCTTTGACTGGACTTAACCGTCCAGGGGTCCTTTGCCTTTTTACGTTTTTTATAATACAGGATTGTCCCTTATTTCAATGTAAAAGGCTATGTCCTGTATTGAGTCAATACAGGACACAGTTCGCCCGATTTCTGCTCTCCTGCTTCATATATGTGCCTCTCACTTCTTTCCTTTCCTTTTTTTCTCCTCGCCCCTTTTCCTCATCCCGACTCCAAGGAGGAGCAAACCAGGGCAAGGTTTTCATGTTTCCCCCGGCAGTTCCCTGCAGTTTCGGGTGGCTTAAGGCAACCATCTGAAGAGCTGCAGTCTGGGAGTGCCAGGCCCTGTCCCTTAGAGAGCAACAGGTTCTGAGTCTCTAGAAACAAGTGATTTTGTGTCAGTGTAGCCCAGAAGTCCCAATTTTGAACATAGTTTGTTGTTGTTTAGTCGTTTAGTCGTGTCTGACTCTTCGTGACCCCATGGACCAGAGCATGCCAGGCACTCCTGTCTTCCACTGCCTCCCACAGTTTGGTCAAACTCATGCTGGTAGCTTCGAGAACACTGTCCATCCATCTCGTCCTCTGTTGTCCCCTTCTCCTTGTGCCCTCCATCTTTCCCAACATCAGGGTCTTTTCCAGGGAGTCTTCTCATGAGGTGGCCAAAGTATTGGAGCCTCAGCTTCAGGATCTGTCCTTCTAGTGAGCACTCAGGGCTGATTTCCTTCAGAATGGATCGGTTTGATCTTCTTGCAGTCCATGGGACTCTCAAGAGTCTCTTCCAGCACATAATTCAAAAGCATAAATTCTTCGGCGATCAGCCTTCTTTATGGTCCAGCTCTCACTTCCATACATCACTACATACTTATCTACATGATATTTGAGAGAGGAGGGTGGGGGAGAAGTAGCTCCCCACGAGGAAAGCTTGACAGCTGAGTGAGAATTTGAACCCGGGTCTCCCGGGTCCTAGTCCAACAGTCTAACCATGGCACATCACTGGTTAAACTCGATGAGACGTGAAAGGTGAGTTTGTCTATATGTGGTGGTTGTGTCAGAAAGCCATTACATTTTGGAAATTGATAAGAGAGATAATCAGTTAATTATACCCTAAACTGGATCCCACTTTGCGTTCGTTGGCTGCAGCGTGTAAAAATAGCCGCTCCGCTAGATAAACTAGAACCTATTTTGTAACAAAAGCATATGAGGAGTATGAGGAGCGCTTGAAGGAGCTGGGTGTGTTTAGCCTGGAAAAGAGGAGACTGAGAGAAGACATGATAGCCATCTTCAAATATCTTAAGGGCTGTCACATAGAGGAGGGAAGCATGCTTGTTTTCTCCTACTCTGGAGGGCAGGACTCGAACCCATGGCTTCAAGTTGCAAGAAAGGAGATTCCGACTAAACATTTGGAAAAACTTTCTGACAGTAGGAGCTGTTCGTCAGTGGAACGGTCTCCCACGAGAGGTGGTGGACTCTCCTTCTTTGGAGGTTTTTAAACAGAGGTTGGATGGCCATCTGCCATGGATGCTTTAGCATTGGAGGGGGTTGGACTAGATGACCATTGGGTCCCTTCCAACTCTTCTACGAAATGTGCCCCATTGTCTGTAATTCTGTCTGTCTCACACCCATCTAGCAAGGGAAATTTCTACTTTCAAAGGATGTGAAAGGACATTGGGATGCAAATGCAAACTCTGACCCTACTAGATGGACCTCAAAGGGATGGCAATATTCATTTTCATCTCATTGCATGTCAGAAAGCACAATTGGGTTGGCATCGGGTCCAGAGATTGCCTTTCCACAAACTATTTAACAGTGGTACCTCAGGTTAAGTACTTAATTCGTTCCGGAGGTCCGTACCTAACCTGAAACTGTTCTTAACCTGAAGCACCACTTTAGCTAATGCGGCCTCCTGCTGCTGCCGCGCCGCCAGAGCACGATTTCTGTTCTCATCCTGAAGCAAAGTGCTTAACCTGAAGCACTACTTCTGGGTTAACAGAGTCTGTAACCTGAAGTGTATGTAACCTGAGGTATGTAACCACTGTATGTGGAAGAACCATACACTGCAAAACAGAAAATGATGTGGGATGATTCCTCAAATATAAATACAACAGACCCATTTTGCCACACATTTCTTTATTAAAAATTAGCTTTATTTTCAGAATTCACATATGACAGAAGTTACATAGCCAGAAGTTACATAGCCAGTCAAAGGCCTGTGTGTCTGCTGGCAGATCTGGGCAGAGAGGTATTTTCACAAAGCTCAAAGCTCCTTTTTGTTGCAGGTGAGCATGTCACCCTTGTCAAGAAAGACTAATGCGATGATTCTTTTGTGACCGTTAAGTTGTGCTCCTGAATATACCTAAGTAAAATCTGTCCTCTCCTGTCGATGGTTTGGAGCCATTGCTTCATTCCTTCACGTCCACCCTGGTTTCTCCAGAATTCCTCATCGACATACAGAGATTGCAAAAGCAGGTTTTGCAAGCATCCTGACTTGAGCACAGTCACAGCTGTCTCAGGAAACCTGACCCAAAAAATTAAAAGTTGTGTTTTATATAGACAGAATCCCATATGCTAAGGTATTAGTGCATGAAGGCAGCATACGAAGCAATCCAACTTCTGCTCCCTGGGATCTATTTCTTTTCCACCCGATATTTATTGAAGGATTAATTTCATCCTACCCCAAATCTCTAAATTTCTCTTTATTTCTTTCCAGATATTTATATAACTATGTTTAAATAAGTTAATATTTGTAGCTGTTAGCCATACCCCCAAGTATTTAACTTTTATATATAAACATAAGTTGGAAACTTGTTGTAGATCCTTTTTATGTTGTTTTGTCATATTTTTCATCAATATCTTAGTTTTATTTTTATTTAATTTGATTCCTGCTATCTGTCCAAATTCCTGGATCCTCTCCAGCACTTTCGGTAAACTGTTCTCAGGATCTTCTACTGTAATCACAAGGTCATCTGCAAAAGCTTTTAATTTATATGCTTTATTTCCTACCATTATTCCTTTTATAATAACAGTGACAGGGGACACCCTTGCCTTGTCCCCTTCGTTATTTTACATTTTTCCATAATCCCATTGTTCACAATCAGCATAGCTTGTTGTTCTGAATAAATTGCCTCAATACTTTTACCAAAAGCCTCTCCAAAATTCATCATTTCCATCGTTTTCTTCGTAAAGGCACATGAAATATTATCAAAGGCCTTTTCTGCGTCTATAAACATTAAAGTGACTTCTTTCTCATTTCTGACCTCCAGATTATTATTATTTATTAAATAAGAAAGGATACTCACTAAACCATCTCCTGCTCAAAAGGAACAGGACTGTATCATGAAAATTTTGGGCACCGTGGGGAGGAAATGTTATTGAGTATATACAGCCTATGGGTAATACTTGCCAATGCCCATCTTACCCGTCTATGCCTTGCAGCAGCCTGAAGTTCAGTTTCGCATCTGGATGGCCCGGTCTGCCTGCGTTGTCAATAAATACTAAGTGTGAAGGCTTGCTCCTCCGGATCTGTAAAAAAAGAATAAACTTGGCAGTAAGAAGAACAGAAGAAGAGTTTGGATTTGATATCCCGCTTTACCACTACCCAAAGGAGTCTCAAAGCGGCTAATATTCTCCTTTCCCTTCTTCCCCCACAACAAACACTCTGTGAGGTAAGTGGGGCTGAGAGACTTCAAAGAAGTGTGACTGGCCCAAGGTCACCCAGCAGCTGCATGTGGAGGAGCAAAGACACGAACCCGGTTCACCAGATTACGAGTCTACCACTCTTAACCACTACACCACACTGGCTCTCAGGACACAGGTACATGAATGTGAACAGTCTGTTGCAGAACATTTTGGGAAATGTTGGCATGTTTGCCCTACACCTCGGTGCTATATGGACATTTTTATGTGTGCGGCAATATCCTCCACAAAGCAATTACGCCTACATTACTAAATGTGAAGTGGTCCTTAGCAGCAGAAGTCTCTCGCTTCCCCCAAGAGACTTCATACTTCATCTTCTTTCATTCCTATTTTCTTTCATCCAAAATGTTTACTTTGACATTTAGGGGCAGGGGAAAAGTTTTAGTAAGAAGCAAGAATGCATCGCCAGCCTAGTCCACAAATCACCAAGTGTTAGAACAGAAACTCAGTAATGATACAATGGGCAAAGGATATTGGACATAATATACAACTTTCATCATGGGAGAAATTGTGGAGGGAGGTTTTAAAATTCACAGTATGGTGCACATTGAAAGAAAATTCTATGAAAACAATGTATCATTGGTAACTGGCTCCTACTAAACTAGCAAAAATGTATAGAACTGCTACAAATGTATGTTGGAAGCGTAAAGAGAAGGAAGGCACATTCTACCACATGTGGTGGACGTGCAAGATGACAAAAGCATTTTTACAATGAGTTGAAAAAAATGTTTAAAATAACTTTTGTGGGGAAAAACAGAAAAGACTGTTTATGTACGCTACTACAGCTGTGTGGATGTTATTAGCCCAAAGATGGAAGGAAGACAAAATACCTACAAGAGAAGAATGGCTGATGAAGATGATGGACTATGCTAAAATGGCAAAAATGACCAGGAAGATCAGAGATTAAGAGGATAATAAATTTAATAAAGAATGGCGAAAATTTATGTTACTTAAAAGAACACTAGATCCAGGTAGGTAGCTGTGTTGGTCTGATGCAGTCAAAATATATAAAAAAATTGTCCGGTAGCACCTTAGAGACCAACTGTTTGTTCTAGGTATAAGCTTTCGTATCTGAAGAAGTATGCATGCACACGAAAGCTTATACAAAGAACAAGATTAGTTGGTCTCTAAGGTGCTACTGGACAATTTTTTAAATCTATTTTAAAATAACACTGTGAACAATTAAAAACATTGGCAGGATTTTAAAAAACACTTGCAATGTGACAAGAACTATGGTGAGAACTGAGAGTTAAGAAAATATGGAGAACATTATATGATGCAGTTGGAAAAGAATAACTATGGAAACCATGGAGAGGTGAAAGGAAGTCCAGGGATTCAGAGAATCCTATGTGTATATAATTATGATTTATTTGTGACATTAACTGTTAAAAATAAATAAAAATATTTTTATATCTAAAAAAAGTGTTAGGACAGAAACAAACTCAATTCACAGTGAAGTGGCATACCAAGATATGAACCAAGACCAGCTCGGCAGGATTTTGGCACTTCTCGTGGAGCAGTTCCTGAACACAGGGCTCAGAAGGATCTGGCTGAAAGCCACAGCAGTATCGATCCAGGCGGTCGTGGACCTGCAGGAGATGTGGAGCATTCAGAGGCGTAAGAATTCTGTATCTGTAATGTCAGACAGAGACCTTTCCTTGTACGGAAGACAAATATTTGCTGGCGGCTGGCAGACAGTCTCTAGGTTGTTTCTCCTTGGAGACTGTGTGGTCTACTGGACTGCAGAGTAACCTAGGATCTGGAGCCAAATTCCCCATCGATCATAACTGCCCAGTTTAGTTACTCATTCAGCCCCATCTATAAAACAAGAATGTCAATGGGAACCAGGCAGAGGGTCTTCTCGGTAGTGGCACCCGCCCTATGGAAGGCCATCCCAGCAGATGTCAAAGAGATAAACTACTACAGTGGTTCCTCGGGTTAAGAACTTAATTTGTTCTGGAGGTCCGTTCTTAACCTGAAACTCTTGTTAACCTGAGGTACCACTTTAGCTAATGGGGCCTCCTGCTGCCACCACATGATTTCTGTTCTCATCCCTGAAGCAAAGTTCTTAACCTGAGGTACTATTTCTGGGTTAGTGAAGTCTGTAACTTGAAGCTTCTGTAACCTGAAACATCTGTAACCCGAGGTACTACTGTATCTTGCTTTTAGAAGACATCTGAAGGCAGCCCTGTTTAGGGAAGTTTTTAATGACTGATGTTTTAATGTATTTTTAATCTTTGTTGGAAGCCACCCAGAGTGGCTGAAGAAACCGAGCCAGATGGGCCTGGTATAAATAATAAATTGTTGTTGTTGTTGTTGTTGTTGTTGTTGTTGTTGTTGTTGTTGTTGTTATTCAAGTACTTTCTGCACTTACAGCCTGATCTTTACATGATTTACTTCAGTGACTGACAATGGCATAGCATGGGGGGACCGTGGCCCCAGGTCCCCCAGGACAGGATCCCAAATTGAGGTCGGAGCCGCAGGGAGGCAAGCAGCGAATGGGACGAGCCTTTGGGGCTGGGATGGGGGCACCTCCTGCTCGTGGCCAGAGAAGGGATGCCCACGCACAACCCGACCTTGGGCTGGCCAAGAGGGCGCTGCCACCACCCACTGAGGAGGGAGGGAGGAAGAAGGCGAGGACGGGGGGAGGGCCAAGGCGACACAGCAGCACTCCTGGCTTCGCTTTTCTCTGCCTTATCTCTGCTCCCAGGTTGGGGCTAGTTTGCAAGGAGAGACTCCCTTGATTAGATGCTGGCCAGCGAAAGGACTAGCCACTGTCCAGTCCACCAGGGAAGCACAACACTTGCCTTGTTAAGTTGTGGGTGAACATATCAGACAACACAGCGATTCTTCAAACAGCTCTTGTTTATTCAGAGGCCAGAACAGAACTGAACTGAAGGGCTCAGTCAGCCTGCTTATATAGCGCTCCAGTACAACGTTACTGTAGCAACTTTCTAAAACTATCCAATCACTGAACGTCACTTTCGATCCTTCATTTGCATAACTATCTACAGTATCCCCCTGAACTGAAGGGCTCAGTCAGCCTGCTTATATAGAGCTCCAGTACAACGTTACTGTAGCAACTTTCTAAAACTATCCAATCACTGAACGTCACTTTCGATCCTTCATCTGCATAAAAACTATCCAATCGCTGAACGTCACTTTCGATCCTTCATTTGCATAACTATCTACAGTATCCCCCTGCTGGCCCAGGGTGAGAACTTCAGTACATAACATGCCTAGCGCCACTGCCTAGCTACGACACTGGTGATGGGCACCTCTAGATCAGGGGTCGGCAACCTAAGGCCCATGAGCCACAAGCGGGCCACGGGGGTCATTTAATCAGCGCATGAGCCGCCCTCGAACCTAGCCGCCCGCTCGGCGAGTCCCTGCTCGCTGCGCTAAACCGCCACAGCACAGCACGGGGACTCACTTCTGTGGCGCCGGAAATTGCATCTCCGCAGGCACCGGAAATCGCATCTGTCCAGACGTAGGCACCGGAAATTGTGTCTGCGCAGATGCAGGCACCGGAAATTGTGGACGTGCGCACATGATCTGGCCCCCAGAGGGATCTCCGCTGGAGTGAACCGGCCCACCCGAGGTAAACCTTGCTGGTCCCTACTCTAGAGGCACACCAGACTGTGAGGGGTTGGCCTACCAGGCTCTTTAGAGAATAGCACATTCACCTTTCCCAGGCCTGGTGTCATATAAGATGTCTGATGATGGAAGATGTTGGCTAAAAGAAAGAATGTGCTTTGCCAGATGGGCCACTACTTTCAGTCACCCTGCACAGCAACAGAAAAAGGCATCAAATTCCAAAGGTGCCAAGTTTCCGATGCCAAGGGAAACTCAGGAGTGCAGTGGAGCAAGCTCCCGGTTCTTCCTTTCCTCCCGGGTTGAATTCAGGCCATGGTTACTGTTATGTACTGAGCTGAATCCTAGAACAATAGGATCCGGAATGCAGCAGTCTGATTGGTCCGCATGAGCCACCCAATCCAGCTCCAGGTGGAAGTGAATCAGCAACCTGATTGGTCCGCAAGAGCAGCCAATCAGGCTTCTGGAGTAAGTGAACCCCCAACCTGATTGGCCTACAGGAGCAGCCCAGAATTAGCCAGTCACAAGGGGCCCATTGTGTAAATAATTTATACACACACACACACACACACACACAGACACAGTGGTACCTCGCAAGACGAATGCCTCGGAAGATGAAAAACTCGCAAGACAAAAGAGTTTTTTGTTTTTTGAGTTGCTTTGCAAGACAAATTTCCCTATGGGCTTGCTTCGCAAGATGAAAACATCTTGCAAGTTTGTTTCCTTTTTCTTAAAACCGCTTGAAGAGGTGCAGTTGCGACTTGACCGTGCTTCGCAAGACGAAAAATGCGCAAGGCGAAAAAACTCGCAGAACGAATTAATTTCGTCTTGTGAGGCACCACTGTAGCTAGATGTTTTGGGGAAAGTTTCATTCATTGCTACTACGAGATGAATAAAGAGCATGAAATTCACACTCGACTCCGAGTATATTTCAGTTGCTGTGGACCTTTCCCCTGAGTTCAAGCCTGGATGGCAAAGAAAGAAACATTGCCCAGTTTAGAAATGTCAGTAGGAATGAGGGGGCTTGGCCACCACCCATTCTGAAAAAGCAATTATCTGGTAAGGTTGGAGGCTGCTGAACAGGCCAGACCATCTTGGCTGTGAGTCCTGGAAGACCTCATCTGGAGTCTCTGACTGACTCCAACTACAAAAGCGGAGGCTGCTGAAAAGACTCTTGGGCTGGGGGTGTTGTTTTGTGGGTTATGTGGGGTGGGGGTCAGGAGCCAACTCCTAGGGGCTGAGGAGTATTTGAGGGGGCTCCCCCCCTAAAGTTTATGAGCATTGCCATTCAAAGAGTGGGTGGGTACCACATCTTGCGATTGGGCTGGGCTTTCCTACCCCCCCCAATATTTTACTCAAGTTGGCACCCTTGGGTGGGGGTCGTTCCTGTCGTCGCTCTTGGTTTTCTCCATCTTTATTTCAGATTTTGTTGCGACTCATGCAGAAACGGTTGTGTTTGGTTGCATAGTTTTTAAAAATGCTACATTTATTGTTTGTGACTCCTTTTGCGATGCGGCAGTTCGGTATTTGTTTCATGTTGCAAGCCGCCTCGAGCCTGGTTTGAACTGCATGCTCCAACTTGTGCAGTTTAAGTGAGGCGTTGATTTCTCGGGCGATTTCGTAACATGAGAAAGCACCGTTTGTTCTCTTTTTCACTGTACCGATAAGTCACACCATTTCAGCAGATGGCGCGTTAGCAGAATATCTGAAAGTGTGAGAGTTGGCAGCCGTTTAATGATAGTTCAGATTTCTCGCCTTCTGAGGTTGCCAGGGAAAATACTGATACTTTCCAAAAATTATCCTAGAGCCGCCATTACACAGTTGGTGGCATTGAAATTACCGCTCTTGCATCCATCCCTCCATGGATCTGTACATTGTTCTTAAGTTTGGACAGGACGGGGAGCGGGGGGAAGGTAATATGTATTTTATGGCTCTATTGGGAACATAGGAAGCTGACAACAGAAAGGACTCTGGGTTTTTTTGGGAAAGTACTTTCAAACATTTTCCCAATTCCTTATGTATTTTTTACCTTGGTTTCTGCCCCAGCCCCAGTCGAAACGGTGTCTCCCTGTTGCTGGCTGCTCAACAGCGCCCTCCAGTGTCATATTTTAATAACACATTAAAAGCTAAAGGTACCCCTCACCATTAGGTCCAGTTGCGGACGACTCTGGGGTTGTGCGCTCATCTCGCTCTACAGGCCGAGGGAGCCGGCGTACAGCTTCCGTATCATGTGGCCAGCATGACTAAGTCGCTTCTGGTGAACCAGAGCAGCGCACGAAAACGCCATTTACCTTCCCGCCGGAGCGGTACCTATTTATCTACTTGAACTTGACATGCTTTCGAACTGCTAGGTGGGCAAGAGCAGGGACTGAGCAACAGGAGCTCACCCCGTGGCGGAGATTCAAACTGCCAACCTTCCGATTGGCAAGCCCTAGGCTCTGTGGTTTAGACCACAGCGCCACCGACGTCCCTATAATAACACATTAAGAACATTAAAAATAGGATGTCATGTGTCCATATATGCTATCAAAACCATTCCTTAACATTAAAAACCACGAGCATAGATCTACCCTTGGAGCCAATCTCTCTTACAATGCCTCTGTAAGGTTTTTCTTCTTTAAAGAATAAAACCTTGTTCTCCCTTGCATTCCACACTTCACACAGCTCTTTATCTCTATAACCCTAGTACCTGCCAAAATAAGTATTAAAATACACACACAAGCCAAGCAAACAAAAAAATGTTTGTACCTGGAAGAAGCAAATATGTTGAAGAAATTTTGCAATGATGCCAAACTCCGGTTGCTGCATATTAACTGCCCAGATAGCCTGGCCATCTCTGTTTACTTCAACAAAACTTGACAGGTTCATTGGGGATTGGGGTCCAAACTAGATGTTAACATAGAAGTTGCATTTAAGAGCATTCCCGGTGTTATGCTGCTGGTTTCAGCAGTGGGAAGTCAGGGGGAGATACTTAACTCTTTCCCTTCTGTCTGCTTTTCAGCTCAAAACCTCGCACCCCCTTTCTCAGCCACAAAGTTACAGAGAAAAGCAGAAAGGGATAATTTGGGCCGTGAAAGAAAAATAAGTCTATTGGTGTGTTTTGTGCTGCAGTTTTTGGAGGATAAGTTTGTTGAAGCGTGTGTACGCCTGTGCTACACACCTGTAGCACAATCTCGTATGGAAACAGGGGCTGTGAGAACTGCCAGGTATTTCAAATCAAGTCCTGAAAATAGCATCTGCTTTGTTGTCGTTTTTTAAAAAATCATCCACAGCACACGATTCTCTCTCTCTCTCTCTCTCTCTCTCTCTCTCTCTCTCTCTCTCTCTCTCTCTGAGATTTTTCTTGGCAATGAACCCTTATTCCTGTGGAGAGCTGTTCACAGAGCAATCGGAATTATATCAGCAACTCAAGGTGTTAAAAAAAACCATTCAAACCCACAACCAACAGTAATAGTCTTTCTCTCTGCAGTTTAGGACGGATTTCCAACGAGCGCAGCTGGTCTTTGGGAAAACATGTGAAAGAGCCATATATTAAGAGAACTGCAAATAATAAGATTATGGGAAAGTCTTGTGCTCACATTTAATAATGGAAAAGCTCTCTCGTCTTGGTGGGATTTCTAAAGGGCTCTGCAAAGAGTTATTAGGATCACAAGCCATCAGGAGAATACGGCTTGGTTCTCTGCATGAGCGAATCTCTACAGGTCAGTGCACTTAAATCAAAATCTTTGCCCAGCATGGCAGAGGAACATCAGAAGATGCCTTATACTAAGCCAGGCCAGTGGTGGTTCTTCTTCTTCTTCTTCTTCTTCTTCTTCTTCTTCTTCTTCTTCTTCTTGACAAAGTAATAATCATAAATAAATAAGAATAAGAATGTGCAACCCACCACTCACACCACCCCATTGTAGCTATCCAACCTCCCAAAATTTCAACACCTCTTGTGATGGTTTGACCCCTTTCCATTTTAACAGTACAAATTCTACAAACACCCTCCATATCTTCTCAAAATTATTTATCCTGCTTATTCCCCATCTTATCTTAATGTCACATGTTAATTTACCATTAACAGCTATATCCCACACCTCTTTATACCATTCTTCCATTTTATATTCTGCTTGCCCCTTCCACTTCATTGCTATCACAATTCGTGCAGCTGTCAATAAATTTGTGAGCAAAACAGCCAAGTCAAGGCAACCAATGTTGGTGGACTTAAAGATGTTCATTTGTCGCAAATTGATTCCAAAGACCATGCAGCACAAATTTTAAGTAATTTGGAGCCTTGATATGGAAGCATCAAGAAGTGTTCTCATAGAAAGCGTGTTCTCACTAAAGGAGAGCACGTGTTGCGGATGGGTCAAACAAAGCACCCTGTAGTAATTAGGTGGATTGGTTTAAAGGGCCTACTTTTGGCTGGAGTTGGTGTTGCTGGGGCAAATTTGATGTTGCAAGTTTGGGGGAGGGGTCAGAGGTTATTTAAGGAAGGTCCACAGCAGAGTACTTTCTCTTTCGCTGTGGACATCGGATCTAGCTGGACACAGTGAAGGACTGGTTGTATTAACAATTTCTTCTCTCTTATCCTTTTCTTCTCACCCCCCCTTTTTTTTGTTTAATCTCTTCCTTATTAATAATCATTTCCTTATCATCCTTAATTTAGTTTGCCTGGCTGCATTCCCCCTTGGCGGGGCTTTTGGGGGCTGCGGGGGGTCGGGGCGACCCTAACCGCCCGCGGCCTGGTCCGCGGCTGAGGCGCTGGTCCCCGGCCTTATCCCTGGCACCCGGGCTCCCCTTCTGGGTTGGGCAGCTGGGCAAAACGTTTAATTTTATGATTTGATTTGTTCCTCAATTATTTGTTTTGAACACGGGCGCCGCGGCTCTTGCCTCGCTCGTGTCGGCCCTCCCCGCGGTGCGCTCCGGCGCGCTCTGTTTGGAAGGAGACGCCGGGGGAGCACCCTGGGCGGCAGCACGGTCGTGCTGCCGGCTAGGCTTCGGGCCTTGCTTCGGCCCGGGGAGGCTTGGGGCTGCTGGGCCTTTCCCCTCCCTTTCATCCGGGGAGGCCGGGATCGGCCGCTGGGACGGTCCCGCGGCGGGGTGGCTTACACCGGGGGAGGGGGCGGCCGGCGCTTGCCTGACCCCTTGCCTAGCCGGCCTCGGGCGGCGGAGGCGCTGCGGCGGAGCCGCTGGTTGTCTGAGCGCCTGGTTTTGGCCTAGCCAGGGCCTGCAGGCCTTCTGTGCTGGGCCGGGTTGGGGGATCGTGAGCAGGCAGTTTGGCGGGAGCGCCATTTTCTTTCTGCCTCATTTTGCGGTTGGTTGCCCCCAGTGGCCGAAGGTGGAAGTGCAGTCTGAATTGGTGGATTGTAGGTTTACACTCCACTGATAGTGTTTTAACTTTGGTTCATTTGGCTGGTGGCAATTTTGGGTGTTTTACGTTTATTCTCCACCCCTTACCCTGCCCTGTGGGAAGATTCTCCCTGTATCTGTGGCTTGCCTTTCCCAATAGGGAGAGAGCCCCCATTAGGGGCTTTCTTTCACAAAAAGGTTTCCTCCATTTTGCTTGTTGAAATTGTGGGGCTAGTCAGGGCTGTTCCCAGCTTAGCTGGAATCACTTTCGTTTATAGTACCCCGAAGGTTGGCTTTATGTTGAGTGTGTGCAGCGCTGTTGGCCAAATTTTAAGCTAGCCTTGGGTGGGAGCACTAATTGAGTTCTTTTAACATTGCTATGAGACTAAGATTCTCAAGAGCTGAAGCGGGGAGGCCTATTCGGCCTGCACATAACTTCCAAGCCTGAGTCTGCTACAGGTAGCAGTTAATGGTTAAGTCTCTGACACGTGATTCATTCTCTCTATGTATCTGCTTCCAGGCCCAGTTGCTGCTAATGTATATCTGAGGCAGACAGAGGGCCCCAGAGGCTCCCTGTCCCTCCAAGGACTATGAGCACTCTGTATATGCTCTTGAACTATGCTGTTTCTGAACAAGTTTATTTTCTTTAAGTTTGTTTTGCTCTGATAGTGGCAACTGCCATGGTGGCTTAGTGGCTAAGTGCAGGACTAGGACCTGGGAGACAGGGTTCATATACCCCTCTTAGCCATTGTTATAACAAAACAAAACAAACTGCTCCTTTTGAGCTATTCTGTTGCTGGGTAGTTCGGCCCATTTGTGATAAAATAATTTTGGGTTTCTTGAAGGGGTGCTTCCCTCTAAAAGGGCAAGCAGGGGTACCTGGACAAGCTGTGGGCTACCTCAACACTGCTATTTCACTGGAAACATTTATGCCTGGCCTAGCAGGTGACCCTAGGGCTTTGCCCTGGAATTCGATGGCCTGGAAGCGTTTCCGGCCTGAATAGTGTCCCCATGTGGTCCATGAAGCATTGGTTTCACTGGGTCAGCGCATAGTGCCGGTAATGCCTAGGTTGCAGGATTGGTCCCTGTATGGGACAGCTGCATGCTCCCCCATTGCTCTACCTGGACACTTAGGTCCTTTTGGTGGTTACCTCACTGCGAGGGATGTAACGGGTGCCACATTTGCAATATGCAACTGGGAGAAAGCACCTTTGCGTGCCCGCATTGCAGTTTGCTCTGTGCGTTGCAGAGCACGGCGCTGCACGGGCTGCAATTGCATTGCATTGCAAGGAGATTTGCAGTTGCATTGCACGGAGGGTGTGTAGTTGCATTGCACGGAGTGTGTTGTTGCATTGCACGGAGTGTGTTGTTGCATTGCACGGAGTGTGTTGTTGCATTGCACGGAGTGTGTTGTTGCATTGCACGGAGGGTGTTGTTGCATTGCACTGAGTGTGTTGTTGCATTGCACAGAGTGTGTTGTTGCATTGCACGGAGTGTGTGTAGTTGCATTGCACGGAGTGTGTTGTTGCATTGCACGGAGTGTGTTGTTGCATTGCACGGAGGGTGTTGTTGCATTGCACGGAGTGTGTTGTTGCATTGCACGGAGTGTGTTGTTGCATTGCACGGAGTGTGTTGTTGCATTGCACGGAGTGTGTTGTTGCATTGCACGGAGTGTGTTGTTGCATTGCACGGAGTGTGTAGTTGCATTGCACAGAGTGTGTGTACATTGCATGGAGGGTGTAGTTGCATTGCACAGAGTGTGTTTTTTTGCATTGCACGGAGTGTGTGTGCATTGCATGGAGTATGTAGTTGCATTGAACGGAGGGTGTGTGCAGGGCATGGAGTGTGTAGTTGCATTGCATGGAGTGTAGTTGCATTGCATGAAGGGTGTGTGCATTGCAGGGAGTGTGTTTTGCATTGAACGGAGTGTGTAGTTGCATTGCACGGAGGGTTTGTGTGTGCATTGCACAGAGTGTGTAGTTGCACTGCACAGAGCGTGTTTTTGCATTGCACGGAGTATGTAGTTGCATTGCATGGAGAGTGTGTGCACCGCACGGAGTGTGTTTTTGCATTGCACAGAGTGTGTGTCTGAAAAGGAAGCTGGCTCGGCGGCAGATTGGTTGGGACTCCTTCAGGAGTTCTGGCCAGCATCGGCCCTGTAAATTCACATATCATGATGGCAGCACAAGATGCCCCCTGCCCAAGCGGGGGCGGGAAGTTGGCAAGCAATAGCTCAATATCTTTTGCCCATATTCCCATTTTATTTAGGGATCCAGTTGGATATCGTTGCTAAACATGCCACTTGCATATGGAGAAGCTGTCTGCCTTGAAGGAAGTTATTTTGTAATACTTCCTCTGTAGCAAGTGATGCTTCATCAGATCCGATCTTGCTGGGTCACGTAATTAATCTTCCCACTAGGCCAGGCTGCCTGCGGCCTGAGGTCCCCTTACCTTTGTGTACGCCTACCAAGCGTGGTGAAGGCAGATATCACCATGGTAGCAATTCCTGACCTGAATGTATGCAATAGTAGTTCGCCATGGCAGGATACCTTGAACCTGCACAGGGATTTTCAGGTTCAGGCTGGTGCTGCTGGATCTTTGCCCTTTGGTTTTTATTTCAAGGGCGGCTGGTGAGCAAAGCTATGGCCTCAAGCCCGGTGTGGTGAGGCAATCATGTGACATAACTTTTCTTGATGCCTGATGCCTCTAGTCAGCCCCCGAGTTCACCTGAGCCTCCGGCCGTCACGTCTAGGGGCCGTAGAGGCACTAAGGGTACTGCCAGGAGAAGGGCGTCTGCCAGGGGGCGGGCAGCCCGCGCCACTGGTGCGCCACCTTCTCTAGTTGCAAGGGCGGCTTCTGGTCATTCATTGGTTGTCTCTTCTCAGCCTATCTTAATACAGATCAGCAAGGTGACGCTTCCGAGTCTTAGGTGGAGGACAGCCTGCTTCCCCCTCTGAAAGCTTCTTCTGGGGGTCGCTGCCGCCGAAGGAAATCCAGGAAGTGTGCCAAGAAGAGTCGGAGGGACACTTCATCCTCCCTTTCGGATGGAGCGGTTCAGATCCCTGGCGCCAGAGGCTCGAGAACGTCCGGAATTTTTCCCGGATCACTTCTGGAACCTTGGCAGCACTTAGTTTTACAGGGAGTAGCTGCATCTGTTGCCCCCTCCACTTTGCGGTCTTATGAGAAGGCTTGGTGTGATTTTTTAAAGTTCATGGGGCAGCTGGAGTTGGGAGGTGTGGGTAATCCCCACTCTACTTCTCAGGTGCTCCAGTATCTGGTGCACCTGTTTCAGAAGCGTCGGGCAAACAGGACGCTCAGACTGCATTCTGCAGCAATATCCTTCTTTAGTAAGGCATTCTTTAATAAGGACCCATGCGGGAAACTTGTGGTGAGAAAGGCACTTGAGGGCTGGGGTTGGCTTCGTCCCTCCAGGCCTATTTCCCGGCGGCCCATTACATTTCACCTGTTGTCTCGGATGCGTGGTAAACTGAGGAGCATCTGTTGGTCCAGGTTTGAGGCCCGGCTGTTCTCTGCAGCCTTTTCTTTAGCCTTCCCCGGGGCCCTGAGAGTGGGCGAAGTGGTGCTTGAACCTAACCGGGGTGGTGGTTCTAGGGGTCTATTACTAGAGGACGTGAGTCTGCTCCGTCTGAGGTGCAAGTCAACGTCAGGAGCTCAAAAACTGATCAGTGGGGTAGGGGAGCGGTGATTCGGCTCCCTGCCACTGGAGAGAAGGGCCCTTGTCCGGTCAAGGACCTCCAGAGGTATTTAGCCTTGCGTCCACCAGGTATGGGCCCCTTGTTTGTTCACAAGAATGGGCACCCGTTGGCTCGTCACCAGTTCTCAAAAGTGCTCCGCAATGCCATCGCGGCATGCGGCCTGGCTGCCGCTGAGTTTGCACCTCATTCCTTCAGGATTGGGGCCGCGACGACGGCCGCTCATTGGGGTTTATCGGCAAGAAGGATAAAAGACCTGGGTCGTTGGAGGTCGGACGCATACAAGGGTTATGTACGTAAATGATGCAATTTCGTGTGCTTACGTATCTGTTTTACCCTAGGTCAAGCCCCTACACGTATCTGGATTGTGGGGCACAGTATTGTGCACTGGGCAGCTCGCAGAGCTCGACAGTCTGGCTTGGGTGACGATCTTGGCTTTCCGCAGGAAGTGAAAGTGTCCTGGATCGCCAGAAGGGGAATGCTGTGGAAGGAACTTCTGCCGCTTATCCAGAGGCGTGTTCTTTTGGAGGGCCCTCCTACGGCGATTGTCATTCAGCTTGGGGAGAATGATTTGGTGTCACATTCTTGTTTTGTTCTGCGTGCTATGATATTGGAAGATGTGAGGGATTTGGCGGCCATGGTGCCACCAACGAAAATAATTTGGTCAAAATTTTCAACGCCGTAAGTGGAGGGGTAGCCCTTGTGTGGAAGCCACCGAGCGGTCCAGGAAACGGATTAATGCTGCAGTGAGCAAGTTGGTGGCTGATTTGGGCGGGTTTGTGATTCCACACCCCTTGATTAGGTTCAAAGCCACTGAATTGTGTATGATGGATGGGGTTCATCTGTCGTCTGTTGGGAATGATGTGTGGTTGAGTTCAGTGGTGGATAAGTTGAGGGTGTGTTTGAGGCTGTGAGTGGTTGGCGGCGAGCGTAAGGGGCTCGATTGGCGGTTAGGCATTGGTTTAAATTGGTTGGTGGAGGGGTATGGATTGGCTGTGCCTGCCCCTCCAATGAGGTTGCTGCATGGGAATTCCGTTAAAGGAATTCAGGGGCTTACCATCCATTCGTCCAAACCCCTGGAATCGGGCTTGGGCCGTGTAAGTCCCTAGGAGCATGCGGGGAGAAGCTGAGGGTCTGTGCCGCAGCTCCGCCTATCCCTGAACTTGTTCCTCCACACTGGCTTCCGCTGGAATCTGGGAGTCAGTGCTGTCCCCAAGGCGGGAGGGACAGCTAGTCGTAACCAATGCCTAAGCAACCACTCACAATTTGTATGCAAATAAAGTTGTGGCCAAAATTATGCCAAAAACCTTAAACAAAAATTCATGTGTGATGTGTGAGTTATTGGGGTTAAGGGTGTTTTGGGGACCTCAGCACGCAAAATTGACACGTGATATTCCAAGGCTTAAAATGAATTTTAAAGCAGAGTTTACAAAACATGTGAATGAATTTACGGCTGTACAGTGGACGCTCGGGTCGCGAACGTGACCTGTGCGGGGTGCACGTTTGCAACCAGCGTCTGTGTGTCTGCGCATGTGCGGGTTGCGATTCGGCGCTTCTGCGCATGCGCAACCGCCAAAACCCAGAAGTAACCCATTTCACTACTTCTGAGTTTTGGTGATCCGCAACCTGAAAAAACGCAACCTGAAGCATCTGTACCCTAAGGTATGACTATACTCATAAGGAGCACCATTCGGCCTCTTATCATGACTTAGCAGTTGCACTGTTCAGGAAAAGAAAGGGAGAAGGAAGGAAGGAAGGTTGCTCCACCACCAGGTTTACCTGCAGGAGAAAGTCAAAAAGGGCCAGCTTGGCCCATTCCGAATGCAGGACGGTCAAACATCGTCCCTTCCCAAGAATTGTTCTGGAATCTTCCATGCCACACCGTTGCCTCAGCAGCTCCTGGTACTGCTGCCACCCTAGAGCAAAGGAGTTCTGGTCATTCCCGGGATCATTCAGATGTTGTATGTCGGGGGCCCACCATACGATGGGTCTGGCGGCTCCGTCGGTGTATTTGTAAGGGAGCAGGGGACTGCCAAACTTCCTGGCCACCGCAGGCAGGCTCCGGTGGAGCCCCAAGACTCTGTCCAAGTGGAAAGCTAGAACCTCATAGAGGTCAGTGGGCCTTTTGATTACCCCGCACAGCCCCTCAGAACAGAGTCTTTTGCCCTCGTGGGAAACGGCGTCTTGGCTGGGAGAAAGGACGACCCGGAGTATTTGCCCGTGGGCAGGGATTCGGTCTTTGCTCACAACCGTGCCATTGGCAAGGAGTTTCATCTTCTCCACATCGTCCGGCGTAAACCACGGAAGGGCATTTTCACTCAACCTCAGACTGCCCTCTCGTCTTCCAGAAACGCCATTGGGTTGGGGCTCCTTGCACCACTGTGATTTCTGCAGCTCCTCTGCGTCTCTGACCCAAAACGAAGATGGTTCTGGGTTCTGAGAGCGAGAGTTTTCCATCGGTCCCCCAATGCCTGTCGATCCGTGGAACGACTTTCCGCCTGAGGTGATGCTTTTGATGACACCCGAGCGTTGATGTTTGGCACCAGCTGTCTGAGCATCGGCCTTACATTGTTCCTGAGGAGAAGTCCGCGGGCCTGTGGATGCATTCTTGAGATATAAAAGAGCACCAAGCGCCGCACCTCGGAAAGGATGAGAGGACAGGGCCGACTCCCTCTGCGGCTTCTGACCCGCCATTTTCTTTGTGCTCAGATCTTCGCTGGCAAAAGTGGCATCAAACTTTCTCATGTTTTTCTGGCCAGTCCTGTAGGGATAGGCTTGGCGCCGGATTTCTCTGCTGCATTCGGAGCTTTTTGCTGCGACATCATGTTTCTTAACCTGCCCCTTTGATTTTAAACCCCTAAGATTTCGCCCAGCCTGGCTCTTCTGCTTGTGGGCTGAGCTGGGGTTTGGCAGAGTTTGTCTTCCCTGATGGCTGGGCCATTCCCGGCGGCTTTGACGCCAAGCCTGCCAGGCAATGGGGACAGTAGAGGTTGCCCACAAATGCTTGGGACGGGCAGCTTTCCCTCGAGGTTCATTCCCAGGCAGGTATTGGAAATTGGACTTCTTGTAGCTGTTCAGGGATGTCGAAGAGAAACTAGTAAGAGCCACCACAGACAAGGCGAGCAAGAAGCAGAAACCAGTCACAGGAGATTTCTTTAGCCTCATTCGATACCATGTTCTCTGGGCCTGTGGAATTTGAATAAGAAAAAGAGTGATTTTTCATAATATAGACATGGAAGCATGGGAACGATTGCAGAAGAGGGGTATAAAATTTACAGCTTGCTATGGTCTAAGAGAAAATTACAGTCGTGCCTTGGATCCCAAATGCCTTGGTACTCGGACGTTTTGGCTCCTGAACGCGGCAAACCCGGAAGTGAGTGTTCCGGTTTGCGAATGTTATTCGGAACCCAAACATCCGCTGTAGCTTTTGCAGCTTCTGATTGGCTGAGGGAGCTTCCTCACTTAGATGAATAGATGGAAGCAGGAATCTAAGGAGAATGATTCTCGCTTCATATTTCTGTACAAGTGTAGAGATGTATCCTCCAACATTTCTCTGATGAAAAGAATAATAATAATAATAATAATAGGTAAAAAGGTAAAGGACCCCTGGACGGTTAAGTCCAGTCAAAGGCGACTGTGGGGTTGCACTGTGACAGAAACCAGAGCACATGGAAATGCCATTTACCTTCCCGCCGCAGCGGTACCTACTTATCTACTTGCACTGGTGTGCTTTCGAACTGCTAGTTGGCTGGAGCTTGGACAGAGCAACGTCACCCCGTCGCAGGGATTCGAACAGCTGACCTTCTGACGAAGAGGCTCAGTGGTTCAGACCACAGTGACACCCGTGTCAATAATAATAATAATAATAAAGGAAACTCTGAGAAGGATCTGAATTCTGATAGCACAGAACTGGAAGACTGGAGAAATGCCATCAAAGGAACAATGGGAAGAGAAGCTGATGAACTATGCAGAGTTGGCAAAGTTAACAGATAAAACTGTGCAAAAAGACAATAGTGACTTTGAAAAAGAATGGGAACTTTTTACATCATATTTGCAGAAACAACAAAAAAATATAGAGTCATTGGCAGGATTTAAATAAACATTTGCAATTGTATTTATAAAAAACAAGAAACCTAATAGTATGACAATATAGAAGTATGTATAAACAGCAGGATGTAATATGAGATGTAATAAACCAGGGATGGAAGTTGAGGGAAGTCAGCAGGGAAGGGGGAAATTTGAATGTAATGTAATGACTATAGATATTGAGGGTTTTTTAAAAAATACACAACCCAATAAAAATGATTTAAAAAAGAAAGAAAAGAAATGACACCTACAGGACATGTGCTATGAGCAGTTTGCATAAAAAGAAAGAAAGAAAGAAAGAAAGAAAGAAAGAAAGAAAGAAAGAAAGAAAGAAAGAAAAGAAACTGTGAGAAGGATCAGGAACATACCAGAGAGTAAATTCTATTGAACTCAGTGTGACTTAGTTCTGAGTAAAACTCAGTGTAAGGCTGCACAATCTTTACCCAGTTACCTGGGAGTAGGCTCCATTGAATACAGTGGTACCTCGGGTTACATACGCTTCAGGTTACAGACTCCGCTAACCCAGAAATAGTACCTCGGGGTTAAGAACTTTGCTTCAGGATGAGAACAGAAATCGTGCTCTGGAGGCGCAGCAGGAGGAAGAGGCCCCATTAGCTAAAGTGCTTCAGGTTAAGAACAGATTCAGGTTAAGAATGGATATCCAAAACGAATTGAGTACTTAACCCGAGGTACCACTGTACAGTGGGACTTATGTCTCAGTAGACAGCGTGAGGCTCCATTTACAATAAAGGAATAAACACTCAATGTGTTTCCTAAGAAATAACTGGCTGCCAAAGCATTGCAACTAGCGACTAAAGAATTTAAAGCGGATTGGTGACTTTTTCCTTCAAAATTAGGGGACCTGCAATTCATACCAGCTTGTGTTTCTCCTGGCAATCATCACATCTGTTCCGCTGTGACTATTCTTCGACTGTAACTTGTTTCTCGTTCCTTTGGGTGCCGGTTTGTGGGGGCATAATGCTAGAAAGGCAGGTTAAAATAAATGAAAATTACAAACAGGCTCACTTCCATTCTGGGGGCAAGCCGGATTAAAATCAGTGGGGCAAGGCCCTGGATAGTAGTCATTCTGGAAGACTCCTGGAACGCAACGGCACCGCAAAGCAGATTTTTATGTGATGTCGCAGCCATCCTAAAGCCCATCTTTTGAGCGTGCACCTTGTTACCGGAACGTGCACAGCAGCCTCTTGCACAAGAGATAATCACTGGCATCCTGGCTGTTAAGTTGTGGGTGAACATATCAGACGACACAGCAATTCTTCAAACAGCTCTTGTTTATTCACAGACCCAGAACAGAACTGAACTGAAGGGTTCAGCCAGCCTGCTTATATAGAGCTCCACTACAATGCAACAGTAACCACTTTCTGTAACTACCCAATCACTGAACGTCACTTTCAATCCCTTATTTGCATATGTGGAAGTGTGTGAAAACTATCTACAGTATCCCCCTGCTGGCCCAGGGTGAGAACATAACACTGGCAACATAACACTGTATGTATTTAAAAGAGGGGACACTGTACGGTAACTGAACATAACACTGTACATAACACTGGCAAATGGGTGCCATGGACAATAGCAGACCATCCAAGAATGGATTGTGCTCTCGGTCAGGGCAAAGAAGTCTGATTACCTGACCGGGTAAACCAGGAATTTGTAAATATTTTCATTGTTTCACTTGATGGGTGTTATGTATTCAGTGGCCTGTGTTTGCCTGAGCTTGAATCTGGACTAAGGATTCTGTGCTCCTGTGTTCTGATTCGATACATGATGTCCAATCACAGAACATTTCAGGATTTGGGCCTCTGCCATTGGCTGTTAGACTCTGAGTCGTGATTTGCAGCTTAGAAGTTTAGACAGCCAATCGCGTTGGGAGTGGGAGTGGCCCAGGCCTTCAGGAATGTATATAAGCCGTTGCTTTGCCCATTTGCCAGTTATGTAGTTCGATATAGGTCCTTGCTGTCATTGCTGTGTCTTGCCTTGTGGGAACCCACCTACATTTCAGTGGGTGTGAGGTGGAGGGCAAGGGATAGATGGGGGCAAGCCTGATTAGCCGGTTTCTGCCAGAAAAAACCCTCTCCCTGTTTGTGACATATCTATGATGCTTACTAAGGGTGTTGTGGGTAAAGGGGAAAACTTATAAAAGTAAGAGCATCCTTTTGTTCTGGGCTTCTTCCTGCTTCTTCCATGTGGTGGGTGGAAGTCCTGTTGCAACAGTCTTTTGAATAAAGATCAGGCCTACAGGCTGCTGTTTTGCTCCCATATTCTTGGCTGGTGTCTTTCTTTGGCAATCCAAGTGAGCCCAAGGATTTTCCTGTAACACCTTTAAGCAGACACCACGGCAAGGCTCCAGGAACTGAGCCATCGCAAGCGAACGAACTCCCAGCCTCATTCTTGCGCCTCACAAAGCTTCTCGTGGGCTCCCCAGCCTCCTGGCTGAAAGACTGGATAGAATTTTCTGCCCAAAAAACTCCTAAGCAGTATAATAGCCGAGCAAAGGGACATGACAGAAGTCTCTGCATTGAACCTGAATAGAATTAAAGCAAAGCGTCCACGTTCAGAACTTTATTAGCAAAGCCAACAGGCCACAGCTATACAAGAATTAGAAATAAAATAAAATAAACATAAAGAGGGGATAAAAACAAACAAAAGGAGGTCCGTCAGGTGAACACGTCTGTCACTCAGATGGTGGCCCTTAATTTCACAGCTCTCTCGATGTACCTTGCGACCTTCTCTGTTGTCTGACTGTCCGTATCAGATAAGAGAAAGAACAGTATAATGTCTTGTGGACGGCCGGGGTTGGGGAGGATGAGTGGAGTAATAATCTCATTCCTTAGGTCTCTATAAAGGGGGCAGGATAGAAGGACGTGGGGCACTGTTTCCGTGTTACCATCTCTGCATGGGCAGAGTCGTTTTTCAAATGGAGTCTTTTGGTAACGACCTTCGAGTACGGCAGAGGGAAGAACATCCCATCTAGCCAATGTAAAGGCGCGTCTATATTTTGGGATGGTTAATTTAGACAAATATGAAGCTGGGGAGTCAAAGTGGGCAGGGGGAGAGTAAGTATACCATGGACACATCTTCTTTAGGATAGTCAGGTTGTTTTGCCGTTCAATGTCTTTCAGGCGCTGGCCTATTAGGCTCTTTGCTTTACTAAGGCCCATTGATAGTAAGGATTGCGAATGCAAACCGCATGTAAGGAGTTTTTGATGCACAGTTTTGAACCACATGCTTTTATGAGGGTCTTGCATTACTAGAGACAGTAGACCGGGTGGATTTAGATTAAGGCGAAGCCAATAGTTGAGTGTTCTTTGCCAGGTCTGAGTTTCTACAGATGGAAGGCAGGCCTCGAGTCGTAAAGCTGCGTTTGGGACACAGGAGGGGACACCGAATATCTGCCTTAGGAATTTAGACTGAACAATTTCAAGACTTGAGCAGTGGTTCCCTGTCCATATTTGTGCCCCATACAGTAACTGCGCCAGAGGTTTTGCCTGAAAGACTTCAAAGGCTGCTGGGATATATCTGCCCCCCTTCGTGTAAAAGAAGCGCGACAGCATCTTAATGCTTTGAGCTGCTTTTTCTTTGGCATATTTGGCAAAGCGTCCACATTGGGGGACTCTGACTCCAGCAACGCTACCTGAACGAACTCCAAATGAGGCTCCCTGCCTTTTCTCCATCTGTACCTCTTCCTCCTCAAAGTCCCTTCCTTATTATTATAATAATACATTCTATCCAGGACCTTTGCTGCAAGTTTGGTCTCGCATCGCGGAAAACAGAACCAACATAAATTGTGAGGAGATGCCAGAAATCTGTTATTAATTTCCTTGTCTGCTCCTGCCCCGATCTCTTCAGAGGCAGTGAACATCCTCTTGATGCATTCCAGCGCCTGCCTCTCTCTCTCTCTCTCCTCCCCTCCAAATACAGTGATTGACAACATTGTTCCCTGTCCTGGTTAAATGCCATGATGATGGAACAAAAAAAGAATAAATACCGTATTTTTCGCCCTATAGGACGTACTCCCCCCCCCTCCAAAAACCAAGGGGAAATCTGATGGTGTTTCCTGCTTGGCAGGGGGTTGGACTCGATGGCCCTTGTGGTCTCTTCCAACTCTATGATTCTATGATTCTATGATTCTATGTGTGTGTGTCCTATGGGGCGAATGCAGGCTTTCGCTGAAGCCTGGAGAGCGAGAGGCGTCGGTGCGCACCGACCCCTCTCGCTCTCCATGCTTCAGGAAGCTATCCCCAAGCCTTGCGCGCCCGGCGGGAGTTCCCGCGGGCTCGCAAGGCTTGCGGGCAGCAGCCTGCAGCCCGAAGCACGGGGCACCCTGTGGAGGACGCCCTGTGCTTCGGGCAGGTGTCCGCAAGCCTTGCACGCCCAGCGTGAGGTCCTGCCAGGCGCGCGAGGCTTGGGGCGTCAGCCAGCAGCCAGAAGCACGGGGCGGGCTGCAGAGCTTGCCCCATGCTTTGGACAGGTGTCCGCAAGCCTTGCGCGCCCGGCGGGAGGTCCCGCCAGGCGCGCAAGGCTTGAGGCGGCAGCCTGTTCTGTGGGCTGGGGTTTTTTTTATTCATTCCCCCCCCCCAAAAAAAATTGAGGTGCGTCCTATGGGCCAGTGCGCCTTATAGTGCGAAAAATACGGTATATGACTCCTGGTTGGAGTGTGTGTGTGTAGGCTGCAAACGCAGAAAAGTACAGCAGAGAAATTACTGTACGGTGGTCACTTAATGCTTTGCTGGGGGCGGGGGGAGGAAATACATCACTTTAAATAAATTTTAAAAGAGGGTACAGATTTACTTATTTATGCAGAGTAGGTTAACTGTCCAGGTGTGGACTATTGGTGGGCAACATCTAGGCTTCCGGCCTCCCTTCTTACAGTTTTTTATTTTTTTTTTTATCTTACTGGGTTTTTTAATCTTTAAATCAGACTCGGAGCAGACATCCCTTCGAACAGAGGATGCCTTCAAACAGAAGTCTGTCCTCTGTAAAGTAAGGCACATGGTCATCCTAAATTACTAGAACAGCTATGCTTTAGCAGATCTACTGTGAGCAAATGCTCCCAGCCTGCTACTTTATGCTACAGACTTCTGCTCCCCAACCTATACAGTGGTACCTTGGGTTAAGAACTTAATTCATTCCGGAGGTCCGTTCTTAACCTGAAACTGTTCTTAACCTGAGGTACCACTTTAGCTAATGGGGCCTCCCGCTGCTCCCACGCGATTTCTGTTCTCATCCTGAAGCAAAGTTCTTAACCTGAGGTACTGTTTCTGGGTTAGCGGAGTCGGTAACCTGAAGCGTCTGTAACCTGAAGCGTCTGTAACCCGAGGTACCACTGTACTGTACTCAACATTAAGGTCTCACAACAAATGTAACTGATTTGTAAGAAATACAGTCGTACCTTGGTTTTCAAACAGCTTAGTTCTCGAACATTTTGCCTCCCAAACACCACAAACCCTGAAGTGACTGTTCCGGTTTGCGGACTATTTTTGGAAGCCAAACATCTGATGGGGCTTCTGATTGGCTGCAGGAGCTTCCTGCAGCCAATTGGAAGCCAGGCTTTGGTTTCTGAACTTTTGGGAAGTCGAACGGACTTCCGAAACAGATTCCGTTCGACATCCAAGGTACAATCAGAAAAAAGAGACAAGGCATGTACTTTTGTAAAGCAAGAAAATCTTTAACAAAAGTATTTTTTTAAAAAGAAAATAAAAAAAGAAAACAGTTTGCAGCTTCCAAGCACAAAATATTGCTTTCTGGTTTGCGTCCTCTGGCTTTGGTGAGTTTTGGCTTGAATCCCTTCTGCTCTAGGCTGTTCACCATCAACAAAATGCAATCTCCCATTCCCTCTCGCCTTTCACAAATGAAAGATGATATCTTAAAAGTAAATGCCTTGTGTTGATTCTGGCACCCAATATCAAAAGCCTAAAGCGGCTTAGCGGTTGTGAAGAAGATGATGTGGAGATTGGGGGGCGGGGGGCGGGGGGCGGGGAGACAACCCACAACTGTCTTGCTTCTGCAAGCAACATGCTAAACATTTCCCCACTAAAACGCCTGCCTGCGTCAGCTCCACACTGACAAAGGAGAGAGGCGTTTTTATGTTATGGCTGAAATTCAGCCCAGTGCCAACCCATACATACGGTTTTGATTGCTGGCGTGAATACAGGAGAGGGGGGACATGTTTTCCCCTGGAAGTTAGGAACATCCCTTGGAAAGGGAGAATAGCGCTGCATGTGTTGCTTGCAGAACTTCTCGGATTCAATTCCTGGCATCTCCAGTTAAAAGGATCCGGTTGAAGTGCGGGATGGGCAAATCCATCCATATCAGTTTCTCTCAGTTGCTGGTTTTCCCAGACTTAGGTCCAGTTCCACACATTACCACATCAATTTGCAGGTTGTTCTTTTTAAGACCTCGTGAAACTTCTCCAGCACTTTAGCACAAATTTCCCCTCATATCCACAGGTTTGCATGCAATTTGGACAGAAAGTGGTTTGTTCGTTTGTTGCATGCCGTTTTCACTAATTTATGCATCCCTGATGCCCATTTTCCCCTACTATATTCTTCTTCTTTGGCGATCACTTGTAGCCGAGTAAGATTGTCTTCCATAAACACGGTCTTAACAGTGGGTCTGTAAGTGACTGTGGAGGCCAATTCGGGAGCCACACGTCCTTCCGCAGTGGGGACATAGGTTTCCAGGCAGGAGTTGATCACGGTGAGGGTTTGCCAAGCATGCCTTCCTCTTAGCACGTTTCTCCCTTTTGTCCTGAGTTCGAGTGTCTTCAAAGCCCATGACACCTTTGGAAAAGGCTGTTCTTCAACTGGAGCGCTTGCAGACCAGTGTTTCCCAGTTGTCTGTGTTTCTACTACATTTTTTTAGATTTGCCTTGAGAGAGTCTTTCAACCTCTTTTGTTGACCACCAACTTTACACTATCCATTTTTAAGTTCAGAGTAGTTGCTTTGGCAGATGATAATCAGGCATCCGAACAACATGACCAGTTCAACGAAGTTGATGTTGAAGAATCATTGCTTCGACACGGATGACCTTTGCTTCTTCCAGTACACTGGCATTAGTTTACCTGTCTTCCCAAGTGCTATATACACATTGCTTGTCTGGAAAACAGCATTGCAAAACTTGGGGAAGTGTGATTTTTGAAGAGCGGCCAGGTTTTGCTTTGTGTATTGATTCAGAAAGTGTAAATTTGCCTTTAAATGAGGACTGCTTCTAATCTGTTGGTGATCCTGAGGGGGGAGGCCCATCAGATGGGAATTCATTGAATGAATTTCCTTTACTTATAAAGGTAAAAAACAGAGGTGTGTAGAACCAATGAAAGCTTGTGCCTTTGTGAGGAGATATAAAAAAGACTTTGATGATATTCTGGGAATTCAGCGTGGAGGAGAAGAAGAAGTGCTACTAGGCAGTTGAATGTGTATGCATGCCCCATCCCTTTCCCCACTTCAATGGCCCCGGACATTGGCAACCCATGCTATGCCACTGGCTCCAAGTTGTCCCTTGTCAAATGTTGGCGCAGTTACTTGGCTAAGGAAAGAGAAAAGCAAATGTGGGACGGAAGATGGTGGGAGAGGCAGAGGAAACTATTCCTTCCAGAGAAGGAAGCTGTTATTTAAAAGCACAGTAGCCTAGAAAACACTCCACAGTGTTGTAGTTGCTTTTTTGCTGAGATGGGGGTGTTGCCATGAATTAGGCTTTGCGAAAGAAGTCAGAATGCAATGAGCTGGCAATGATGTTGTCTGGATTCTCCATCAGCAAAGGCTGAATGAAGTCGGAACAATTCTAGGCTGAACATCCCGTACAGAAGGAACCACAGTCTTGTTTTATATTTTTCTTTCTTAATGGGATTACCAGCTCTGACTCCCAATGGCTTCAAAAGCTGTTGTGTGCCTCCTTAGATTCTCCAAAGCCATTCTTAATAATTTGTTTTTCTGAAGGGAAAAAAATGCTTTACATATTTTAAAAAAACAACCCTCTATTTTCACACCGCATACAAAACCGCAAAACACAGATTTTCAGTTTCTTCATGATTTGCAGTGTGCTTGTTTGTTCCTCACAGGGGACAGCATCGGGTTCCGTTGAAGGCATGCAAGTCAGCAGATATGGTCTTCATTTTCTTTTCCCCAAGGAATGCATAATGTGCATTCTTTAGATTCCAAGATAGCCAGATGAAAGGAATGGAATTAAGAGTGGGGATCCCTGCAAGTCGCTTGGAGTTTACTTTTTGTACAAATATGAAAAGGAAAAAAAGCAACTATAATAAATAATCATCCTCAAAGGAGACTCCCCCCTCCCAAAAGCAAAATAATTTCCACTTGTTCTGAGACCCCATTTCTGCTGCTGTCAAGAGAAAAGAACAGCAAAAAGCGAACACACATATGCTCAAAATCGCCACTCATGCAAAGGAGAGTCACCTCTCCAATGCATCTGTGTACATTGGCCACAATCCCAAAGTCCGCGCGAACACAGGTTCCTCTGTGGTCTTCCCTGGCCCAGTTCCTGGCCTGACTTGCTCCCACGAGTCAACAAGCCACTTTTTCAGACACCCAAGAGGTTAAAAAGTGGGTTGTGGGTTTGCCAGTTTGTTGAAGTGACCTGAACTGGGAGAGAATGGCCAAAGTGCTCAGGCAGACTAGGGATCTCTGCCGCCGTCGTTTCCACATGACCAGCAAGGGTTTTTTGGCACAGGCACAAAGTATGAGCGGGACCAGCCCTATCATTTGAGACTGTGGGCAATCGTAATCATAACAGAATGTTTTGAGCAGCCAAGTTTTTTCTGCTGCCGACGAATGACAAGGAGTGAAGACGAGCACCATCCTATGGGAAACGAAAGGCTCATAGGTAGGGGGATATCACAGAGATAGAAGAAGAGGCAGCCCACTTTCTGGGTAACACCCACAATGCCACGAGAATGAGCAAGGTAAGTCCTACCTGACTCAGCAGTGGTTCTTGCCAGCCATGTGGCCCAATGGGTGGGTGGGTGACCCAAATACACAAGGAATGAATGAATGAATGAAGCACTTTGCGCACATACAGTATACTGTACTACAAAGATCAGATGTGGCAAAATAGCACATCCAGATGTGCCAAAATAGCACATCAGGTTTGCCTGAAAAGACTTAGGTTAGTCGCTTCCTTAACCAACGGAGAAAGTCAGCCTGTTGCAGGCTGAAAGAAAACTATATGAAAATGATGTACCATTCCTTTTGACTCCTAGTAAGTTAGCAAAATTAAAAGACATCTGCTTCTTGGGAGAAAAGCAATGACAAACCTAGACCACATCTTAAAAAGCAGAGGCAAAGGTCCGTATAGTTAAAGCTATAGTTTTCCCAGTAGTGATGTATAGAAGTGAGAGCTGGACCACGAAGAAGGCTGATCGTCGAAGAATTTATGCTTTTGAATTCTGGTGCTGGAGGAGACTCTTGAGAGTCCCATGGACTGCAAGAAGATCCAACCTACCTATTCTGAAGGAGATCAGCCCTGAGTGTTCACTGGAAGGACAGATCCTGAAGCTGAGGCTCCAATACTTTGGCCACCTCATGTGAAGAGAAGACTCCCTAGAAAAGACCCTGATGTTGGGAAAGATGGAGGGCACAAGGAGAAGGGGACGACAGAGGACGAGATGGTTGGACAGTGTTCTCGAAGATACAAACATGAGTTTGACCAAACTGCGGGAGGCAGTGGAAGACAGGAGTGGCTGGCGTGTTCTGGTCCATGGGGTCACGAAGAGTCGGACACGACTAAACAACTAAACAACAACAACAACGAAGTTAGCAAAAATGTGTAAGACAAGTACAACTACCTGCTGGAAATGTAAAGAAAAAGAAGGTACCTTTTATCATATGTGATGGTTGTGTAAAGTAATAAAAGCATTAGGGGAAATGATATATAATGAATTGGGGGTGTCTGTTTAAAATAACCGTTGTAAAAAAACAACCCAGAAGCTTTTTAATTAGGAATTGTAGGTACCGACATCTCAAAGGAGCAGAAAAGACTATTTATCTATGCTACAACAGCCTCAGGGATGCTACTAGCCCAGGGATGGAAAGACGACAAAGTCCCAACCGGAGAGGAATGGCAAACCAAGCTGTTGGAGTACGCCAAAATGGCAAAACTGCTCAGGAACCGAAAAGACAAAAACTTTAAGAAAGAATGGGGAAATTTTATAATGTATTTAGGAGACCATTGTAAGCAGATGAAAACATTAGCAGGATTTTAATAACACTTGTAATGTAACAAATACTATGGACAATATGAATACATACAAAATATGGATTGTGAAATAATATGCAGTTGAAAACATTGATAATAAGACCCATGGAGGGGATGGGGGGGGAGTCTAGAGATTCAGAGAAATCTCTAAATGTGGATATTTATTTGGTATTGTTATAACTCTACACTTGTTAAATCAAATAAAAATTATTAAAAAACAACGACAACCCCAAAGCAGAAAGAACCATATGTTGCACAATTAACAACTCTGGGCCGGCTCCATCCAAGAGTGCTAGGCTCCCTTTAATATGCAGACAGCATGTCTGCATCAGTGCTCAAATGTGCAACCTTGCACATATTTTTGAAACCACTACAGTTCTCTCAGAGAAAGGGGGGGGGGGGACAGGCTCAGCATTCTTGTCCTCCAAGAGCCTTTACTGCTAAAACAATTCCCTACGCTCTGTCTTGCTAACATCTAGCCTTGGGAATCGGTAGTGATCCTTGCCATGAGTGTCACCCTGTGTTGTGTTGAGGATTGGAAAGTTGAGATCCTGGCCAGTAGGTGTGGAGGGAAAGAATTGGCTCTGTGATTGACTTCCTGGACAAGGATTCCTAGAAGTCATACTGGAACTAGCTCACATGGTAATGCCGAGAATGTCAGCTGGCTCAAGGAAATAGTCACAGAAACTCTCCGAAGGAGACTTCCATCTTTCGTTTAAAAACAAATCAACTTCATAAACTTTTGTGGAAGGGAGGAGGATGGTTAACGGATGCTTTCATTGCAACACTCGGCTCTGGAAATCAACTCATTCTCAAATGTCTGCAGGCATGAAGGATGGAAATATTTGCGCATGGTCATACTCTTGGGACAAACCTAGACAGCATCTTAAAAAGCAGAGACATCACCTTACTGACAAAGGTCCGTATAGTTAAAGCTATGGTTTTCCCAGTAGTGATGTATGGAAGTGAGAGCTGGACCATAAAGAAGGCTGATCGCCAAAGAATTGATGCTTTTGAATTATGGTGCTGGAGGAGACTCTTGAGAGTCCCATGGACTGCAAGAAGATCAAACCTATCCATTCTGAAGGAAATCAGCCCTGAGTGCTCACTGGAAGGACAGATCCTGAAGCTGAGGCTCCAATACTTTGGCCACCTCATGTGAAGAGAAGACTCCCTGGAAAAGACCCTGATGTTGGGAAAGATGGAGGGCACAAGGAGAAGGGGACGACAGAGGACGAGGTGGTTGGACAGTGTTCTCGAAGCTACAAACATGAGTTTGACCAAACTGCGGGAGGCAGTGGAAGACAGGAGTGCCTGGCTTGCTCTGGTCCATGGAGTCATGAAGAGTCGGACACAACTAAACGACTAAACAACAACAGAATCTTGGGAAAGGCACAGGGTCGCTTCCTGTGTTGGAAGAGGAAGTCTTGGGCGGGTTCAAAACCCAGCTCACTCTTAAAGCACATTGACCACCTGCCTTGGGACAGTCCGTTTCTCAGACTAGCGTACCTCACAGGGTTGTTGGGAGGGAAAAACAAGAGTCGGCATACCATGAATGCTGCCTGAGCTCGTAAAAGTGGAAATGCAGATAAACGTATAAGTATTCACAGGGCACTTGGAATTGCATGCACTGTTTGCAAAGACATTTTTTAAAGTGGGAGAGCAAGGCTGTTGCGGGGAACTTCTTTTTGAGACACCAGCTATCACGGTTGCCTTAGGTGTCAAGGTTGGACTTCCAGGCATTAAGGATGGGGCAAAGCGAGGACTCCAACACAAACTTGCAAGAGGAGCATAAATGCCACAGGGCCTGAACAATCCACTTCTCCTCAAACTGAAACCTCCACCATAAGTGACGAAACAGCACAAACCACCCCATTAATCATTTCTCTGTGCAGGCTCATTTTTGGCTCATGGTATGAACTACTGTGGGACGCAGGTGGCGCTGTGGGTTAAACCACAGAGCCTAGGACTTGCTGATCAGAAGGGCGGTGGTTCACGTTGGGGTGAGCTCCCGTTGCTCGGTCCCTGCTCCTGCCAACCTAGCAGTTCGAAAGCATGTCAAAGTGCAAGTAGATAAATAGGTACCGCTGTGGCGGGAAGGTAAACGGTGTTTCCGTGCGCTGCTCTGGTTCGCCAGAAGCGGCTTAGTCATGCTGGCCACATGACCCGGAAGCTGTACGCCGGCTCCCTCGGCCAATAAAGCGAGATGAGTGCCGCAACCCCAGAGTTGGTCACGTTTATGAACTACTGTGCACATTCATGGGATAAGTTGTTGCCATTGCGTTGAAAGCCCTCGAAGATGCTTAATGGAGTTTTGTTATGTTGCACAAATCAACTCACCAGTGCTATTTTATCTGCTCTGTTTATTAAAAAACGGTTTCTAAGTTCCAGTTATCGCTGGCTGTAATGCTCATTACCATTCAGCTCCTGCCATACTTTGCCAATTAAGATTTCATGTCATGCATCGGATGAAGCGTGTATCCGTTCACAAAGCTTACACCCTAATCCATTCATTCATTCATTCATTCATTCATTCATTCATTCATTCACCTTTAAGATTCGGTTATTATTTCTGCAGGAGACTCACAGAAGAGCACCTCTCTGGAAACAATTACGGTACATCAAGTCTGCTCAGGGAGTCCATACTGTGGTGCTATCAAGTATGAAAATATTATTTATGCCAGCCATAATGGATGCAAAATGTGCCCAGCTCTGGGGAAAGATGCTTATTTCTTCGCCATATCTGTTCATATTACCGTTCTGCGAAATAGCATTCCTGTTGAGATATGACAGGAAACCACTAATCTGAACTTTTCAGAAACAATTAAAGACAGGTTCCTTTCACAGCTGGATAAATGGATCTTTCCTGAGGCTGTCTACTTCTTAGGGTTTTAGTTTTGCTTTAAACATATTTGCTATTGTGGTGCTTTTAATTATCGCCTAGGAGGAGGAAAGCTCTCGCCCAAAACCTCTGCTGTCTTGTGGGAGAAAAGGCTCAGGAATCTGAATTGGAGTCCCTAAGACGGTTTGATGGCGACTCGCACACCTCCTTCCAGCAACTTCTGCAGCCAAGCTGGTGTCAAACGGGTTGCTCTGCTTTCCTTTGGAGCACATCAGTGAGGCTGAGACAGAGGGGCATCTTCTTGTCTAGGCAGCCCAGGATCTCCATCCAAACTGCCCAGGACTGCACCCCAGAAAGGTCACTTTGGTGCTGCTTACGCAGTGATTTTACTTCACCCCTGGGAGCGCACTACATTGTCTCTCGAGACAGATGGATGCCAATGAAATTGTCTTGAAATGGTGGCTTAGAAGGCAATTAATAAATCAATGGTAATAATAATAGTAATAATAGAAAGGACAATTAATTTCTATGTGTCTATTGGCCCATTTATCTCAGTGCTGCCTCTACACTGATGGGCAGTAGCTCTCTAGGTCAACGGTTATGTCCCTGTGGAGATGGCAGTATTGAGTCAGTGGCTCCTGTGCCTCTGGCTTGCGCTCTTTATAAAGATTTGAGGAGTGAGGTTATTAAAGGTAAAGGTAAAGGGACCCTTAACCATTAGGTCCAGTCGTGGCCGACTCTGGGGTTGCGGCGCTCATCTCGCTTTATTGGCCGAGGGAGCCAGTGTACAGCATGACCAAGCTGCTTCTGGCAAACCAGAGCAGCGCACGGAAGCGCCGTTTACCTTCCCGCCGGAGCGGTACCTATTTATCTACTTGCACTTGACGTGCTTTCGAACTGCTAGGTGGGCAGGAGTAGGGACCGAGCAACGGGAGCTCACCCCGTCACGGGGTTTCGAACCGCCAACCTTCTGATCGGCAAGTCCTAGGCTCTGTGGTTTAACCCACAGTGCCATCCACGTCCCTAGTGAGGTTATTACCCCTCTATTATTGTCCATGCCGGGTCGCTCAACCATTGCTACTGTGTCCTTTCGTCTAGCAGATCAAGATGATCAGCTGACAGCAAAAACCGCAAGGTTTTTAGCAGGGGCGATTAGACTAACATCTATTATTTGATTATTGATGTAACACCCCCCCCAAAGTATTTTCTATCGTTAGGTTTTTACCTCTTATCTTCAGTACATTTTATTTTATTTTATTTTATTGCTATAGCTAGCGGCTGATGCAAATAAATATTCTTCTGATTCAAGCTCTCGAGGTTTCAAACAGAGGGCTTTCTCTGCCTTCCCTGGAGAAGTCAGAGATGGAATTTCTGACCTTTCGCATTCCACGCAGTATTATTATTAGTGGCGTAGTGTGGGGGGGTGCAGGGGGGGCCGGCCGCACCAGGCGCAACATCTGGGGGTTAGGGTTAGGGGGCGCAAAATACTTGCCTTGCCCCGGGTGCTGACAACCCACGCTACGCCACTGATTATTATTACTATCATTGATTAAATTTCTATACCTGTAGGTCTCAGGGTGGTTCATAACCATGGCCTGACATCTCTTCTCAACAGGCCATCCTGGTTTAGTCCACCTTTTCCCCAATGTAAGGTCCAAACTGAGCCGAACAACAGTTTTCATTGCCGTCCAGGATAATAAGACCACATTCCCACATGATGCCTGCTGTGCAACTGAACAGATAAGAGGCTCCCTGTTTGCTTTCCCTCAGCTGACTTGCCACTAAGTTGCTGGCTGCAGGGCCAGGATGGTACCTGTCACAAATCCTAAAACTCATCCGTCTTGTATTGGTCAGCCTTAGATGAGGCGCAACTTGTTTTCTTACAGTTCCCCCAGGGTGGGAGTTAATGCCACGAGACACGCGGCTGGCTCCACATCACTGCAACCGAAGCAGGGGAAGGCGCATTGGGGAAATCTGTGTTTCGGACAGGGGGAAATCCCCAAAGAGTGGAGAACTGTAACGTGGGAACAAGACCTTTGCAAATCCATTTGTCCCCCTCAAGGATTTCTCTCACGTAGAGGCATTTTGTAGACTGAAGCTACAGCTCTAGTGGGGCCGGCCCTGCCGTCGGACAGAGTCAGGGGCGGGCTGCCTCAGGCGGCAGACACTGAGTGAATGGCAACAGCCCTCCATTCCTCCCAATTCCCCTGTTGCTGTCAGGTATACCGTCCCATTGTCAGTAAGATTCCTCTGCCAGGATGGTGGGATTCTCTCTATGGCCTGGGGTGGCAGGTGCCTCCTTTGCCTCAGGCAGCAAAATTCCTTGAGCTGGCCCTGAATCCCGTACAGTGGTACCTCAGTTTACAAACTTAATCCTTTCCAGAAGTCCGTTCTTAAACCGAAACCGTTATTGAACTGAGGCGCGCTTTCCCTAACGCGGCCTCCTGCTGCCGGTGTGCCTCCTACCCTTCAGATTCCGTTCTTAAACCAAGGTAAAGTTTGCAAACCGGGACACTACTTCCGGTTTTGCGGAGTTTGTAAACCGACTCGTTCGTAAACAGGACTGTACTTAAACCGAGGCACCACTGTATTTGGGAGTAAGCAACACTGAACTTCCTAGGACTACACTACAGTGGAACCTCAGGTTAAGTACTTAATTCGTTCTGGAGGTCTGTTCTTAACCTGAAACTGTTCTTAACCTGAAGCACCACTTTAGCTAATGGGGCCTCCTGCTGCCGCTGTGCCGCCAGAGCACGATTTCTGTTCTCATCCTGAAGCAAAGTTCTTAACCCGAGGTACTGTTTCTGGGTTAGCGGAGTCTGTAACCTGAAGCGTCTGTAACCTGAAGCGTCTGTAACCCGAGGTACCACTGTACTAGGAACAAAACTCTTACCATGCTCAGACGGAGAGTTTTCTTTCTTTTCCTCCCACCTCCTGTCTTCACCTCCGGCAAAATACCCCCGGCTCGATTGCTTCTTTTAATCGGTTGCCCATTAATTTCTCATCGCTCAGCTGGAGTACCTCATACGTCGGACTTCCCAAGAGCCCAGAACATCAGCCATCAAGATCTCGGGTCTCTCTCCATTTCTCGCTCTCTCTTGGGCTAACTGCAACCAGATGTTACATCTTCAAGGTGCATTCCCAGCCGCCACACTTTGTTGGGAGAGTTTGGTCTGCAGACTGAGCCTCCTCTTACTCATCTTTCAACCAAAAAAGAAAAGAAAAAAAGAGGAGGGAGCTAGGTTTTCAAAAAATATAGCCTGTGAATCTCTTGCTAAACTTTCCAGGTGCTGCTGTAGCTCGTAGAGGTGTTCAGAGGGACCCTGTGCAAACGGGAAAAAGATGATTCTGAGCCATAGGACGAATTGCTCGCTGAGCAGCCAGCCAACTTAGTTGCTGAGTGTTCAAAGTGTGCCAGGACTGGCAGACTTGTGGGAGGGGGATCAGAGGAAGGGGGGAGGCCTGCTCGCATCGCAGAAGCTCCTTTCACAATAAAAGCCTCCTCGGATTTCTCTTGAAACACTAAAAGCCTGAGCCTTGAGCCTTAGTCCTGGGGCGTGGGGGGGGGAGCCGGCCAGGCGTTCCTTTTGCGCAGAGCAGAGAAGCACACTGCATCGTTTGTGGGCAATCGGTTTGCCAATGAATACTAGGTTGGACAAAATGCAGAAGACTCAAAGAAGTGGGTCGAGGAGGGAGGCAGTATGGCGCAGTGGTCAAAGCAGCGGTTCCCAGTGTTGGTGGCATTGACCTGGGTGGGTGCTAAGAAGCAAGGAGATCAACAGTCATCTCATTCTGCAGTTATCTTATGGGCAGTTATCGTTTGTTTGTTTTTGTTTTCCAGTCACCGTGTCCAATATAGAGCCACTTAATTATTTCTGTTGCGCCTCTCCACACTGGAGAGCCAGTGTGGTGTAGTGGTTAAGAGCGGTAGTCACGTAATCTGGGTAACCGGGTTCGCGTCTCCGCTCCTCCACATGCAGCTGCTGGGTGACCTTGGGCCAGTCACACTTCTTTGAAGTCTCTCAGCCCCACTCACCTCACAGAGTGTTTGTTGTTGGGGAGGAAGGGAAAGGAGATTGTTAGCCGCTTTGAGACTCCTGAAGGGGAGTGAAAGGCGGGATATCAAATCCAAACTCCTCCTCCTCCTCCTCCTCCTCCTCTTCTTCTTCTTCTTCTTCTTCTTCTTCTTCTTCTTCTTCTTCTTCTTCTTCCCAGAATTTCTGGTTGCTATGCAAGCATCTCATATTTGTACACCCATAAGCCCACAATTTCTTACAGCTGCCACTAGCGAGCTTTTGTTCGTTTTCACCACTGTCATAATTTTCCTATTATCTTTATTATTGCTATAAGCTTGGGAGGGGTGGGGGTTTGAGGCTCCCCTAAATTCTGGGATCCGGGAGGGGTTCGAATTCAACCAAGTTCTGTGTTAGTTAGGTGAGATGTGATTAGGATCACAATTTTTCTGATCTGAGCTGGGAGGGATGTGGTCAGCTTGCAAGGGCTAGCAGACTTGGGGTCAGAGCACCGTGTGGGTTGACAATTTGAACCCGGGACTGTGACCGTGGGAGAAGCAGGACCCCCTTGGAGTGTAATGCTGGAAGCCCCTCCAGTTCAGGTGGTGTATATGTGTAAATAAACCATATATCATAAAGAGACCACAGTCTATGCCATGCCTCATTTCCAATCCTGCCTTGGACCCCTGTGCTCTCGCACAACACAGAAATTGGGGTGATAAAAGGCCTTCTGTTTCCATCGCCAAAGCTTTCAGGGGAGCATTTGCAACTGGTTGGCACCATTTTTGAGTGAACTGCCAAAAGTCAGATTTTTGCTGAAATTGTGACCCCGGGGCTTCGGGATTTTTTCAAAAAAATATTTTCTGCCGGATACGTTTTTGAGGGCTGATTTCTTGTCCTGTGATAAAAAGCCTGCTGTTTCCATCGCCAAAGCTTTCAGCGGAGCATTTTCAAGCTTTTGGCACCATTTTGGGTGGAATTGCCAAAAGTCAGATTTTTGCTGAAATTGTGACCCCGGGGCTTAGGGATTTTTTCAAAAAAATATTTTGTGCCGGTTAGGTTTTTGAGGGCTGATTTCTTGTCCTGTGATGAAAGGCCTTCTGTTTCCATCGCCACAGCTTTCAGGGGAGCATTTGCAACCGGTTGGCACCATTTTTGAGTGAACTGCCAAAAGTCAGATTTTTGCTGAAATTGTTACCCCGGGGCTTAGGGATTTTTTCAAAAAAATATTTTCTGCCGGATAAGTTTTTCAGGGCTGATTTCTAGTCCTGTGATAAAAGGCCTTCTGTTTCCATCGCCAAAGCTTTCAGGGGAGCATTTGCAACCGGTTGGTACCATTTTTGATCGAACTGCCAAAAGTCAGATTTTTGCTGAAATTGTGACCCCTGGGCTTAGGGATTTTTTCCAAAAAATATTTTGTGCCGGTTAAGTTTTTGAGGGCTGATTTCTTGTCCTGTGATAAAAAGCCTTCTGTTTCCATCGCCACAGCTTTCAGGGGAGCATTTGCAACCGGTTGGCACCATTTTTGAGTGAACTGCCAAAAGTCAGATTTTTGCTGAAATTGTTACCCCGGGGCTTAGGGATTTTTTCAAAAAAATATTTTCTGCCGGATAAGTTTTTCAGGGCTGATTTCTAGTCCTGTGATAAAAGGCCTTCTGTTTCCATCGCCAAAGCTTTCAGGGGAGCATTTGCAACCGGTTGGTACCATTTTTGAGTGAATTGCCAAAAGTCAGATTTTTGCTGAAATTGTGACCCCGGGCTTAGGGATTTTTTCAAAAAAATATTTTCTGCCGGTTAAGTTTTTGAGGGCTGATTTCCTGTCATGTGATAAAAAGCCTTCTGTTTCCATCGCCAAACTTTCAGGGGAGCATTTGCAACTGGTTGGCACCATTTTAAAGTGAATTGCCGAAAGTCAGATTTTTGCTGAAATTGTGACCCCGGGGCTTAGGGATTTTTTCAAAAAAATATTTTCTGCCGGTTAAGTTTTTGAGGGCTGATTTCCTGTCATGTGATAAAAAGCCTTCTGTTTCCATCGCCAAAATTTCAGGGGAGCATTTGCAACCGGTTGGCACAATTTTTGAGTGAATTGCCAAAAGTCAGATTTTTGCTGAAATTGTGACCCCGGGGCTTCGGGATTTTTTCAAAAAAATATTTTCTGCCGGTTAAGTTTTTGAGGGCTGATTTCTTGTCCTGTGATAAAAAGCCCTCTGTTTCGAGAGCCAAAACTTTCAGCGGAGCATTTCCAAGCTTTTGGCACCATTTTTGAGTGAATTGACAAAAGTCAGATTTTTGCTGAAATTGTGACCCCTGGCCTTAGGGATTTTTTCCAAAAAATATTTTGTGCCGGTTAAGTTTTTGAGGGCTGATTTCTTGTCCTGTGATAAAAAGCCTTCTGTTTCCATCGCCAAAGCTTTCAGGGGAGCATTTGCAACCGGCTGGCACCATTTTTGAGTGAATTGCCAAAAGTCAGATTTTTGCTGAAATTGTGACCCCGGGGCTTCGGGATTTTTTCAAAAAAATATTTTCTGCCGATTACGTTTTTGAGGGCTGATTTCTTGTCCTGTGATAAAAATCCTTCTCTTTTGAGTTCCAAACCTTTCAGGGGAGCATTTTCAAGCTTTTGGCACCATTTTTGAGTGAATTGCCAAAAGTCAGATTTTTGCTGAAATTCTGTCCCCGGGGCTTAGGGATTTTTTCAAAAAAATATTTTCTGCCGGTTAAGTTTTTTAGGGCTGATTTCTTTTCCTGTGATAAAAAGCCCTCTGTTTCCATCACCAAAGCTTTCAGGGGAGCATTTGCAACCGGTTGGCACCATTTTTGAGTGAACTGCCAAAAGTCAGATTTTTGCTGAAATTGTGACTCCGGGGCTTAGGGATTTTTTCAAAAAAATATTTTCTGCCGGTTAAGTTTTTGAGGGCTGATTTCTTGTCCTGTGATAAAAGGCCTTCTCTTTCAATCGCCAAAGCTTTCAGGAGAGCATTTGCAACCGGTTGGCACCATTTTAGAGTGAATTGCCAAAAGTCAGATTTTTTCCAAAAAATATTTTCTGCCGGTTAAGTTTTTGAGGGCTGATTTCTTGTCCTGTGACAAAAAGCCTTCTGTTTCGAGTGCCAAACCTTTCAGGGGAGCATTTGCAACCGGTTGGCATGATTTTTGAGTGAATTGCCAAAAGTCAGATTTTTGCTGAAATTGTGACCCCGGGGCTTAGGGATTTTTTCAAAAAAATATTTTCTGCCGGTTAGGTTTTTGAGGGCTGATTTCTTGTCCTGTGATAAAAGCCTTCTGTTTCCATCGCCAAAGCTTTCAGCGGAGCATTTTCAAGCTTTTGGAACCATTTTTGATCGAACTGCCAAAAGTCAGATTTTTCCTGAAATTGTGACCCCTGGGCTTAGGGATTTTTTCCAAAAAATATTTTCTGCCGGTTAAGTTTTTGAGGGCTGATTTCTTGTCCTGTGATAAAAAGCCTTCTGTTTCCATCGCCACAGCTTTCAGGGGAGCATTTGCAACCGGTTGGCACCATTTTTGAGTGAACTGCCAAAAGTCAGATTTTTGCTGAAATTGTGACCCCGGGGCTTAGGGATTTTTTCAAAAAAATATTTTCTGCCGGTTAAGTTTTTGAGGGCTGATTTCTTGTCCTGTGATAAAAGGCCTTCTCTTTCAATCGCCAAAGCTTTCAGGAGAGCACTTGCAACCGGTTGGCACCATTTTAGAGTGAATTGCCAAAAGTAAAATTTTTTCCAAAAAATATTTTCTGCCGGTTAAGTTTTTGAGGGCTGATTTCTTGTCCTGTGATAAAAAGCCTTCTGTTTCCATCGCCAAAGCTTTCAGCGGAGCATTTTCAAGCTTTTGGCACCATTTTTGAGTGAATTGACAAAAGTCAGATTTTTGCTGAAATTGTGACCCCGGGGCTTAGGGATTTTTTCAAAAAAATATTTTCTTCCGGTTAAGTTTTTGAGGGCTGATTTCTTGTCCTGTGACAAAAAGCCTTCTGTTTCGAGTGCCAAACCTTTCAGGGGAGCATTTGCAACCGGTTGGAACCATTTTTGATCGAACTGCCAAAAGTCTGATTTTTGCTGAAATTGTGACCCCTTGGCTTAGGGATTTTTTCCAAAAAATATTTTGTGCCGGTTAAGTTTTTGAGGGCTGATTTCTTGTCCTGTGATAAAAAGCCTTCTGTTTCCATCGCCACAGCTTTCAGGGGAGCATTTGCAACCGGTTGGCACCATTTTTGAGTGAACTGCCAAAAGTCAGATTTTTGCTGAAATTGTGACCCCGGGGCTTAGGGATTTTTTCAAAAAAATATTTTCTGCCAGATAAGTTTTTGAGGGATGATTTCTTGTCCTGTGATAAAAGGCCTTCTCTTTCAATCGCCAAAGCTTTCAGGAGAGCAATTGCAACCGGTTGGCACCATTTTTGAGTGAATTGCCAAAAGTCAGATTTTTGCTGAAATTGTGACCCCGGGGCCTAGGCATTTTTTCAAAAAAATATTTTCTGCCGGTTAAGTTTTTGAGGGCTGATTTCTTGTCCTGTGATGAAAAGCCTTCTGTTTCGAGTGCCAAACCTTTCAGGAGAGCATTTTCAAGCTTTTGGCACCATTTTTGAGTGAATTGACAAAAGTCAGATTTTTGCTGAAATTGTGACCCTGGGGCTCAGGGGTTTTTTCAAAAAAATATTTTCTGCCGGTTAAGTTTTTGAGGTCTGATTTCTTGTCCTGTGATAAAAAGCCTTCTGTTTCGAGTGCCAAACCTTTCAGGTGTGCATTTGCAACCGGTTGGCACCATTTTTGAGTGAATTGCCAAAGGTCAGATTTTTTCTGAAATTGTGACCCCGGGGCTTAGGGATTTTTTCAAAAAAATATTTTCTGCCGGATAAGTTTTTGAGGGCTGATTTCTTATCCTGTGATAAAATTCCTTCTGTTTTGAGTGCCAAACCTTTCAGGGGAGCATTTTCAAGCTTTAGGCACCATTTTTGAGTGAACTGCCAAAAGTCAGATTTTTGCTGAAATTGTGACCCCGGGGCTTAGGGATTTTTTCAAAAAAATATTTTTTGCCGGTTAAGTTTTCGAGAGCTGATTTCTTGTCCTGTGATAAAAAGCCTTCTGTTTCCATCGCCACAGCTTTCAGGGGAGCATTTGCAACCGGTTGGCACCATTTTTGAGTGAACTGCCAAAAGTCAGATTTTTGCTGAAATTGTGACCCCGGGGCTTAGGGATTTTTTCAAAAAAATATTTTCTGCCGGATATGTTTTTGAGGGCTGATTTCCTGTCCTGTGATAAAAATCATGCTGTTTCCATCGCCAAACCTTTCAGGGGAGCATTTGCAACCGGTTGGCACGATTTTTGAGTGAATTGCCAAAAGTCAGATTTTTGCTGAAATTGTGACCCCGGGGCTTAGGGATTTTTTCAAAAAAATATTTTCTGCCGGTTAAGTTTTTGAGGGCTGATTTCTTGTCTTGTGATGAAAAGCCTTCTGTTTCGAGCGCCAAACCTTTCAGGAGAGCATTTTCAAGCTTTTGGCACCATTTTTGAGTGAATTGACAAAAGTCAGATTTTTGCTGAAATTGTGACCCTGGGGCTCAGGGGTTTTTTCAAAAAAATATTTTCTGCCGGTTAAGTTTTTGAGGTCTGATTTCTTGTCCTGTGATAAAAAGCCTTCTGTTTCGAGTGCCAAACCTTTCAGGTGTGCATTTGCAACCGGTTGGCACCATTTTTGAGTGAATTGCCAAAGGTCAGATTTTTTCTGAAATTGTGACCCCGGGGCTTAGGGATTTTTTCAAAAAAATATTTTCTGCCGGATAAGTTTTTGAGGGCTGATTTCTTATCCTGTGATAAAATTCCTTCTGTTTTGAGTGCCAAACCTTTCAGGGGAGCATTTTCAAGCTTTAGGCACCATTTTTGAGTGAACTGCCAAAAGTCAGATTTTTGCTGAAATTGTGACCCCTGGGCTTAGGGATTTTTTCCAAAAAATATTTTCTGCCGGTTAAGTTTTTGAGGGCTGATTTCTTGTCCTGTGATAAAAAGCCTTCTGTTTCCATCGCCACAGCTTTCAGGGGAGCATTTGCAACCGGTTGGCACCATTTTTGAGTGAACTGCCAAAAGTCAGATTTTTGCTGAAATTGTTACCCCGGGGCTTAGGGATTTTTTCAAAAAAATATTTTCTGCCGGATAAGTTTTTGAGGGCTGATTTCTTGTCCTGTGATAAAAGGCCTTCTCTTTCAATCGCCAAAGCTTTCAGGAGAGCAATTGCTGATTTCTTGTCCTGTGATGAAAAGCCTTCTGTTTCGAGTGCCAAACCTTTCAGGAGAGCATTTTCAAGCTTTTGGCACCATTTTTGGGGGAATTGCCAAAAGTCAGATTTTTGCTGAAATTGTGACCCCGGAGCTTCGGGATTTTTTCAAAAAAATATTTTCTGCCGGTTAAGTTTTTGAGGGCTGATTTCTTGTCCTGTGATAAAAAGCCTTCTGTTTCCATCGCCAAAGCTTTCAGGGGAGCATTTGCAACCGGCTGGCACCATTTTTGAGTGAATTGCCAAAAGTCAGATTTTTGCTGAAATTGTGACCCCGGGGCTTCGGGATTTTTTCAAAAAAATATTTTCTGCCGATTAAGTTTTTGAGGGCTGATTTCTTGTCCTGTGATAAAAATCCTTCTCTTTTGAGTTCCAAACCTTTCAGGGGAGCATTTTCAAGCTTTTGGCACCATTTTTGAGTGAATTGCCAAAAGTCAGATTTTTGCTGAAATTCTGTCCCCGGGGCTTAGGGATTTTTTCAAAAAAATATTTTCTGCCGGTTAAGTTTTTGAGGGCTGATTTCTTGTCCTGTGATAAAAAGCCCTCTGTTTCCATCACCAAAGCTTTCAGGGGAGCATTTGCAACCGGTTGGCACCATTTTTGAGTGAACTGCCAAAAGTCAGATTTTTGCTGAAATTGTGACCCCGGGGCTTAGGGATTTTTTCAAAAAAATATTTTCTGCCGGTTAAGTTTTTGAGGGCTGATTTCTTGTCCTGTGATAAAAGGCCTTCTCTTTCAATCGCCAAAGCTTTCAGGAGAGCATTTGCAACCGGTTGGCACCATTTTAGAGTGAATTGCCAAAAGTAAATTTTTTTCCAAAAAATATTTTCTGCCGGTAAAGTTTTTGAGGGCTGATTTCTTGTCCTGTGATAAAAAGCCTTCTGTTTCGAGTGCCAAACCTTTCAGGGGAGCATTTGCAACCGGTTGGCACGATTTTTGAGTGAATTGCCAAAAGTCAGATTTTTGCTGAAATTGTGACCCCGGGGCTTAGGGATTTTTTCAAAAAAATATTTTCTGCCGGTTAAGTTTTTGAGGGCTGATTTCTTGTCCTGTGATAAAAGCCTTCTGTTTCCATCGCCAAAGCTTTCAGCGGAGCATTTTCAAGCTTTTGGAACCATTTTTGATCGAACTGCCAAAAGTCAGATTTTTGCTGAAATTGTGACCCCTTGGCTTAGGGATTTTTTCCAAAAAATATTTTGTGCCGGTTAAGTTTTTGAGGGCTGATTTCTTGTCCTGTGATTAAAAAGCCTTCTGTTTCGAGTGCCAAACCTTTCAGGGGAGCATTTGCAACCGGTTGGCACCATTTTTGAGTGAACTGCCAAAAGTCAGATTTTTGCTGAAATTGTGACCCCGGGGCTTAGGGATTTTTTCAAAAAAATATTTTCTGCCAGATAAGTTTTTGAGGGCTGATTTCTTGTCCTGTGATAAAAGGCCTTCTCTTTCAATCGCCAAACCTTTCAGGAGAGCATTTTCAAGCTTTTGGCACCATTTTTGGGGGAATTGCCAAAAGTCAGATTTTTGCTGAAATTGTGACCCCGGGGCCTAGGCATTTTTTCAAAAAAATATTTTCTGCCGGTTAAGTTTTTGAGGGCTGATTTCTTGTCCTTTGATGAAAAGCCTTCTGTTTCGAGTGCCAAACCTTTCAGGAGAGCATTTTCAAGCTTTTGGCACCATTTTTGGGGGAATTGCCAAAAGTCAGATTTTTGCTGAAATTGTGACCCCGGAGCTTCGGGATTTTTTCAAAAAAATATTTTCTGCCGGTTAAGTTTTTGAGGGCTGATTTCTTGTCCTGTGATAAAAAGCCTTCTGTTTCCATCGCCAAAGCTTTCAGGGGAGCATTTGCAACCGGCTGGCACCATTTTTGAGTGAATTGCCAAAAGTCAGATTTTTGCTGAAATTGTGACCCCGGGGCTTCGGGATTTTTTCAAAAAAATATTTTCTGCCGATTAAGTTTTTGAGGGCTGATTTCTTGTCCTGTGATAAAAATCCTTCTCTTTTGAGTTCCAAACCTTTCAGGGGAGCATTTTCAAGCTTTTGGCACCATTTTTGAGTGAATTGCCAAAAGTCAGATTTTTGCTGAAATTCTGTCCCCGGGGCTTAGGGATTTTTTCAAAAAAATATTTTCTGCCGGTTAAGTTTTTGAGGGCTGATTTCTTGTCCTGTGATAAAAAGCCCTCTGTTTCCATCACCAAAGCTTTCAGGGGAGCATTTGCAACCGGTTGGCACCATTTTTGAGTGAACTGCCAAAAGTCAGATTTTTGCTGAAATTGTGACCCCGGGGCTTAGGGATTTTTTCAAAAAAATATTTTCTGCCGGTTAAGTTTTTGAGGGCTGATTTCTTGTCCTGTGATAAAAGGCCTTCTCTTTCAATCGCCAAAGCTTTCAGGAGAGCATTTGCAACCGGTTGGCACCATTTTAGAGTGAATTGCCAAAAGTAAAATTTTTTCCAAAAAATATTTTCTGCCGGTAAAGTTTTTGAGGGCTTATTTCTTGTCCTGTGATAAAAAGCCTTCTGTTTCGAGTGCCAAACCTTTCAGGGGAGCATTTGCAACCGGTTGGCACAATTTTTGAGTGAATTGCCAAAAGTCAGATTTTTGCTGAAATTGTGACCCCGGGGCTTAGGGATTTTTTCAAAAAAATATTTTCTGCCGGTTAAGTTTTTGAGGGCTGATTTCTTGTCCTGTGATAAAAGCCTTCTGTTTCCATCGCCAAAGCTTTCAGCGGAGCATTTTCAAGCTTTTGGAACCATTTTTGATCGAACTGCCAAAAGTCAGATTTTTGCTGAAATTGTGACCCCTTGGCTTAGGGATTTTTTCCAAAAAATATTTTGTGCCGGTTAAGTTTTTGAGGGCTGATTTCTTGTCCTGTGATTAAAAAGCCTTCTGTTTCGAGTGCCAAACCTTTCAGGGGAGCATTTGCAACCGGTTGGCACCATTTTTGAGTGAACTGCCAAAAGTCAGATTTTTGCTGAAATTGTGACCCCGGGGCTTAGGGATTTTTTCAAAAAAATATTTTCTGCCAGATAAGTTTTTGAGGGCTGATTTCTTGTCCTGTGATAAAAGGCCTTCTCTTTCAATCGCCAAAGCTTTCAGGAGAGCAATTGCAACCGGTTGGCACCATTTTTGAGTGAATTGCCAAAAGTCAGATTTTTGCTGAAATTGTGACCCCGGGGCCTAGGCATTTTTTCAAAAAAATATTTTCTGCCGGTTAAGTTTTTGAGGGCTGATTTCTTGTCCTGTGACAAAAAGCCTTCTGTTTCGAGTGCCAAACCTTTCAGGAGAGCATTTTCAAGCTTTTGGCACCATTTTTGAGTGAATTGACAAAAGTCAGATTTTTGCTGAAATTGTGACCCTGGGGCTCAGGGGTTTTTTCAAAAAAATATTTTCTGCCGGTTAAGTTTTTGAGGTCTGATTTCTTGTCCTGTGATAAAAAGCCTTCTGTTTCGAGTGCCAAACCTTTCAGGTGTGCATTTGCAACCGGTTGGCACCATTTTTGAGTGAATTGCCAAAGGTCAGATTTTTTCTGAAATTGTGACCCCGGGGCTTAGGGATTTTTTCAAAAAAATATTTTCTGCCGGATAAGTTTTTGAGGGCTGATTTCTTATCCTGTGATAAAATTCCTTCTGTTTTGAGTGCCAAACCTTTCAGGGGAGCATTTTCAAGCTTTAGGCACCATTTTTGAGTGAACTGCCAAAAGTCAGATTTTTGCTGAAATTGTGACCCCGGGGCTTAGGGATTTTTTCAAAAAAATATTTTCTGCCGGTTAAGTTTTCGAGAGCTGATTTCTTGTCCTGTGATAAAAAGCCTTCTGTTTCCATCGCCACAGCTTTCAGGGGAGCATTTGCAACCGGTTGGCACCATTTTTGAGTGAACTGCCAAAAGTCAGATTTTTGCTGAAATTGTGACCCCTGGGCTTAGGGATTTTTTCCAAAAAATATTTTCTGCCGGTTAAGTTTTTGAGGGCTGATTTCTTGTCCTGTGATAAAAAGCCTTCTGTTTCCATCGCCACAGCTTTCAGGGGAGCATTTGCAACCGGTTGGCACCATTTTTGAGTGAACTGCCAAAAGTCAGATTTTTGCTGAAATTGTTACCCCGGGGCTTAGGGATTTTTTCAAAAAAATATTTTCTGCCGGTTAAGTTTTTGAGGGCTGATTTCTTGTCCTGTGATAAAAGCCTTCTGTTTCCATCGCCAAAGCTTTCAGCGGAGCATTTTCAAGCTTTTGGAACCATTTTTGATCGAACTGCCAAAAGTCAGATTTTTGCTGAAATTGTGACCCCTTGGCTTAGGGATTTTTTCCAAAAAATATTTTGTGCCGGTTAAGTTTTTGAGGGCTGATTTCTTGTCCTGTGATAAAAGCCTTCTGTTTCCATCGCCAAAGCTTTCAGCGGAGCATTTTCAAGCTTTTGGAACCATTTTTGATCGAACTGCCAAAAGTCAGATTTTTGCTGAAATTGTTACCCCGGGGCTTAGGGATTTTTTCAAAAAAATATTTTCTGCCGGATAAGTTTTTGAGGGCTGATTTCTTGTCCTGTGATAAAAGGCCTTCTCTTTCAATCGCCAAAGCTTTCAGGGGAGCATTTGCAACCGGTTCTCACCATTTTTGAGTGAATTGCCAAAAGTCAGATTTTTGCTGAAATTGTGACCCCGGGGCTTAGGGATTTCTTCAAAAAAAATATTTTCTGCCGGTTAAGTTTTTGAGGGCTGATTTCTTGTCCTGTGATAAAAAGCCCTCTGTTTCGAGAGCCAAACCTTTCAGCGGAGCATTTTCAAGCTTTTGGCACCATTTTTGAGTGAATTGACAAAAGTCAGATTTTTGCTGAAATTGTGACCCTGGGGCTCAGGGTTTTTTTCAAAAAAATATTTTCTGCCGGGCTGATTTCTTGTCCTGTGATAAAAGGCCTTCTCTTTCAATCGCCAAAGCTTTCAGGAGAGCATTTGCAACCGGTTGGCACCATTTTAGAGTGAATTGCCAAAAGTCAGATTTTTTCCAAAAAATATTTTCTGCCGGTTAGGTTTTTGAGGGCTGATTTCTTGTCCTGTGATAAAAAGCCTTCTGTTTCCATCGCCAAAGCTTTCAGCGGAGCATTTTCAAGCTTTTGGCACCATTTTTGAATGAATTGACAAAAGTCAGATTTTTGCTGAAATTGTGACCCCGGGGCTTAGGGATTTTTTCAAAAAAATATTTTCTTCCGGTTAAGTTTTTGAGGGCTGATTTCTTGTCCTGTGACAAAAAGCCTTCTGTTTCGAGTGCCAAACCTTTCAGGGGAGCATTTGCAACCGGTTGGCACGATTTTTGAGTGAATTGCCAAAAGTCAGATTTTTGCTGAAATTGTGACCCCGGGGCTTAGGGATTTTTTCAAAAAAATATTTTCTGCCGGTTAAGTTTTTGAGGGCTGATTTCTTGTCCTGTGATAAAAGGCCTTCTCTTTCAATCGCCAAAGCTTTCAGGAGAGCATTTGCAACCGGTTGGCACCATTTTAGAGTGAATTGCCAAAAGTAAGATTTTTTCCAAAAAATATTTTCTGCCGGTTAAGTTTTTGAGGGCTGATTTCTTGTCCTGTGATAAAAAGCCTTCTGTTTCCATCGCCAAAGCTTTCAGCGGAGCATTTTCAAGCTTTTGGCACCATTTTTGAGTGAATTGACAAAAGTCAGATTTTTGCTGAAATTGTGACCCCGGGGCTTAGGGATTTTTTCAAAAAAATATTTTCTTCCGGTTAAGTTTTTGAGGGCTGATTTCTTGTCCTGTGACAAAAAGCCTTCTGTTTCGAGTGCCAAACCTTTCAGGGGAGCATTTGCAACCGGTTGGCACGATTTTTGAGTGAATTGCCAAAAGTCAGATTTTTGCTGAAATTGTGACCCCGGGGCTTAGGGATTTTTTCAAAAAAATATTTTCTTCCGGTTAAGTTTTTGAGGGCTGATTTCTTGTCCTGTGATAAAAGCCTTCTGTTTCCATCGCCAAAGCTTTCAGGCGAGCATTTGCAACCGGTTGGCACGATTTTTGAGTGAACTGCCAAAAGTCAGATTTTTCCTGAAATTGTGACCCTGGGGCTTAGGGATTTTTTGAAAAAAATATTTTCTGCCGGTTAAGTTTTTGAGGGCTGATTTCTTGTCCTGTGATAAAAAGCATTCTGTATCCATCGCCAAAGCTTTCAGGGGAGCATTTGCAACCGGTTGGCACAATTTTTGAGTGAACTGCCAAAAGTCAGATTTTTGCTGAAATTGTGACCCCGGGGCTTAGGGATTTTTTCAAAAAAATATTTTCTGCCGGTTAAGTTTTTGAGGGCTGATTTCTTGTCCTGTGATAAAAAGCCTTCTGTTTCCATCCCCAAAGCTTTCAGGGGAGCATTTTCAAGGTTTTGGCACAATTTTTAAGTGAATTGACAAAAGTCAGATTTTTGCTGAAATTGTGACCCCGGGGCTTAGGGATTTTTTCAAAAAAATATTTTCTGCCGGTTAAGTTTTTGAGGGCTGATTTCTTGTCCTGTGACAAAAAGGCTTCTGTTTCGAGTGCGAAAGCTTTCAGGAGAGCATTTTCAAGCTTTTGGCACCATTTTTGAGTGAATTGCCAAAAGTCAGATTTTTGCTGAAATTGTGACCCCGGGGCCTAGGGATTTTTTCAAAAAAATATTTTCTGCCGTTTAAGTTTTTGAGGGCTGATTTCTTGTCCTGTGATAAAAAGCCTTCTGTTTCGAGTGCCAAACCTTTCAGATGTGCATTTGCAACCAGTTGGCACCATTTTTGAGTGAATTGCCAAAAGTCAGATTTTTTTTCTGAAATTGTGACCCCGGGGCTTAGGGATTTTTTCAAAAAAATATTTTCTGCAGGTTAAGTTTTTGAGGTCTGATTTCTTGTCCTGTGATAAAAACCCTTCTGTTTCGAGTGCCAAACCTTTCAGGTGTGCATTTGCAACCGGTTGGCACCATTTTTGAGTGAATTGCCAAAGGTCAGATTTTTGCTGAAATTGGGACCCCGGGGCTTAGGGATTTTTTCAAAAAAATATTTTCTGCAGGTTAAGTTTTTGAGGTCTGATTTCTTGTCCTGTGATAAAAACCCTTCTGTTTCGAGTGCCAAACCTTTCAGGTGTGCATTTGCAACCGGTTGGCACCATTTTTGAGTGAATTGCCAAAGGTCAGATTTTTTCTGAAATTGTGACCCCGGGGCTTAGGGATTTTTGCAAAAAAATATTTTCTGCCGGATAAGTTTTTGAGGGCTGATTTCTTATCCTGTGATAAAATTCCTTCCGTTTCGAGTGCCAAAGCTTTCAGGTGTGCATTTGCAACCAGTTGGCACCATTTTTGAGTGAACTGCCAAAAGTCAGATTTTTGCTGAAATTGTGACCCTGGGGCTCAGGGGTTTTTTCAAAAAAATATTTTCTGCCGGTTAAGTTTTTGAGGTCTGATTTCTTGTCCTGTGATAAAAAGCCTTCTGTTTCGAGTGCCAAACCTTTCAGATGTGCATTTGCAACCAGTTGGCACCATTTTTGAGTGAATTGCCAAAAGTCAGATTTTTTTTCTGAAATTGTGACCCCGGGGCTTAGGGATTTTTTCAAAAAAATATTTTCTGCAGGTTAAGTTTTTGAGGTCTGATTTCTTGTCCTGTGATAAAAACCCTTCTGTTTCGAGTGCCAAACCTTTCAGGTGTGCATTTGCAACCGGTTGGCACCATTTTTGAGTGAATTGCCAAAGGTCAGATTTTTGCTGAAATTGGGACCCCGGGGCTTAGGGATTTTTTCAAAAAAATATTTTCTGCAGGTTAAGTTTTTGAGGTCTGATTTCTTGTCCTGTGATAAAAACCCTTCTGTTTCGAGTGCCAAACCTTTCAGGTGTGCATTTGCAACCGGTTGGCACCATTTTTGAGTGAATTGCCAAAGGTCAGATTTTTTCTGAAATTGTGACCCCGGGGCTTAGGGATTTTTGCAAAAAAATATTTTCTGCCGGATAAGTTTTTGAGGGCTGATTTCTTATCCTGTGATAAAATTCCTTCCGTTTCGAGTGCCAAAGCTTTCAGGTGTGCATTTGCAACCAGTTGGCACCATTTTTGAGTGAACTGCCAAAAGTCAGATTTTTGCTGAAATTGTGACCCTGGGGCTCAGGGGTTTTTTCAAAAAAATATTTTCTGCCGGTTAAGTTTTTGAGGTCTGATTTCTTGTCCTGTGATAAAAAGCCTTCTGTTTCGAGTGCCAAACCTTTCAGATGTGCATTTGCAACCAGTTGGCACCATTTTTGAGTGAATTGCCAAAAGTCAGATTTTTTCTGAAATTGTGACCCCGGGGCATAGGGATTTTTTTCAAAAAAATATTTTCTGCCGCTTAAGTTTTTGAGGTCTGATTTCTTGTCCTGTGATAAAAACCCTTCTGTTTCGAGTGCCAAACCTTTCAGGTGTGCATTTGCAACCGGTTGGCACCATTTTTGAGTGAATTGCCAAAGGTCAGATTTTTGCTGAAATTGTGACCCCGGGGCATAGGGATTTTTGCAAAAAAATATTTTCTGCCGGATAAGTTTTTGAGGGCTGATTTCTTATCCTGTGATAAAATTCCTTCTGTTTTGAGTGCCAAACCTTTCAGGGGAGCATTTTCAAGCTTTAGGCACCATTTTTGAGTGAACTGCCAAAAGTCAGATTTTTGCTGAAATTGTGACCCCGGGGCTTAGGATTTTTTCAAAAAAAAATATTTTCTGCCGGTTAAGTTTTTGAGGGCTGATTTCTTGTCCTGTGATAAAAGGCCTTCTGTTTCCATCGCCAAAGCTTTCACCGGAGCATTTTCAAGCTTTTGGCACCATTTTTGAGTGAACTGCCAAAAGTCAGATTTTTGCTGAAATTGTGACCCCGGGGCTTAGGGATTTTTTCAAAAAAATATTTTCTGCCGGTTAAGTTTTTGAGGGATGATTTCTTGTCCTGTGATAAAAGGCCTTCTGTTTCCATCGCCAAAGCTTTCACCGGAGCATTTTCAAGCTTTTGGCACCATTTTTGAGTGAACTGCCAAAAGTCAGATTTTTGCTGAAATTGTGACCCCGGGGCTTAGGGATTTTTTCAAAAAAATATTTTCTGCCGGTTAAGTTTTTGAGGGATGATTTCTTGTCCTGTGATAAAAACCCTTCTGTTTCCATCACCAAAGCTTTCAGCGGAGCATTTTCAAGCTTTTGGCACCATTTTTGAGTGAACTGCCAAAAGTCAGATTTTTGCTGAAATTGTGACCCCAGGGCTTAGGGATTTTTTCAAAAAAATATTTTCTTTCGGTTAAGTTTTTGAGGACTGATTTCTTGTCCTGTGATAAAAAGCCTTCTGTTTCCATCGCCACAGCTTTCAGGGGAGCATTTGCAACCGGTTGGCACCATTTTTGAGTGAATTGCCAAAAGTCAGATTTTTGCTGAAATTGTGACCCCGGGGCTTAGGGATTTTTTCAAAAAAATATTTTCTGCCGGTTAAGTTTTTGAGGTCTGATTTCTTGTCCTGTGATAAAAACCCTTCTGTTTCGAGTGCCAAACCTTTCAGGTGTGCATTTGCAACCGGTTGGCACGATTTTTGAGTGAATTGCCAAAGGTCAGATTTTTTCTGAAATTGTGACCCCGCGGGACTTCCGGGTTGGCGCCATCGCCGAATGGCGGACTCCCTCCGAGCTCCGGAGGGAGTCTGCTCGGCAGGGGCTGGGTCCTACCGCGCCGGCGACGCGGGGACCCTTAGAAACCACGGGAACGGATCCCGTGGACATGGTGACTCGGCTGGCACCGTTATCGCTCTCTCGGCTTGTGAAAGAGCCTTTTTAAAGGCTACGGATCGGGCGCCGGGGAGTAGCGTGGTGCTTTGAGTCCTCCGCTTCCCCTGCCGGGCGCAGCCGCATGCCATTCGGCGGAGAGCGCTGGCTTCTTCCAAAGGAAATTCGGACAATTGATCAACAACCCGTGAGTAATTGGGCAACCGGGTTTAAAAGGAGGAAAAAAGAAATTTTTTTCCGGATTTGGCACGAGCGGGAGGGGATCCAAAAAAGGAAGTCAGTCCCCTCCCTGATTGTAAACATGCTAAAACAAGGACTGAGAAACCAAGATCTATTCAGAAGTTTATTGATGATAAAAATTACCAACTCCACGATGTGAATTATAAGAACTGTGCTGGAGGAGAGGAGTCGAGGGTGAGGAAAAAGCAACCCCCCCCTGGGAACCGGGGCGATTCGGACAGCCTGGCGAAGAGAGATGGAGATTTTGACAGCTGTCAAAGGAGCTGTCAAAACTGGAAATTACAAAGAGGACTTTGCTACAAGTTTTTTGCTGGTTAATTTTGTTACAATTTGATATAAATATGGATATAAACTGTTGGGAAAAAGAAACAACAAATTGACTTTTGGATTAGAGGATACAAAGTTATTGTAATCCCTCTAGAGGGGATTCGGGACATTACAAGTGTCGTATGTGGAAAACTACTCTGGGATGTGCAAAGGTCTTATCTCCTGGGAAAGCTGCAGAACTGAAATATTATTTTGTCTACAGAGGTGACTATAACACAATAGAATCTTCTATTGAAGCAAGAAAGGAACTGGACGTAAGTCTGTGTCCCTGAATAACAAACCTCTGTAGAGACGTTAAATTTTGGAACAAGAATGTTTTGACAGCTGAACAAGACAGAAACCTGAGAAACCAAGAAATAAAAGAGTAGATGACTGAATACGACACGGAAAGAATAATGGAAGGAGCAACAAAAGATTAAAGAAAATTAAAGGCCTCTATTAGATTGGATTTTCGAAGTTAAACATCATTAAGACAACCAAATCCGAAGAAAACAGCATGATGGACTGAGATAAATTTGGCTGTGGACTTAAGATCTCCAGGCCGACAACATACAGACAAATGGACATGGGGAATCAAAACCGGGGAAGGGAGGGGGAACATTAGAATCCAAAGGCTTTGTAACCAACTTTTTGAATTTCTCTATACTTTCTATCTTATATTCTTTATAACTTTGATATTTTACGTTTCTGTTTTTTCTTTTTTTTAGAAAGGGGGAACTCGTGGAAGGAATGAGAGCGGATCTTGGGGAAAATGCCTGACATCAGATTTTTGCTGAAATTGTGACCCCGGGGCTTAGGGATTTTTTCAAAAAAATATTTTTTGCCGGTTAAGTTTTTGAGGCCTGATTTCTTGTCCTGTGATAAAAAGCCTTCTGCTTCCATCGCCAAAGTTTTCAGCGGAGCATTTTCAAGCTTTTGGCAACATTTTTGAGTGAAATTGTGACCCCGGGGCTTAGGGATTTTTTCAAAAAAATATTTTGTGCCGGATAAGTTTTTGAGGGCTGATTTCTTGTCCTGTGATAAAAATCCTTCTGTTTTGAGTGCCAAACTTTCAGGGGAGCATTTGCAACCGGTTGGCACCATTTTTGAGTGAACTGCCAAAAGTCAGATTTTTGCTGAAATTGTGACCCCGGGGCTTAGGGATTTTTTCAAAAAAATATTTTCTGCCGGTTAATTTTTTGAGGGCTGATTTCTTGTCCTGTGATAAAAAGCCTTCTGTTTCCATCGCCAAAGTTTCAGGGGAGCATTTTCAAGCTTTTAGCACCATTTTTGAGTGAATTGCCAAATGTCAGATTTTTGCTGAAATTGTGACCCCGGGGCTTAGGGATTTTTTCAAAAAAATATTTTCTGCCGGTTAAGTTTTTGAGGGCTGATTTCTTGTCCTGTGATAAAAAGCCTTCTGTTTCGAGTACCAAACCTTTCAGGGGAGCATTTTCAAGCTTTTGGCACCATGTTTGAGTTTATTGCCATAAGTCATATTTTTGCTGAAATTGTGACCCTGGGGCTTAGGGATTTTTTCAAATAAATATTTTCTTCCGGTTATGTTTTTGAGGGCTGATTTCTTGTCCTGTGATAAAAAGCCTTCTGCTTCCATCGCCAAAGCTTTCAGCGGAGCATTTTCAAGCTTTTGGCACCATTTTTGAGTGAACTGCCAAAAGTCAGATTTTTGCTGAAATTGTGACCCCGGGGCTTAGGGATTTTTTCAAAAAAATATTTTCTGCCGGTTAAGTTTTTGAGGGCTGATTTCTTGTCCATGTGATAAAAAAGCCTTCTGTTTCGAGTGCCAAACTTTCAGGGGAGCATTTGCAACCGGTTGGCACCATTTTTGAGTGAACTGCCAAAAGTCAGATTTTTGCTGAAATTGTGACCCCGGGGCTTAGGGATTTTTTCAAAAAAATATTTTCTGCCGTTTAATTTTTTGAGGGCTGATTTCTTGTCCTGTGATAAAAAGCCTTCTGTTTCCATCGCCAAAGTTTCAGGGGAGCATTTTCAAGCTTTTAGCACCATTTTTGAGTGAATTGCCAAATGTCAGATTTTTGCTGAAATTGTGACCCCGGGGCTTAGGGATTTTTTCAAAAAAATATTTTCTGCCGGTTAAGTTTTTGAGGGCTGATTTCTTGTCCTGTGATAAAAAGCCTTCTGCTTCCATCGCCAAAGCTTTCAGCGGAGCATTTTCAAACTTTTGGCACCATTTTTGAGTGAACTGCCAAAAGTCAGATTTTTGCTGAAATTGTGACCCCGGGGCTTAGGGATTTTTTCAAAAAAATATTTTCTGCCGGTTAAGTTTTTGAGGGCTGATTTCTTGTCCTGTGATAAAAAGCCTTCTGTTTCCATCGCCAAAGTTTCAGGGGAGCATTTTCAAGCTTTTAGCACCATTTTTGAGTGAATTGCCAAATGTCAGATTTTTGCTGAAATTGTGACCCCGGGGCTTCGGGATTTTTTCAAAAAAATATTTTCTGCCGGTTAAGTTTTTGAGGGCTGATTTCTTGTCCTGTGATAAAAAGCCTTCTGTTTCCATCACCAAAGCTTTCAGGTGTGCATTTGCAACCGGTTGGCACCATTTTGAGTGAACTGCCAAAAGTCAGATTTTTGCTGAAATTGTGACCCCGGGGCTTAGGGATTTTTTCAAAAAAATATTTTCTGCCGGTTAAGTTTTTGAGGGATGATTTCTTGTCCTGTGATAAAAACCCTTCTGTTTCCATCACCAAAGCTTTCAGGTGAGCATTTGCAACCGGTTGGCACCATTTTTGAGTGAACTGCCAAAAGTCAGATTTTTGCTGAAATTGTGACCCCGGGGCTTAGGGATTTTTTCAAAAAAATATTTTCTGCCGGTTAAGTTTTTGAGGTCTGATTTCTTGTCTTGTGATAAAAAGCCTTCTGTTTCCATCGCCAATGCTTTCAGCGGTGCATTTTCAAGCTTTAGGAACCATTTTTGAGTGAACTGCCAAAAGTCAGATTTTTGCTGGAATTGTGACCCCGGGGCTTAGGGATTTTTTCAAAAAAATATTTTCTGCCGGTTAAGTTTTCGAGAGCTGATTTCTTGTCCTGCGATAAAAAGCCTTCTGTTTCCATCGCCACAGCTTTCAGGGGAGCATTTGCAACCGGTTGGCACCATTTTTGAGTGAACTGCCAAAAGTCAGATTTTTGCTGATATTGGGACCCCGGGGCTTAGGGATTTTTTCAAAAAAATATTTTCTTCCGGTTAAGTTTTTGAGGGCTGATTTCTTGTCCTGTGATAAAAACCCTTCTGTGTCGAGTGCCAAACCTTCCAGGTGTGCATTTGCAACCGGTTGGTACCATTTTTGAGTGAATTGCCAAAGGTCAGATATTTTCTGAAATTGGGACCCCGCGGCTTAGGGATTTTTTCAAAAAAATATTTTGTGCCGGATAAGTTTTTGAGGGCTGATTTCTTGTCCTGTGATAAAAAGCCTTCTGTATCCATCGCCACAGGTTTCAGGGGAGCATTTTCAAGCTTTAGGCACCATTTTTGAGTGAACTGCCAAAAGTCAGATTTTTGCTGACATTGTGACCCCGGGGCTTAGGGATTTTTTCAAAAAAATATTTTCTGCCGGTTAAGTTTTTGAGGTCTGATTTCTTGTCCTGTGATAAAAAGCCTTCTGTTTCGAGTGCCAAAACTTTCAGATGTGCATTTGCAACCAGTTGGCACCATTTTTGAGTGAATTGCCAAAAATCAGATTTTTTCTGAAATTGTGACCCCGGGGCTTAGGGATTTTTTCAAAAAAAAAAATTTCTACCGGTTAATTTTTTGAGGGCTGATTTCTTGTCCTGTGAAAAAAGGCCTTCTGTTTCCATCGCCAAAGCTTTCAGGGGAGCATTTGAAACCGGTTGGCACCATTTTTGAGTGAATTGCAACCGGTTGGCACCATTTTTGAGTGAACTGCCAAAAGTCAGATTTTTGCTGAAATTGTGACCCCGGGGCTCAGGGTTTTTTTCAAAAAAATATTTATTGCCGGTTAAGTTTTTGAGGTCTGATTTCTTGTCCTGTGATAAAAATCCTTCTGTTTTGAGTGCCAAACCTTTCAGGGGAGCATTTTCAAGCTTTAGGCACCATTTTTGAGTGAACTGCCAAAATTCAGATTTTTGCTGAAATTGTGACCCCGGGGCTTCGGGATTTTTTCAAAAAAATATTTTCTGCCGGTTAAGTTTTTGAGGGCTGATTTCTTATCCTGTGATAAAAAGCCTTCTGTTTCCATCAACAAAGCTTTCAGGTGTGCATTTGCAACCGGTTGGCACCATTTTGAGTGAACTGCCAAAAGTCAGATTTTTGCTGAAATTGTGACCCCGGGGCTTAGGGATTTTTTCAAAAAAAATATTTTCTGCCGGTTAAGTTTTTGAGGGATGATTTCTTGTCCTGTGATAAAAACCCTTCTGTTTCCATCACCAAAGCTTTCAGGTGAGCATTTGCAACCGGTTGGCACCATTTTTGAGTGAACTGCCAAAAGTCAGATTTTTGCTGAAATTGTGACCCCGGGGCTTAGGGATTTTTTCAAAAAAATATTTTCTGCCGGTTAAGTTTTTGAGGTCTGATTTCTTGTCTTGTGATAAAAAGCCTTCTGTTTCCATCGCCAATGCTTTCAGCGGTGCATTTTCAAGCTTTAGGAACCATTTTTGAGTGAACTGCCAAAAGTCAGATTTTTGCTGAAATTGTGACCCCGGGGCTTAGGGATTTTTTCAAAAAAATATTTTCTGCCGGTTAAGTTTTCGAGAGCTGATTTCTTGTCCTGCGATAAAAAGCCTTCTGTTTCCATCGCCACAGCTTTCAGGGGAGCATTTGCAACCGGTTGGCACCATTTTTGAGTGAACTGCCAAAAGTCAGATTTTTGCTGATATTGGGACCCCGGGGCTTAGGGATTTTTTCAAAAAAATATTTTCTTCCGGTTAAGTTTTTGAGGGCTGATTTCTTGTCCTGTGATAAAAAGCCTTCTGTATCCATCACCACAGGTTTCAGGGGAGCATTTTCAAGCTTTAGGCACCATTTTTGAGTGAACTGCCAAAAGTCAGATTTTTGCTGACATTGTGACCCCGGGGCTTAGGGATTTTTTCAAAAAAATATTTTCTGCCGGTTAAGTTTTTGAGGTCTGATTTCTTGTCCTGTGATAAAAAGCCTTCTGTTTCGAGTGCCAAAACTTTCAGATGTGCATTAGCAACCAGTTGGCACCATTTTTGAGTGAATTGCCAAAAATCAGATTTTTTCTGAAATTGTGACCCCGGGGCTTAGGGATTTTTTTTAAAAAAAAAATTTCTACCGGTTAATTTTTTGAGGGCTGATTTCTTGTCCTGTGAAAAAAGGCCTTCTGTTTCCATCGCCAAAGCTTTCAGGGGAGCATTTGAAACCGGTTGGCACCATTTTTGAGTGAATTGCAACCGGTTGGCACCATTTTTGAGTGAACTGCCAAAAGTCAGATTTTTGCTGAAATTGTGACCCCGGGGCTCAGGGTTTTTTTCAAAAAAATATTTATTGCCGGTTAGGTTTTTGAGGTCTGATTTCTTGTCCTGTGATAAAAATCCTTCTGTTTTGAGTGCCAAACCTTTCAGGGGAGCATTTTCAAGCTTTAGGCTCCATTTTTGAGTGAACTCCCAAAATTCAGATTTTTGCTGAAATTGGGACCCCGGGGCTTAGGGATTTTTTCAAAAAAATATTTTCTTCCGGTTAAGTTTTTGAGGGCTAATTTCTTGTCCTGTGATAAAAAGCCTTCTGTATCCATCGCCACAGGTTTCAGGGGAGCATTTTCAAGCTTTAGGTACCATTTTTGAGTGAACTGCCAAAAGTCAGATTTTTGCTGAAATTGTGACCTCGGGGCTTAGGGATTTTTTCAAAAAAATATTTCTGCCGGTTAAGTTTTTGAGGGCTGATTTCTTGTCCTGTGATAAAAAGCCTTCTGTTTCCATCGCCACAGCTTTCAGGGGAGCATTTGCAACCGGTTGGCACCATTTTTGAGTGAACTGCCAAAAGTCAGATTTTTGCTGAAATGGTGACCCCGGGGCTCAGGGGTTTTTTCAAAAAAATATTTATTGCCGGTTAAGTTTTTGAGGTCTGATTTCTTGTCCTGTGATAAAAAGCCTTCTGTTTCGAGTGCCAAAACTTTCAGATGTGCATTTGCAACCAGTTGGCACCATTTTTGAGTGAATTGCCAAAAATCAGATTTTTTCTGAAATTGTGACCCCGGGGCTTAGGGATTTTTTCAAAAAAAAAAATTTCTACCGGTTAATTTTTTGAGGGCTGATTTCTTGTCCTGTGAAAAAAGGCCTTCTGTTTCCATCGCCAAAGCTTTCAGGGGAGCATTTGAAACCGGTTGGCACCATTTTTGAGTGAATTGCAACCGGTTGGCACCATTTTTGAGTGAACTGCCAAAAGTCAGATTTTTGCTGAAATTGTGACCCCGGGGCTCAGGGTTTTTTCCAAAAAAATATTTATTGCCGGTTAAGTTTTTGAGGTCTGATTTCTTGTCCTGTGATAAAAATCCTTCTGTTTTGAGTGCCAAACCTTTCAGGGGAGCATTTTCAAGCTTTAGGCACCATTTTTGAGTGAACTGCCAAAATTCAGATTTTTGCTGAAATTGGGACCCCGGGGCTTAGGGATTTTTTCAAAAAAATATTTTCTTCCGGTTAAGTTTTTGAGGGCTAATTTCTTGTCCTGTGATAAAAAGCCTTCTGTATCCATCGCCACAGGTTTCAGGGGAGCATTTTCAAGCTTTAGGCACCATTTTTGAGTGAACTGCCAAAAGTCAGATTTTTGCTGAAATTGTGACCTCGGGGCTTAGGGATTTTTTCAAAAAAAAAATTTCTGCCGGTTAAGTTTTCGAGAGCTGATTTCTTGTCCTGTGATAAAAAGCCTTCTGTTTCCATCGCCACAGCTTTCAGGGGAGCATTTGCAACCGGTTGGCACCATTTTTGAGTGAACTGCCAAAAGTCAGATTTTTGCTGAAATTGGGACCCCGGGGCTTAGGGATTTTTTCAAAAAAATATTTTCTTCCGGTTAAGTTTTTGAGGGCTAATTTCTTGTCCTGTGATAAAAAGCCTTCTGTATCCATCGCCACAGGTTTCAGGGGAGCATTTTCAAGCTTTAGGCACCATTTTTGAGTGAACTGCCAAAAGTCAGATTTTTGCTGAAATTGTGACCTCGGGGCTTAGGGATTTTTTCCAAAAAATATTTTCTGCCGGTTAAGTTTTTGAGGGCTGATTTCTTGTCCTGTGATAAAAAGCCTTCTGTTTCCATCGCCACAGCTTTCAGGGGAGCATTTGCAACCGGTTGGCACCATTTTTGAGTGAACTGCCAAAAGTCAGATTTTTGCTGATATTGGGACCCCGGGGCTTAGGGATTTTTTCAAAAAAATATTTTCTTCCGGTTAAGTTTTTGAGGGCTGATTTCTTGTCCTGTGATAAAAACCCTTCTGTGTCGAGTGCCAAACCTTCCAGGTGTGCATTTGGAACCGGTTGGTACCATTTTTGAGTGAATTGCCAAAGGTCAGATATTTTCTGAAATTGGGACCCCGCGGCTTAGGGATTTTTTCAAAAAAATATTTTGTGCCGGATAAGTTTTTGAGGGCTGATTTCTTGTCCTGTGATAAAAAGCCTTCTGTATCCATCACCACAGGTTTCAGGGGAGCATTTTCAAGCTTTAGGCACCATTTTTGAATGAACTGCCAAAAGTCAGATTTTTGCTGACATTGTGACCCCGGGGCTTAGGGATTTTTTCAAAAAAATATTTTCTGCCGGTTAAGTTTTTGAGGTCTGATTTCTTGTCCTGTGATAAAAAGCCTTCTGTTTCGAGTGCCAAAACTTTCAGATGTGCATTTGCAACCAGTTGGCACCATTTTTGAGTGAATTGCCAAAAATCAGATTTTTTCTGAAATTGTGACCCCGGGGCTTAGGGATTTTTTCAAAAAAAAAATTTTCTACCGGTTAATTTTTTGAGGGCTGATTTCTTGTCCTGTGAAAAAAGGCCTTCTGTTTCCATCGCCAAAGCTTTCAGGGGAGCATTTGAAACCGGTTGGCACCATTTTTGAGTGAATTGCAACCGGTTGGCACCATTTTTGAGTGAACTGCCAAAAGTCAGATTTTTGCTGAAATTGTGACCCCGGGGCTCAGGGTTTTTTTCAAAAAAATATTTATTGCCGGTTAAGTTTTTGAGGTCTGATTTCTTGTCCTGTGATAAAAATCCTTCTGTTTTGAGTGCCAAACCTTTCAGGGGAGCATTTTCAAGCTTTAGGCACCATTTTTGAGTGAACTGCCAAAATTCAGATTTTTGCTGAAATTGTGACCCCGGGGCTTCGGGATTTTTTCAAAAAAATATTTTCTGCCGGTTAAGTTTTTGAGGGCTGATTTCTTATCCTGTGATAAAAAGCCTTCTGTTTCCATCACCAAAGCTTTCAGGTGTGCATTTGCAACCGGTTGGCACCATTTTGAGTGAACTGCCAAAAGTCAGATTTTTGCTGAAATTGTGACCCCGGGGCTTAGGGATTTTTTCAAAAAAATATTTTCTGCCGGTTAAGTTTTTGAGGGATGATTTCTTGTCCTGTGATAAAAACCCTTCTGTTTCCATCACCAAAGCTTTCAGGTGAGCATTTGCAACCGGTTGGCACCATTTTTGAGTGAACTGCCAAAAGTCAGATTTTTGCTGAAATTGTGACCCCGGGGCTTAGGGATTTTTTCAAAAAAATATTTTCTGCCGGTTAAGTTTTTGAGGTCTGATTTCTTGTCTTGTGATAAAAAGCCTTCTGTTTCCATCGCCAATGCTTTCAGCGGTGCATTTTCAAGCTTTAGGAACCATTTTTGAGTGAACTGCCAAAAGTCAGATTTTTGCTGAAATTGTGACCCCGGGGCTTAGGGATTTTTTCAAAAAAATATTTTCTGCCGGTTAAGTTTTCGAGAGCTGATTTCTTGTCCTGCGATAAAAAGCCTTCTGTTTCCATCACCACAGCTTTCAGGGGAGCATTTGCAACCGGTTGGCACCATTTTTGAGTGAACTGCCAAAAGTCAGATTTTTGCTGATATTGGGACCCCGGGGCTTAGGGATTTTTTCAAAAAAATATTTTCTTCCGGTTAAGTTTTTGAGGGCTGATTTCTTGTCCTGTGATAAAAAGCCTTCTGTATCCATCACCACAGGTTTCAGGGGAGCATTTTCAAGCTTTAGGCACCATTTTTGAGTGAACTGCCAAAAGTCAGATTTTTGCTGACATTGTGACCCCGGGGCTTAGGGATTTTTTCAAAAAAATATTTTCTGCCGGTTAAGTTTTTGAGGTCTGATTTCTTGTCCTGTGATAAAAAGCCTTCTGTTTCGAGTGCCAAAACTTTCAGATGTGCATTAGCAACCAGTTGGCACCATTTTTGAGTGAATTGCCAAAAATCAGATTTTTTCTGAAATTGTGACCCCGGGGCTTAGGGATTTTTTCAAAAAAAAAAATTTCTACCGGTTAATTTTTTGAGGGCTGATTTCTTGTCCTGTGAAAAAAGGCCTTCTGTTTCCATCGCCAAAGCTTTCAGGGGAGCATTTGAAACCGGTTGGCACCATTTTTGAGTGAATTGCAACCGGTTGGCACCATTTTTGAGTGAACTGCCAAAAGTCAGATTTTTGCTGAAATTGTGACCCCGGGGCTCAGGGTTTTTTTCAAAAAAATATTTATTGCCGGTTAGGTTTTTGAGGTCTGATTTCTTGTCCTGTGATAAAAATCCTTCTGTTTTGAGTGCCAAACCTTTCAGGGGAGCATTTTCAAGCTTTAGGCACCATTTTTGAGTGAACTGCCAAAATTCAGATTTTTGCTGAAATTGGGACCCCGGGGCTTAGGGATTTTTTCAAAAAAATATTTTCTTCCGGTTAAGTTTTTGAGGGCTAATTTCTTGTCCTGTGATAAAAAGCCTTCTGTATCCATCGCCACAGGTTTCAGGGGAGCATTTTCAAGCTTTGGGTACCATTTTTGAGTGAACTGCCAAAAGTCAGATTTTTGCTGAAATTGTGACCTCGGGGCTTAGGGATTTTTTCAAAAAAATATTTCTGCCGGTTAAGTTTTTGAGGGCTGATTTCTTGTCCTGTGATAAAAAGCCTTCTGTTTCCATCGCCACAGCTTTCAGGGGAGCATTTGCAACCGGTTGGCACCATTTTTGAGTGAACTGCCAAAAGTCAGATTTTTGCTGAAATTGTGACCCCGGGGCTTAGGGATTTTTTCAAAAAAATATTTTCTGCCGTTTACGTTTTTGAGGGATGATTTCTTGTCCTGTGATAAAAACCCTTCTGTTTCGAGTGCCAAAACTTTCAGATGTGCATTTGCAACCAGTTGGCACCATTTTTGAGTGAATTGCCAAAAATCAGATTTTTTCTGAAATTGTGACCCCGGGGCTTAGGGATTTTTTCAAAAAAAAAAAAATTTCTACCGGTTAATTTTTTGAGGGCTGATTTCTTGTCCTGTGAAAAAAGGCCTTCTGTTTCCATCGCCAAAGCTTTCAGGGGAGCATTTGAAACCGGTTGGCACCATTTTTGAGTGAATTGCAACCGGTTGGCACCATTTTTGAGTGAACTGCCAAAAGTCAGATTTTTGCTGAAATTGTGACCCCGGGGCTCAGGGTTTTTTCCAAAAAAATATTTATTGCCGGTTAAGTTTTTGAGGTCTGATTTCTTGTCCTGTGATAAAAATCCTTCTGTTTTGAGTGCCAAACCTTTCAGGGGAGCATTTTCAAGCTTTAGGCACCATTTTTGAGTGAACTGCCAAAATTCAGATTTTTGCTGAAATTGGGACCCCGGGGCTTAGGGATTTTTTCAAAAAAATATTTTCTTCCGGTTAAGTTTTTGAGGGCTAATTTCTTGTCCTGTGATAAAAAGCCTTCTGTATCCATCGCCACAGGTTTCAGGGGAGCATTTTCAAGCTTTAGGCACCATTTTTGAGTGAACTGCCAAAAGTCAGATTTTTGCTGAAATTGTGACCTCGGGGCTTAGGGATTTTTTCAAAAAAAAATTTTCTGCCGGTTAAGTTTTCGAGAGCTGATTTCTTGTCCTGTGATAAAAAGCCTTCTGTTTCCATCGCCACAGCTTTCAGGGGAGCATTTGCAACCGGTTGGCACCATTTTTGAGTGAACTGCCAAAAGTCAGATTTTTGCTGAAATTGTGACCCCGGGGCTTAGGGATTTTTTCAAAAAAATATTTTCTTCCGGTTAAGTTTTTGAGGGCTAATTTCTTGTCCTGTGATAAAAAGCCTTCTGTATCCATCGCCACAGGTTTCAGGGGAGCATTTTCAAGCTTTAGGCACCATTTTTGAGTGAACTGCCAAAAGTCAGATTTTTGCTGAAATTGTGACCTCGGGGCTTAGGGATTTTTTCAAAAAAATATTTTCTGCCGGTTAAGTTTTTGAGGGCTGATTTCTTGTCCTGTGATAAAAAGCCTTCTGTTTCCATCCCCAACGCTTTCAGCGGAGCATTTTCAAGGGTTTGGCACCATTTTTGAGTGAATTGACAAAAGTCAGATTTTTTCTGAAATTGTGACCCCGGGGCTTAGGGATTTTTTCAAAAAAATATTTTCAGCCGGTTAAGTTTTTGAGGTCTGATTACTTGTCCTGTGATAAAAAGCCTTCTGTTTCGAGTGCCAAACCTTTCAGGTGTGCATTTGCAACCAGTTGGCACCTATTTTGAGTGAATTGCCAAAAGTCAGATTTTTTCTGAAATTGTGACCCCGGGGCTTAGGGATTTTTTTAAAAAAATATTTTCTGCCGGTTAAGTTTTTGAGGGCTGATTTCTTGTCCTGTGATAAAAGGCCTTCTGTTTCCATCGCCAAAGCTTTCACGGGAGCATTTCCACCGGTTGGCACCATTTTTCAGTGAACTACCAAAAGTCAGATTTTTTCTGAAATTGTGACCCCGGGGCTTAGGGATTTTTTCAAAAAAATATTTTCTGCCGGTTATGTTTTTGAGGGCTGATTTCTTGTCCTGTGATAAAAAGCCTTCTGTATCCATCGCCACAGGTTTCAGGGGAGCATTTTCAAGCTTTAGGCACCATTTTTGAGTGAACTGCCAAAAGTCAGATTTTTGCTGACATTGTGACCCCGGGGCTTAGGGATTTTTACAAAAAAATATTTTCTGCCGGTTAAGTTTTTGAGGGCTGATTTCTTGTCCTGTGATAAAAAGCCTTCTGTTTCCATCCCCAAAGCTTTCAGCGGAGCATTTTCAAGGATTTGGCACCATTTTTGAGTGAATTGACAAAAGTCAGATTTTTGCTGAAATTGTGACCCCGGGGCTTAGGGATTTTTTCAAAAAAATATTTTCTGCCGGTTAAGTTTTTGAGGTCTGATTTCTTGTCCTGTGATAAAAAGCCTTCTGTTTCGAGTGCCAAACCTTTCAGGTGTGCATTTGCAACCGGTTGGCAGCATTTTTGAGTGAACTGCCAAAATCAGATTTTTGCTGAAATTGTGACCCCGGGGCTTAGGGATTTTTTCAAAAAAAAAATTTTCTGCCGGTTAAGTTTTTGAGGGCTGATTTCTTGTCCTGTGAAAAAAGGCCTTCTGTTTCCATCGCCAAACCTTTCTGGGGAGCATTGGCAACCGGTTGGCACCATTTTTGAGTGAACTGCCAAAAGTCAGATTTTTGCTGAAATTGTGACCCCGGGGCTTAGGGATTTTTTCAAAAAAATATTTTCTGCCGGTTAAGTTTTTGAGGGCTGATTTCTTGTCCTGTGATAAAAAGCCTTCTGTTTCCATCACCAAAGCTTTCAGGGGAGCATTTGCAACCGGTTTGCACGATTTTTGAGTGAACTGCCAAAAGTCAGATTTTTGCTGAAATTGTGACCCCGGGGCTTAGGGATTTTTTCAAAAAAATATTTTCTGCCGGTTAAGTTTTTGAGGGCTGATTTCTTGTCCTGTGATAAAAAGCCTTCTGTTTCGAGTACCAAACCTTTCAGGGGAGCATTTTCAAGCTTTTGGCACCATTTTTGAGTTTATTGCCAAAAGTCATATTTTTGCTGAAATTGTGACCCTGGGGCTTAGGGATTTTTTCTAATAAATATTTTCTTCCGGTTAAGTTTTTGAGGGCTGATTTCTTGTCCTGTGATAAAAAGCCTTCTGCTTCCATCGCCAAAGCTTTCAGCGGAGCATTTTCAAGCTTTTGGCACCATATTTGAGTGAACTGCCAAAAGTCAGAATTTTGCTGAAATTGTGACCCCGGGGCTTAGGGATTTTTTCAAAAAAATATTTTCTGCCGGTTAAGTTTTTGACGGCTGATTTCTTTTCCATGTGATAAAAAAGCCTTCTGTTTCGAGTGCCAAACTTTCAGGGGAGCATTTGCAACCGGTTGGCACCATTTTTGAGTGAACTGCCAAAAGTCAGATTTTTGCTGAAATTGTGACCCCGGGGCTTAGGGATTTTTTCAAAAAAATATTTTCTGCCGGTTAATTTTTTGAGGGCTGATTTCTTGTCCTGTGATAAAAAGCCTTCTGTTTCCATCGCCAAAGTTTCAGGGGAGCATTTTCAAGCTTTTAGCACCATTTTTGAGTGAATTGCCAAATGTCAGATTTTTGCTGAAATTGTGACCCCGGGGCTTAGGGATTTTTTCAAAAAAATATTTTCTGCCGGTTAAGTTTTTGAGGGCTGATTTCTTGTCCTGTGATAAAAAGCCTTCTGCTTCCATCGCCAAAGCTTTCAGCGGAGCATTTTCAAGCTTTTGGCACCATTTTTGAGTGAACTGCCAAAAGTCAGATTTTTGCTGAAATTGTGACCCCGGGGCTTAGGGATTTTTTCAAAAAAATATTTTCTGCCGGTTAAGTTTTTGAGGGCTGATTTCTTGTCCTGGGATAAAAAGCCTTCTGTATCCATCGCCACAGGTTTCAGGGGAGCATTTTCAAGCTTTAGGCACCATTTTTGAGTGAACTGCCAAAAGTCAGATTTTTGCTGACATTGTGAACCCGGGGCTTAGGGATTTTTACAAAAAAATATTTTCTGCCGGTTAAGTTTTTGAGGGCTGATTTCTTGTCCTGTGATAAAAAGCCTTCTGTTTCCATCCCCAAAGCTTTCAGCGGAGCATTTTCAAGGATTTGGCACCATTTTTGAGTGAATTGACAAAAGTCAGATTTTTGCTGAAATTGTGACCCCGGGGCTTAGGGATTTTTTCAAAAAAAAAATTTTCTGCCGGTTAAGTTTTTGAGGGCTGATTTCTTGTCCTGTGAAAAAAGGCCTTCTGTTTCCATCGCCAAAGCTTTCAGGGGAGCATTTGAAACCGGTTGGCACCATTTTTGAGTGAATTGCAACCGGTTGGCACCATTTTTGAGTGAACTGCCAAAAGTCAGATTTTTTCTGAAATTGTGACCCCGGGGCTTAGGGATATTTTCAAAAAAATATTTTCTGCCGGATAAGTTTTTGAGGGCTGATTTCTTGTCCTGTGATAAAAAGCCTTCTGTTTCCATCGCCAAAGCTTTCAGCGGTGCATTTTCAAGCTTTTGGCACCATTTTTGAGTGAATTTCCAAAAGTCAGATTTTTGCTGAAATTGTGACCCCGGGGCTTAGGGATTTTTTCAAAAAAATATTTTCTGCCGGTTAAGTTTTTGAGGTCTGATTTCTTGTCCTGTGATAAAAACCCTTCTGTTTCGAGTGCCAAACCTTTCAGGTGTGCATGTGCAACCGGTTGGCACCATTTTTGAGTGAATTGCCAAAGGTCAGATTTTTTCTGAAATTGTGACCCCGGGGCTTAGGGATTTTTTCAAAAAAATATTTTCTGCCGGATAAGTTTTTCAGGGCTGATTTCTTGTCCTGTGATAAAAGTCCTTCTGTTTTGAGTGCCAAACCTTTCAGGGGAGCATTTTCAACCGGTGGGCACCATTTTTGAGTGAACTGCCAAAATTCAGATTTTTGCTGAAATTGGGACCCCGGGGCTTAGGGATTTTTTCAAAAAAATATTTTCTTCCGGTTAAGTTTTTGAGGGCTAATTTCTTGTCCTGTGATAAAAAGCCTTCTGTATCCATCGCCACAGGTTTCAGGGGAGCATTTTCAAGCTTTAGGCACCATTTTTGAGTGAACTGCCAAAAGTCAGATTTTTGCTGAAATTGTGACCTCGGGGCTTAGGGATTTTTTCAAAAAAATATTTTCTGCCGGTTAAGTTTTTGAGGGCTGATTTCTTGTCCTGTGATAAAAAGCCTTCTGTACCCATGGCCACAGCTTTCAGGGGAGCATTTTCAAGGTTTAGGCACCATTTTTGATTGAACTGCCAAAAGTCAGATTTTTGCTGAAATTGTGACCCCGGGGCTTAGGGATTTTTTTAAAAAAAATATTTTCTGCCGGTTAAGTTTTTGAGGTCTGATTTCTTGTCCTGTGATAAAAAGCCTTCTGTTTCGAGTGCCAAACCTTTCAGGTGTGCATTTGCAACCAGTTGGCACCTATTTTGAGTGAATTGCCAAAAGTCAGATTTTTTCTGAAATTGTGACCCCGGGGCTTAGGGATTTTTTTAAAAAAATATTTTCTGCCGGTAAAGTTTTTGAGGGCTGATTTCTTGTCCTGTGATAAAAAGCCTTCTGTATCCATCGCCACAGGTTTCAGGGGAACATTTTCAAGCTTTAGGCACCATTTTTGAGTGAACTGCCAAAAGTCAGATTTTTGCTGAAATTGTGACCCTGGGGCTTAGGGATTTTTTTAAAAAAAATATTTTCTGCCGGTTAAGTTTTTGAGGTCTGATTTCTTGTCCTGTGATAAAAACCCTTCTGTTTCGAGTGCCAAACCTTTCAGGTGTGCATTTGCAAACAGTTGGCACCATGTTTGAGTGAATTGCCAAAAATCAGATTTTTTCTGAAATTGTGACCCTGGGGCTTAGGGATTTTTTCAAAAAAATATTTTCTGCCGGTTAAGTTTTTGAGGTCTGATTTCTTGTCCTGTGATAAAAAGCCTTCTGTTTCGAGTGCCAAACCTTTCAGGTGTGCATTTGCAACCGGTTGGCACCATTTTTGAGTGAACTGCCAAAAGTCAGATTTTTGCTGAAATTGTGACCCCGGGGCTTAGGGATTTTTTTTAAAAAATAATTTTCTGCCGGTTAAGTTTTTGAGGGCTGATTTCTTGTCCTGTGAAAAAAGGCCTTCTGTTTCCATCGCCAAAGCTTTCAGGGCAGCATTTGAAACCGGTTGGCACCATTTTTGAGTGAATTGCAACCGGTTGGCACCATTTTTGAGTGAACTGCCAAAAGTCAGATTTTTTCTGAAATTGTGACCCCGGGGCTTAGGGATTTTTTCAAAAAAATATTTTCTTCCGGTTAAGTTTTTGAGGGCTGATTTCTTGTCCTGTGATAAAAAGCCTTCTGTTTCCATCGCCAAAGCTTTCAGCGGTGCATTTTCAAGCTTTTGGCACCATTTTTGAGTGAATTGCCAAAAGTCAGATTTTTTCTGAAATTGTGACCCCGGGGCTTAGGGATTTTTTTAAAAAAATATTTTCTGCCGGTAAAGTTTTTGAGGGCTGATTTCTTGTCCTGTGATAAAAAGCCTTCTGTATCCATCGCCACAGGTTTCAGGGGAACATTTTCAAGCTTTAGGCACCATTTTTGAGTGAACTGCCAAAAGTCAGATTTTTGCTGAAATTGTGACCCTGGGGCTTAGGGATTTTTTTTAAAAAAATATTTTCTGCCGGTTAAGTTTTTGAGGTCTGATTTCTTGTCCTGTGATAAAAACCCTTCTGTTTCGAGTGCCAAACCTTTCAGGTGTGCATTTGCAAACAGTTGGCACCATGTTTGAGTGAATTGCCAAAAATCAGATTTTTTCTGAAATTGTGACCCTGGGGCTTAGGGATTTTTTCAAAAAAATATTTTCTGCCGGTTAAGTTTTTGAGGTCTGATTTCTTGTCCTGTGATAAAAAGCCTTCTGTTTCGAGTGCCAAACCTTTCAGGTGTGCATTTGCAACCGGTTGGCACCATTTTTGAGTGAACTGCCAAAAGTCAGATTTTTGCTGAAATTGTGACCCCGGGGCTTAGGGATTTTTTTTAAAAAATAATTTTCTGCCGGTTAAGTTTTTGAGGGCTGATTTCTTGTCCTGTGAAAAAAGGCCTTCTGTTTCCATCGCCAAAGCTTTCAGGGCAGCATTTGAAACCGGTTGGCACCATTTTTGAGTGAATTGCAACCGGTTGGCACCATTTTTGAGTGAACTGCCAAAAGTCAGATTTTTTCTGAAATTGTGACCCCGGGGCTTAGGGATTTTTTCAAAAAAATATTTTCTTCCGGTTAAGTTTTTGAGGGCTGATTTCTTGTCCTGTGATAAAAAGCCTTCTGTTTCCATCGCGAAAGCTTTCAGGGGTGCATTTTCAAGCTTTTGGCACCATTTTTGAGTGAATTTCCAAAAGTCAGATTTTTGCTGAAATTGTGACCCCGGGGCTTAGGGATTTTTTCAAAAAAATATTTTCTGCCGGTTAAGTTTTTGAGGTCTGATTTCTTGTCCTGTGATAAAAAGCCTTCTGTTTCGAGTGCCAAACCTTTCAGGTGTGCATTTGCAACCGGTTGGCACCATTTTTGAGTGAATTGCCAAAGGTCAGATTTTTTCTGAAATTGTGACCCCGGGGCTTAGGGATTTTTTCAAAAAAATATTTTCTGCCGGATAAGTTTTTGAGGGCTGATTTCTTGTCCTGTGATAAAAAGCCTTCTGTTTCCATCGCCGCAGCTTTCAGGGGAGCATTTACAACCGGTTGGCACCATTTTTGAGTGAACTGCCAAAAGTCAGATTTTTGCTGAAATTGGGACCCCGGGGCTTAGGGATTCTTTCAAAAAAATATTTTCTGCCGGTTAAGTTTTTGAGGTCTGATTTCTTGTCCTGTGATAAAAAGCCTTCTGTTTCGAGTGCCAAACCTTTCAGGTGTGCATTTGCAACCGGTTGGCACCATTTTTGAGTGAATTGCCAAAGGTCAGATTTTTTCTGAAATTGTGACCCCGGGGCTTAGGGATTTTTTCAAAAAAATATTTTCTGCCGGATAAGTTTTTGAGGGCTGATTTCTTGTCCTGTGATAAAAATCCTTCTGTTTTGAGTGCCAAACCTTTCAGGGGAGCATTTTCAAGCTTTAGGCACCATTTTTGAGTGAACTGCCAAAAGTCAGATTTTTGCTGAAATTGTGACCCCGGGGCTTAGGGATTTTTTCAAAAAAATATTTTCTGCCGGTTAAGTTTTTGAGAGCTGATTTCTTGTCCTGTGATAAAAAGCCTTCTGTTTCCATCGCCGCAGCTTTCAGGGGAGCATTTACAACCGGTTGGCACCATTTTTGAGTGAACTGCCAAAAGTCAGATTTTTGCTGAAATTGGGACCCCGGGGCTTAGGGATTCTTTCAAAAAAATATTTTCTGCCGGTTAAGTTTTTGAGGTCTGATTTCTTGTCCTGTGATAAAAAGCCTTCTGTTTCGAGTGCCAAACCTTTCAGGTGTGCATTTGCAACCGGTTGGCACCATTTTTGAGTGAATTGCCAAAGGTCAGATTTTTTCTGAAATTGTGACCCCGGGGCTTAGGGATTTTTTCAAAAAAATATTTTCTGCCGGATAAGTTTTTGAGGGCTGATTTCTTGTCCTGTGATAAAAATCCTTCTGTTTTGAGTGCCAAACCTTTCAGGGGAGCATTTTCAAGCTTTAGGCACCATTTTTGAGTGAACTGCCAAAAGTCAGATTTTTGCTGAAATTGTGACCCCGGGGCTTAGGGATTTTTTCAAAAAAATATTTTCTGCCGGTTAAGTTTTTGAGAGCTGATTTCTTGTCCTGTGATAAAAAGCCTTCTGTTTCCATCGCCGCAGCTTTCAGGGGAGCATTTTCAAGCTTTAGGCACCATTTTTGAGTGAACTGCCAAAAGTCAGATTTTTGCTGAAATTGGGACCCCGGGGCTTAGGGATTCTTTCAAAAAAATATTTTCTTCCGGTTAAGTTTTTGAGGGCTAATTTCTTGTCCTGTGATAAAAAGCCTTCTGTATCCATCGCCACAGGTTTCAGGGGAGCATTTTCAAGCTTTAGGCACCATTTTTGAGTGAACTGCCAAAAGTCAGATTTTTGCTGAAATTGTGACCTCGGGGCTTAGGGATTTTTTCAAAAAAATATTTTCTGCCGGTTAAGTTTTTGAGGGCTGATTTCTTGTCCTGTGATAAAAAGCCTTCTGTTTCCATCGCCGCAGCTTTCAGGGGAGCATTTACAACCGGTTGGCACCATTTTTGAGTGAACTGCCAAAAGTCAGATTTTTGCTGAAATTGGGACCCCGGGGCTTAGGGATTCTTTCAAAAAAATATTTTCTTCCGGTTAAGTTTTTGAGGGCTAATTTCTTGTCGTGTGATAAAAAGCCTTCTGTATCCATCGCCACAGGTTTCAGGGGAGCATTTTCAAGCTTTAGGCACCATTTTTGAGTGAACTGCCAAAAGTCAGATTTTTGCTGAAATTGTGACCTCGGGGCTTAGGGATTTTTTCAAAAAAATATTTTCTGCCGGTTAAGTTTTTGAGGGCTGATTTCTTGTCCTGTGATAAAAAGCCTTCTGTACCCATCGCCACAGCTTTCAGGGGAGCATTTGCAACCGGTTGGCACGATTTTTGATTGAACTGGCAAAAGTCAGATTTTTGCTGAAATTGTGACCCCAGGGCTTAGGGATTTTTTTAAAAAAATATTTTCTGCCGGTTAAGTTTTTGAGGGCTGATTTCTTGTCCTGTGATAAAAAGCCTTCTGTTTCCATCCCCAAAGCTTTCAGCGGAGCATTTTCAAGGATTTGGCACCATTTTTGAGTGAATTGACAAAAGTCAGATTTTTTCTGAAATTGTGACCGCGGGGCTTAGGGATTTTTTCAAAAAAATATTTTCAGCCGGTTAAGTTTTTGAGGTCTGATTTCTTGTCCTGTGATAAAAAGCCTTTTCTTTCGAGTGCCAAACCTTTCAGGTGTGCATTTGCAACCAGTTGGCACCTATTTTGAGTGAATTGCCAAAAGTCAGATTTTTTCTGAAATTGTGACCCCGGGGCTTAGGGATTTTTCAAAAAAATATTTTCTTCCGGTTAAGTTTTTGAGGGCTGATTTCTTGTCCTGTGATAAAAAGCCTTCTTTTTCGAGTGCCAAACCTTTCAGGGGAGCATTGGCAACCGGTTGGCACCATTTTTGAGTGAACTGCCAAAAGTCAGATTTTTGCTGAAATTGTGACCCCGGGGCTTAGGGATTTTTTCAAAAAAATATTTTCTGCCGGTTAAGTTTTTGAGGGCTGATTTCTTGTCCTGTGTTAAAAAGCCTTCTGTTTCCATCACAAAAGCTTTCAGGGGAGCATTTGCAACCGGTTGGCACCATTTTTGAGTGAATTGCCAAAAGTCAGATTTTTGCTGAAATTGTGACCCCGGGGCTTAGGGATTTTTTCAAAAAAATATTTTCTGCCGGTTAAGTTTTTGAGGGCTGATTTCTTGTCCTGTGATAAAAAGCCTTCTGTTTCCATCACCAAAGCTTTCAGGGGAGCATTTGCAACCGGTTGGCACCATTTTTGAGTGAATTGCCAAAAGTCAGATTTTTGTTGAAATTGTGACCCCGGGACTTCGGGATTTTTTCAAAAAAATATTTTCTGCCGGTTAAGTTTTTGAGGGCTGATTTCTTGTCCTGTGATAAAAAGCCTTCTGTTTCCATCACCAAAGCTTTCAGGGGAGCATTTGCAACCGGTTGGCACCATTTTTGAGTGAACTGCCAAAAGTCAGATTTTTGCTGAAATTGTGACCCCGGGGCTTAGGTATTTTTTCAAAAAAATATTTTCTTCCGGTTAAGTTTTTGAGGGCTGATTTCTTGTCCTGTGATAAAAAGCCTTCTGTTTCCATCGCCAAAGCTTTCAGCGGTGCATTTTCAAGCTTTCGGCAACATTTTTGAGTGAATTTTCAAAAGTCAGATTTTTGCTGAAATTGTGACCCCGGGGCTTAGGGATTTTTTCAAAAAAATATTTTCTGCCGGTTAAGTTTTTGAGGTCTGATTTCTTGTCCTGTGATAAAAACCCTTCTGTTTCGAGTGCCAAACCTTTCAGGTGTGCATTTGCAACCTGTTGTCACCATTTTTGAGTGAATTGCCAAAGGTCAGATTTTATCTGAAATTGTGACCCCGGGGCTTAGGGATTTTTTCAAAAAAATATTTTCTGCCGGATAAGTTTTTGAGGGCTGATTTCTTGTCCTGTGATAAAAATCCTTCTGTTTTGAGTGCCAAACCTTTCAGGGGAGCATTTTCAAGCTTTAGGCACCATTTTTGAGTGAACTGCCAAAAGTCAGATTTTTGCTGAAATTGTGACCCCGGGGCTTAGGGATTTTTTCAAAAAAATATTTTCTGCCGGTTAAGTTTTTGAGAGCTGATTTCTTGTCCTGTGATAAAAAGCCTTCTGTTTCCATCGCCGCAGCTTTCAGGGGAGCATTTGCAACCGGTGGGCACCATTTTTGAGTGAACTGCCAAAAGTCAGATTTTTGCTGAAATTGGGACCCCGGGGCTTAGGGATTTTTTCAAAAAAATATTTTCTTCCGGTTAAGTTTTTGAGGGCTAATTTCTTGTCGTGTGATAAAAAGCCTTCTGTATCCATCGCCACAGGTTTCAGGGGAGCATTTTCAAGCTTTAGGCACCATTTTTGAGTGAACTGCCAAAAGTCAGATTTTTGCTGAAATTGGGACCTCGGGGCTTAGGGATTTTTTCAAAAAAATATTTTCTGCCGGTTAAGTTTTTGAGGGCTGATTTCTTGTCCTGTGATAAAAAGCCTTCTGTACCCATCGCCACAGCTTTCAGGGGAGCATTTGCAACCGGTTGGCACGATTTTTGATTGAAGTGGCAAAAGTCAGATTTTTGCTGAAATTGTGACCCCGGGGCTTAGGGATTTTTTCAAAAAAATATTTTCTTCCGGTTAAGTTTTTGAGGGCTGATTTCTTGTCCTGTGATAAAAAGCCTTCTGTTTCCATCGCCAAAGCTTTCAGCGGAGCATTTGCAACCGGTTGGCACCATTTTTAAGTGAATTGCCGAAAGTCAGATTTTTGCTGAAATTGTGACCCTGGGTCTTAGGGATTTTTTCAAAAAAATATTTTCTTCCGGTTAAGTTTTTGAGGGCTGATTTCTTGTCCTGTGCTAAAAAGTCTTCTGTTTCCATCGCCAAAGCTTTCAGCGGAGCATTTTCAAGCTTTTGGCACCATTTTTGAGTGAACTGCCAAAAGTCAGATTTTTGCTGAAATTGTGACCCCGGGGCTTAGGGATTTTTTCAAAAAAATATTTTCTTCCGGTTAAGTTTTTGAGGTCTGATTTCTTGTCCTGTGATAAAAAGCCTTCTGTTTCCATCACCAAAGCTTTCAGGGGAGCATTTGCAACCGGTTGGCACCATTTTTGAGTGAATTGCCAAAAGTCAGATTTTTTCTGAAATTGTGACCCCGGGGCTTAGGGATTTTTTCAAAAAAATATTTTCTGCCGGTTAAGTTTTTGAGGGCTGATTTCTTGTCCTGTGATAAAAAGCCTTCTGTTTCCATCGCCAAAGCTTTCAGCGGAGCATTTTCAAGCTTTTGGCACCATTTTTGAATGAATTGACAAAAGTCAGATTTTTGCTGAAATTTTGACCCCGGGGCTTAGGGATTTTTTCAAAAAAATATTTTCTGCCGGTTAAGTTTTTGAGGGCTGATTTCTTGTCCTGTGATAAAAAGCCTTCTGTTTCCATCACCAAAGCTTTCAGGGGAGCATTTGCAACCGGTTGGCACCATTTTTGAGTGAACTGCCAAAAGTCAGATTTTTGCTGAAATTGTGACCCCGGGGCTTAGGGATTTTTTCAAAATTATTTTCTGCCGGTTAAGTTTTTGAGGGATGATTTCTTGTCCTGTGATAAAAAGGCTTCTGTTTCCATCGCCACAGCTTTCAGGGGAGCATTTGCAACCGGTTGGCACCATTTTTGAGTGAATTGCCAAAAGTCAGATTTTTTCTGAAATTGTGACCCCGGGGCTTAGGGATTTTTTTAAAAAAATATTTATTGCCGGTTAAGTTTTTGAGGTCTGATTTCTTGTCCTGTGATAAAAAGCCTTCTGTTTCGAGTGCCAAACCTTTCAGGTGTGCATTTGCAACCGGTTGGCACCATTTTTGAGTGAATTGCCAAAAGTCAGATTTTTGCTGAAATTGTGACCCCGGGGCTTAGGGATTTTTTCAAAAAAATATTTTCTGCCAGTTAAGTTTTTGAGGGCTGATTTCTTGTCCTGTGATAAAAAGCCTTCTGTTTCCATCGCCAAAGCTTTCAGCGGAGCATTTTCATGCTTTTGGCACCATTTTTGAATGAATTGACAAAAGTCAGATTTTTGCTGAAATTGTGACCCCGGGGCTTAGGGATTTTTTCAAAAAAATATTTTCTTCCGGTTAAGTTTTTGAGGGCTGATTTCTTGTCCTGTGACAAAAAGCCTTCTGTTTCGAGTGCCAAACCTTTCAGGGGAGCATTTGCAACCGGTTGGCACGATTTTTGAGTGAATTGCCAAAAGTCAGATTTTTGCTGAAATTGTGACCCCGGGGCTTAGGGATTTTTTCAAAAAAATATTTTCTGCCGGTTAAGTTTTTGAGGGCTGATTTCTTGTCCTGTGATAAAAAGCCTTCTGTTTCCATCACCAAAGCTTTCAGGGGAGCATTTGCAACCGGTTGGCACCATTTTTGAGTGAATTGCCAAAAGTCAGATTTTTGCTGAAATTGTGACCCCGGGGCTTAGGGATTTTTTCAAAAAAATATTTTCTGCCGGTTAAGTTTTTGAGGGCTGATTTCTTGTCCTGTGATAAAAAGCCTTCTGTTTCCATCACCAAAGCTTTCAGGGGAGCATTTGCAACCGGTTGGCACCATTTTTGAGTGAATTGCCAAAAGTCAGATTTTTGCTGAAATTGTGACCCCGGGGCTTAGGGATTTTTTCAAAAAAATATTTTCTGCCGGTTAAGTTTTTGAGGGCTGATTTCTTGTCCTGTGATAAAAAGCCTTCTGTTTCCATCACCAAAGCTTTCAGGGGAGCATTTGCAACCGGTTGGCACCATTTTTGAGTGAACTGCCAAAAGTCAGATTTTTTCTGAAATTGTGACCCCGGGGCTTAGGGATTTTTTCAAAAAAATATTTTCTTCCGGTTAAGTTTTTGAGGGCTGATTTCTTGTCCTGTGATAAAAAGCCTTCTGTTTCCATCGCCAAAGCTTTCAGCGGTGCATTTTCAAGCTTTCGGCACCATTTTTGAGTGAATTTTCAAAAGTCAGATTTTATCTGAAATTGTGACCCCGGGGCTTAGGGATTTTTTCAAAAAAATATTTTCTGCCGGATAAGTTTTCGAGGGCTGATTTCTTGTCCTGTGATAAAAATCCTTCTGTTTTGAGTGCCAAACCTTTCAGGGGAGCATTTTCAAGCTTTTGGCACCATTTTTGAATGAATTGACAAAAGTCAGATTTTTGCTGAAATTGTGACCCCGGGGCTTAGGGATTTTTTCAGAAAAATATTTTCTGCCGGTTAAGTTTTTGAGAGCTGATTTCTTGTCCTGTGATAAAAAGCCTTCTGTTTCCATCGCCGCAGCTTTCAGGGGAGCATTTGCAACCGGTTGGCATCATTTTTGAGTGAACTGCCAAAAGTCAGATTTTTGCTGAAATTGGGACCCCGGGGCTTAGGGATTTTTTCAAAAAAATATTTTCTTCCGGTTAAGTTTTTGAGGGCTAATTTCTTGTCGTGTGATAAAAAGCCTTCTGTATCCATCGCCACAGGTTTCAGGGGAGCATTTTCAAGCTTTAGGCACCATTTTTGAGTGAACTGCCAAAAGTCAGATTTTTGCTGAAATTGGGACCTCGGGGCTTAGGGATTTTTTCAAAAAAATATTTTCTGCCGGTTAAGTTTTTGAGGGCTGATTTCTTGTCCTGTGATAAAAAGCCTTCTGTACCCATCGCCACAGCTTTCAGGGGAGCATTTGCAACCGGTTGGCACGATTTTTGATTGAAGTGGCAAAAGTCAGATTTTTGCTGAAATTGTGACCCCGGGGCTTAGGGATTTTTTCAAAAAAATATTTTCTGCCGGTTAAGTTTTTGAGGGCTGATTTCTTGTCCTGTGATAAAAAGCCTTCTGTTTCCATCGCCAAAGCTTTCAGCGGAGCATTTTCAAGCTTTTGGCACCATTTTTGAATGAATTGACAAAAGTCAGATTTTTGCTGAAATTGTGACCCCGGGGCTTAGGGATTTTTTCAAAAAAATATTTTCTGCCGGTTAAGTTTTTGAGAGCTGATTTCTTGTCCTGTGATAAAAAGCCTTCTGTTTCCATCACCAAAGCTTTCAGGGGAGCATTTGCAACCGGTTGGCACCATTTTTGAGTGAACTGCCAAAAGTCAAATTTTTGCTGAAATTGTGATCCCGGGGCTTAGGGATTTTTTCAAAAAAATATTTTCTGCCGGTTAAGTTTTTGAGGGCTGATTTCTTGTCCTGTGATAAAAAGCCTTCTGTTTCCATCACCAAAGCTTTCAGGGGAGCATTTGCAACCGGTTGGCACCATTTTTGAGTGAACTGCCAAAAGTCAGATTTTTGCTGAAATTGTGACCCCGGGGCTTAGGGATTTTTTCAAAATTATTTTCTGCCGGTTAAGTTTTTGAGGGATGATTTCTTGTCCTGTGATAAAAAGGCTTCTGTTTCCATCGCCACAGCTTTCAGGGGAGCATTTGCAACCGGTTGGCACCATTTTTGAGTGAATTGCCAAAAGTCAGATTTTTTCTGAAATTGTGACCCCGGGGCTTAGGGATTTTTTCAAAAAAATATTTATTGCCGGTTAAGTTTTTGAGGTCTGATTTCTTGTCCTGTGATAAAAAGCCTTCTGTTTCGAGTGCCAAACCTTTCAGGTGTGCATTTGCAACCGGTTGGCACCATTTTTGAGTGAATTGCCAAAAGTCAGATTTTTGCTGAAATTGTGACCCCGGGGCTTAGGGATTTTTTCAAAAAAATATTTTCTGCCAGTTAAGTTTTTGAGGGCTGATTTCTTGTCCTGTGATAAAAAGCCTTCTGTTTCCATCGCCAAAGCTTTCAGCGGAGCATTTTCATGCTTTTGGCACCATTTTTGAATGAATTGACAAAAGTCAGATTTTTGCTGAAATTGTGACCCCGGGGCTTAGGGATTTTTTCAAAAAAATATTTTCTTCCGGTTAAGTTTTTGAGGGCTGATTTCTTGTCCTGTGACAAAAAGCCTTCTGTTTCGAGTGCCAAACCTTTCAGGGGAGCATTTGCAACCGGTTGGCACGATTTTTGAGTGAATTGCCAAAAGTCAGATTTTTGCTGAAATTGTGACCCCGGGGCTTAGGGATTTTTTCAAAAAAATATTTTCTGCCGGTTAAGTTTTTGAGGGCTGATTTCTTGTCCTGTGATAAAAAGCCTTCTGTTTCCATCACCAAAGCTTTCAGGGGAGCATTTGCAACCGGTTGGCACCATTTTTGAGTGAACTGCCAAAAGTCAGATTTTTGCTGAAATTGTGACCCCGGGGCTTAGGAATTTTTTCAAAAAAATATTTTCTGCCGGTTAAGTTTTTGAGGGCTGATTTCTTGTCCTGTGATAAAAAGCCTTCTGTTTCCATCACCAAAGCTTTCAGGGGAGCATTTGCAACCGGTTGGCACCATTTTTGAGTGAATTGCCAAAAGTCAGATTTTTGCTGAAATTGTGACCCCGGGGCTTAGGGATTTTTTCAAAAAAATATTTTCTGCCGGTTAAGTTTTTGAGGGCTGATTTCTTGTCCTGTGATAAAAAGCCTTCTGTTTCCATCACCAAAGCTTTCAGGGGAGCATTTGCAACCGGTTGGCACCATTTTTGAGTGAACTGCCAAAAGTCAGATTTTTTCTGAAATTGTGACCCCGGGGCTTAGGGATTTTTTCAAAAAAATATTTTCTTCCGGTTAAGTTTTTGAGGGCTGATTTCTTGTCCTGTGATAAAAAGCCTTCTGTTTCCATCGCCAAAGCTTTCAGCGGTGCATTTTCAAGCTTTCGGCACCATTTTTGAGTGAATTTTCAAAAGTCAGATTTTATCTGAAATTGTGACCCCGGGGCTTAGGGATTTTTTCAAAAAAATATTTTCTGCCGGATAAGTTTTTGAGGGCTGATTTCTTGTCCTGTGATAAAAATCCTTCTGTTTTGAGTGCCAAACCTTTCAGGGGAGCATTTTCAAGCTTTTGGCACCATTTTTGAATGAATTGACAAAAGTCAGATTTTTGCTGAAATTGTGACCCCGGGGCTTAGGGATTTTTTCAGAAAAATATTTTCTGCCGGTTAAGTTTTTGAGAGCTGATTTCTTGTCCTGTGATAAAAAGCCTTCTGTTTCCATCGCCGCAGCTTTCAGGGGAGCATTTGCAACCGGTTGGCACCATTTTTGAGTGAACTGCCAAAAGTCAGATTTTTGCTGAAATTGGGACCCCGGGGCTTAGGGATTTTTTCAAAAAAATATTTTCTTCCGGTTAAGTTTTTGAGGGCTAATTTCTTGTCGTGTGATAAAAAGCCTTCTGTATCCATCGCCACAGGTTTCAGGGGAGCATTTTCAAGCTTTAGGCACCATTTTTGAGTGAACTGCCAAAAGTCAGATTTTTGCTGAAATTGGGACCTCGGGGCTTAGGGATTTTTTCAAAAAAATATTTTCTGCCGGTTAAGTTTTTGAGGGCTGATTTCTTGTCCTGTGATAAAAAGCCTTCTGTACCCATCGCCACAGCTTTCAGGGGAGCATTTGCAACCGGTTGGCACGATTTTTGATTGAAGTGGCAAAAGTCAGATTTTTGCTGAAATTGTGACCCCGGGGCTTAGGGATTTTTTCAAAAAAATATTTTCTGCCGGTTAAGTTTTTGAGGGCTGATTTCTTGTCCTGTGATAAAAAGCCTTCTGTTTCCATCGCCAAAGCTTTCAGCGGAGCATTTTCAAGCTTTTGGCACCATTTTTGAATGAATTGACAAAAGTCAGATTTTTGCTGAAATTGTGACCCCGGGGCTTAGGGATTTTTTCAAAAAAATATTTTCTGCCGGTTAAGTTTTTGAGAGCTGATTTCTAGTCCTGTGATAAAAAGCCTTCTGTTTCCATCGCCGCAGCTTTCAGGGGAGCATTTGCAACCGGTGGGCACCATTTTTGAGTGAACTGCCAAAAGTCAAATTTTTGCTGAAATTGTGATCCCGGGGCTTAGGGATTTTTTCAAAAAAATATTTTCTGCCGGTTAAGTTTTTGAGGGCTGATTTCTTGTCCTGTGATAAAAAGCCTTCTGTTTCCATCACCAAAGCTTTCAGGGGAGCATTTGCAACCGGTTGGCACCATTTTTGAGTGAACTGCCAAAAGTCAGATTTTTGCTGAAATTGTGACCCCGGGGCTTAGGGATTTTTTCAAAAAAATATTTTCTGCCGGTTAAGTTTTTGAGGGCTGATTTCTTGTCCTGTGATAAAAAGCCTTCTGTTTCCATCACCAAAGCTTTCAGGGGAGCATTTGCAACCGGTTGGCACCATTTTTGAGTGAACTGCCAAAAGTCAGATTTTTTCTGAAATTGTGACCCCGGGGCTTAGGGATTTTTTCAAAAAAATATTTTCTGCCGGTTAAGTTTTTGAGGGCTGATTTCTTGTCCTGTGATAAAAAGCCTTCTGTTTCCATCACCAAAGCTTTCAGGTGAGCATTTGCAACCGGTTGGCACCATTTTTGAGTGAACTGCCAAAAGTCAGATTTTTGCTGAAATTGTGACCCCGGGGCTCAGGGGTTTTTTCAAAAAAATATTTATTGCCGGTTAAGTTTTTGAGGTCTGATTTCTTGTCCTGTGATAAAAAGCCTTCTGTTTCGAGTGCCAAACCTTTCAGGTGTGCATTTGCAACCGGTTGGCACCATTTTTGAGTGAATTGCCAAAAGTCAGATTTTTGCTGAAATTGTGACCCCGGGGCTTAGGGATTTTTTCAAAAAAATATTTTCTTCCGGTTAAGTTTTTGAGGGCTGATTTCTTGTCCTGTGATAAAAAGCCTTCTGTTTCCATCGCCAAAGCTTTCAGCGGAGCATTTTCAAGCTTTTGGCACCATTTTTGAATGAATTGACAAAAGTCAGATTTTTGCTGAAATTGTGACCCCGGGGCTTAGGGATTTTTTCAAAAAAATATTTTCTTCCGGTTAAGTTTTTGAGGGCTGATTTCTTGTCCTGTGACAAAAAGCCTTCTGTTTCGAGTGCCAAACCTTTCAGGGGAGCATTTGCAACCGGTTGGCACGATTTTTGAGTCAATTGCCAAAAGTCAGATTTTTGCTGAAATTGTGACCCCGGGGCTTAGGGATTTTTTCAAAAAAATATTTTCTGCCGGTTAAGTTTTTGAGGGCTGATTTCTTGTCCTGTGATAAAAAGCCTTCTGTTTCCATCACCAAAGCTTTCAGGGGAGCATTTGCAACCGGTTGGCACCATTTTTGAGTGAACTGCCAAAAGTCAGATTTTTTCTGAAATTGTGACCCCGGGACTTAGGGATTTTTTCAAAAAAATATTTTCTTCCGGTTAAGTTTTTGAGGGCTGATTTCTTGTCCTGTGATAAAAAGCCTTCTGTTTCCATCGCCAAAGCTTTCAGCGGTGCATTTTCAAGCTTTCGGCACCATTTTTGAGTGAATTTTCAAAAGTCAGATTTTATCTGAAATTGTGACCCCGGGGCTTAGGGATTTTTTCAAAAAAATATTTTCTGCCGGATAAGTTTTTGAGGGCTGATTTCTTGTCCTGTGATAAAAATCCTTCTGTTTTGAGTGCCAAACCTTTCAGGGGAGCATTTTCAAGCTTTTGGCACCATTTTTGAATGAATTGACAAAAGTCAGATTTTTGCTGAAATTGTGACCCCGGGGCTTAGGGATTTTTTCAGAAAAATATTTTCTGCCGGTTAAGTTTTTGAGAGCTGATTTCTTGTCCTGTGATAAAAAGCCTTCTGTTTCCATCGCCGCAGCTTTCAGGGGAGCATTTGCAACCGGTTGGCACCATTTTTGAGTGAACTGCCAAAAGTCAGATTTTTGCTGAAATTGGGACCCCGGGGCTTAGGGATTTTTTCAAAAAAATATTTTCTTCCGGTTAAGTTTTTGAGGGCTAATTTCTTGTCGTGTGATAAAAAGCCTTCTGTATCCATCGCCACAGGTTTCAGGGGAGCATTTTCAAGCTTTAGGCACCATTTTTGAGTGAACTGCCAAAAGTCAGATTTTTGCTGAAATTGGGACCTCGGGGCTTAGGGATTTTTTCAAAAAAATATTTTCTGCCGGTTAAGTTTTTGAGGGCTGATTTCTTGTCCTGTGATAAAAAGCCTTCTGTACCCATCGCCACAGCTTTCAGGGGAGCATTTGCAACCGGTTGGCACGATTTTTGATTGAAGTGGCAAAAGTCAGATTTTTGCTGAAATTGTGACCCCGGGGCTTAGGGATTTTTTCAAAAAAATATTTTCTGCCGGTTAAGTTTTTGAGGGCTGATTTCTTGTCCTGTGATAAAAAGCCTTCTGTTTCCATCGCCAAAGCTTTCAGCGGAGCATTTTCAAGCTTTTGGCACCATTTTTGAATGAATTGACAAAAGTCAGATTTTTGCTGAAATTGTGACCCCGGGGCTTAGGGATTTTTTCAAAAAAATATTTTCTGCCGGTTAAGTTTTTGAGAGCTGATTTCTAGTCCTGTGATAAAAAGCCTTCTGTTTCCATCGCCGCAGCTTTCAGGGGAGCATTTGCAACCGGTGGGCACCATTTTTGAGTGAACTGCCAAAAGTCAAATTTTTGCTGAAATTGTGATCCCGGGGCTTAGGGATTTTTTCAAAAAAATATTTTCTGCCGGTTAAGTTTTTGAGGGCTGATTTCTTGTCCTGTGATAAAAAGCCTTCTGTTTCCATCACCAAAGCTTTCAGGGGAGCATTTGCAACCGTTTGGCACCATTTTTGAGTGAACTGCCAAAAGTCAGATTTTTGCTGAAATTGTGACCCCGGGGCTTAGGGATTTTTTCAAAAAAATATTTTCTGCCGGTTAAGTTTTTGAGGGCTGATTTCTTGTCCTGTGATAAAAAGCCTTCTGTTTCCATCACCAAAGCTTTCAGGGGAGCATTTGCAACCGGCTGGCACCATTTTTGAGTGAACTGCCAAAAGTCAGATTTTTTCTGAAATTGTGACCCCGGGGCTTAGGGATTTTTTCAAAAAAATATTTTCTGCCGGTTAAGTATTTGAGGGCTGATTTCTTGTCCTGTGATAAAAAGCCTTCTGTTTCCATCACCAAAGCTTTCAGCGGAGCATTTGCAACCGGTTGGCACCATTTTTGAGTGAACTGCCAAAAGTCAGATTTTTGCTGAAATTGTGACCCCGGGGCTCAGGGGTTTTTTCAAAAAAATATTTATTGCCGGTTAAGTTTTTGAGGTCTGATTTCTTGTCCTGTGATAAAAAGCCTTCTGTTTCGAGTGCCAAACCTTTCAGGTGTGCATTTGCAACCGGTTTGCACCATTTTTGAGTGAATTGCCAAAAGTCAGATTTTTGCTGAAATTGTGACCCCGGGGCTTAGGGATTTTTTCAAAAAAATATTTTCTTCCGGTTAAGTTTTTGAGGGCTGATTTCTTGTCCTGTGATAAAAAGCCTTCTGTTTCCATCGCCAAAGCTTTCAGCGGAGCATTTTCAAGCTTTTGGCACCATTTTTGAATGAATTGACAAAAGTCAGATTTTTGCTGAAATTGTGACCCCGGGGCTTAGGGATTTTTTCAAAAAAATATTTTCTTCCGGTTAAGTTTTTGAGGGCTGATTTCTTGTCCTGTGACAAAAAGCCTTCTGTTTCGAGTGCCAAACCTTTCAGGGGAGCATTTGCAACCGGTTGGCACGATTTTTGAGTGAATTGCCAAAAGTCAGATTTTTGCTGAAATTGTGACCCCGGGGCTTAGGGATTTTTTCAAAAAAATATTTTCTGCCGGTTAAGTTTTTGAGGGCTGATTTCTTGTCCTGTGATAAAAAGCCTTCTGTTTCCATCACCAAAGCTTTCAGGGGAGCATTTGCAACCGGTTGGCACCATTTTTGAGTGAACTGCCAAAAGTCAGATTTTTGCTGAAATTGTGACCCCGGGGCTTAGGGATTTTTTCAAAAAAATATTTTCTGCCGGTTAAGTTTTTGAGGGCTGATTTCTTGTCCTGTGATAAAAAGCCTTCTGTTTCCATCACCAAAGCTTTCAGGGGAGCATTTGCAACCGGTTGGCACCATTTTTGAGTCAACTGCCAAAAGTCAAATTTTTGCTGAAATTGTGATCCCGGGGCTTAGGGATTTTTTCAAAAAAATATTTTCTGCCGGTTAAGTTTTTGAGGGCTGATTTCTTGTCCTGTGATAAAAAGCCTTCTGTTTCCATCACCAAAGCTTTCAGGGGAGCATTTGCAACCGGTTGGCACCATTTTTGAGTGAACTGCCAAAAGTCAGATTTTTTCTGAAATTGTGACCCCGGGGCTTAGGGATTTTTTCAAAAAAATATTTTCTTCCGGTTAAGTTTTTGAGGGCTGATTTCTTGTCCTGTGATAAAAAGCCTTCTGTTTCCATCGCCAAAGCTTTCAGCGGTGCATTTTCAAGCTTTCGGCACCATTTTTGAGTGAATTTTCAAAAGTCAGATTTTATCTGAAATTGTGACCCCGGGGCTTAGGGATTTTTTCAAAAAAATATTTTCTGCCGGATAAGTTTTTGAGGGCTGATTTCTTGTCCTGTGATAAAAATCCTTCTGTTTTGAGTGCCAAACCTTTCAGGGGAGCATTTTCAAGCTTTTGGCACCATTTTTGAATGAATTGACAAAAGTCAGATTTTTGCTGAAATTGTGACCCCGGGGCTTAGGGATTTTTTCAAAAAAATATTTTCTGCCGGTTAAGTTTTTGAGAGCTGATTTCTTGTCCTGTGATAAAAAGCCTTCTGTTTCCATCGCCGCAGCTTTCAGGGGAGCATTTGCAACCGGTTGGCACCATTTTTGAGTGAACTGCCAAAAGTCAGATTTTTGCTGAAATTGGGACCTCGGGGCTTAGGGATTTTTTCAAAAAAATATTTTCTGCCGGTTAAGTTTTTGAGGGCTGATTTCTTGTCCTGTGTTAAAAAGCCTTCTGTACCCATCGCCACAGCTTTCAGGGGAGCATTTGCAACCGGTTGGCACGATTTTTGATTGAAGTGGCAAAAGTCAGATTTTTGCTGAAATTGTGACCCTGGGTCTTAGGGATTTTTTCAAAAAAATATTTTCTTCCGGTTAAGTTTTTGAGGGCTGATTTCTTGTCCTGTGCTAAAAAGTCTTCTGTTTCCATCGCCAAAGCTTTCAGCGGAGCATTTTCAAGCTTTTGGCACCATTTTTGAGTGAACTGCCAAAAGTCAGATTTTTGCTGAAATTGTGACCCCGGGGCTTAGGGATTTTTTCAAAAAAATATTTTCTTCCGGTTAAGTTTTTGAGGGCTGATTTCTTGTCCTGTGATAAAAAGCCTTCTGTTTCCATCACCAAAGCTTTCAGGGGAGCATTTGCAACCGGTTGGCACCATTTTTGAGTGAATTGCCAAAAGTCAGATTTTTGCTGAAATTGTGACCCCGGGGCTTAGGGATTTTTTCAAAAAAATATTTTCTGCCGGTTAAGTTTTTGAGGGCTGATTTCTTGTCCTGTGATAAAAAGCCTTCTGTTTCCATCGCCAAAGCTTTCAGCGGAGCATTTTCAAGCTTTTGGCACCATTTTTGAATGAATTGACAAAAGTCAGATTTTTGCTGAAATTGTGACCCCGGGGCTTAGGGATTTTTTCAAAAAAATATTTTCTGCCGGTTAAGTTTTTGAGGGCTGATTTCTTGTCCTGTGATAAAAAGCCTTCTGTTTCCATCACCAAAGCTTTCAGGGGAGCATTTGCAACCGGTTGGCACCATTTTTGAGTGAACTGCCAAAAGTCAGATTTTTGCTGAAATTGTGACCCCGGGGCTCAGGGGTTTTTTCAAAAAAATTTTATTGCCGGTTAAGTTTTTGAGGTCTGATTTCTTGTCCTGTGATAAAAAGCCTTCTGTTTCGAGTGCCAAACCTTTCAGGTGTGCATTTGCAACCGGTTGGCACCATTTTTGAGTGAATTGCCAAAAGTCAGATTTTTTCTGAAATTGTGACCCCGGGGCTTAGGGATTTTTTCAAAAAAATATTTTCTGCCGGTTAAGTTTTTGAGGGCTGATTTCTTGTCCTGTGATAAAAAGCCTTCTGTTTCCATCACCAAAGCTTTCAGGGGAGCATTTGCAACCGGTTGGCACCATTTTTGAGTGAACTGCCAAAAGTCAGATTTTTGCTGAAATTGTGACCCCGGGGCTCAGGGGTTTTTTCAAAAAAATATTTATTGCCGGTTAAGTTTTTGAGGTCTGATTTCTTGTCCTGTGATAAAAAGCCTTCTGTTTCGAGTGCCAAACCTTTCAGGTGTGCATTTGCAACCGGTTGGCACCATTTTTGAGTGAATTGCCAAAAGTCAGATTTTTGCTGAAATTGTGACCCCGGGGCTTAGGGATTTTTTCAAAAAAATATTTTCTGCCGGTTAAGTTTTTGAGGGCTGATTTCTTGTCCTGTGATAAAAAGCCTTCTGTTTCCATCGCCAAAGCTTTCAGCGGAGCATTTTCAAGCTTTTGGCACCATTTTTGAATGAATTGACAAAAGTCACATTTTTGCTGAAATTGTGACCCCGGGGCTTAGGGATTTTTTCAAAAAAATATTTTCTTCCGGTTAAGTTTTTGAGGGCTGATTTCTTGTCCTGTGACAAAAAGCCTTCTGTTTCGAGTGCCAAACCTTTCAGGGGAGCATTTGCAACCGGTTGGCACGATTTTTGAGTGAATTGCCAAAAGTCAGATTTTTGCTGAAATTGTGACCCCGGGGCTTAGGGATTTTTTCAAAAAAATATTTTCTGCCGGTTAAGTTTTTGAGGGCTGATTTCTTGTCCTGTGATAAAAAGCCTTCTGTTTCCATCACCAAAGCTTTCAGGGGAGCATTTGCAAACGGTTGGCACCATTTTTGAGTGAACTGCCAAAAGTCAGATTTTTGCTGAAATTGTGACCCCGGGGCTTAGGGATTTTTTCAAAAAAATATTTTCTGCCGGTTAAGTTTTTGAGGGATGATTTCTTGACCTGTGATAAAAACCCTTCTGTTTCCATCACCAAAGCTTTCAGGGGAGCATTTGCAACCGGTTGGCACCATTTTTGAGTCAACTGCCAAAAGTCAAATTTTTGCTGAAATTGTGATCCCGGGGCTTAGGGATTTTTTCAAAAAAATATTTTCTGCCGGTTAAGTTTTTGAGGGCTGATTTCTTGTCCTGTGATAAAAAGCCTTCTGTTTCCATCACCAAAGCTTTCAGGGGAGCATTTGCAACCGGTTGGCACCATTTTTGAGTGAACTGCCAAAAGTCAGATTTTTGCTGAAATTGTGACCCCGGGGCTTAGGGATTTTTTCAAAAAAATATTTTCTTCCGGTTAAGTTTTTGAGGGCTGATTTCTTGTCCTGTGATAAAAAGCCTTCTGTTTCCATTGCCAAAGCTTTCAGCGGTGCATTTTCAAGCTTTTGGCACCATTTTTGAGTGAATTTCCAAAAGTCAGATTTTTGCTGAAATTGTGACCCCGGGGCTTAGGGATTTTTTCAAAAAAATATTTTCTGCCGGTTAAGTTTTTGAGGTCTGATTTCTGGTCCTGTGATAAAAACCCTTCTGTTTCGAGTGCCAAACCTTTCAGGTGTGCATTTGCAACCGGTTGGCACCATTTTTGAGTGAATTGCCAAAGGTCAGATTTTTTCTGAAATTGTGACCCCGGGGCTTAGGGATTTTTTCAAAAAAATATTTTCTGCCGGATAAGTTTTTGAGGGCTGATTTCTTGTCCTGTGATAAAAATCCTTCTGTTTTGAGTGCCAAACCTTTCAGGGGAGCATTTTCAAGCTGTAGGCACCATTTTTGAGTGAACTGCCAAAAGTCAGATTTTTGCTGAAATTGTGACCCCGGGGCTCAGGGGTTTTTTCAAAAAAATATTTATTGCCGGTTAAGTTTTTGAGGTCTGATTTCTTGTCCTGTGATAAAAAGCCTTCTGTTTCGAGTGCCAAACCTTTCAGATGTGCATTTGCAACCGGTTGGCACCATTTTTGAGTGAATTGCCAAAAGTCAGATTTTTTCTGAAATTGTGACCCCGGGGCTTAGGGATTTTTTCAAAAAAATATTTTCTTCCGGTTAAGTTTTTGAGGGCTGATTTCTTGTTCTGTGATAAAAAGCCTTCTGTTTCCATCGCCAAAGCTTCCAGCGGTGCATTTTCAAGCTTTTTGCACCATTTTTGAGTGAATTTTCAAAAGTCAGATTTTTGCTGAAATTGTGACCCCGGGGCTTAGGGATTTTTTCAAAAAAATATTTTCTGCCGGTTAAGTTTTTGAGAGCTGATTTCTTGTCCTGTGATAAAAACCCTTCTGTTTCGAGTGCCAAACCTTTCAGGTGTGCATTTGCAACCTGTTGGCACCATTTTTGAGTGAATTGCCAAAGGTCAGATTTTATCTGAAATTGTGACCCCGGGGCTTAGGGATTTTTTCAAAAAAATATTTTCTGCCGGATAAGTTTTTGAGGGCTGATTTCTTGTCGTGTGATAAAAATCCTTCTGTTTTGAGTGCCAAACCTTTCAGGGGAGCATTTTCAAGCTTTAGGCACCATTTTTGAGTGAACTGCCAAAAGTCAGATTTTTGCTGAAATTGTGACCCCGGGGCTTAGGGATTTTTTCAAAAAAATATTTTCTGCCGGTTAAGTTTTTGAGAGCTGATTTCTTGTCCTGTGATAAAAAGCCTTCTGTTTCCATCGCCGCAGCTTTCAGGGGAGCATTTGCAACCGGTGGGCACCATTTTTGAGTGAACTGCCAAAAGTCAGATTTTTGCTGAAATTGGGACCCCGGGGCTTAGGGATTTTTTCAAAAAAATATTTTCTTCCGGTTAAGTTTTTGAGGGCTAATTTCTTGTCGTGTGATAAAAAGCCTTCTGTATCCATCGCCACAGGTTTCAGGGGAGCATTTTCAAGCTTTAGGCACCATTTTTGAGTGAACTGCCAAAAGTCAGATTTTTGCTGAAATTGGGACCTCGGGGCTTAGGGATTTTTTCAAAAAAATATTTTCTGCCGGTTAAGTTTTTGAGGGCTGATTTCTTGTCCTGTGATAAAAAGCCTTCTGTACCCATCGCCACAGCTTTCAGGGGAGCATTTGCAACCGGTTGGCACGATTTTTGATTGAAGTGGCAAAAGTCAGATTTTTGCTGAAATTGTGACCCTGGGTCTTAGGGATTTTTTCAAAAAAATATTTTCTTCCGGTTAAGTTTTTGAGGGCTGATTTCTTGTCCTGTGATAAAAAGCCTTCTGTTTCGAGTGCCAAACCTTTCAGGGGAGCATTGGCAACCGGTTGGCACCATTTTTGAGTTAATTGCCAAAAGTCAGATTTTTGCTGAAATTGTGACCCTGGGTCTTAGGGATTTTTTCAAAAAAATATTTTCTTCCGGTTAAGTTTTTGAGGGCTGATTTCTTGTCCTGTGATAAAAAGCCTTCTGTTTCGAGTGCCAAACCTTTCAGGGGAGCATTGGCAACCGGTTGGCACCATTTTTGAGTGAATTGCCCAAAGTCAGATTTTTGCTGAAATTGTGACCCCGGGGCTTAGGGATTTTTTCAAAAAAATATTTTCTGCCGGTTAAGTTTTTGAGGGCTGATTTCTTGTCCTGTGATAAAAAGCCTTCTGTTTCCATCACCAAAGCTTTCAGGGGAGCATTTGCAACCGGTTGGCACCATTTTTGAGTGAACTGCCAAAAGTCAGATTTTTGCTGAAATTGTGACCCCGGGGCTTAGGGATTTTTTCAAAAAAATATTTTCTTCCGCTTAAGTTTTTGAGGGCTGATTTCTTGTCCTGTGATAAAAAGCCTTCTGTTTCCATCGCCACAGGTTTCAGCGGAGCATTTGCAACCGGTTGGCACCATTTTTGAGTGAACTGCCAAAAGTCAGATTTTTGCTGAAATTGTGACCCCGGGGCTTAGGGATTTTTTCAAAAAAATATTTTCTTCCGGTTAAGTTTTTGAGGGCTGTTTCTTGCCCTGTGATAAAAAGCCTTCTGTTTCCATCGCCACAGCTTTCAGGGGAGCATTTGCAACCGGTTGGCACCATTTTTGAGTGAACTGCCAAAAGTCAGATCTTTGCTGAAATTGTGACCCCGGGGCTTAGGGATTTTTTCAAAAAAATATTTTCTGCCGGTTTAGTTTTTGAGGGATGATTTCTTGTCCTGTGATAAAAAGCCTTCTGTTTCCATCGCCAAAGCTTTCAGCGGAGCATTTTCAAGTTTTTGGCAACATTTTTGAGTGAACTGCCCAAAGTCAGATTTTTGCTGAAATTGTGACCCCAGTGCTTAGGGATTTTTTCAAAAAAATATTTTCTACCGGTTAAGTTTTTGAGGGCTGATTTCTTGTCCTGTGATAAAAAGCCTTCTGTTTCCATCGCCAAAGCTTTCAGCGGAGCATTTGCAACCGGTTGGCACCATTTTTGAGTGAACTGCCAAAAGTCAGATTTTTGCTGAAATTGTGACCCCGGGGCTTAGGGTTTTTTTCAAAAAAATATTTTCTTCCGGTTAAGTTTTTGAGGGCTGATTTCTTGTCCTGTGATAAAAAGCCTTCTGTTTCCATCGCCAAAGCTTTCAGCGGAGCATTTGCAACCGGTTGGCACCATTTTTGAGTGAACTGCCAAAAGTCAGATTTTTGCTGAAATTGTGACCCTGGGTCTTAGGGATTTTTTTAAAAAAATATTTTCTTCCGGTTAAGTTTTTGAGGGCTGATTTCTTGTCCTGTGCTAAAAAGTCTTCTGTTTCCATCGCCAAAGCTTTCAGCGGAGCATTGGCAACCGGTTGGCACCATTTTTGAGTGAACTGCCAAAAGTCAGATTTTTTCTGAAATTGTGACCCCGGGGCTTAGGGATTTTTTCAAAAAAATATTTTCTGCCGGTTAAGTTTTTGAGGGCTGATTTCTTGTCCTGTGATAAAAAGCCTTCTGTTTCCATCACCAAAGCTTTCAGGGGAGCATTTGCAACCGGTTGGCACCATTTTTGAGTGAATTGCCAAAAGTCAGATTTTTGCTGAAATTGTGACCCCGGGGCTTAGGGATTTTTTCAAAAAAATATTTTCTGCCGGTTAAGTTTTTGAGGGCTGATTTCTTGTCCTGTGATAAAAAGGCTTCTGTTTCCATCGCCACAGGTTTCAGCGGAGCATTTGCAACCGGTTGGCACCATTTTTGAGTGAACTGCCAAAAGTCAGATTTTTGCTGAAATTGTGACCCCGGGGCTTAGGGATTTTTTCAAAAAAATATTTTCTTCCGCTTAAGTTTTTGAGGGCTGATTTCTTGTCCTGTGATAAAAAGCCTTCTGTTTCCATCGCCACAGGTTTCAGCGGAGCATTTGCAAACGGTTGGCACCATTTTTGAGTGAACTGCCAAAAGTCAGATTTTTGCTGAAATTGTGACCCCGGGGCTTAGGGATTTTTTCAAAAAAATATTTTCTTCCGGTTAAGTTTTTGAGGGCTGATTTCTTGCCCTGTGATAAAAAGCCTTCTGTTTCCATCGCCACAGGTTTCAGCGGAGCATTTGCAACCGGTTGGCACCATTTTTGAGTGAACTGCCAAAAGTCAGATTTTTGCTGAAATTGTGACCCCGGGGCTTAGGGATTTTTTCAAAAACATATTTTCTGCCGGTTAAGTTTTTGAGGGCTGATTTCTTGTCCTGTGATAAAAAGCCTTCTGTTTCCATCGCCACAGCTTTCAGGGGAGCATTTGCAACCGGTTGGCACCATTTTTGAGTGAACTGCCAAAAGTCAGATCTTTGCTGAAATTGTGACCCCGGGGCTTAGGGATTTTTTCAAAAAAATATTTTCTGCCGGTTTAGTTTTTGAGGGATGATTTCTTGTCCTGTGATAAAAAGCCTTCTGTTTCCATCGCCAAAGCTTTCAGCGGAGCATTTTCAAGTTTTTGGCACCATTTTTGAGTGAACTGCCCAAAGTCAGATTTTTGCTGAAATTGTGACCCCAGGGCTTAGGGATTTTTTCAAAAAAATATTTTCTTCCGGTTAAGTTTTTGAGGGCTGATTTCTTGTCCTGTGATAAAAAGCCTTCTGTTTCCATCGCCAAAGCTTTCAGCGGAGCATTTGCAACCGGTTGGCACCATTTTTGAGTGAACTGCCCAAAGTCAGATTTTTGCTGAAATTGTGACCCCAGTGCTTAGGGATTTTTTCAAAAAAATATTTTCTACCGGTTAAGTTTTTGAGGGCTGATTTCTTGTCCTGTGATAAAAAGCCTTCTGTTTCCATCGCCAAAGCTTTCAGCGGAGCATTTGCAACCGGTTGGCACCATTTTTGAGTGAACTGCCAAAAGTCAGATTTTTGCTGAAATTGTGACCCCGGGGCTTAGGGTTTTTTTCAAAAAAATATTTTCTTCCGGTTAAGTTTTTGAGGGCTGATTTCTTGTCCTGTGATAAAAAGCCTTCTGTTTCCATCGCCAAAGCTTTCAGCGGAGCATTTGCAACCGGTTGGCACCATTTTTGAGTGAACTGCCAAAAGTCAGATTTTTGCTGAAATTGTGACCCTGGGTCTTAGGGATTTTTTTAAAAAAATATTTTCTTCCGGTTAAGTTTTTGAGGGCTGATTTCTTGTCCTGTGCTAAAAAGTCTTCTGTTTCCATCGCCAAAGCTTTCAGCGGAGCATTGGCAACCGGTTGGCACCATTTTTGAGTGAACTGCCAAAAGTCAGATTTTTTCTGAAATTGTGACCCCGGGGCTTAGGGATTTTTTCAAAAAAATATTTTCTGCCGGTTAAGTTTTTGAGGGCTGATTTCTTGTCCTGTGATAAAAAGCCTTCTGTTTCCATCACCAAAGCTTTCAGGGGAGCATTTGCAACCGGTTGGCACCATTTTTGAGTGAATTGCCAAAAGTCAGATTTTTGCTGAAATTGTGACCCCGGGGCTTAGGGATTTTTTCAAAAAAATATTTTCTGCCGGTTAAGTTTTTGAGGGCTGATTTCTTGTCCTGTGATAAAAAGGCTTCTGTTTCCATCGCCACAGGTTTCAGCGGAGCATTTGCAACCGGTTGGCACCATTTTTGAGTGAACTGCCAAAAGTCAGATTTTTGCTGAAATTGTGACCCCGGGGCTTAGGGATTTTTTCAAAAAAATATTTTCTTCCGCTTAAGTTTTTGAGGGCTGATTTCTTGTCCTGTGATAAAAAGCCTTCTGTTTCCATCGCCAAAGCTTTCAGCGGAGCATTTGCAAACGGTTGGCACCATTTTTGAGTGAACTGCCAAAAGTCAGATTTTTGCTGAAATTGTGACCCCGGGGCTTAGGGATTTTTTCAAAAAAATATTTTCTTCCGGTTAAGTTTTTGAGGGCTGATTTCTTGCCCTGTGATAAAAAGCCTTCTGTTTCCATCGCCACAGGTTTCAGCGGAGCATTTGCAACCGGTTGGCACCATTTTTGAGTGAACTGCCAAAAGTCAGATTTTTGCTGAAATTGTGACCCCGGGGCTTAGGGATTTTTTCAAAAACATATTTTCTGCCGGTTAAGTTTTTGAGGGCTGATTTCTTGTCCTGTGATAAAAAGCCTTCTGTTTCCATCGCCACAGCTTTCAGGGGAGCATTTGCAACCGGTTGGCACCATTTTTGAGTGAACTGCCAAAAGTCAGATCTTTGCTGAAATTGTGACCCCGGGGCTTAGGGATTTTTTCAAAAAAATATTTTCTGCCGGTTTAGTTTTTGAGGGATGATTTCTTGTCCTGTGATAAAAAGCCTTCTGTTTCCATCGCCAAAGCTTTCAGCGGAGCATTTTCAAGTTTTTGGCACCATTTTTGAGTGAACTGCCCAAAGTCAGATTTTTGCTGAAATTGTGACCCCAGGGCTTAGGGATTTTTTCAAAAAAATATATTCTTCCGGTTAAGTTTTTGAGGGCTGATTTCTTGTCCTGTGATAAAAAGCCTTCTGTTTCCATCGCCAAAGCTTTCAGCGGAGCATTTGCAACCGGTTGGCACCATTTTTGAGTGAACTGCCAAAAGTCAGATTTTTGCTGAAATTGTGACCCCGGGGCTTAGGGATTTTTTCAAAAAAATATTTTCTTCCAGTTAAGTTTTTGAGGGCTGATTTCTTGTCCTGTGATAAAAAGCCTTCTGTTTCCATCGCCAAAGCTTTCAGCGGAGCATTTGCAACCGGTTGGCACCATTTTTGAGTGAACTGCCAAAAGTCAGATTTTTGCTGAAATTGTGACCCCGGGGCTTAGGGATTTTTTCAAAAAAATATTTTCTGCCGGTTAAGTTTTTGAGGGCTGATTTCTTGTCCTGTGATAAAAAGCCTTCTGTTTCCATCACCAAAGCTTTCAGGGGAGCATTTGCAACCGGTTGGCACCATTTTTGAGTGAACTGCCAAAAGTCAGATTTTTGCTGAAATTGTGACCCCGGGGCTTAGGGATTTTTTCAAAAAAATATTTTCTTCCGGTTAAGTTTTTGAGGGATGATTTCTTGTCCTGTGATAAAAACCCTTCTGTTTCCATCACCAAAGCTTTCAGGGGAGCATTTGCAACCAGTTGGCACCATTTTTGAGTGAACTGCCAAAAGTCAGATTTTTGCTGAAATTGTGACCCCGGGGCTTAGGGATTTTTTCAAAAAAATATTTTCTGCCGGTTAAGTTTTTGAGGGCTGATTTCTTGTCCTGTGATAAAAAGCCTTCTGTTTCCATCGCCACAGTTTTCTTCCGGTTAAGTTTTTGAGGGCTGATTTCTTGTCCTGTGATAAAAAGCCTTCTGTTTCCATCGCCAAAGCTTTCAGCGGAGCATTTGCAACCGGTTGGCACCATTTTTGAGTGAACTGCCAAAAGTCAGATTTTTGCTGAAATTGTGACCCCGGGGCTTAGGGATTTTTTCAAAAACATACTTTCTGCCGGTTAAGTTTTTGAGGGCTGATTTCTTGTCCTGTGATAAAAAGCCTTCTGTTTCCATCGCCACAGCTTTCAGGGGAGCATTTGCAACCGGTTGGCACCATTTTTGAGTGAACTGCCAAAAGTCAGATCTTTGCTGAAATTGTGACCCCGGGGCTTAGGGATTTTTTCAAAAAAATATTTTCTTCCGGTTAAGTTTTTGAGGGCTGATTTCTTGTCCTGTGATAAAAAGCCTTCTGTTTCCATCGCCAAAGCTTTCAGCGGAGCATTTGCAACCGGTTGGCACCATTTTTGAGTGAACTGCCAAAAGTCAGATTTTTGCTGAAATTGTGACCCCGGGGCTTAGGGATTTTTTCAAAAAAATATTTTCTTCCGGTTAAGTTTTTGAGGGCTGATTTCTTGTCCTGTGATAAAAAGCCTTCTGTTTCCATCGCCAAAGCTTTCAGCGGAGCATTTGCAACCGGTTGGCACCATTTTTGAGTGAATTGCCAAAAGTCAGATTTTTGCTGAAATTGTGACCCCGGGGCTTATGGATTTTTTCAAAAAAATATTTTCTGCCGGTTAAGTTTTTGAGGGCTGATTTCTTGTCCTGTGATAAAAAGCCTTCTGTTTCCATCACCAAAGCTTTCAGGGGAGCATTTGCAACCGGTTGGCACCATTTTTGAGTGAACTGCCAAAAGTCAGATTTTTGCTGAAATTGTGACCCCGGGGCTTAGGGATTTTTTCAAAAAAATATTTTCTTCCGGTTAAGTTTTTGAGGGATGATTTCTTGTCCTGTGATAAAAACCCTTCTGTTTCCATCACCAAAGCTTTCAGGGGAGCATTTGCAACCGGTTGGCACCATTTTTGAGTGAACTGCCAAAAGTCAGATTTTTGCTGAAATTGTGACCCCGGGGCTTAGGGATTTTTTCAAAAAAATATTTTCTGCCGGTTAAGTTTTTGATGGATGATTTCTTGTCCTGTGATAAAAACCCTTCTGTTTCCATCACCAAAGCTTTCAGGGGAGCATTTGCAACCAGTTGGCACCATTTTTGAGTGAACTGCCGAAAGTCAGATTTTTGTTGAAATTGTGACCCCGGGGCTTAGGGATTTTTTCAAAAAAATATTTTCTGCCGGTTAAGTTTTTGAGGGCTGATTTCTTGTCCTGTGATAAAAAGCCTTCTGTTTCCATCGCCACAGTTTTCTTCCGGTTAAGTTTTTGAGGGCTGATTTCTTGTCCTGTGATAAAAAGCCTTCTGTTTCCATCGCCAAAGCTTTCAGCGGAGCATTTTCAAGCTTTTGGCACCATTTTTGAGTGAACTGCCCAAAGTCAGATTTTTGCTGAAATTGTGACCCCGGGGCTTAGGGATTTTTTCAAAAAAATATTTTCTGCCGGTTAAGTTTTTGAGGGCTAATTTCTTGTCCTGTGATAAAAAGCCTTCTGTTTCCATCGCCAAACCTTTCAGCGGAGCATTTTCAAGCTTTTGGCACCATTTTTGAGTGAACTGCCCAAAGTCAGATTTTTGCTGAAATTGTGACCCCGGGGCTTAGGGATTTTTTCAAAAAAATATTTTCTTCCGGTTAAGTTTTTGAGGGCTGATTTCTTGCCCTGTGATAAAAAGCCTTCTGTTTCCATCGCCACAGGTTTCAGCGGAGCATTTGCAACCGGTTGGCACCATTTTTGAGTGAACTGCCAAAAGTCAGATTTTTGCTGAAATTGTGACCCCGGGGCTTAGGGATTTTTTCAAAAACATATTTTCTGCCGGTTAAGTTTTTGAGGGCTGATTTCTTGTCCTGTGATAAAAAGCCTTCTGTTTCCATCGCCACAGCTTTCAGGGGAGCATTTGCAACCGGTTGGCACCATTTTTGAGTGAACTGCCAAAAGTCAGATCTTTGCTGAAATTGTGACCCCGGGGCTTAGGGATTTTTTCAAAAAAATATTTTCTGCCGGTTTAGTTTTTGAGGGATGATTTCTTGTCCTGTGATAAAAAGCCTTCTGTTTCCATCGCCAAAGCTTTCAGCGGAGCATTTTCAAGTTTTTGGCACCATTTTTGAGTGAACTGCCCAAAGTCAGATTTTTGCTGAAAGTGTGACCCCAGGGCTTAGGGATTTTTTCAAAAAAATATTTTCTTCCGGTTAAGTTTTTGAGGGATGATTTCTTGTCCTGTGATAAAAAGCCTTCTGTTTCCATCGCCAAAGCTTTCAGCGGAGCATTTGCAACCGGTTGGCACCATTTTTGAGTGAACTGCCAAAAGTCAGATTTTTGCTGAAATTGTGACCCCGGGGCTTAGGGATTTTTTCAAAAAAATATTTTCTGCCGGTTAAGTTTTTGAGGGCTGATTTCTTGTCCTGTGATAAAAAGCCTTCTGTTTCCATCACCAAAGCTTTCAGGGGAGCATTTGCAACCGGTTGGCAACATTTTTGAGTAAACTGCCAAAAGTCAGATTTTTGCTGAAATTGTGACCCCGGGGCTTAGGGATTTTTTCAAAAAAATATTTTCTTCCGGTTAAGTTTTTGAGGGATGATTTCTTGTCCTGTGATAAAAACCCTTCTGTTTCCATCACCAAAGCTTTCAGGGGAACATTTGCAACCGGTTGGCACCATTTTTGAGTGAACTGCCAAAAGTCAGATTTTTGCTGAAATTGTGACCCCGGGGCTTAGGGATTTTTTCAAAAAAATATTTTCTGCCGGTTAAGTTTTTGATGGATGATTTCTTGTCCTGTGATAAAAACCCTTCTGTTTCCATCACCATAGCTTTCAGGGGAGCATTTGCAACCAGTTGGCACCATTTTTGAGTGAACTGCCAAAAGTCAGATTTTTGCTGAAATTGTGACCCCGGGGCTTAGGGATTTTTTCAAAAAAATATTTTCTGCCGGTTAAGTTTTTGAGGGCTGATTTCTTGTCCTGTGATAAAAAGCCTTCTGTTTCCATCGCCACAGTTTTCTTCCGGTTAAGTTTTTGAGGGCTGATTTCTTGTCCTGTGATAAAAAGCCTTCTGTTTCCATCGCCAAAGCTTTCAGCGGAGCATTTTCAAGCTTTTGGCACCATTTTTGAGTGAACTGCCCAAAGTCAGATTTTTGCTGAAATTGTGACCCCGGGGCTTAGGGATTTTTTCAAAAAAATATTTTCTGCCGGTTAAGTTTTTGAGGGCTAATTTCTTGTCCTGTGATAAAAAGCCTTCTGTTTCCATCGCCAAACCTTTCAGCGGAGCATTTTCAAGCTTTTGGCACCATTTTTGAGTGAACTGCCCAAAGTCAGATTTTTGCTGAAATTGTGACCCCGGGGCTTAGGGATTTTTTCAAAAAAATATTTTCTTCCGGTTAAGTTTTTGAGGGCTGATTTCTTGCCCTGTGATAAAAAGCCTTCTGTTTCCATCGCCACAGGTTTCAGCGGAGCATTTGCAACCGGTTGGCACCATTTTTGAGTGAACTGCCAAAAGTCAGATTTTTGCTGAAATTGTGACCCCGGGGCTTAGGGATTTTTTCAAAAACATATTTTCTGCCGGTTAAGTTTTTGAGGGCTGATTTCTTGTCCTGTGATAAAAAGCCTTCTGTTTCCATCGCCACAGGTTTCAGCGGAGCATTTGCAACCGGTTGGCACCATTTTTGAGTGAACTGCCAAAAGTCAGATTTTTGCTGAAATTGTGACCCCGGGGCTTAGGGATTTTTTCAAAAACATATTTTCTGCCGGTTAAGTTTTTGAGGGCTGATTTCTTGTCCTGTGATAAAAAGCCTTCTGTTTCCATCGCCACAGCTTTCAGGGGAGCATTTGCAACCGGTTGGCACCATTTTTGAGTGAACTGCCAAAAGTCAGATCTTTGCTGAAATTGTGACCCCGGGGCTTAGGGATTTTTTCAAAAAAATATTTTCTGCCGGTTTAGTTTTTGAGGGATGATTTCTTGTCCTGTGATAAAAAGCCTTCTGTTTCCATCGCCAAAGCTTTCAGCGGAGCATTTTCAAGTTTTTGGCACCATTTTTGAGTGAACTGCCCAAAGTCAGATTTTTGCTGAAAGTGTGACCCCAGGGCTTAGGGATTTTTTCAAAAAAATATTTTCTTCCGGTTAAGTTTTTGAGGGATGATTTCTTGTCCTGTGATAAAAAGCCTTCTGTTTCCATCGCCAAAGCTTTCAGCGGAGCATTTGCAACCGGTTGGCACCATTTTTGAGTGAACTGCCAAAAGTCAGATTTTTGCTGAAATTGTGACCCCGGGGCTTAGGGATTTTTTCAAAAAAATATTTTCTGCCGGTTAAGTTTTTGAGGGCTGATTTCTTGTCCTGTGATAAAAAGCCTTCTGTTTCCATCACCAAAGCTTTCAGGGGAGCATTTGCAACCGGTTGGCAACATTTTTGAGTAAACTGCCAAAAGTCAGATTTTTGCTGAAATTGTGACCCCGGGGCTTAGGGATTTTTTCAAAAAAATATTTTCTTCCGGTTAAGTTTTTGAGGGATGATTTCTTGTCCTGTGATAAAAACCCTTCTGTTTCCATCACCAAAGCTTTCAGGGGAACATTTGCAACCGGTTGGCACCATTTTTGAGTGAACTGCCAAAAGTCAGATTTTTGCTGAAATTGTGACCCCGGGGCTTAGGGATTTTTTCAAAAAAATATTTTCTGCCGGTTAAGTTTTTGATGGATGATTTCTTGTCCTGTGATAAAAACCCTTCTGTTTCCATCACCATAGCTTTCAGGGGAGCATTTGCAACCAGTTGGCACCATTTTTGAGTGAACTGCCAAAAGTCAGATTTTTGCTGAAATTGTGACCCCGGGGCTTAGGGATTTTTTCAAAAAAATATTTTCTGCCGGTTAAGTTTTTGAGGGCTGATTTCTTGTCCTGTGATAAAAAGCCTTCTGTTTCCATCGCCACAGTTTTCTTCCGGTTAAGTTTTTGAGGGCTGATTTCTTGTCCTGTGATAAAAAGCCTTCTGTTTCCATCGCCAAAGCTTTCAGCGGAGCATTTTCAAGCTTTTGGCACCATTTTTGAGTGAACTGCCCAAAGTCAGATTTTTGCTGAAATTGTGACCCCGGGGCTTAGGGATTTTTTCAAAAAAATATTTTCTGCCGGTTAAGTTTTTGAGGGCTAATTTCTTGTCCTGTGATAAAAAGCCTTCTGTTTCCATCGCCAAACCTTTCAGCGGAGCATTTTCAAGCTTTTGGCACCATTTTTGAGTGAACTGCCCAAAGTCAGATTTTTGCTGAAATTGTGACCCCGGGGCTTAGGGATTTTTTCAAAAAAATATTTTCTTCCGGTTAAGTTTTTGAGGGCTGATTTCTTGCCCTGTGATAAAAAGCCTTCTGTTTCCATCGCCACAGGTTTCAGCGGAGCATTTGCAACCGGTTGGCACCATTTTTGAGTGAACTGCCAAAAGTCAGATTTTTGCTGAAATTGTGACCCCGGGGCTTAGGGATTTTTTCAAAAACATATTTTCTGCCGGTTAAGTTTTTGAGGGCTGATTTCTTGTCCTGTGATAAAAAGCCTTCTGTTTCCATCGCCACAGCTTTCAGGGGAGCATTTGCAACCGGTTGGCACCATTTTTGAGTGAACTGCCAAAAGTCAGATCTTTGCTGAAATTGTGACCCCGGGGCTTAGGGATTTTTTCAAAAAAATATTTTCTGCCGGTTTAGTTTTTGAGGGATGATTTCTTGTCCTGTGATAAAAAGCCTTCTGTTTCCATCGCCAAAGCTTTCAGCGGAGCATTTTCAAGTTTTTGGCACCATTTTTGAGTGAACTGCCCAAAGTCAGATTTTTGCTGAAAGTGTGACCCCAGGGCTTAGGGATTTTTTCAAAAAAATATTTTCTTCCGGTTAAGTTTTTGAGGGCTGATTTCTTGTCCTGTGATAAAAAGCCTTCTGTTTCCATCGCCAAAGCTTTCAGCGGAGCATTTGCAACCGGTTGGCACCATTTTTGAGTGAACTGCCAAAAGTCAGATTTTTGCTGAAATTGTGACCCCGGGGCTTAGGGATTTTTTCAAAAAAATATTTTCTGCCGGTTAAGTTTTTGAGGGCTGATTTCTTGTCCTGTGATAAAAAGCCTTCTGTTTCCATCACCAAAGCTTTCAGGGGAGCATTTGCAACCGGTTGGCAACATTTTTGAGTAAACTGCCAAAAGTCAGATTTTTGCTGAAATTGTGACCCCGGGGCTTAGGGATTTTTTCAAAAAAATATTTTCTTCCGGTTAAGTTTTTGAGGGATGATTTCTTGTCCTGTGATAAAAACCCTTCTGTTTCCATCACCAAAGCTTTCAGGGGAACATTTGCAACCGGTTGGCACCATTTTTGAGTGAACTGCCAAAAGTCAGATTTTTGCTGAAATTGTGACCCCGGGGCTTAGGGATTTTTTCAAAAAAATATTTTCTGCCGGTTAAGTTTTTGATGGATGATTTCTTGTCCTGTGATAAAAACCCTTCTGTTTCCATCACCAAAGCTTTCAGGGGAGCATTTGCAACCAGTTGGCACCATTTTTGAGTGAACTGCCAAAAGTCAGATTTTTGCTGAAATTGTGACCCCGGGGCTTAGGGATTTTTTCAAAAAAATATTTTCTTCCGGTTAAGTTTTTGAGGGCTGATTTCTTGTCCTGTGATAAAAAGCCTTCTGTTTCCATCGCCAAACCTTTCAGCGGAGCATTTTCAAGCTTTTGGCACCATTTTTGAGTGAACTGCCCAAAGTCAGATTTTTGCTGAAATTGTGACCCCGGGGCTTAGGGATTTTTTCAAAAAAATATTTTCTTCCGGTTAAGTTTTTGAGGGCTGATTTCTTGTCCTGTGATAAAAAGCCTTCTGTTTCCATATCCAAAGCTTTCAGCGGAGCATTTTCAAGCTTTTGGCACCATTTTTGAGTGAACTGCCCAAAGTCAGATTTTTGCTGAAATTGTGACCGTGGGGCTTAGGGATTTTTTCAAAAAAATATTTTCTTCCGGTTAAGTTTTTGAGGGCTAATTTCTTGTCCTGTGATAAAAAGCCTTCTGTTTCGAGTGCCAAACCTTTCTGGGGAGCATTGGCAACCGGTTGGCACCATTTTTGAGTGAATTGCCAAAAGTCAGATTTTTGCTGAAATTGTGACCCCGGGGCTTAGGGATTTTTTCAAAAAAATATTTTCTGCCGGTTAAGTTTTTGAGGGCTGATTTCTTGTCCTGTGATAAAAAGCCTTCTGTTTACATCACAAAAGCTTTCAGGGGAGCATTTGCAACCGGTTGGCACCATTTTTGAGTGAATTGCCAAAAGTCAGATTTTTGCTGAAATTGTGACCCCGGGGCTTAGGGATTTTTTCAAAAAAAAATTTTCTGCCGGTTAAGTTTTTGAGGGATGATTTCTTGTCCTGTGATAAAAACCCTTCTGTTTCCATCACCAAAGCTTTCAGGGGAGCATTTGCAACCGGTTGGCACCATTTTTGAGTGAACTGCCAAAAGTAAGATTTTTGCTGAAATTGTGACCCCGGGGCTTAGGGATTTTTTCAAAAAAATATTTTCTTCCGGTTAAGTTTTTGAGGGCTGATTTCTTGTCCTGTGATAAAAAGCCTTCGGTTTCCATCGCCACACCTTTCAGGGGAGCATTTGCAACCGGTTGGCACCATTTTTGAGTGAACTGCCAAAAGTCAGATTTTTGCTGAAATTGTGACCGTGGGGCTTAGGGATTTTTTCAAAAAAAATATTTTCTTCCGGTTAAGTTTTTGAGGGCTGATTTCTTGTCCTGTGATAAAAAGCCTTCTGTTTCCATCGCCAAAGCTTTCAGCGGAGCATTTGCAACCGGTTGGCACCATTTTTGAGTGAACTGCCAAAAGTAAGATTTTTGCTGAAATTGTGACCCCGGGGCTTAGGGATTTTTTCAAAAAAATATTTTCTTCCGGTTAAGTTTTTGAGGGCTGATTTCTTGTCCTGTGATAAAAAGCCTTCTGTTTCCATCGCCACAGGTTTCAGCGGAGCATTTGCAACCGGTTGGCACCATTTTTGAGTGAACTGCCAAAAGTCAGATTTTTGCTGAAATTGTGACCCCGGGGCTTAGGGATTTTTTCAAAAAAATATTTTCTTCCGGTTAAGTTTTTGAGGGCTGATTTCTTGTCCTGTGATAAAAAGCCTTCGGTTTCCATCGCCACAGCTTTCAGGGGAGCATTTGCAACCGGTTGGCACCATTTTTGAGTGAACTGCCAAAAGTCAGATTTTTGCTGAAATTGTGACCGTGGGGCTTAGGGATTTTTTCAAAAAAATATTTTCTTCCGGTTAAGTTTTTGAGGGCTGATTTCTTGTCCTGTGATAAAAAGACTTCTGTTTCCATCGCCAAAGCTTTCAGCGGAGCATTTTCAAGCTTTTGGCACCATTTTTGAGTGAACTGCCCAAAGTCAGATTTTTGCTGAAAATGTGACCCCGGGGCTTAGGGATTTTTTCAAAAAAATATTTTCTGCTGGTTAAGTTTTTGAGGGCTGATTTCTTGTCCTGTGATAAAAAGCCTTCTGTTTCCATCGCCAAACCTTTCAGCGGAGCATTTTCAAGCTTTTGGCACCATTTTTGAGTGAACTGCCCAAAGTCAGATTTTTGCTGAAATTGTGACCCCGGGGCTTAGGGATTTTTTCAAAAAAATATTTTCTGCCGGTTAAGTTTTTGAGGGCTGATTTCTTGTCCTGTGATAAAAAGCCTTCTGTTTCCATCACAAAAGCTTTCAGGGGAGCATTTGCAACCGGTTGGCACCATTTTTGAGTGAATTGCCAAAAGTCAGATTTTTGCTGAAATTGTGACCCCGGGGCTTAGGGATTTTTTCAAAAAAAAATTTTCTGCCGGTTAAGTTTTTGAGGGTTGATTTCTTGTCCTGTGATAAAAACCCTTCTGTTTCCATCACCAAAGCTTTCAGGGGAGCATTTGCAACCGGTTGGCACCATTTTTGAGTGAACTGCCAAAAGTCAGATTTTTGCTGAAATTGTGACCCCGGGGCTTAGGGATTTTTTCAAAAAAATATTTTCTTCCGGTTAAGTTTTTGAGGGCTGATTTCTTGTCCTGTGATAAAAAGCCTTCTGTTTCCATCGCCACAGGTTTCAGCGGAGCATTTGCAACCGGTTGGCACCATTTTTGAGTGAACTGCCAAAAGTCAGATTTTTGCTGAAATTGTGACCCCGGGGCTTAGGGATTTTTTCAAAAAAATATTTTCTTCCGGTTAAGTTTTTGAGGGCTGATTTCTTGTCCTGTGATAAAAAGCCTTCGGTTTCCATCGCCACAGCTTTCAGGGGAGCATTTGCAACCGGTTGGCACCATTTTTGAGTGAACTGCCAAAAGTCAGATTTTTGCTGAAATTGTGACCGTGGGGCTTAGGGATTTTTTCAAAAAAAATATTTTCTTCCGGTTAAGTTTTTGAGGGCTGATTTCTTGTCCTGTGATAAAAAGCCTTCTGTTTCCATTGCCAAAGCTTTCAGCGGAGCATTTGCAACCGGTTGGCACCATTTTTGAGTGAACTGCCAAAAGTAAGATTTTTGCTGAAATTGTGACCCCGGGGCTTAGGGATTTTTTCAAAAAAATATTTTCTTCCGGTTAAGTTTTTGAGGGCTGATTTCTTGTCCTGTGATAAAAAGCCTTCTGTTTCCATCGCCACAGGTTTCAGCGGAGCATTTGCAACCGGTTGGCACCATTTTTGAGTGAACTGCCAAAAGTCAGATTTTTGCTGAAATTGTGACCGTGGGGCTTAGGGATTTTTTCAAAAAAATATTTTCTTCCGGTTAAGTTTTTGAGGGCTGATTTCTTGTCCTGTGATAAAAAGCCTTCTGTTTCCATCGCCAAAGCTTTCAGCGGAGCATTTTCAAGCTTTTGGCACCATTTTTGAGTGAACTGCCCAAAGTCAGATTTTTGCTGAAATTGTGACCCCGGGGCTTAGGGATTTTTTCAAAAAAATATTTTCTGCTGGTTAAGTTTTTGAGGGCTGATTTCTTGTCCTGTGATAAAAAGCCTTCTGTTTCGAGTGCCAAACCTTTCTGGGGAGCATTGGCAACCGGTTGGCACCATTTTTGAGTGAATTGCCAAAAGTCAGATTTTTGCTGAAATTGTGACCCCGGGGCTTAGGGATTTTTTCAAAAAAATATTTTCTGCCGGTTAAGTTTTTGAGGGCTGATTTCTTGTCCTGTGATAAAAAGCCTTCTGTTTCCATCACAAAAGCTTTCAGGGGAGCATTTGCAACCGGTTGGCACCATTTTTGAGTGAATTGCCAAAAGTCAGATTTTTGCTGAAATTGTGACCCCGGGGCTTAGGGATTTTTTCAAAAAAAAAATTTCTCCCGGTTAAGTTTTTGAGGGATGATTTCTTGTCCTGTGATAAAAACCCTTCTGTTTCCATCGCCACAACTTTCAAGGGAGCATTTGCAATCGGTTGGCACCATTTTTGAGTGAACTGCCAAAAGTCAGATTTTTGCTGAAATTGTGACCGTGGGGCTTAGGGATTTTTTCAAAAAAAATATTTTCTTCCGGTTAAGTTTTTGAGGGCTGATTTCTTGTCCTGTGATAAAAAGCCTTCTGTTTCCATCGCCAAAGCTTTCAGCGGAGCATTTGCAACCGGTTGGCACCATTTTTGAGTGAACTGCCAAAAGTAAGATTTTTGCTGAAATTGTGGCCCCGGGGCTTAGGGATTTTTTCAAAAAAATATTTTCTTCCGGTTAAGTTTTTGAGGGCTGATTTCTTGTCCTGTGATAAAAAGCCTTCTGTTTCCATCGCCAAAGCTTTCAGCGGAGCATTTTCAAGCTTTTGGCACCATTTTTGAGTGAACTGCCAAAAGTCAGATTTTTGCTGAAATTGTGACCCCGGGGCTTAGGGATTTTTTCAAAAAAATATTTTCTTCCGGTTAAGTTTTTGAGGGCTGATTTCTTGTCCTGTGATAAAAAGCCTTCTGTTTCCATCGCCAAAGCTTTCAGCGGAGCATTTTCAAGCTTTTGGCACCATTTTTGAGTGAACTGCCCAAAGTCAGATTTTTGCTGAAATTGTGACCCCGGGGCTTAGGGATTTTTTCAAAAAAATATTTTCTTCCGGTTAAGTTTTTGAGGGCTGATTTCTTGTCCTGTGATAAAAAGCCTTCTGTTTCCATCGCCAAAGCTTTCAGCGGAGCATTTTCAAGCTTTTGGCACCATTTTTGAGTGAACTGCCCAAAGTCAGATTTTTGCTGAAAATGTGACCCCGGGGCTTAGGGATTTTTTCAAAAAAATATTTTCTGCTGGTTAAGTTTTTGAGGGCTGATTTCTTGTCCTGTGATAAAAAGCCTTCTGTTTCGAGTGCCAAACCTTTCAGGGGAGCATTGGCAACCGGTTGGCACCATTTTTGAGTGAATTGCCAAAAGTCAGATTTTTGCTGAAATTGTGACCCCGGGGCTTAGGGATTTTTTCAAAAAAATATTTTCTGCCGGTTAAGTTTTTGAGGGCTGATTTCTTGTCCTGTGATAAAAAGCCTTCTGTTTCCATCACAAAAGCTTTCAGGGGAGCATTTGCAACCGGTTGGCACCATTTTTGAGTGAATTGCCAAAAGTCAGATTTTTGCTGAAATTGTGACCCCGGGGCTTAGGGATTTTTTCAAAAAAAATTTTTCTGCCGGTTAAGTTTTTGAGGGCTGATTTCTTGTCCTGTGATAAAAAGCCTTCTGTTTCCATCGCCACAGGTTTCAGCGGAGCATTTGCAACCGGTTGGCACCATTTTTGAGTCAACTGCCAAAAGTCAGATTTTTGCTGAAATTGTGACCCCGGGGCTTAGGGATTTTTTCAAAAAAATATTTTCTTCCGGTTAAGTTTTTGAGGGCTGATTTCTTGTCCTGTGATAAAAAGCCTTCGGTTTCCATCGCCACAGCTTTCAGGGGAGCATTTGCAACCGGTTGGCACCATTTTTGAGTGAACTGCCAAAAGTCAGATTTTTGCTGAAATTGTGACCGTGGGGCTTAGGGATTTTTTCAAAAAAAATATTTTCTTCCGGTTAAGTTTTTGAGGGCTGATTTCTTGTCCTGTGATAAAAAGCCTTCTGTTTCCATCGCCACAGGTTTCAGCGGAGCATTTGCAACCGGTTGGCACCATTTTTGAGTGAACTGCCCAAAGTCAGATTTTTGCTGAAATTGTGACCCCGGGGCTTAGGGATTTTTTCAAAAAAAAATTTTCTTCCGGTTAAGTTTTTGAGGGCTGATTTCTTGTCCTGTGATAAAAAGCCTTCTGTTTCCATCGCCACAGGTTTCAGCGGAGCATTTGCAACCGGTTGGCACCATTTTTGAGTGAACTGCCAAAAGTCAGATTTTTGCTGAAATTGTGACCCCGGGGCTTAGGGATTTTTTCAAAAAAATATTTTCTGCCGGTTAAGTTTTTGAGGGCGGATTTCTTGTCCTGTGATAAAAAGCCTTCTGTTTCCATCACCAAAGCTTTCAGGGGAGCATTTGCAACCGGTTGGCACCATTTTTGAGTGAATTGCCAAAAGTCAGATTTTTGCTGAAATTGTGACCCCGGGGCTTAGGGATTTTTTCAAAAAAATATTTTCTGCCGGTTAAGTTTTTGAGGGCTGATTTCTTGTCCTGTGATAAAAAGCCTTCGGTTTCCATCGCCACAGCTTTCAGGGGAGCATTTGCAACCGGTTGGCACCATTTTTGAGTGAACTGCCAAAAGTCAGATTTTTGCTGAAATTGTGACCGTGGGGCTTAGGGATTTTTTCAAAAAAATATTTTCTTCCGGTTAAGTTTTTGAGGGCTGATTTCTTGTCCTGTGATAAAAAGACTTCTGTTTCCATCGCCAAAGCTTTCAGCCGAGCATTTTCAAGCTTTTGGCACCATTTTTGAGTGAACTGCCCAAAGTCAGATTTTTGCTGAAAATGTGACCCCGGGGCTTAGGGATTTTTTCAAAAAAATATTTTCTGCTGGTTAAGTTTTTGAGGGCTGATTTCTTGTCCTGTGATAAAAAGCCTTCTGTTTCGAGTGCCAAACCTTTCTGGGGAGCATTGGCAACCGGTTGGCACCATTTTTGAGTGAATTGCCAAAAGTCAGATTTTTGCTGAAATTGTGACCCCGGGGCTTAGGGATTTTTTCAAAAAAATATTTTCTGCCGGTTAAGTTTTTGAGGGCTGATTTCTTGTCCTGTGATAAAAAGCCTTCTGTTTCCATCACAAAAGCTTTCAGGGGAGCATTTGCAACCGGTTGGCACCATTTTTGAGTGAATTGCCAAAAGTCAGATTTTTGCTGAAATTGTGACCCCGGGGCTTAGGGATTTTTTCAAAAAAAAATTTTCTGCCGGTTAAGTTTTTGAGGGTTGATTTCTTGTCCTGTGATAAAAACCCTTCTGTTTCCATCACCAAAGCTTTCAGGGGAGCATTTGCAACCGGTTGGCACCATTTTTGAGTGAACTGCCAAAAGTAAGATTTTTGCTGAAATTGTGACCCCGGGGCTTAGGGATTTTTTCAAAAAAATATTTTCTTCCGGTTAAGTTTTTGAGGGCTGATTTCTTGTCCTGTGATAAAAAGCCTTCTGTTTCCATCGCCACAGGTTTCAGCGGAGCATTTGCAACCGGTTGGCACCATTTTTGAGTGAACTGCCAAAAGTCAGATTTTTGCTGAAATTGTGACCCCGGGGGTAGGGATTTTTTCAAAAAAATATTTTCTTCCGGTTAAGTTTTTGAGGGCTGATTTCTTGTCCTGTGATAAAAAGCCTTCGGTTTCCATCGCCACAGCTTTCAGGGGAGCATTTGCAACCGGTTGGCACCATTTTTGAGTGAACTGCCAAAAGTCAGATTTTTGCTGAAATTGTGACCGTGGGGCTTAGGGATTTTTTCAAAAAAAATATTTTCTTCCGGTTAAGTTTTTGAGGGCTGATTTCTTGTCCTGTGATAAAAAGCCTTCTGTTTCCATTGCCAAAGCTTTCAGCGGAGCATTTGCAACCGGTTGGCACCATTTTTGAGTGAACTGCCAAAAGTAAGATTTTTGCTGAAATTGTGACCCCGGGGCTTAGGGATTTTTTCAAAAAAATATTTTCTTCCGGTTAAGTTTTTGAGGGCTGATTTCTTGTCCTGTGATAAAAAGCCTTCTGTTTCCATCGCCACAGGTTTCAGCGGAGCATTTGCAACCGGTTGGCACCATTTTTGAGTGAACTGCCAAAAGTCAGATTTTTGCTGAAATTGTGACCGTGGGGCTTAGGGATTTTTTCAAAAAAATATTTTCTTCCGGTTAAGTTTTTGAGGGCTGATTTCTTGTCCTGTGATAAAAAGCCTTCTGTTTCCATCGCCAAAGCTTTCAGCGGAGCATTTTCAAGCTTTTGGCACCATTTTTGAGTGAACTGCCCAAAGTCAGATTTTTGCTGAAATTGTGACCCCGGGGCTTAGGGATTTTTTCAAAAAAAAATTTTCTTCCGGTTAAGTTTTTGAGGGCTGATTTCTTGTCCTGTGATAAAAAGCCTTCTGTTTCCATCGCCACAGGTTTCAGCGGAGCATTTGCAACCGGTTGGCACCATTTTTAAGTCAATAGCCGAAAGTCAGATTTTTGCTGAAAATGTGACCCCGGGGCTTAGGGATTTTTTCAAAAAAATATTTTCTGCTGGTTAAGTTTTTGAGGGCTGATTTCTTGTCCTGTGATAAAAAGCCTTCTGTTTCGAGTGCCAAACCTTTCTGGGGAGCATTGGCAACCGGTTGGCACCATTTTTGAGTGAATTGCCAAAAGTCAGATTTTTGCTGAAATTGTGACCCCGGGGCTTAGGGATTTTTTCAAAAAAATATTTTCTGCCGGTTAAGTTTTTGAGGGCTGATTTCTTGTCCTGTGATAAAAAGCCTTCTGTTTCCATCACAAAAGCTTTCAGGGGAGCATTTGCAACCGGTTGGCACCATTTTTGAGTGAATTGCCAAAAGTCAGATTTTTGCTGAAATTGTGACCCCGGGGCTTAGGGATTTTTTCAAAAAAAAAATTTCTCCCGGTTAAGTTTTTGAGGGATGATTTCTTGTCCTGTGATAAAAAGCCTTCTGTTTCCATCGCCAAAGCTTTCAGCGGAGCATTTGCAACCGGTTGGCACCATTTTTGAGTGAACTGCCAAAAGTCAGATTTTTGCTGAAATTGTGACCCCGGGGCTTAGGGATTTTTTCAAAAAAATATTTTCTTCCGGTTAAGTTTTTGAGGGCTGATTTCTTGTCCTGTGATAAAAAGCCTTCTGTTTCCATCGCCAAAGCTTTCAGCGGAGCATTTTCAAGCTTTTGGCACCATTTTTGAGTGAACTGCCCAAAGTCAGATTTTTGCTGAAATTGTGACCCCGGGGCTTAGGGATTTTTTCAAAAATATATTTTCTTCCGGTTAAGTTTTTGAGGGCTGATTTCTTGTCCTGTGATAAAAAGCCTTCTGTTTCCATCGCCAAAGCTTTCAGCGGAGCATTTTCAAGCTTTTGGCACCATTTTTGAGTGAACTGCCCAAAGTCAGATTTTTGCTGAAATTGTGACCCCGGGGCTTAGGGATTTTTTCAAAAAAATATTTTCTTCCGGTTAAGTTTTTGAGGGCTGATTTCTTGTCCTGTGATAAAAAGCCTTCTGTTTCCATCGCCACAGGTTTCAGCGGAGCATTTGCAACCGGTTGGCACCATTTTTGAGTGAACTGCCAAAAGTCAGATTTTTGCTGAAATTGTGACCCCGGGGCTTAGGGATTTTTTCAAAAAAATATTTTCTTCCGGTTAAGTTTTTGAGGGCTGATTTCTTGTCCTGTGATAAAAAGCCTTCGGTTTCCATCGCCACAGCTTTCAGGGGAGCATTTGCAACCGGTTGGCACCATTTTTGAGTGAACTGCCAAAAGTCAGATTTTTGCTGAAATTGTGACCGTGGGGCTTAGGGATTTTTTCAAAAAAAATATTTTCTTCCGGTTAAGTTTTTGAGGGCTGATTTCTTGTCCTGTGATAAAAAGCCTTCTGTTTCCATCGCCACAGGTTTTAGCGGAGCATTTGCAACCGGTTGGCACCATTTTTGAGTGAACTGCCCAAAGTCAGATTTTTGCTGAAATTGTGACCCCGGGGCTTAGGGATTTTTTCAAAAAAATATTTTCTTCCGGTTAAGTTTTTGAGGGCTGATTTCTTGTCCTGTGATAAAAAGCCTTCTGTTTCCATCGCCACAGGTTTCAGCGGAGCATTTGCAACCGGTTGGCACCATTTTTGAGTGAACTGCCAAAAGTCAGATTTTTGCTGAAATTGTGACCCCGGGGCTTAGGGATTTTTTCAAAAAAATATTTTCTGCCGGTTAAGTTTTTGAGGGCGGATTTGTTGTCCTGTGATAAAAACCCTTCTGTTTCCATCACCAAAGCTTTCAGGGGAGCATTTGCAACCGGTTGGCACCATTTTTGAGTGAATTGCCAAAAGTCAGATTTTTGCTGAAATTGTGACCCCGGGGCTTAGGGATTTTTTCAAAAAAATATTTTCTGCCGGTTAAGTTTTTGAGGGCTGATTTCTTGCCCTGTGATAAAAAGGCTTCTGTTTCCATCGCCACAGCTTTCAGGGGAGCATTTGCAACCGGTTGGCACTATTTTTGAGTGAACTGCCAAAAGTCAGATTTTTGCTGAAATTGTGACCCCGGGGCTTAGGGATTTTTTGAAAAAAAGTTTTTTCTTCCGGTTAAGTTTTTGAGGGCTGATTTCTTGTCCTGTGATAAAAAGCCTTCTGTTTCCATCGCCAAAGGTTTCAGCGGAGCATTTGCAACCGGCTGGCACCATTTTTGAGTGAACTGCCAAAAGTCAGATTTTTGCTGAAATTGTGACCCCGGGGCTTAGGGATTTTTTCAAAAAAATATTTTCTGCCGGTTAAGTTTTTGAGGGCTGATTTCTTGTCCTGTGATAAAAAGCCTTCTGTTTCCATCACCAAAGCTTTCAGGGGAGCATTTGCAACCGGTTGGCACTATTTTTGAGTGAACTGCCAAAAGTCAGATTTTTGCTGAAATTGTGACCCCGGGGCTTAGGGATTTTTTGAAAAAAAGTTTTTTCTTCCGGTTAAGTTTTTGAGGGCTGATTTCTTGTCCTGTGATAAAAAGCCTTCTGTTTCCATCGCCAAAGGTTTCAGCGGAGCATTTGCAACCGGCTGGCACCATTTTTGAGTGAACTGCCAAAAGCTAGATTTTTGCTGAAATTGTGACCCCGGGGCTTAGGGATTTTTTCAAAAAAATATTTTCTGCCGGTTAAGTTTTTGAGGGCTGATTTCTTGTCCTGTGATAAAAAGCCTTCTGTTTCCATCACCAAAGCTTTCAGGGGAGCATTTGCAACCGGTTGGCACCATTTTTGAGTGAACTGCCAAAAGTAAGATTTTTGCTGAAATTGTGACCCTGGGGCTTAGGGATTTTTTCAAAAAAATATTTTCTTCCGGTTAAGTTTTTGAGGGCTGATTTCTTGTCCTGTGATAAAAAGCCTTCTGTTTCCATCGCCACAGGTTTCAGCGGAGCATTTGCAACCGGTTGGCACCATTTTTGAGTGAACTGCCAAAAGTCAGATTTTTGCTGAAATTGTGACCCCGGGGCTTAGGGATTTTTTCAAAAAAATATTTTCTTCCGGTTAAGTTTTTGAGGGCTGATTTCTTGTCCTGTGATAAAAAGCCTTCGGTTTCCATCGCCACAGCTTTCAGGGGAGCATTTGCAACCGGTTGGCAGCATTTTTGAGTGAACTGCCAAAAGTCAGATTTTTGCTGAAATTGTGACCGTGGGGCTTAGGGATTTTTTCAAAAAAATATTTTCTTCCGGTTAAGTTTTTGAGGGCTGATTTCTTGTCCTGTGATAAAAAGCCTTCTGTTTCCATCGCCAAAGCTTTCAGCGGAGCATTTGCAACCGGTTGGCACCATTTTTCAGTGAACTGCCAAAAGTAAGATTTTTGCTGAAATTGTGACCCCGGGGCTTAGGGATTTTTTCAAAAAAATATTTTCTGCCGGATAAGTTTTTGAGGGCTGATTTCTTGTCCTGTGATAAAAAGCCTTCTGTTTCCATCACCAAAGCTTTCAGGGGAGCATTTGCAACCGGTTGGCACCATTTTTGAGTGAATTGCCAAAAGTCAGATTTTTGCTGAAATTGTGACCCCGGGGCTTAGGGATTTTTTCAAAAAAATATTTTCTGCCGGTTAAGTTTTTGAGGGCTGATTTCTTGCCCTGTGATAAAACGGCTTCTGTTTCCATCGCCACAGCTTTTAGGGGAGCATTTGCAACCTATTGGCACTATTTTTGAGTGAACTGCCAAAAGTCAGATTTTTGCTGAAATTGTGACCCCGGGGCTTAGGGATTTTTTGAAAAATTTTTTTTTCTTCCGGTTAAGTTTTTGAGGGCTGATTTCTTGTCCTGTGATAAAAAGCCTTCTGTTTCCATCGCCAAAGGTTTCAGCGGAGCATTTGCAACCGGCTGGCACCATTTTTGAGTGAACTGCCAAAAGTCAGATTTTTGCTGAAATTGTGACCCCGGGGCTTAGGGATTTTTTCAAAAAAATATTTTCTGCCGGTTAAGTTTTTGAGGGCTGATTTCTTGTCCTGTGATAAAAAGCCTTCTGTTTCCATCACCAAAGCTTTCAGGGGAGCATTTGCAACCGGTTGGCACCATTTTTGAGTGAACTGCCAAAAGTGAGATTTTTGCTGAAATTGTGACCCCGGGGCTTAGGGATTTTTTCAAAAAAATATTTTCTGCCGGTTAAGTTTTTGAGGGATGATTTCTTGTCCTGTGATAAAAACCCTTCTGTTTCCATCACCAAAGCTTTCAGGGGAGCATTTGCAACCGGTTGGCACCATTTTTGAGTGAACTGCCAAAAGTAAGATTTTTGCTGAAATTGTGACCCTGGGGCTTAGGGATTTTTTCAAAAAAATATTTTCTTCCGGTTAAGTTTTTGAGGGCTGATTTCTTGTCCTGTGATAAAAAGCCTTCTGTTTCCATCGCCACAGGTTTCAGCGGAGCATTTGCAACCGGTTGGCACCATTTTTGAGTGAACTGCCAAAAGTCAGATTTTTGCTGAAATTGTGACCCCGGGGCTTAGGGATTTTTTCAAAAAAATATTTTCTTCCGGTTAAGTTTTTGAGGGCTGATTTCTTGTCCTGTGATAAAAAGCCTTCGGTTTCCATCGCCACAGCTTTCAGGGGAGCATTTGCAACCGGTTGGCACCATTTTTGAGTGAACTGCCAAAAGTCAGATTTTTGCTGAAATTGTGACCCCGGGGCTTAGGGATTTTTTCAAAAAAATATTTTCTTCCGGTTAAGTTTTTGAGGGCTGATTTCTTGTCCTGTGATAAAAAGCCTTCTGTTTCCATCGCCAAAGCTTTCAGCGGAGCATTTGCAACCGGTTGGCACCATTTTTGAGTGAACTGCCAAAAGTAAGATTTTTGCTGAAATTGTGACCCCGGGGCTTAGGGATTTTTTCAAAAAAATATTTTCTGCCGGATAAGTTTTTGAGGGCTGATTTCTTGTCCTGTGATAAAAAGCCTTCTGTTTCCATCGCCACAGGTTTCAGCGGAGCATTTGCAACCGGTTGGCACCATTTTTGAGTGAACTGCCAAAAGTCAGATTTTTGCTGAAATTGTGACCCCGGGGCTTAGGGATTTTTTCAAAAAAATATTTTCTTCCGGTTAAGTTTTTGAGGGCTGATTTCTTGTCCTGTGATAAAAAGCCTTCGGTTTCCATCGCCACAGCTTTCAGGGGAGCATTTGCAACCGGTTGGCAGCATTTTTGAGTGAACTGCCAAAAGTCAGATTTTTGCTGAAATTGTGACCGTGGGGCTTAGGGATTTTTTCAAAAAAATATTTTCTTCCGGTTAAGTTTTTGAGGGCTGATTTCTTGTCCTGTGATAAAAAGCCTTCTGTTTCCATCGCCAAAGCTTTCAGCGGAGCATTTGCAACCGGTTGGCACCATTTTTCAGTGAACTGCCAAAAGTAAGATTTTTGCTGAAATTGTGACCCCGGGGCTTAGGGATTTTTTCAAAAAAATATTTTCTGCCGGATAAGTTTTTGAGGGCTGATTTCTTGTCCTGTGATAAAAAGCCTTCTGTTTCCATCACCAAAGCTTTCAGGGGAGCATTTGCAACCGGTTGGCACCATTTTTGAGTGAATTGCCAAAAGTCAGATTTTTGCTGAAATTGTGACCCCGGGGCTTAGGGATTTTTTCAAAAAAATATTTTCTGCCGGTTAAGTTTTTGAGGGCTGATTTCTTGCCCTGTGATAAAAAGGCTTCTGTTTCCATCGCCACAGCTTTCAGGGGAGCATTTGCAACCTATTGGCACTATTTTTGAGTGAACTGCCAAAAGTCAGATTTTTGCTGAAATTGTGACCCCGGGGCTTAGGGATTTTTTGAAAAATTTTTTTTTCTTCCGGTTAAGTTTTTGAGGGCTGATTTCTTGTCCTGTGATAAAAAGCCTTCTGTTTCCATCGCCAAAGGTTTCAGCGGAGCATTTGCAACCGGCTGGCACCATTTTTGAGTGAACTGCCAAAAGTCAGATTTTTGCTGAAATTGTGACCCCGGGGCTTAGGGATTTTTTCAAAAAAATATTTTCTGCCGGTTAAGTTTTTGAGGGCTGATTTCTTGTCCTGTGATAAAAAGCCTTCTGTTTCCATCACCAAAGCTTTCAGGGGAGCATTTGCAACCGGTTGGCACCATTTTTGAGTGAACTGCCAAAAGTGAGATTTTTGCTGAAATTGTGACCCCGGGGCTTAGGGATTTTTTCAAAAAAATATTTTCTGCCGGTTAAGTTTTTGAGGGATGATTTCTTGTCCTGTGATAAAAACCCTTCTGTTTCCATCACCAAAGCTTTCAGGGGAGCATTTGCAACCGGTTGGCACCATTTTTGAGTGAACTGCCAAAAGTAAGATTTTTGCTGAAATTGTGACCCTGGGGCTTAGGGATTTTTTCAAAAAAATATTTTCTTCCGGTTAAGTTTTTGAGGGCTGATTTCTTGTCCTGTGATAAAAAGCCTTCTGTTTCCATCGCCACAGGTTTCAGCGGAGCATTTGCAACCGGTTGGCACCATTTTTGAGTGAACTGCCAAAAGTCAGATTTTTGCTGAAATTGTGACCCCGGGGCTTAGGGATTTTTTCAAAAAAATATTTTCTTCCGGTTAAGTTTTTGAGGGCTGATTTCTTGTCCTGTGATAAAAAGCCTTCGGTTTCCATCGCCACAGCTTTCAGGGGAGCATTTGCAACCGGTTGGCACCATTTTTGAGTGAACTGCCAAAAGTCAGATTTTTGCTGAAATTGTGACCCCGGGGCTTAGGGATTTTTTCAAAAAAATATTTTCTTCCGGTTAAGTTTTTGAGGGCTGATTTCTTGTCCTGTGATAAAAAGCCTTCTGTTTCCATCGCCAAAGCTTTCAGCGGAGCATTTGCAACCGGTTGGCACCATTTTTGAGTGAACTGCCAAAAGTAAGATTTTTGCTGAAATTGTGACCCCGGGGCTTAGGGATTTTTTCAAAAAAATATTTTCTGCCGGATAAGTTTTTGAGGGCTGATTTCTTGTCCTGTGATAAAAAGCCTTCTGTTTCCATCGCCACAGGTTTCAGCGGAGCATTTGCAACCGGTTGGCACCATTTTTGAGTGAACTGCCAAAAGTCAGATTTTTGCTGAAATTGTGACCCCGGGGCTTAGGGATTTTTTCAAAAAAATATTTTCTTCCGGTTAAGTTTTTGAGGGCTGATTTCTTGTCCTGTGATAAAAAGCCTTCGGTTTCCATCGCCACAGCTTTCAGGGGAGCATTTGCAACCGGTTGGCACCATTTTTGAGTGAACTGCCAAAAGTCAGATTTTTGCTGAAATTGTGACCGTGGGGCTTAGGGATTTTTTCAAAAAAATATTTTCTTCCGGTTAAGTTTTTGAGGGCTGATTTCCTGTCCTGTGATAAAAAGCCTTCTGTTTCCATCGCCAAAGCTTTCAGCGGAGCATTTTCAAGCTTTTGGCACCATTTTTGAGTGAACTGCCCAAAGTCAGATTTTTGCTGAAATTGTGACCCCGGGGCTTAGGGATTTTTTCAAAAAAATATTTTCTTCCGGTTAAGTTTTTGAGGGCTGATTTCCTGTCCTGTGATAAAAAGCCTTCTGTTTCCATCGCCAAAGCTTTCAGCGGAGCATTTTCAAGCTTTTGGCACCATTTTTGAGTGAACTGCCCAAAGTCAGATTTTTGCTGAAATTGTGACCCCGGGGCTTAGGGATTTTTTCAAAAAAATATTTTCTTCCGGTTAAGTTTTTGAGGGCTGATTTCTTGTCCTGTGATAAAAAGCCTTCTGTTTCCATCGCCACAGGTTTCAGCGGAGCATTTGCAACCGGTTGGCACCATTTTTAAGTCAATAGCCGAAAGTCAGATTTTTGCTGAAATTGTGACCCCGGGGCTTAGGGATTTTTTCAAAAAAATATTTTCTGCCGGTTAAGTTTTTGAGGGCTGATTTCTTGTCCTGTGATAAAAAGCCTTCTGTTTCCATCACCAAACTTTCAGGGGAGCATTTGCAACCGGTTGGCACCATTTTTGAGTGAATTGCCAAAAGTCAGATTTTTGCTGAAATTGTGACCCCGGGGCTTAGGGATTTTTTCAAAAAAATATTTTCTGCCGGTTAAGTTTTTGAGGGCTGATTTCTTGCCCTGTGATAAAAAGGCTTCTGTTTCCATCGCCACAGCTTTCAGGGGAGCATTTGCAACCGGTTTGCACCATTTTTGAGTGAACTGCCAAAAGTCAGATTTTTGCTGAAATTGTGACCCCGGGGCTTAGGGATTTTTTCAAAAAAATATTTTCTTCCGGTTAAGTTTTTGAGGGCTGATTTCTTGTCCTGTGATAAAAAGCCTTCTGTTTCCATCACCAAAGCTTTCAGGGGAGCATTTGCAACCGGTTGGCACCATTTTTGAGTGAGCTGCCAAAAGTCAGATTTTTGCTGAAATTGTGACCCCGGGGCTTAGGGATTTTTTCAAAAAAAAATTTTCTGCCGGTTAAGTTTTTGAGGGATGATTTCTTGTCCTGTGATAAAAACCCTTCTGTTTCCATCACCAAAGCTTTCAGGGGAGCATTTGCAACCGGTTGGCACCATTTTTGATTGAATTGCCATAAGTCAGATTTTTGCTGAAATTGTGACCATGGGGCTTAGGGATTTTTTCAAAAAAATATTTTCTTCCGGTTAAGTTTTTGAGGGCTGATTTCTTGTCCTGTGATAAAAAGCCTTCTGTTTCCATCGCCAAAGCTTTCAGCGGAGCATTTTCAAGCTTTTGGCACCATTTTTGAGTGAACTGCCCAAAGTCAGATTTTTGCTGAAATTGTGACCCCGGGGCTTAGGGATTTTTTCAAAAAAATATTTTCTTCCCGTTAAGTTTTTGAGGGCTAATTTCTTGTCCTGTGATAAAAAGCCTTCTGTTTCCATCGCCAAACCTTTCAGCGGAGCATTTTCAAGCTTTTGGCACCATTTTTGAGTGAACTGCCCAAAGTCAGATTTTTGCTGAAATTGTGACCCCGGGGCTTAGGGATTTTTTCAAAAAAATATTTTCTTCCGGTTAAGTTTTTGAGGGCTGATTTCTTGTCCTGTGATAAAAAGCCTTCTGTTTCCATCACCAAAGCTTTCAGGGGAGCATTTGCAACCGGTTGGCACCATTTTTGAGTGAACTGCCAAAAGTCAGATTTTTGCTGAAATTGTGACCCCGGGGCTTAGGGATTTTTTCAAAATTATTTTCTGCCGGTTAAGTTTTTGAGGGATGATTTCTTGTCCTGTGATAAAAACCCTTCTGTTTCCATCACCAAAGCTTTCAGGGGAGCACTTGCAACCGGTTGGCACCATTTTTGAGTGAACTGCCAAAAGTAAGATTTTTGCTGAAATTGTGACCCCGGGGCTTAGGGATTTTTTCAAAAAAATATTTTCTGCTGGTTAAGTTTTTGAGGGCTGATTTCTTGTCCTGTGATAAAAAGCCTTCTGTTTCGAGTGCCAAACCTTTCTGGGGAGCATTGGCAACCGGTTGGCACCATTTTTGAGTGAATTGCCAAAAGTCAGATTTTTGCTGAAATTGTGACCCCGGGGCTTAGGGATTTTTTCAAAAAAATATTTTCTGCCGGTTAAGTTTTTGAGGGCTGATTTCTTGTCCTGTGATAAAAAGCCTTCTGTTTCCATCACAAAAGCTTTCAGGGGAGCATTTGCAACCGGTTGGCACCATTTTTGAGTGAATTGCCAAAAGTCAGATTTTTGCTGAAATTGTGACCCCGGGGCTTAGGGATTTTTTCAAAAAAAAATTTTCTGCCGGTTAAGTTTTTGAGGGATGATTTCTTGTCCTGTGATAAAAACCCTTCTGTTTCCATCACCAAAGCTTTCAGGGGAGCATTTGCAACCGGTTGGCACCATTTTTGAGTGAACTGCCAAAAGTAAGATTTTTGCTGAAATTGTGACCCCGGGGCTTAGGGATTTTTTCAAAAAAATATTTTCTTCCGGTTAAGTTTTTGAGGGGTGATTTCTTGTCCTGTGATAAAAAGCCTTCTGTTTCCATCGCCACAGGTTTCAGCGGAGCATTTGCAACCAGTTGGCACCATTTTTGAGTGAACTGCCAAAAGTCAGATTTTTGCTGAAATTGTGACCCCGGGGCTTAGGGATTTTTTCAAAAAAATATTTTCTGCCGGTTAAGTTTTTGAGGGATGATTTCTTGTCCTGTGATAAAAACCCTTCTGTTTCCATCACCAAAGCTTTCAGGGGAGCATTTGCAACCGGTTGGCACCATTTTTGAGTGAACTGCCAAAAGTCAGATTTTTGCTGAAATTGTGACCCCGGGGCTTAGGGATTTTTTCAAAAAAATATTTTCTTCCGGTTAAGTTTTTGAGGGCTGATTTCTTGTCCTGTGATAAAAAGCCTTCTGTTTCCATCGCCAAATGTTTCAGCGGAGCATTTGCAACCGGTTGGCACCATTTTTGAGTGAACTGCCAAAAGTCAGATTTTTGCTGAAATTGTGACCCCGGGGCTTAGGGATTTTTTCAAAAAAATATTTTCTGCCGGTTAAGTTTTTGAGGGCTGATTTCTTGTCCTGTGATAAAAAGCCTTCTGTTTCCATCACCAAAGCTTTCAGGGGAGCATTTGCAACCGGTTGGCACCATTTTTGAGTGAACTGCCAAAAGTCAGATTTTTGCTGAAATTGTGACCCCGGGGCTTAGGGATTTTTTCAAAAAAATATTTTCTGCCGGTTAAGTTTTTGAGGGATGATTTCTTGTCCTGTGATAAAAACCCTTCTGTTTTCATCATCAAAGCTTTCAGGGGAGCACTTGCAACCGGTTGGCACCATTTTTGAGTGAACTGCCAAAAGTAAGATTTTTGCTGAAATTGTGACCCCGGGGCTTAGGGATTTTTTCAAAAAAATATTTTCTTCCGGTTAAGTTTTTGAGGGCTGATTTCTTGTCCTGTGATAAAAAGCCTTCTGTTTCCATCGCCACAGGTTTCAGCGGAGCATTTGCAACCGGTTGGCACCATTTTTGAGTGAACTGCCAAAAGTCAGATTTTTGCTGAAATTGTGACCCCGGGGCTTAGGGATTTTTTCAAAAAAATATTTTCTGCTGGTTAAGTTTTTGAGGGCTGATTTTTTGTCCTGTGATAAAAAGCCTTCTGTTTCGAGTGCCAAACCTTTCTGGGGAGCATTGGCAACCGGTTGGCACCATTTTTGAGTGAATTGCCAAAAGTCAGATTTTTGCTGAAATTGTGACCCCGGGGCTTAGGGATTTTTTCAAAAAAATATTTTCTGCCGGTTAAGTTTTTGAGGGCTGATTTCTTGTCCTGTGATAAAAAGCCTTCTGTTTCCATCACAAAAGCTTTCAGGGGAGCATTTGCAACCGGTTGGCACCATTTTTGAGTGAATTGCCAAAAGTCAGATTTTTGCTGAAATTGTGACCCCGGGGCTTAGGGATTTTTTCAAAAAAAATTTTTTCTGCCGGTTAAGTTTTTGAGGGCTGATTTCTTGTCCTGTGATAAAAAGCCTTCTGTTTCCATCGCCACAGGTTTCAGCGCAGCATTTGCAACCGGTTGGCACCATTTTTGAGTGAAATGCCAAAAGTCAGATTTTTGCTGAAATTGTGACCCCGGGGCTTAGGGATTTTTTCAAAAAAATATTTTCTGCCGGTTAAGTTTTTGAGGGATGATTTCTTGTCCTGTGATAAAAACCCTTCTGTTTCCATCACCAAAGCTTTCAGGGGAGCATTTGCAACCGGTTGGCACCATTTTTGAGTGAATTGCCAAAAGTCAGATTTTTGCTGAAATTGTGACCCCGGGGCTTAGGGATTTTTTCAAAAAATTTTTTTCTGCCGGTTAAGTTTTTGAGGGATGATTTCTTGTCCTGTGATAAAAACCCTTCTGTTTCCATCACCAAAGCTTTCAGGGGAGCATTTGCAACCGGTTGGCACCATTTTTGAGTGAACTGCCAAAAGTAAGATTTTTGCTGAAATTGTGACCCCGGGGCTTAGGGATTTTTTCAAAAAAATATTTTCTTCCGGTTAAGTTTTTGAGGGCTGATTTCTTGTCCTGTGATAAAAAGCCTTCTGTTTCCATCGCCACAGGTTTCAGCGGAGCATTTGCAACCGGTTGGCACCATTTTTGAGTGAACTGCCAAAAGTCAGATTTTTGCTGAAATTGTGACCCCGGGGCTTAGGGATTTTTTCAAAAAAATATTTTCTGCTGGTTAAGTTTTTGAGGGCTGATTTCTTGTCCTGTGATAAAAAGCCTTCTGTTTCGAGTGCCAAACCTTTCTGGGGAGCATTGGCAACCGGTTGGCACCATTTTTGAGTGAATTGCCAAAAGTCAGATTTTTGCTGAAATTGTGACCCCGGGGCTTAGGGATTTTTTCAAAAAAATATTTTCTGCCGGTTAAGTTTTTGAGGGCTGATTTCTTGTCCTGTGATAAAAAGCCTTCTGTTTCCATCACAAAAGCTTTCAGGGGAGCATTTGCAACCGGTTGGCACCATTTTTGAGTGAATTGCCAAAAGTCAGATTTTTGCTGAAATTGTGACCCCGGGGCTTAGGGATTTTTTCAAAAAAAAATTTTTCTGCCGGTTAAGTTTTTGAGGGCTGATTTCTTGTCCTGTGATAAAAAGCCTTCTGTTTCCATCGCCACAGGTTTCAGCGCAGCATTTGCAACCGGTTGGCACCATTTTTGAGTGAAATGCCAAAAGTCAGATTTTTGCTGAAATTGTGACCCCGGGGCTTAGGGATTTTTTCAAAAAAATATTTTCTGCCGGTTAAGTTTTTGAGGGCTGATTTCTTGTCCTGTGATAAAAAGCCTTCTGTTTCCATCACAAAAGCTTTCAGGGGAGCATTTGCAACCGGTTGGCACCATTTTTGAGTGAATTGCCAAAAGTAAGATTTTTGCTGAAATTGTGACCCCGGGGCTTAGGGATTTTTTCAAAATTTTTTTTTCTGCCGGTTAAGTTTTTGAGGGATGATTTCTTGTCCTGTGATAAAAACCCTTCTGTTTCCATCACCAAAGCTTTCAGGGGAGCATTTGCAACCGGTTGGCACCATTTTTGAGTGAACTGCCAAAAGTAAGATTTTTGCTGAAATTGTGACCCCGGGGCTTAGGGATTTTTTCAAAAAAATATTTTCTTCCGGTTAAGTTTTTGAGGGCTGATTTCTTGTCCTGTGATAAAAAGCCTTCTGTTTCCATCGCCACAGGTTTCAGCGGAGCATTTGCAACCGGTTGGCACCATTTTTGAGTGAACTGCCAAAAGTCAGATTTTTGCTGAAATTGTGACCCCGGGGCTTAGGGATTTTTTCAAAAAAATATTTTCTGCCGGTTAAGTTTTTGAGGGATGATTTCTTGTCCTGTGATAAAAACCCTTCTGTTTCCATCACCAAAGCTTTCAGGGGAGCATTTGCAACCGGTTGGCACCATTTTTGAGTGAACTGCCAAAAGTCAGATTTTTGCTGAAATTGTGACCCCGGGGCTTAGGGATTTTTTCAAAAAAATATTTTCTTCCGGTTAAGTTTTTGAGGGCTGATTTCTTGTCCTGTGATAAAAAGCCTTCTGTTTCCATCGCCAAATGTTTCAGCGGAGCATTTGCAACCGGTTGGCACCATTTTTGAGTGAACTGCCAAAAGTCAGATTTTTGCTGAAATTGTGACCCCGGGGCTTAGGGATTTTTTCAAAAAAATATTTTCTGCCGGTTAAGTTTTTGAGGGCTGATTTCTTGTCCTGTGATAAAAAGCCTTCTGTTTCCATCACCAAAGCTTTCAGGGGAGCATTTGCAACCGGTTGGCACCATTTTTGAGTGAACTGCCAAAAGTCAGATTTTTGCTGAAATTGTGACCCCGGGGCTTAGGGATTTTTTCAAAAAAATATTTTCTGCCGGTTAAGTTTTTGAGGGATGATTTCTTGTCCTGTGATAAAAACCCTTCTGTTTCCATCGCCACAGGTTTCAGCGGAGCATTTGCAACCGGTTGGCACCATTTTTGAGTGAACTGCCAAAAGTCAGATTTTTGCTGAAATTGTGACCCCGGGGCTTAGGGATTTTTTCAAAAAAATATTTTCTGCTGGTTAAGTTTTTGAGGGCTGATTTCTTGTCCTGTGATAAAAAGCCTTCTGTTTCGAGTGCCAAACCTTTCTGGGGAGCATTGGCAACCGGTTGGCACCATTTTTGAGTGAATTGCCAAAAGTCAGATTTTTGCTGAAATTGTGACCCCGGGGCTTAGGGATTTTTTCAAAAAAATATTTTCTGCCGGTTAAGTTTTTGAGGGATGATTTCTTGTCCTGTGATAAAAACCCTTCTGTTTCCATCACCAAAGCTTTCAGGGGAGCATTTGCAACCGGTTGGCACCATTTTTGAGTGAACTGCCAAAAGTCAGATTTTTGCTGAAATTGTGACCCCGGGGCTTAGGGATTTTTTCAAAAAAATATTTTCTTCCGGTTAAGTTTTTGAGGGCTGATTTCTTGTCCTGTGATAAAAAGCCTTCTGTTTCCATCGCCAAATGTTTCAGCGGAGCATTTGCAACCGGTTGGCACCATTTTTGAGTGAACTGCCAAAAGTCAGATTTTTGCTGAAATTGTGACCCCGGGGCTTAGGGATTTTTTCAAAAAAATATTTTCTGCCGGTTAAGTTTCTGAGGGCTGATTTCTTGTCCTGTGATAAAAAGCCTTCTGTTTCCATCACCAAAGCTTTCAGGGGAGCATTTGCAACCGGTTGGCACCATTTTTGAGTGAACTGCCAAAAGTCAGATTTTTGCTGAAATTGTGACCGCGGGGCTTAGGGATTTTTTCAAAAAAATATTTTCTGCCGGTTAAGTTTTTGAGGGATGATTTCTTGTCCTGTGATAAAAACCCTTCTGTTTCCATCACCAAAGCTTTCAGGGGAGCACTTGCAACCGGTTGGCACCATTTTTGAGTGAACTGCCAAAAGTAAGATTTTTGCTGAAATTGTGACCCCGGGGCTTAGGGATTTTTTCAAAAAAATATTTTCTTCCGGTTAAGTTTTTGAGGGCTGATTTCTTGTCCTGTGATAAAAGGCCTTCTGTTTCGAGTGCCAAACCTTTCTGGGGAGCATTGGCAACCGGTTGGCACCATTTTTGAGTGAATTGCCAAAAGTCAGATTTTTGCTGAAATTGTGACCCCGGGGCTTAGGGATTTTTTCAAAAAAATATTTTCTGCCGGTTAAGTTTTTGAGGGCTGATTTCTTGTCCTGTGATAAAAAGCCTTCTGTTTCCATCACAAAAGCTTTCAGGGGAGCATTTGCAACCGGTTGGCACCATTTTTGAGTGAATTGCCAAAAGTCAGATTTTTGCTGAAATTGTGACCCCGGGGCTTAGGGATTTTTTCAAAAAAAATTTTTTCTGCCGGTTAAGTTTTTGAGGGCTGATTTCTTGTCCTGTGATAAAAAGCCTTCTGTTTCCATCGCCACAGGTTTCAGCGCAGCATTTGCAACCGGTTGGCACCATTTTTGAGTGAAATGCCAAAAGTCAGATTTTTGCTGAAATTGTGACCCCGGGGCTTAGGGATTTTTTCAAAAAAATATTTTCTGCCGGTTAAGTTTTTGAGGGATGATTTCTTGTCCTGTGATAAAAACCCTTCTGTTTCCATCACCAAAGCTTTCAGGGGAGCATTTGCAACCGGTTGGCACCATTTTTGAGTGAATTGCCAAAAGTCAGATTTTTGCTGAAATTGTGACCCCGGGGCTTAGGGATTTTTTCAAAAAAATATTTTCTTCCCGTTAGGTTTTTGAGGGCTAATTTCTTGTCCTGTGATAAAAAGCCTTCTGTTTCCATCGCCAAACCTTTCAGCAGAGCATTTTCAAGTTTTTGGCACCATTTTTGAGTGAACTGCCCAAAGTCAGATTTTTGCTGAAATTGTGACCCCGGGGCTTAGGGATTTTTTCAAAAAAATATTTTCTTCCGGTTAAGTTTTTGAGGGCTGATTTCTTGTCCTGTGGTAAAAAGCCTTCTGTTTCCATCGCCACAGGTTTCAGCGGAGCATTTGCAACCGGTTGGCACCATTTTTAAGTCAATAGCCGAAAGTCAGATTTTTGCTGAAAATGTGACCCCGGGGCTTAGGGATTTTTTCAAAAACATATTTTCTGCTGGTTAAGTTTTTGAGGGCTGATTTCTTGTCCTGTGATAAAAAGCCTTCTGTTTCGAGTGCCAAACCTTTCTGGGGAGCATTGGCAACCGGTTGGCACCATTTTTGAGTGAATTGCCAAAAGTCAGATTTTTGCTGAAATTGTGACCCCGGGGCTTAGGGATTTTTTCAAAAAAATATTTTCTGCCGGTTAAGTTTTTGAGGGCTGATTTCTTGTCCTGTGATAAAAAGCCTTCTGTTTCCATCACCAAAGCTTTCAGGGGAGCATTTGAAACCGGTTGGCACCATTTTTGAGTGAACTGCCAAAAGTCAGATTTTTGCTGAAATTGTGACCCCGGGGTTTAGGGATTTTTTCAAAAAAATATTTTCTTCCGGTTAAGTTTTTGAGGGATGATTTCTTGTCCTGTGATAAAAAGCCTTCTGTTTCCATCACCAAAGATTTCAGGGGAGCATTTGCAACCGGTTGGCACCATTTTTGAGTGAACTGCCAAAAGTCAGATTTTTGCTGAAATTGTGACCCCGGGGTTTAGGGATTTTTTCAAAAAAATATTTTCTTCCGGTTAAGTTTTTGAGGGCTGATTTCTTGTCCTGTGATAAAAAGCCTTCTGTTTCCATCACCAAAGCTTTCAGGGGAGCACTTGCAACCGGTTGGCACCATTTTTGAGTGAACTGCCAAAAGTAAGATTTTTGCTGAAATTGTGACCCCGGGGCTTAGGGATTTTTTCAAAAAAATATTTTCTTCCGGTTAAGTTTTTGAGGGCTGATTTCTTGTCCTGTGATAAAAAGCCTTCTGTTTCGAGTGCCAAACCTTTCTGGGGAGCATTGGCAACCGGTTGGCACCATTTTTGAGTGAATTGCCAAAAGTCAGATTTTTGCTGAAATTGTGACCCCGGGGCTTAGGGATTTTTTCAAAAAAATATTTTCTGCCGGTTAAGTTTTTGAGGGCTGATTTCTTGTCCTGTGATAAAAAGCCTTCTGTTTCCATCACAAAAGCTTTCAGGGGAGCATTTGCAACCGGTTGGCACCATTTTTGAGTGAATTGCCAAAAGTCAGATTTTTGCTGAAATTGTGACCCCGGGGCTTAGGGATTTTTTCAAAAAAAAATTTTTCTGCCGGTTAAGTTTTTGAGGGCTGATTTCTTGTCCTGTGATAAAAAGCCTTCTGTTTCCATCGCCACAGGTTTCAGCGCAGCATTTGCAACCGGTTGGCACCATTTTTGAGTGAAATGCCAAAAGTCAGATTTTTGCTGAAATTGTGACCCCGGGGCTTAGGGATTTTTTCAAAAAAATATTTTCTTCCGGTTAAGTTTTTGAGGGCTGATTTCTTGTCCTGTGATAAAAAGCCTTCTGTTTCCATCACCAAAGCTTTCAGGGGAGCATTTGCAACCGGTTGGCACCATTTTTGAGTGAATTGCCAAAAGTCAGATTTTTGCTGAAATTGTGACCCCGGGGCTTAGGGATTTTTTCAAAAAAATATTTTCTTCCCGTTAGGTTTTTGAGGGCTAATTTCTTGTCCTGTGATAAAAAGCCTTCTGTTTCCATCGCCAAACCTTTCAGCAGAGCATTTTCAAGTTTTTGGCACCATTTTTGAGTGAACTGCCCAAAGTCAGATTTTTGCTGAAATTGTGACCCCGGGGCTTAGGGATTTTTTCAAAAAAATATTTTCTTCCGGTTAAGTTTTTGAGGGCTGATTTCTTGTCCTGTGGTAAAAAGCCTTCTGTTTCCATCGCCACAGGTTTCAGCGGAGCATTTGCAACCGGTTGGCACCATTTTTAAGTCAATAGCCGAAAGTCAGATTTTTGCTGAAAATGTGACCCCGGGGCTTAGGGATTTTTTCAAAAACATATTTTCTGCTGGTTAAGTTTTTGAGGGCTGATTTCTTGTCCTGTGATAAAAAGCCTTCTGTTTCGAGTGCCAAACCTTTCTGGGGAGCATTGGCAACCGGTTGGCACCATTTTTGAGTGAATTGCCAAAAGTCAGATTTTTGCTGAAATTGTGACCCCGGGGCTTAGGGATTTTTTCAAAAAAATATTTTCTGCCGGTTAAGTTTTTGAGGGCTGATTTCTTGTCCTGTGATAAAAAGCCTTCTGTTTCCATCACCAAAGCTTTCAGGGGAGCATTTGAAACCGGTTGGCACCATTTTTGAGTGAACTGCCAAAAGTCAGATTTTTGCTGAAATTGTGACCCCGGGGTTTAGGGATTTTTTCAAAAAAATATTTTCTTCCGGTTAAGTTTTTGAGGGATGATTTCTTGTCCTGTGATAAAAAGCCTTCTGTTTCCATCACCAAAGATTTCAGGGGAGCATTTGCAACCGGTTGGCACCATTTTTGAGTGAACTGCCAAAAGTCAGATTTTTGCTGAAATTGTGACCCCGGGGTTTAGGGATTTTTTCAAAAAAATATTTTCTGCCGGTTAAGTTTTTGAGGGCTGATTTCTTGTCCTGTGATAAAAAGCCTTCTGTTTCCATCACCAAAGCTTTCAGGGGAGCATTTGCAACCGGTTGGCATCATTTTTGAGTGAACTGCCAAAAGTCAGATTTTTGCTGAAATTGTGACCCCGGGGCTTAGGGATTTTTTCAAAAAAATATTTTCTGCCGGTTAAGTTTTTGAGGGCTGATTTCTTGTCCTGTGATAAAAAGCCTTCTGTTTCCATCACCAAAGCTTTCAGGGGAGCATTTGAAACCGGTTGGCACCATTTTTGAGTGAACTGCCAAAAGTCAGATTTTTGCTGAAATTGTGACCCCGGGGTTTAGGGATTTTTTCAAAAAAATATTTTCTTCCGGTTAAGTTTTTGAGGGCTGATTTCTTGTCCTGTGATAAAAAGCCTTCTGTTTCCATCGCCACAGGTTTCAGCGGAGCATTTGCAACCGGTTGGCACCATTTTTGAGTGAACTGCCAAAAGTCAGATTTTTGCTGAAATTGTGACCCCGGGGCTTAGGGATTTTTTCAAAAAAATATTTTCTGCCGGTTAAGTTTTTGAGGGATGATTTCTTGTCCTGTTATAAAAACCCTTCTGTTTCCATCACCAAAGCTTTCAGGGGAGCATTTGCAACCGGTTGGCACCATTTTTGAGTGAACTGCCAAAAGTCAGATTTTTGCTGAAATTGTGACCCCGGGGCTTAGGGATTTTTTCAAAAAAATATTTTCGTCCGGTTAAGTTTTTGAGGGCTGATTTCTTGTCCTGTGATAAAAAAGCCTTCTGTTTCCATCGCCAAATGTTTCAGCGGAGCATTTGCAACCGGTTGGCACCATTTTTGAGTGAGTTGCCAAAAGTCAGATTTTTGCTGAAATTGTGACCCCGGGGCTTAGGGATTTTTTCAAAAAAATATTTTCTGCCGGTTAAGTTTTTGAGGGCTGATTTCTTGTCCTGTGATAAAAAGCCTTCTGTTTCCATCACCAAAGCTTTCAGGGGAGCATTTGCAACCGGTTGGCACCATTTTTGAGTGAATTGCCAAAAGTCAGATTTTTGCTGAAATTGTGACCCCGGGGCTTAGGGATTTTTTCAAAAAAAAATTTTTCTGCCGGTTAAGTTTTTGAGGGATGATTTCTTGTCCTGTGATAAAAACCCTTCTGTTTCCATCACCAAAGCTTTCAGGGGAGCACTTGCAACCGGTTGGCACCATTTTTGAGTGAACTGCCAAAAGTAAGATTTTTGCTGAAATTGTGACCCCGGGGCTTAGGGATTTTTTCAAAAAAATATTTTCTGCCGGTTAAGTTTTTGAGGGATGATTTCTTGTCCTGTGATAAAAACCCTTCTGTTTCCATCACCAAAGCTTTCAGGGGAGCATTTGCAACCGGTTGGCACCATTTTTGAGTGAACTGCCAAAAGTCAGATTTTTGCTGAAATTGTGACCCCGGGGCTTAGGGATTTTTTCAAAAAAATATTTTCTTCCGGTTAAGTATTTGAGGGCTGATTTCTTGTCCTCTGATAAAAAGCCTTCTGTTTCCATCGCCACAGGTTTCACCGGAGCATTTGCAACCGGTTGGCACCATTTTTGAGTGAACTGCCAAAAGTCAGATTTTTGCTGAAATTGTGACCCCGGGGCTTAGGGATTTTTTCAAAAAAATATTTTCTTCCGGTTAAGTTTTTGAGGGCTGATTTCTTGTCCTGTGATAAAAAGCCTTCGGTTTCCATCGCCAAAGCTTTCAGCGGAGCATTTTCAAGCTTTTGGCACCATTTTTGAGTGAACTGCCAAAAGTCAGATTTTTGCTGAAATTGTGACCCCGGGGCTTAGGGATTTTTTCAAAAAAATATTTTCTTCCGGTTAAGTTTTTGAGGGCTGATTTCTTGTCCTGTGATAAAAAGCCTTCTGTTTCCATCGCCAAAGCTTTCAGCGGAGCATTTGCAACCGGTTGGCACCATTTTTGAGTGAACTGCCAAAAGTAAGATTTTTGCTGAAATTGTGACCCCGGGGCTTAGGGATTTTTTCAAAAAAATATTTTCTTCCGGTTAAGTTTTTGAGGGCTGATTTCTTGTCCTGTGATAAAAAGCCTTCTGTTTCCATCGCCACAGGTTTCAGCGGAGCATTTGCAACCGGTTGGCACCATTTTTGAGTGAACTGCCAAAAGTCAGATTTTTGCTGAAATTGTGACCCCGGGGCTTAGGGATTTTTTCAAAAAAATATTTTCTTCCGGTTAAGTTTTTGAGGGCTGATTTCTTGTCCTGTGATAAAAAGCCTTCGGTTTCCATCGCCACAGCTTTCAGGGGAGCATTTGCAACCGGTTGGCACCATTTTTGAGTGAACTGCCAAAAGTCAGATTTTTGCTGAAATTGTGACCGTGGGGCTTAGGGATTTTTTCAAAAAAAATATTTTCTTCCGGTTAAGTTTTTGAGGGCTGATTTCTTGTCCTGTGATAAAAAGCCTTCTGTTTCCATCGCCAAAGCTTTCAGCGGATCATTTTCAAGCTTTTGGCACCATTTTTGAGTGAACTGCCCAAAGTCAGATTTTTGCTGAAATTGTGACCCCGGGGCTTAGGGATTTTTTCAAAAAAATATTTTCTTCCGGTTAAGTTTTTGAGGGCTGATTTCTTGTCCTGTGATAAAAAGCCTTCTGTTTCCATCGCCAAAGCTTTCAGCGGAGCATTTTCAAGCTTTTGGCACCATTTTTGAGTGAACTGCCAAAAGTCAGATTTTTGCTGAAATTGTGACCCCGGGGCTTAGGGATTTTTTCAAAAAAATATTTTCTTCCGGTTAAGTTTTTGAGGGCTGATTTCTTGTCCTGTGATAAAAAGCCTTCTGTTTCCATCGCCAAAGCTTTCAGCGGAGCATTTGCAACCGGTTGGCACCATTTTTGAGTGAACTGCCAAAAGTAAGATTTTTGCTGAAATTGTGACCCCGGGGCTTAGGGATTTTTTCAAAAAAATATTTTCTTCCGGTTAAGTTTTTGAGGGCTGATTTCTTGTCCTGTGATAAAAAGCCTTCTGTTTCCATCGCCACAGGTTTCAGCGGAGCATTTGCAACCGGTTGGCACCATTTTTGAGTGAACTGCCAAAAGTCAGATTTTTGCTGAAATTGTGACCCCGGGGCTTAGGGATTTTTTCAAAAAAATATTTTCTTCCGGTTAAGTTTTTGAGGGCTGATTTCTTGTCCTGTGATAAAAAGCCTTCGGTTTCCATCGCCACAGCTTTCAGGGGAGCATTTGCAACCGGTTGGCACCATTTTTGAGTGAACTGCCAAAAGTCAGATTTTTGCTGAAATTGTGACCGTGGGGCTTAGGGATTTTTTCAAAAAAAATATTTTCTTCCGGTTAAGTTTTTGAGGGCTGATTTCTTGTCCTGTGATAAAAAGCCTTCTGTTTCCATCGCCAAAGCTTTCAGCGGAGCATTTTCAAGCTTTTGGCACCATTTTTGAGTGAACTGCCCAAAGTCAGATTTTTGCTGAAATTGTGACCCCGGGGCTTAGGGATTTTTTCAAAAAAATATTTTCTTCCGGTTAAGTTTTTGAGGGCTGATTTCTTGTCCTGTGATAAAAAGCCTTCTGTTTCCATCGCCAAAGCTTTCAGCGGAGCATTTTCAAGCTTTTGGCACCATTTTTGAGTGAACTGCCCAAAGTCAGATTTTTGCTGAAATTGTGACCCCGGGGCTTAGGGATTTTTTCAAAAAAATATTTTCTTCCGGTTAAGTTTTTGAGGGCTGATTTCTTGTCCTGTGATAAAAAGCCTTCTGTTTCCATCGCCACAGGTTTCAGCGGAGCATTTGCAACCGGTTGGCACCATTTTTGAGTGAACTGCCAAAAGTCAGATTTTTGCTGAAATTGTGACCCCGGGGCTTAGGGATTTTTTCAAAAAAATATTTTCTGCTGGTTAAGTTTTTGAGGGCTGATTTCTTGTCCTGTGATAAAAAGCCTTCTGTTTCGAGTGCCAAACCTTTCTGGGGAGCATTGGCAACCGGTTGGCACCATTTTTGAGTGAATTGCCAAAAGTCAGATTTTTGCTGAAATTGTGACCCCGGGGCTTAGGGATTTTTTCAAAAAAATATTTTCTGCCGGTTAAGTTTTTGAGGGCTGATTTCTTGTCCTGTGATAAAAAGCCTTCTGTTTCCATCACAAAAGCTTTCAGGGGAGCATTTGCAACCGGTTGGCACCATTTTTGAGTGAATTGCCAAAAGTCAGATTTTTGCTGAAATTGTGACCCCGGGGCTTAGGGATTTTTTCAAAAAAAAATTTTTCTGCCGGTTAAGTTTTTGAGGGATGATTTCTTGTCCTGTGATAAAAACCCTTCTGTTTCCATCACCAAAGCTTTCAGGGGAGCATTTGCAACCGGTTGGCACCATTTTTGAGTGAACTGCCAAAAGTAAGATTTTTGCTGAAATTGTGACCCCGGGGCTTAGGGATTTTTTCAAAAAAATATTTTCTTCCGGTTAAGTTTTTGAGGGCTGATTTCTTGTCCTGTGATAAAAAGCCTTCTGTTTCCATCGCCACAGGTTTCAGCGGAGCATTTGCAACCGGTTGGCACCATTTTTGAGTGAACTGCCAAAAGTCAGATTTTTGCTGAAATTGTAACCCCGGGGCTTAGGGATTTTTTCAAAAAAATATTTTCTGCCGGTTAAGTTTTTGAGGGATGATTTCTTGTCCTGTGATAAAAACCCTTCTGTTTCCATCACCAAAGCTTTCAGGGGAGCATTTGCAACCGGTTGGCACCATTTTTGAGTGAACTGCCAAAAGTAAGATTTTTGCTGAAATTGTGACCCCGGGGCTTAGGGATTTTTTCAAAAAAATATTTTCTTCCGGTTAAGTATTTGAGGGCTGATTTCTTGTCCTCTGATAAAAAGCCTTCTGTTTCCATCGCCACAGGTTTCAGCGGAGCATTTGCAACCGGTTGGCACCATTTTTGAGTGAACTGCCAAAAGTCAGATTTTTGCTGAAATTGTGACCCCGGGGCTTAGGGATTTTTTCAAAAAAATATTTTCTTCCGGTTAAGTTTTTGAGGGCTGATTTCTTGTCCTGTGATAAAAAGCCTTCGGTTTCCATCGCCACAGCTTTCAGGGGAGCATTTGCAACCGGTTGGCACCATTTTTGAGTGAACTGCCAAAAGTCAGATTTTTGCTGAAATTGTGACCGTGGGGCTTAGGGATTTTTTCAAAAAAATATTTTCTTCCGGTTAAGTTTTTGAGGGCTGATTTCTTGTCCTGTGATAAAAAGCCTTCTGTTTCCATCGCCAAAGCTTTCAGCGGAGCATTTTCAAGCTTTTGGCACCATTTTTGAGTGAACTGCCAAAAGTCAGATTTTTGCTGAAATTGTGACCCCGGGGCTTAGGGATTTTTTCAAAAAAATATTTTCTGCCGGTTAAGTTTTTGAGGGCTGATTTCTTGTCCTGTGATAAAAAGCCTTCTGTTTCCATCGCCACAGGTTTCAGCGGAGCATTTGCAACCGGTTGGCACCATTTTTAAGTCAATAGCCGAAAGTCAGATTTTTGCTGAAAATGTGACCCCGGGGCTTAGGGATTTTTTCAAAAACATATTTTCTTCCGGTTAAGTTTTTGAGGGCTGATTTCTTGTCCTGTGATAAAAAGCCTTCTGTTTCCATCGCCAAAGGTTTCGGCGGAGCATTTGCAACCGGTTGGCACCATTTTTGAGTGAATTGCCAAAAGTCAGATTTTTGCTGAAATTGTGACCCCGGGGCTTAGGGATTTTTTCAAAAAAATATTTTCTTCCGGTTAAGTATTTGAGGGCTGATTTCTTGTCCTCTGATAAAAAGCCTTCTGTTTCCATCGCCACAGGTTTCAGCGGAGCATTTGCAACCGGTTGGCACCATTTTTGAGTGAACTGCCAAAAGTCAGATTTTTGCTGAAATTGTGACCCCGGGGCTTAGGGATTTTTTCAAAAAAATATTTTCTTCCGGTTAAGTTTTTGAGGGCTGATTTCTTGTCCTGTGATAAAAAGCCTTCGGTTTCCATCGCCACAGCTTTCAGGGGAGCATTTGCAACCGGTTGGCACCATTTTTGAGTGAACTGCCAAAAGTCAGATTTTTGCTGAAATTGTGACCGTGGGGCTTAGGGATTTTTTCAAAAAAATATTTTCTTCCGGTTAAGTTTTTGAGGGCTGATTTCTTGTCCTGTGATAAAAAGCCTTCTGTTTCCATCGCCAAAGCTTTCAGCGGAGCATTTTCAAGCTTTTGGCACCATTTTTGAGTGAACTGCCCAAAGTCAGATTTTTGCTGAAATTGTGACCCCGGGGCTTAGGGATTTTTTCAAAAAAATATTTTCTTCCGGTTAAGTTTTTGAGGGCTGATTTCTTGTCCTGTGATAAAAAGCCTTCTGTTTCCATCGCCAAAGCTTTCAGCGGAGCATTTTCAAGCTTTTGGCACCATTTTTGAGTGAACTGCCCAAAGTCAGATTTTTGCTGAAATTGTGACCCCGGGGCTTAGGGATTTTTTCAAAAACATATTTTCTTCCGGTTAAGTTTTTGAGGGCTGATTTCTTGTCCTGTGATAAAAAGCCTTCTGTTTCCATCGCCAAAGCTTTCAGCGGAGCATTTTCAAACTTTTGGCACCATTTTTGAGTGAATTGCCAAAAGTCAGATTTTTGCTGAAATTGTGACCCCGGGGCTTAGGGATTTTTTCAAAAAAATATTTTCTTCCGGTTAAGTTTTTGAGGGCTGATTTCTTGTCCTGTGATAAAAAGCCTTCTGTTTCCATCGCCACAGGTTTCAGCGGAGCATTTGCAACCGGTTGGCACCATTTTTGAGTGAACTGCCAAAAGTCAGATTTTTGCTGAAATTGTGACCCCGGGGCTTAGGGATTTTTTCAAAAAAATATTTTCTTCCGGTTAAGTTTTTGAGGGCTGATTTCTTGTCCTGTGATAAAAAGCCTTCGGTTTCCATCGCCACAGCTTTCAGGGGAGCATTTGCAACCGGTTGGCACCATTTTTGAGTGAACTGCCCAAAGTCAGATTTTTGCTGAAATTGTGACCCCGGGGCTTAGGGATTTTTTCAAAAAAATATTTTCTTCCGGTTAAGTTTTTGAGGGCTGATTTCTTGTCCTGTGATAAAAAGCCTTCTGTTTCCATCGCCACAGGTTTCAGCGGAGCATTTGCAACCGATTGGCACCATTTTTAAGTCAATAGCCGAAAGTCAGATTTTTGCTGAAAATGTGACCCCGGGGCTTAGGGATTTTTTCAAAAACATATTTTCTGCTGGTTAAGTTTTTGAGGGCTGATTTCTTGTCCTGTGATAAAAAGCCTTCTGTTTCCATCGCCAAAGCTTTCAGCGGAGCATTTTCAAGCTTTTGGCACCATTTTTGAGTGAACTGCCCAAAGTCAGATTTTTGCTGAAATTGTGACCGGCTTAGGGATTTTTTCAAAAAAATATTTTCTTCCGGTTAAGTTTTTGAGGGCTGATTTCTTGTCCTGTGATAAAAAGCCTTCTGTTTCCATCGCCACAGGTTTCAGCGGAGCATTTGCAACCGGTTGGCACCATTTTTAAGTCAATAGCCGAAAGTCAGATTTTTGCTGAAATTGTGACCTCGGGGCTTAGGGATTTTTTCAAAAAAATATTTTCTGCCGGTTAAGTTTTTGAGGGCTGATTTCTTGTCCTGTGATAAAAAGCCTTCTGTACCCATCGCCACAGCTTTCAGGGGAGCATTTGCAACCGGTTGGCACGATTTTTGATTGAACTGGCAAAAGTCAGATTTTTGCTGAAATTGTGACCCCAGGGCTTAGGGATTTTTTCAAAAAAATATTTTCTGCCGGTTAAGTTTTTGAGGGCTGATTTCTTGTCCTGTGATAAAAAGCCTTCTGTTTCGAGTGCCAAACCTTTCAGGGGAGCATTGGCAACCGGTTGGCACCATTTTTGAGTGAATTGCCAAAAGTCAGATTTTTGCTGAAATTGTGACCCCGGGGCTTAGGGATTTTTTCAAAAAAATATTTTCTGCCGGTTAAGTTTTTGAGGGCTGATTTCTTGTCCTGTGATAAAAAGCCTTCTGTTTCCATCACAAAAGCTTTCAGGGGAGCATTTGCAACCGGTTGGCACCATTTTTGAGTGAATTGCCAAAAGTCAGATTTTTGCTGAAATTGTGACCCCGGGGCTTAGGGATTTTTTTAAAAAAATATTTTCTTCCGGTTAAGTTTTTGAGGGCTGATTTCTTGTCCTGTGATAAAAAGCCTTCTCTTTCCATCGCCAAAGGTTTCAGCGGAGCATTTGCAACCGGTTGGCACCATTTTTGAGTGAACTGCCAAAAGTCAGATTTTTGCTGAAATTGTGACCCCGGGGCTTAGGGATTTTTTCAAAAAAATATTTTCTTCCGGTTAAGTTTTTGAGGGCTGATTTCTTGTCCTGTGTTAAAAAGGCTTCTGTTTCCATCGCCACAGCTTTCAGGGGAGCATTTGCAACAGGTTGGCACCATTTTTGAGTGAACTGCCAAAAGTCAGATTTTTGCTGAAATTGTGAACCCGGGGCTTAGGGATTTTTTCAAAAAAATATTTTCTTCCGGTTAAGTTTTTGAGGGCTGATTTCTTGTCCTGTGATAAAAAGCCTTCTGTTTCCATCGCCACAGGTTTCAGCGGAGCATTTGCAACTGGTTGGCACCATTTTTGAGTGAACTGCCAAAAGTCAGATTTTTGCTGAAATTGTGACCCCGGGGCTTAGGGATTTTTTCAAAAAAATATTTTCTTCCGGTTAAGTTTTTGAGGGCTGATTTCTTGTCCTGTGATAAAAAGCCTTCTGTTTCCATCGCCACAGGTTTCAGCGGAGCATTTGCAACCGGTTGGCACCATTTTTGAGTGAACTGCCAAAAGTCAGATTTTTGCTGAAATTGTGACCCCGGGGCTTAGGGATTTTTTCAAAAAAATATTTTCTTCCGGTTAAGTTTTTGAGGGCTGATTTCTTGTCCTGTGATAAAAAGCCTTCTGTTTCCATCGCCAAAGCTTTCAGCGGAGCATTTTCAAGCTTTTGGCACCATTTTTGAGTGAACTGCCCAAAGTCAGATTTTTGCTGAAATTGTGACCCCGGGGCTTAGGGATTTTTTCAAAAAAATATTTTCTTCCGGTTAAGTTTTTGAGGGCTGATTTCTTGTCCTGTGATAAAAAGCCTTCTGTTTCCATCGCCACAGGTTTCAGCGGAGCATTTGCAACCGGTTGGCACCATTTTGAGTGAATTGCCAAAAGTCAGATTTTTGCTGAAATTGTGACCGTGGGGCTTAGGGATTTTTTCAAAAAAATATTTTCTTCCGGTTAAGTTTTTGAGGGCTGATTTCTTGTCCTGTGATCAAAAGCCTTCTGTTTCCATCGCCAAAGGTTTCGGCGGAGCATTTGCAACCGGTTGGCACCATTTTTGAGTGAACTGCCAAAAGTCAGATCTTTGCTGAAATTCTGACCCCGGGGCTTAGGGATTTTTTCAAAAAAAATTTTCTGCCGGTTTAGTTTTTGAGGGATGATATCTTGTCCTGTGATAAAAAGCCTTCTGTTTCTATCAGGGGATGATTAGCTGCTTGTGCTTAAAATGGTGCCCCTTCAGAGTTTGTGCGGCCCCACAAACCTCTGTGTGTGACAGAGCTCCTCAGACATGTCTGCTCTAGTCACTATTAGAGTCCGACAGTGGCTGTTTGCGGAAACGCCTCCAACAAAGAAGTTCCTTAACGGAAACACGTCTCCTGGACTCACGACGTGACAGCTTCCGACGAAGCATAGGTCTCCCTGCAGTTGCTTCTGACACCTCCCCACTATTTTCGCTGGACGTGTCTCTCACCCCTTTCTCTCCCCTGCTTCCTGCCTGCGTTGCTGCGTCTCTCTCAGTATTACTGAGATCCTCCTCCAGAGACCCCGCGCTCCCCCTGCTGGTCCCTGCTTTGGCTGTTGAGTCTCTCCCCGTCTCTGGGAGCCCTATCACCTCCTTTCCCTCTGATGTCAGTTCCCTGACATCCACCTCCCCTCCAGGGCCCCCTTCCCCCCCGCCCCCTCCCTCTCCTCTGGGCGGTGAGGAGCTGAAACCCCGAAACGAATCCTCTTCATCTTCAGACGTCTCGAACATTTCCCTCCATCGGTCTTCGTTCCGACTCGCTGAATCCTCCTCCACCTCGGAATCAGAGAATCCTTCCAACTCCTCTTCTTCGTCGGTGGTGGCGAAGTATTCCCTCCGGAACCTCGCCACTGGCTGGGGTTTACGAGGGAATCTCTGATGAAAAGTTTCAATTAGAACCTCGTCATCTACATCCTCTGCCCTGACCCAGGTGTTTTCCGACTCCGGTTCCCCTTCCCACATTACCAAATACTCTACTTGCTCTCCCTTCCACCTGGAATCTAGAATCTCCGCTACATGGTAGCTGTGTTCTTTTTCCTCCATCGCTGGTCCCCTATTGACCCTCCCCTCTCTGTCCCCTATATACGGTGACAGCAACGATCTGTGGAACACTGGGTGCAACTTCATGTGGTTCGGTAACCGGAGTCTGAAAGCCACTGGGTTGACCTGTTGCGTGACTTCAAATGGGCCCAGTCTTTTGGGTCTTAACTTCTTACAACCTCCTTTAAATGGTAACCCTTGGGTGGACAGCCACACCTGGTCTCCCACCCTAATGCTTTCCCCTTCCCTTCTGGTTTTGTCTGCCTGCCTCTTATATTCCTCCTTCGCCCGGTTTAAATTAAGTTGGAGTTGGCGATGGATCGCTTCCATTTCTTCAACGAACTGTTCTGCTGCTGGAACGCTCCAGTTCTCCCCCTCCCCCCCTGGGAAGGCTCGGGGATGACACCCGTGATTGGCCAAAAAAGGGCTCATCCCCGTGGACACGTTCTCTGCATTGTTGTAAGCAAATTCTGCCAACGCCAGCTTCTCCACCCAATCATTCTCTCTGTCATTAACATAACACCTCAAATATTGCTGGAGGACACCATTAGCTCTTTCCGCCTGCCCGTTGGTTTCTGGATGACGGGCAGTAGAGAAATTAACCTCTACATGCAGTAAGCTCATGAGCTTCCTCCAGAACCTGGAAGTAAATTGTTTCCCTCGGTCCGAAACCACCCTCAAGGGGGCGCCATGCAACCTAAACACATTTTCCACAAACAATTTGGCGGTTTCTTCTGCTGTGACCGCATGTGAGCAGGCTATAAAGTGGGCCATCTTGGTTAACAGATCTACCACCACCATAATGGCTGTTTTCCCTTTGGACCTGGGCAGATCAGTCATGAAATCTATTGCCACTGCCTCCCACGGTCTTTCCGGCGTGGGTAGTGGTTCTAATAAACCTGCCGGCGCCCGCCTCTCCCCCTTGGCTCGTTGGCATCGGTCACACCCTCTCACATACTCCCGTACATCTTCCCTAACCTTGGGCCACCAGAATTCCCTGGTAACCAGCCACATGGTATTGTGTTGCCCAAAATGCCCTGCTGTGGGGTTATCGTGCAGTTGCTTGAGTACCTTTTCCCTCAATTCCCCTTCAGGTATGTATAACGCTCCCTTGTAGTACAACGCCCCATTTCTCTCCTCAAAACCCCCGGGTTTGTCTCCCTCCCTCCTAAGACTCCTGAGTTTGTCCTGGGCGTATTCATCCTGCCCCGTTCCCTCTACCAGTTCCCTTTGCCCCACCAATGCCGCCCCACACACCCAGCGGTCCTCGGGAATGACATGGGTCTCTTCGGGTGCACCCTCTCCCTCCAAATATTCAGGTTTGCGTGAGAGAGCGTCCGCCCTAACGTTCTCCGGGCCTGGTACGTAAGAAATCTCAAAGTTAAATTTGGAGAACTCCTGGGCCCATCTCAACTGCCGTTGGTTGAGCACTCGCGCAGTTCTCCAATACTCTAGATTCTTATGGTCCGTGCACACTTGCACCTTCTGTTGTGCACCAATTAGTAGGTGCCTCCATCTCCGGAAGGCCTCATAAATTGCAAGAAGTTCCCGGTCGTACACCGTGTAGTTCCTCTCAGACTTGTTCAGCTTTCGCGAAAAGAAGGCACACGGTCGCCACTCTGACCCCTCCTTCCCCGGCTGCAGAAGAAGCACCGCCCCTATGGCTCTGTCCGACGCGTCTGTTTCGACCCTCAGCTTTTTTTGTAAATCCACATGTAGAAGTTGTTCGTCAGAGGCGAAGGCCCTTTTCAGTTCCTCAAACGCTCGCTCCGCCTCCCCCGTCCAAACAAACTTCTTTTTGCTGCTGAGACAGTCCGTGATGGGCGCCGTCAGGTGGGCGAAGTTTCGTATGAACTTACGATAAAAGTTTCCAAACCCTAGGAACCTCTGCACATCCTTCTTGGTCTTGGGTGTTTTCCATTCCAGCACCGCTTGAACCTTGCCGGGGTCCATGGCCAACCCCTTATCTGACAAGCGGTACCCCAGGAATTCCACCTCCTTGGTATGAAACTGACACTTCTCCAGTTTCACCCACAGTCTGTTGGCTTGCAGCCTGCTCAACACTTCTCTGACGTCTCTCACATGTTGCTCCTCATTCTCCGAATACACCAACACGTCATCTAAGAAGGCCACGCAATTCTTGTAGAGCAAAGGCCCCAGTACGTGGTTCATGAAAGCTTGAAAACACGCGGAGCCTGTTTGTAATCCAAAAGGCATAACTAAGTATTCAAATGCCCCCAAAGGGGTGAACATGGTGGTCTTCCATTCATCCCCTTTCCTTATACGTATCAGGTTGTACGCCCCCCTTAGGTCCAGCTTTGTAAAAATCTTTCCCTTCCGCACCCTGGTCAAAATATCATCAATCCTGGGCATAGGAAAAGCCGCCGGCTCGGTCACTGCATTTAAGGCCCGAAAGTCACATACCAGCCTCGGCTTGTCCGTGTGTTTTTTGTCCACAAAAAACACTGGGCTACCCCCCGCTGCCTTGGACTCTCTGATGAAGCCTCTCTTCAGGTTCTTGTCAATGAACGCTCGCAACTCCTGCATTTCCCTGTCTGACATGGCATACAACTTGCCTACAGGAAGCTGTGCTCCGGGGAGTAAATTGATCTGGCAATCAAAGGGTCTATGCGGAGGTAGTTGGTCAGCTTCCTTCTCGCTGAACACGTCGCTGAGATCAGCATACTGTGGTGGCACCTTCCCCTTCTCCATTACTTCAGTCCCTGCCAGGGTGGCTTGGGCCCCTGCTGACCCCTTTTCCCCCCTGCAGTGTTCTAAGCAATGTGCGGAACCGAAGGAAACCACTCTTTGATGCCAGCCCACCAGCGGATCATGTAGGGCTAGCCAGCTCATTCCCAAAATAATGGGAGCACCTCCCAAGGTGGCCACATTAAACGCTATCAGTTCTGTGTGCCTTGCCACCCTCATTATCATTGGGATGGTCTGCAAGCTGACTCCTCCTCCCAACAGTTCCCTGCCATCGATCGTGGTCACCTGCAGGGGGTTGCTTAAAGGGATAGTCTGTATCTGGTGTTCAGCAGCAAACTCCTTGCTCATAAAATTGCAGGAGCTGCCTGAGTCCAACAGTGCCTTTATTTTTAGGGGGTGTCCATTTTGCAGCTCTAGCGACACTTCAATCACTAGAGCAGGTCGAGGAGCTTCTGGCACTGGCACTTGGGGAAGGGGCACTTTCACTGCTCTTTGGCCTGGCTGCAGTGCCCTGATGGCAACCAGGCGTTGGCTTTTACCTGCTCCGTTTCTCCCTGCTCTTCCCCCTCAACAGCTCCCACCATTCCTTGCCATTCCTTCCTCTGGGGGCAGACTCTGGCAAAGTGGCCTGGCTGTTGGCAGAGATAGCATTTCCGGGCTCCCTTTCCCTCCTTCTTCGCCCCCTCACTGGGCTTTGAAACTGCGCGCGCGCGGGCTGTTCCGATTTCCATCGGCTCTGCCGGCGGGAAAGCTGACTCAGGAATGTCTGGAATGCGTAACTCCTTCCAACGTTCCCCTCTCCCTTCCCGCCTCTCCAAGGCTCTTGCCTCCTGGCGCGCTCCAATGGTCAGCGCAGATTTGGTCAGCTGATCCATAGACACCGCCCTGGGGCTCCTGGCCAGCTCGTCTTTCACAGCTGAAGAAAGACCTTCTTCAAATAGCATCTGAATGGGTGCTGCCGATAAATCCCACCCCAATCTGTGAATCAGCATGGTAAATTCAGTCCAGTACTCACGGACAGATCTGCTTCCCTGCTTGCAAGCCATTAACTGTCTGCGCACCACCCCTTCCTCAATGTCGCTGGAAAACATGATATCCATTGCACGAAAGAATTTCATAGTGTCCTTTAGGATATCGTTGTGCGTTGCCATCAGGGGTCGAACCCAGTCTCGCGCGCCCTTCTCAAGATGCCCAATTACAAAAGCAACTCGAGATTCCTCATCAGGGAACTCATCAAACTGGACATTCAGGGCATATTGCATTTCAGTCCTAAAGGCATGGTAATCCTTGGGGTCCCCCCCAAACTTCTGCACCAATCCTGGTACCTTTCTGGGGAACTGAGTGGTTCTCCCCTTCTTGTCTGCATCTTGAGCCCTCCTCTCCTCGAGCCTCGCCGTCTGCAGCGCCAGTTGGACCTCCAATGCTCGGTATCTTTCTTCCAAGCTTGGATCAGCTCCTCCCCCTGCTACTCCGGCTCCGGCTGGGTCGCTCATGATGCTTTCTCCTGCACAGGCAGCGTACAGAGACTGTCGGACTGCTATCAGGGGATGATTAGCTGCTTGTGCTTAAAATGGTGCCCCTTCAGAGTTTGTGCGGCCCCACAAACCTCTGTGTGTGACAGAGCTCCTCAGACATGTCTGCTCTAGTCACTATTAGAGTCCGACAGTGGCTGTTTGCGGAAACGCCTCCAACAAAGAAGTTCCTTAACGGAAACACGTCTCCTGGACTCACGACGTGACAGCTTCCGACGAAGCATAGGTCTCCCTGCAGTTGCTTCTGACACCTCCCCACTATTTTCGCTGGACGTGTCTCTCACCCCTTTCTCTCCCCTGCTTCCTGCCTGCGTTGCTGCGTCTCTCTCAGTATTACTGAGATCCTCCTCCAGAGACCCCGCGCTCCCCCTGCTGGTCCCTGCTTTGGCTGTTGAGTCTCTCCCCGTCTCTGGGAGCCCTATCACCTCCTTTCCCTCTGATGTCAGTTCCCTGACAGTTTCCATCGCCAAAGATTTCAGCGGAGCATTTTCAAGTTTTTGGCACCATTTTTGAGTGAACTGCCCAAAGTCAGATTTTTGCTGAAATTGTGACCCCAGGGCTTAGGGATTTTTTCAAAAAAATATTTTCTTCCGGTTAAGTTTTTGAGGGCTGATTTCTTGTCCTGTGATAAAAAGGCTTCTGTTTCCATCGCCACAGCTTTCAGGGGAGCATTTGCAACCGGTTGGCACCATTTTTGAGTGAACTGCCAAAAGTCAGATTTTTGCTGAAATTGTGAACCCGGGGCTTAGGGATTTTTTCAAAAAAATATTTTCTTCCGGTTAAGTTTTTGAGGGCTGATTTCTTGTCCTGTGATAAAAAGCCTTCTGTTTCCATCGCCACAGGTTTCAGCGGAGCATTTGCAACCGGTTGGCACCATTTTTGAGTGAACTGCCAAAAGTCAGATTTTTGCTGAAATTGTGACCCCGGGGCTTAGGGATTTTTTCAAAAAAATATTTTCTTCCGGTTAAGTTTTTGAGGGCTGATTTCTTGCCCTGTGATAAAAAGCCTTCTGTTTCCATCGCCACAGGTTTCAGTGGAGCATTTGCAACCGGTTGGCACCATTTTTGAGTGAACTGCCAAAAGTCAGATTTTTGCTGAAATTGTGACCCCGGGGCTTAGGGATTTTTTCAAAAAAATATTTTCTGCCGGTTAAGTTTTTGAGGGCTGATTTCTTGTCCTGTGATAAAAAGCCTTCTGTTTCCATCGCCACAGCTTTCAGGGGAGCATTTGCAACCGGTTGGCACCATTTTTGAGTGAACTGCCAAAAGTCAGATCTTTGCTGAAATTCTGACCCCGGGGCTTAGGGATTTTTTCAAAAAAATATTTTCTGCCGGTTTAGTTTTTGAGGGATGATTTCTTGTCCTGTGATAAAAAGCCTTCTGTTTCCATCGCCAAAGCTTTCAGCGGAGCATTTTCAAGTTTTTGGCACCATTTTTGAGTGAACTGCCCAAAGTCAGATTTTTGCTGAAATTGTGACCCCAGGGCTTAGGGATTTTTTCAAAAAAAATTTTTCTGCCGGTTAAGTTTTTGAGGGATGATTTCTTGTCCTGTGATAAAAACCCTTCTGTTTCCATCACCAAAGCTTTCAGGGGAGCATTTGCAACCGGTTGGCACCATTTTTGAGTGAACTGCCAAAAGTCAGATTTTTGCTGAAATTGTGAACCCGGGGCTTAGGGATTTTTTCAAAAAAATATTTTCTTCCGGTTAAGTTTTTGAGGGCTGATTTCTTGTCCTGTGATAAAAAGCCTTCTGTTTCCATCGCCACAGGTTTCAGCGGAGCATTTGCAACCGGTTGGCACCATTTTTGAGTGAACTGCCAAAAGTCAGATTTTTGCTGAAATTGTGACCCCGGGGCTTAGGGATTTTTTCAAAAAAATATTTTCTTCCGGTTAAGTTTTTGAGGGCTGATTTCTTGCCCTGTGATAAAAAGCCTTCTGTTTCCATCGCCACAGGTTTCAGCGGAGCATTTGCAACCGGTTGGCACCATTTTTGAGTGAACTGCCAAAAGTCAGATTTTTGCTGAAATTGTGACCCCGGGGCTTAGGGATTTTTTCAAAAAAATATTTTCTGCCGGTTAAGTTTTTGAGGGCTGATTTCTTGTCCTGTGATAAAAAGCCTTCTGTTTCCATCGCCACAGCTTTCAGGGGAGCATTTGCAACCGGTTGGCACCATTTTTGAGTGAACTGCCAAAAGTCAGATCTTTGCTGAAATTCTGACCCCGGGGCTTAGGGATTTTTTCAAAAAAATATTTTCTGCCGGTTTAGTTTTTGAGGGATGATTTCTTGTCCTGTGATAAAAAGCCTTCTGTTTCCATCGCCAAAGCTTTCAGCGGAGCATTTTCAAGTTTTTGGCACCATTTTTGAGTGAACTGCCCAAAGTCAGATTTTTGCTGAAATTGTGACCCCAGGGCTTAGGGATTTTTTCAAAAAAATATTTTCTTCCGGTTAAGTTTTTGAGGGCTGATTTCTTGTCCTGTGATAAAAAGGCTTCTGTTTCCATCGCCACAGCTTTCAGGGGAGCATTTGCAACCGGTTGGCACCATTTTTGAGTGAACTGCCAAAAGTCAGATTTTTGCTGAAATTGTGACCCCGGGGCTTAGGGATTTTTTCAAAAAAATATTTTCTTCCGGTTAAGTTTTTGAGGGCTGATTTCTTGTCCTGTGATAAAAAGCCTTCTGTTTCCATCGCCACAGGTTTCAGCGGAGCATTTGCAACCGGTTGGCACCATTTTTGAGTGAACTGCCAAAAGTCAGATTTTTGCTGAAATTGTGACCCCGGGGCTTAGGGATTTTTTCAAAAAAATATTTTCTTCCGGTTAAGTTTTTGAGGGCTGATTTCTTGCCCTGTGATAAAAAGCCTTCTGTTTCCATCGCCACAGGTTTCAGCGGAGCATTTGCAACCGGTTGGCACCATTTTTGAGTGAACTGCCAAAAGTCAGATTTTTGCTGAAATTGTGACCCCGGGGCTTAGGGATTTTTTCAAAAAAATATTTTCTGCCGGTTAAGTTTTTGAGGGCTGATTTCTTGTCCTGTGATAAAAAGCCTTCTGTTTCCATCGCCACAGCTTTCAGGGGAGCATTTGCAACCGGTTGGCACCATTTTTGAGTGAACTGCCAAAAGTCAGATCTTTGCTGAAATTCTGACCCCGGGGCTTAGGGATTTTTTCAAAAAAATATTTTCTGCCGGTTTAGTTTTTGAGGGATGATTTCTTGTCCTGTGATAAAAAGCCTTCTGTTTCCATCGCCAAAGCTTTCAGCGGAGCATTTTCAAGTTTCTGGCACCATTTTTGAGTGAACTGCCCAAAGTCAGATTTTTGCTGAAATTGTGACCCCAGGGCTTAGGGATTTTTTCAAAAAAATTTTTTCTGCCGGTTAAGTTTTTGAGGGATGATTTCTTGTCCTGTGATAAAAACCCTTCTGTTTCCATCACCAAAGCTTTCAGGGGAGCATTTGCAACCGGTTGGCACCATTTTTGAGTGAACTGCCAAAAGTCAGATTTTTGCTGAAATTGTGAACCCGGGGCTTAGGGATTTTTTCAAAAAAATATTTTCTTCCGGTTAAGTTTTTGAGGGCTGATTTCTTGTCCTGTGATAAAAAGCCTTCTGTTTCCATCGCCACAGGTTTCAGCGGAGCATTTGCAACCGGTTGGCACCATTTTTGAGTGAACTGCCAAAAGTCAGATTTTTGCTGAAATTGTGACCCCGGGGCTTAGGGATTTTTTCAAAAAAATATTTTCTTCCGGTTAAGTTTTTGAGGGCTGATTTCTTGCCCTGTGATAAAAAGCCTTCTGTTTCCATCGCCACAGGTTTCAGCGGAGCATTTGCAACCGGTTGGCACCATTTTTGAGTGAACTGCCAAAAGTCAGATTTTTGCTGAAATTGTGACCCCGGGGCTTAGGGATTTTTTCAAAAAAATATTTTCTGCCGGTTAAGTTTTTGAGGGCTGATTTCTTGTCCTGTGATAAAAAGCCTTCTGTTTCCATCGCCACAGCTTTCAGGGGAGCATTTGCAACCGGTTGGCACCATTTTTGAGTGAACTGCCAAAAGTCAGATCTTTGCTGAAATTCTGACCCCGGGGCTTAGGGATTTTTTCAAAAAAATATTTTCTGCCGGTTTAGTTTTTGAGGGATGATTTCTTGTCCTGTGATAAAAAGCCTTCTGTTTCCATCGCCAAAGCTTTCAGCGGAGCATTTTCAAGTTTTTGGCACCATTTTTGAGTGAACTGCCCAAAGTCATATTTTTGCTGAAATTGTGACCCCGGGGCTTAGGGATTTTTTCAAAAAAATTTTTTCTGCCGGTTAAGTTTTTGAGGGATGATTTCTTGTCCTGTGATAAAAACCCTTCTGTTTCCATCACCAAAGCTTTCAGGGGAGCATTTGCAACCGGTTGGCACCATTTTTGAGTGAACTGCCAAAAGTCAGATTTTTGCTGAAATTGTGAACCCGGGGCTTAGGGATTTTTTCAAAAAAATATTTTCTTCCGGTTAAGTTTTTGAGGGCTGATTTCTTGTCCTGTGATAAAAAGCCTTCTGTTTCCATCGCCACAGGTTTCAGCGGAGCATTTGCAACCGGTTGGCACCATTTTTGAGTGAACTGCCAAAAGTCAGATTTTTGCTGAAATTGTGACCCCGGGGCTTAGGGATTTTTTCAAAAAAATATTTTCTTCCGGTTAAGTTTTTGAGGGCTGATTTCTTGCCCTGTGATAAAAAGCCTTCTGTTTCCATCGCCACAGGTTTCAGCGGAGCATTTGCAACCGGTTGGCACCATTTTTGAGTGAACTGCCAAAAGTCAGATTTTTGCTGAAATTGTGACCCCGGGGCTTAGGGATTTTTTCAAAAAAATATTTTCTGCCGGTTAAGTTTTTGAGGGCTGATTTCTTGTCCTGTGATAAAAAGCCTTCTGTTTCCATCGCCAAAGCTTTCAGGGGAGCATTTGCAACCGGTTGGCACCATTTTTGAGTGAACTGCCAAAAGTCAGATCTTTGCTGAAATTCTGACCACGGGGCTTAGGGATTTTTTCAAAAAAATATTTTCTGCCGGTTTAGTTTTTGAGGGATGATTTCTTGTCCTGTGATAAAAAGCCTTCTGTTTCCATCGCCAAAGCTTTCAGCGGAGCATTTTCAAGTTTTTGGCACCATTTTTGAGTGAATTGCCAAAAGTCAGATTTTTGCTGAAATTGTGACCCCAGGGCTTAGGGATTTTTTCAAAAAAAAAATTTCTGCCGGTTAAGTTTTTGAGGGATGATTTCTTGTCCTGTGATAAAAACCCTTCTGTTTCCATCACCAAAGCTTTCAGGGGAGCATTTGCAACCGGTTGGCACCATTTTTGAGTGAACTGCCAAAAGTCAGATTTTTGCTGAAATTGTGACCCCAGGGCTTAGGGATTTTTTCAAAAAAATATTTTCTTCCGGTTAAGTTTTTGAGGGCTGATTTCTTGTCCTGTGATAAAAAGCCTTCGGTTTCCATCGCCACAACTTTCAGGGGAGCATTTGCAACCGGTTGGCACCATTTTTGAGTGAACTGCCAAAAGTCAGATTTTTGCTGAAATTGTGACCGTGGGGCTTAGGGATTTTTTCAAAAAAATATTTTCTTCCGGTTAAGTTTTTGAGGGCTGATTTCTTGTCCTGTGATAAAAAGCCTTCTGTTTCCATCGCCAAAGCTTTCAGCGGAGCATTTTCAAGCTTTTGGCACCATTTTTGAGTGAACTGCCCAAAGTCAGATTTTTGCTGAAATTTTGACCCCGGGGCTTAGGGATTTTTTCAAAAAAATATTTTCTTCCGGTTAAGTTTTTGAGGGATGATTTCTTGTCCTGTGATAAAAACCCTTCTGTTTCCATCACCAAAGCTTTCAGGGGAGCATTTGCAACCGGTTGGCACCATTTTTGAGTGAACTGCCAAAAGTCAGATTTTTGCTGAAATTGTGACCCCAGGGCTTAGGGATTTTTTCAAAAAAATATTTTCTTCCGGTTAAGTTTTTGAGGGCTGATTTCTTGTCCTGTGATAAAAAGCCTTCGGTTTCCATCGCCACAGCTTTCAGGGGAGCATTTGCAACCGGTTGGCACCATTTTTGAGTGAACTGCCAAAAGTCAGATTTTTGCTGAAATTGTGACCCCGGGGCTTAGGGATTTTTTCAAAAACATATTTTCTGCTGGTTAAGTTTTTGAGGGCTGATTTCTTGTCCTGTGATAAAAAGCCTTCTGTTTCGAGTGCCAAACCTTTCAGGGGAGCATTGGCAACCGGTTGGCACCATTTTTGAGTGAATTGCCAAAAGTCAGATTTTTGCTGAAATTGTGACCCCGGGGCTTAGGGATTTTTTCAAAAAAATATTTTCTGCCGGTTAAGTTTTTGAGGGCTGATTTCTTGTCCTGTGATAAAAAGCCTTCTGTTTCCATCACAAAAGCTTTCAGGGGAGCATTTGCAACCGGTTGGCACCATTTTTGAGTGAATTGCCAAAAGTCAGATTTTTGCTGAAATTGTGACCCCGGGGCTTAGGGATTTTTTCAAAAAAATATTTTCTGCCGGTTAAGTTTTTAAGGGCTGATTTCTTGTCCTGTGATAAAAAGCCTTCTGTTTCCATCACCAAAGCTTTCAGGGGAGCATTTGCAACCGGTTGGCACCATTTTTGAGTGAACTGCCAAAAGTCAGATTTTTGCTGAAATTGTGACCCCGGGGCTTAGGGATTTTTTCAAAAACATATTTTCTGCTGGTTAAGTTTTTGAGGACTGATTTCTTGTCCTGTGATAAAAAGCCTTCTGTTTCCATCACCAAAGCTTTCAGGGGAGCATTTGCAACCGGTTGGCACCATTTTTGAGTGAACTGCCAAAAGTCAGATTTTTGCTGAAATTGTGACCCCGGGGCTTAGGGATTTTTTCAAAAAAAAATTTTCTGCCGGTTAAGTTTTTGAGGGCTGATTTCTTGTCCTGTGATAAAACGCCTTCTGTTTCCATCGCCAAAGCTTTCAGCGGAGCATTTTGAAGCTTTTGGCACCATTTTTGAGTGAACTGCCAAAAGTCAGATTTTTGCTGAAATTGTGACCGTGGGGCTTAGGGATTTTTTCAAAAAAATATTTTCTGCCGGTTAAGTTTTTGAGGGCTGATTTCTTGTCCTGTGATAAAAAGCCTTCTGTTTCCATCACCAAAGCTTTCAGGGGAGCATTTGCAACCGGTTGGCACCATTTTTGAGTGAACTGCCAAAAGTCAGATTTTTGCTGAAATTGTGACCCCGGGGCTTAGGGATTTTTTCAAAAAAATATTTTCTTCCGGTTAAGTTTTTGAGGGCTGATTTCTTGTCCTGTGATAAAAAGCCTTCTGTTTCCATCGCCAAAGCTTTCAGCGGAGCATTTTCAAGCTTTTGGCACCATTTTTGAGTGAACTGCCCAAAGTCAGATTTTTGCTGAAATTTTGACCCCGGGGCTTAGGGATTTTTTCAAAAAATTTTTTTCTTCCGGTTAAGTTTTTGAGGGCTGATTTCTTGTCCTGTGATAAAAACCCTTCGGTTTCCATCGCCAAAGCTTTCAGGGGAGCATTTGCAACCGGTTGGCACCATTTTTGAGTGAACTGCCAAAAGTCAGATTTTTGCTGAAATTGTGACCGTGGGGCTTAGGGATTTTTTCAAAAAAATATTTTCTGCCGGTTAAGTTTTTGAGGGCTGATTTCTTGTCCTGGGATAAAAAGCCTTCTGTTTCCATCGCCATAGCTTTCAGCAGAGCATTTTCAAGCTTTTGGCACCATTTTTGAGTGAACTGCCCAAAGTCAGATTTTTGTTGAAATTGTGACCCCGGGGCTTAGGGATTTTTTCAAAAAAATATTTTCTTCCGGTTAAGTTTTTGAGGGCTGATTTCTTGTCCTGTGATAAAAAGCCTTCTGTTTCCATCGCCAAAGCTTTCAGCGGAGCATTTTCAAGCTTTTGGCACCATTTTTGAGTGAACTGCCCAAAGTCAGATTTTTGCTGAAATTGTGACCCCGGGGCTTAGGGATTTTTTCAAAAAAATATTTTCTTCCGGTTAAGTTTTTGAGGGCTGATTTCTTGTCCTGTGATAAAAAGCCTTCTGTTTCCATCGCCACAGGTTTCAGCGGAGCATTTGCAACCGGTTGGCACCATTTTTGAGTGAACTGCCAAAAGTCAGATTTTTGCTGAAATTGTGACGCCGGGGCTTAGGGATTTTTTCAAAAAAAAATTTTTCTGCCGGTTAAGTTTTTGAGGGATGATTTCTTGTCCTGTGATAAAAACCCTTCTGTTTCCATCACCAAAGCTTTCAGGGGAGCATTTGCAACCGGTTGGCACCATTTTTGAGTGAACTGCCAAAAGTCAGATTTTTGCTGAAATTGTGACCCCGGGGCTTAGGGATTTTTTCAAAAAAATATTTTCTTCCGGTTAAGTTTTTGAGGGCTGATTTCTTGTCCTGTGATAAAAACCCTTCTGTTTCGAGTGCCAAACCTTTCAGGTGTGCATTTGCAACCGGTTGGCACCATTTTTGAGTGAACTGCCAAAAGTCAGATTTTTGCTGAAATTGTGACCCCGGGGCTTAGGGATTTTTTCAAAAAAATATTTTCTTCCGGTTAAGTTTTTGAGGGCTGATTTCTTGTCCTGTGATAAAAAGCCTTCTGTTTCCATCGCCAAAGCTTTCAGCGGAGCATTTTCAAGCTTTTGGCACCATTTTTGAGTGAACTGCCCAAAGTCAGATTTTTGCTGAAATTGTGACCCCGGGGCTTAGGGATTTTTTCAAAAAAATATTTTCTTCCGGTTAAGTTTTTGAGGGCTGATTTCTTGTCCTGTGATAAAAAGCCTTCTGTTTCCATCGCCACAGGTTTCAGCGGAGCATTTGCAACCGGTTGGCACCATTTTTGAGTGAACTGCCAAAAGTCAGATTTTTGCTGAAATTGTGACCCCGGGGCTTAGGGATTTTTTAAAAAAAATATTTTCTTCCGGTTAAGTTTTTGAGGGCTGATTTCTTGTCCTGTGATAAAAAGGCTTCTGTTTCCATCGCCACAGCTTTCAGGGGAGCATTTGCAACCGGTTGGCACCATTTTTGAGTGAACTGCCAAAAGTCAGATTTTTGCTGAAATTGTGACCCCGGGGCTTAGGGATTTTTTCAAAAAAATATTTTCTTCCGGTTAAGTTTTTGAGGGCTGATTTCTTGTCCTGTGATAAAAAGCCTTCTGTTTCCATCGCCACAGGTTTCAGCGGAGCATTTGCAACCGGTTGGCACCATTTTTGAGTGAACTGCCAAAAGTCAGATTTTTGCTGAAATTGTGACCGTGGGGCTTAGGGATTTTTTCAAAAAAATATTTTCTTCCGGTTAAGTTTTTGAGGGCTGATTTCTTGTCCTGTGATAAAAAGCCTTCTGTTTCCATCGCCAAAGCTTTCAGCGGAGCATTTTCAAGCTTTTGGCACCATTTTTGAGTGAACTGCCAAAAGTCAGATTTTTGCTGAAATTGTGACCGTGGGGCTTAGGGATTTTTTCAAAAAAATATTTTCTGCCGGTTAAGTTTTTGAGGGCTGATTTCTTGTCCTGTGATAAAAAGGCTTCTGTTTCCATCGCCACAGGTTTCAGCGGAGCATTTGCAACCGGTTGGCACCATTTTTGAGTGAACTGCCAAAAGTCAGATTTTTGCTGAAATTGTGACCCCGGGGCTTAGGGATTTTTTCAAAAAAATATTTTCTTCCGGTTAAGTTTTTGAGGGCTGATTTCTTGTCCTGTGATAAAAAGCCTTCTGTTTCCATCACCAAAGCTTTCAGGGGAGCATTTGCAACCGGTTGGCACCATTTTTGAGTGAACTGCCAAAAGTCAGATTTTTGCTGAAATTGTGACCCCGGGGCTTAGGGATTTTTTCAAAAAAATATTTTCTGCCGTTTAAGTTTTTGAGGGATTATTTCTTGTCCTGTGATAAAAACCCTTCTGTTTCCATCACCAAAGCTTTCAGGGGAGCATTTGCAACCGGTTGGCACCATTTTTGAGTGAACTGCCAAAAGTCAGATTTTTGCTGAAATTGTGACCCCGGGGCTTAGGGATTTTTTCAAAAAAATATTTTCTTCCGGTTAAGTTTTTGAGGGCTGATTTCTTGTCCTGTGATAAAAAGGCTTCTGTTTCCATCGCCACAGCTTTCAGGGGAGCATTTGCAACCGGTTGGCACCATTTTTGAGTGAACTGCCAAAAGTCAGATTTTTGCTGAAATTGTGACCCCGGGGCTTAGGGATTTTTTCAAAAACATATTTTCTGCTGGTTAAGTTTTTGAGGGCTGATTTCTTGTCCTGTGATAAAAAGCCTTCTGTTTCGAGTGCCAAACCTTTCAGGGGAGCATTGGCAACCGGTTGGCACCATTTTTGAGTGAATTGCCAAAAGTCAGATTTTTGCTGAAATTGTGACCCCGGGGCTTAGGGATTTTTTCAAAAAAATATTTTCTTCCGGTTAAGTTTTTGAGGGCTGATTTCTTGTCCTGTGATAAAAAGCCTTCTGTTTCCATCGCCAAAGGTTTCAGCGGAGCATTTGCAACCGGTTGGCACCATTTTTGAGTGAACTGCCAAAAGTCAGATTTTTGCTGAAATTGTGACCCCGGGGCTTAGGGATTTTTTCAAAAAAATATTTTCTTCCGGTTAAGTTTTTGAGGGCTGATTTCTTGTCCTGTGATAAAAAGCCTTCTGTTTCCATCGCCACAGCTTTCAGGGGAGCATTTGCAACCGGTTGGCAGCATTTTTGAGTGAACTGCCAAAAGTCAGATTTTTGCTGAAATTGTGACCGTGGGGCTTAGGGATTTTTTCAAAAAAATATTTTCTTCCGGTTAAGTTTTTGAGGGCTGATTTCTTGTCCTGTGATAAAAAGCCTTCTGTTTCCATCGCCAAAGCTTTCAGCGGAGCATTTTCAAGCTTTTGGCACCATTTTTGAGTGAACTGCCAAAAGTCAGATTTTTGCTGAAATTGTGACCCCGGGGCTTAGGGATTTTTTCAAAAAAATATTTTCTTCCGGTTAAGTTTTTGAGGGCTGATTTCTTGTCCTGTGATAAAAAGCCTTCTGTTTCCATCGCCAAAGCTTTCAGCGGAGCATTTTCAAGCTTTTGGCACCAGTTTTGAGTGAACTGCCCAAAGTCAGATTTTTGCTGAAATTGTGACCCCGGGGCTTAGGGATTTTTTCAAAAAAATATTTTCTTCCGGTTAAGTTTTTGAGGGCTGATTTCTTGTCCTGTGATAAAAAGCCTTCTGTTTCCATCGCCACAGCTTTCAGGGGAGCATTTGCAACCGGTTGGCACCATTTTTGAGTGAACTGCCAAAAGTCAGATTTTTGCTGAAATTGTGACCCCGGGGCTTAGGGATTTTTTCAAAAACATATTTTCTGCTGGTTAAGTTTTTGAGGGCTGATTTCTTGTCCTGTGATAAAAAGCCTTCTGTTTCGAGTGCCAAACCTTTCAGGGGAGCATTGGCAACCGGTTGGCACCATTTTTGAGTGAATTGCCAAAAGTCAGATTTTTGCTGAAATTGTGACCCCGGGGCTTAGGGATTTTTTCAAAAAAATATTTTCTTCCGGTTAAGTTTTTGAGGGCTGATTTCTTGTCCTGTGATAAAAAGCCTTCTGTTTCCATCGCCAAAGGTTTCAGCGGAGCATTTGCAACCGGTTGGCACCATTTTTGAGTGAACTGCCAAAAGTCAGATTTTTGCTGAAATTGTGACCCCGGGGCTTAGGGATTTTTTCAAAAAAATATTTTCTTCCGGTTAAGTTTTTGAGGGCTGATTTCTTGTCCTGTGATAAAAAGCCTTCTGTTTCCATCGCCACAGCTTTCAGGGGAGCATTTGCAACCGGTTGGCAGCATTTTTGAGTGAACTGCCAAAAGTCAGATTTTTGCTGAAATTGTGACCGTGGGGCTTAGGGATTTTTTCAAAAAAATATTTTCTTCCGGTTAAGTTTTTGAGGGCTGATTTCTTGTCCTGTGATAAAAAGCCTTCTGTTTCCATCGCCAAAGCTTTCAGCGGAGCATTTTCAAGCTTTTGGCACCATTTTTGAGTGAACTGCCAAAAGTCAGATTTTTGCTGAAATTGTGACCCCGGGGCTTAGGGATTTTTTCAAAAAAATATTTTCTTCCGGTTAAGTTTTTGAGGGCTGATTTCTTGTCCTGTGATAAAAAGCCTTCTGTTTCCATCGCCAAAGCTTTCAGCGGAGCATTTTCAAGCTTTTGGCACCATTTTTGAGTGAACTGCCCAAAGTCAGATTTTTGCTGAAATTGTGACCCCGGGGCTTAGGGATTTTTTCAAAAAAATATTTTCTTCCGGTTAAGTTTTTGAGGGCTGATTTCTTGTCCTGTGATAAAAAGCCTTCGGTTTCCATCGCCACAGCTTTCAGGGGAGCATTTGCAACCGGTTGGCACCATTTTTGAGTGAACTGCCAAAAGTCAGATTTTTGCTGAAATTGTGACCGTGGGGCTTAGGGATTTTTTCAAAAAAATATTTTCTTCCGGTTAAGTTTTTGAGGGCTGATTTCTTGTCCTGTGATAAAAAGCCTTCTGTTTCCATCGCCAAAGCTTTCAGCGGAGCATTTTCAAGCTTTTGGCACCATTTTTGAGTGAACTGCCCAAAGTCAGATTTTTGCTGAAATTGTGACCCCGGGGCTTAGGGATTTTTTCAAAAAAATATTTTCTGCCGTTTAAGTTTTTGAGGGCTGATTTCTTGTCCTGTGATAAAAAGCCTTCTGTTTCCATCACCAAAGCTTTCAGGGGAGCATTTGCAACCGGTTGGCACCATTTTTGAGTGAACTGCCAAAAGTCAGATTTTTGCTGAAATTGTGACCCCGGGGCTTAGGGATTTTTTCAAAAAAATATTTTCTGCCGTTTACGTTTTTGAGGGATGATTTCTTGTCCTGTGATAAAAACCCTTCTGTTTCCATCACCAAAGCTTTCAGGGGAGCATTTGCAACCGGTTGGCACCATTTTTGAGTGAACTGCCAAAAGTCAGATTTTTGCTGAAATTGTGACCCCGGGGCTTAGGGATTTTTTCAAAAAAATATTTTCTTCCGGTTAAGTTTTTGAGGGCTGATTTCTAGTCCTGTGATAAAAAGGCTTCTGTTTCCATCGCCACAGCTTTCAGGGGAGCATTTGCAACCGGTTGGCACCATTTTTGAGTGAACTGCCAAAAGTCAGATTTTTGCTGAAATTGTGACCCCGGGGATTAGGGATTTTTTCAAAAACATATTTTCTGCTGGTTAAGTTTTTGAGGGCTGATTTCTTGTCCTGTGATAAAAAGCCTTCTGTTTCGAGTGCCAAACCTTTCAGGGGAGCATTGGCAACCGGTTGGCACCATTTTTGAGTGAATTGCCAAAAGTCAGATTTTTGCTGAAATTGTGACCCCGGGGCTTAGGGATTTTTTCAAAAAAATATTTTCTTCCGGTTAAGTTTTTGAGGGCTGATTTCTTGTCCTGTGATAAAAAGCCTTCTGTTTCCATCGCCAAAGCTTTCAGCGGAGCATTTTCAAGCTTTTGGCACCATTTTTGAGTGAACTGCCAAAAGTCAGATTTTTGCTGAAATTGTGACCCCGGGGCTTAGGGATTTTTTCAAAAAAATATTTTCTTCCGGTTAAGTTTTTGAGGGCTGATTTCTTGTCCTGTGATAAAAAGCCTTCTGTTTCCATCGCCAAAGCTTTCAGCGGAGCATTTTCAAGCTTTTGGCACCATTTTTGAGTGAACTGCCCAAAGTCAGATTTTTGCTGAAATTGTGACCCCGGGGCTTAGGGATTTTTTCAAAAAAATATTTTCTTCCGGTTAAGTTTTTGAGGGCTGATTTCTTGTCCTGTGATAAAAAGCCTTCGGTTTCCATCGCCACAGCTTTCAGGGGAGCATTTGCAACCGGTTGGCACCATTTTTGCGTGAACTGCCAAAAGTCAGATTTTTGCTGAAATTGTGACCGTGGGGCTTAGGGATTTTTTCAAAAAAATATTTTCTTCCGGTTAAGTTTTTGAGGGCTGATTTCTTGTCCTGTGATAAAAAGCCTTCTGTTTCCATCGCCAAAGCTTTCAGCGGAGCATTTTCAAGCTTTTGGCACCATTTTTGAGTGAACTGCCAAAAGTCAGATTTTTGCTGAAATTGTGACCCCGGGGCTTAGGGATTTTTTCAAAAAAATATTTTCTTCCGGTTAAGTTTTTGAGGGATGACTTCTTGTCCTGTGATAAAAACCCTTCTGTTTCCATCACCAAAGCTTTCAGGGGAGCATTTGCAACCGGTTGGCACCATTTTTGAGTGAACTGCCCAAAGTCAGATTTTTGCTGAAATTGTGACCCCGGGGCTTAGGGATTTTTTCAAAAAAATATTTTCTTCCGGTTAAGTTTTTGAGGGCTGATTTCTTGTCCTGTGATAAAAAGGCTTCTGTTTCCATCGCCAAAGCTTTCAGCGGAGCATTTTCAAGCTTTTGGCACCATTTTTGAGTGAACTGCCCAAAGTCAGATTTTTGCTGAAATTGTGACCCCGGGGCTTAGGGATTTTTTCAAAAAAAAAATTTCTGCCGGTTAAGTTTTTGAGGGATGATTTCTTGTCCTGTGATAAAAACCCTTCTGTTTCCATCACCAAAGCTTTCAGGGGAGCATTTGCAACCGGTTGGCACCATTTTTGAGTGAACTGCCAAAAGTCAGATTTTTGCTGAAATTGTGACCGTGGGGCTTAGGGATTTTTTCAAAAAAATATTTTCTTCCAGTTAAGTTTTTGAGGGCTGATTTCTTGTCCTGTGATAAAAAGCCTTCTGTTTCCATCGCCAAAGCTTTCAGCGGAGCATTTTCAAGCTTTTGGCACCATTTTTGAGTGAACTGCCAAAAGTCAGATTTTTGCTGAAATTGTGACCCCGGGGCTTAGGGATTTTTTTCAAAAAAATATTTTCTTCCGGTTAAGTTTTTGAGGGCTGATTTCTTGTCCTGTGATAAAAAGCCTTCTGTTTCCATCGCCAAAGCTTTCAGCGGAGCATTTTCAAGCTTTTGGCACCATTTTTGAGTGAACTGCCCAAAGTCAGATTTTTGCTGAAATTGTGACCCCGGGGCTTAGGGATTTTTTCAAAAAAATATTTTCTTCCGGTTAAGTTTTTGAGGGCTGTTTTCTTGTCCTGTGATAAAAATCCTTCGGTTTCCATCGCCACAGCTTTCAGGGGAGCATTTGCAACCGGTTGGCACCATTTTTGAGTGAACTGCCAAAAGTCAGATTTATGCTGAAATTGTGACCGTGGGGCTTAGGGATTTTTTCAAAAAAATATTTTCTTCCGGTTAAGTTTTTGAGGGCTGATTTCTTGTCCTGTGATAAAAAGCCTTCTGTTTCCATCGCCAAAGCTTTCAGCGGAGCATTTTCAAGCTTTTGGCACCATTTTTGAGTGAACTGCCCAAAGTCAGATTTTTGCTGAAATTGTGACCCCGGGGCTTAGGGATTTTTTCAAAAAAATATTTTCTTCCAGTTAAGTTTTTGAGGGCTGATTTCTTGTCCTGTGATAAAAAGCCTTCTGTTTCCATCGCCAAAGCTTTCAGCGGAGCATTTTCAAGCTTTTGGCACCATTTTTGAGTGAACTGCCCAAAGTCAGATTTTTGCTGAAATTGTGACCCCGGGGCTTAGGGATTTTTTCAAAAAAATATTTTCTTCCGGTTAAGTTTTTGAGGGCTGTTTTCTTGTCCTGTGATAAAAATCCTTCGGTTTCCATCGCCACAGCTTTCAGGGGAGCATTTGCAACCGGTTGGCACCATTTTTGAGTGAACTGCCAAAAGTCAGATTTTTGCTGAAATTGTGACCGTGGGGCTTAGGGATTTTTTCAAAAAAATATTTTCTTCCGGTTAAGTTTTTGAGGGCTGATTTCTTGTCCTGTGATAAAAAGCCTTCTGTTTCCATCGCCAAAGCTTTCAGCGGAGCATTTTCAAGCTTTTGGCACCATTTTTGAGTGAACTGCCCAAAGTCAGATTTTTGCTGAAATTGTGACCCCGGGGCTTAGGGATTTTTTCAAAAAAATATTTTCTTCCGGTTAAGTTTTTGAGGGCTGATTTCTTGTCCTGTGATAAAAAGGCTTCTGTTTCCATCGCCAAAGCTTTCAGCGGAGCATTTTCAAGCTTTTGGCACCATTTTTGAGTGAACTACCCAAAGTCAGATTTTTGCTGAAATTGTGACCCCGGGGCTTAGGGATTTTTTCAAAAAAATATTTTCTTCCGGTTAAGTTTTTGAGGGCTGATTTCTTGTCCTGTGATAAAAAGCCTTCTGTTTCCATCGCCACAGGTTTCAGCGGAGCATTTGCAACCGGTTGGCACCATTTTTGAGTGAACTGCCAAAAGTCAGATTTTTGCTGAAATTGTGACCCCGGGGCTTAGGGATTTTTTCAAAAAAATATTTTCTGCCGGTTAAGTTTTTGAGGGCTGATTTCTTGTCCTGTGATAAAAAGCCTTCTGTTTCCATCACCAAAGCTTTCAGGGGAGCATTTGCAACCGGTTGGCACCATTTTTGAGTGAACTGCCAAAAGTCAGATTTTTGCTGAAATTGTGACCCCGGGGCTTAGGGATTTTTTCAAAAAAATATTTTCTGCCGGTTAAGTTTTTGAGGGCTGATTTCTTGTCCTGTGATAAAAAGCCTTCTGTTTCCATCGCCACAGGTTTCAGCGGAGCATTTGCAACCAGTTGGCACCATTTTTGAGTGAACTGCCAAAAGTCAGATTTTTGCTGAAATTGTGACCCCGGGGCTTAGGGATTTTTTCAAAAAAAAAATTTCTGCCGGTTAAGTTTTTGAGGGATGATTTCTTGTCCTGTGATAAAAACCCTTCTGTTTCCATCACCAAAGCTTTCAGGGGAGCATTTGCAACCGGTTGGCACCATTTTTGAGTGAACTGCCAAAAGTCAGATTTTTGCTGAAATTGTGACCCCGGGGCTTAGGGATTTTTTCAAAAAAATATTTTCTTCCGGTTAAGTTTTTGAGGGCTGATTTCTTGTCCTGTGATAAAAAGCCTTCTGTTTCCATCGCCACAGGTTTCAGCGGAGCATTTGCAACCGGTTGGCACCATTTTTGAGTGAACTGCCAAAAGTCAGATTTTTGCTGAAATTGTGAACCCGGGGCTTAGGGATTTTTTCAAAAAAATATTTTCTGCCGGTTAAGTTTTTGAGAGCTGATTTCTTGTCCTGTGATAAAAAGCCTTCTGTTTCCATCACGAAAGCTTTCAGGGGAGCATTTGCAACCGGTTGGCACCATTTTTGAGTGAACTGCCAAAAGTCAGATTTTTGCTGAAATTGTGACCCCGGGGCTTAGGGATTTTTTCAAAAAATTTTTTTCTTCCGGTTAAGTTTTTGAGGGCTGATTTCTTGTCCTGTGATAAAAAGCCTTCTGTTTCCATCGCCAAAGCTTTCAGCGGAGCATTTTCAAGCTTTTGGCACCATTTTTGAGTGAACTGCCCAAAGTCAGATTTTTGCTGAAATTGTGACGCCGGGGCTTAGGGATTTTTTCAAAAAAATTTTTTTCTGCCGGTTAAGTTTTTGAGGGATGATTTCTTGTCCTGTGATAAAAACCCTTCTGTTTCCATCACCAAAGCTTTCAGGGGAGCATTTGCAACCGGTTGGCACCATTTTTGAGTGAACTGCCAAAAGTCAGATTTTTGCTGAAATTGTGACCCCGGGGCTTAGGGATTTTTTCAAAAAAATATTTTCTGACGGTTAAGTTTTTGAGGGCTGATTTCTTGTCCTGTGATAAAAAGCCTTCTGTTTCCATCGCCAAAGGTTTCAGCGGAGCATTTGCAACCGGTTGGCACCATTTTTGAGTGAACTGCCAAAAGTCAGATTTTTGCTGAAATTGTGACCCCGGGGCTTAGGGATTTTTTCAAAAAAATATTTTCTTCCGGTTAAGTTTTTGAGGGCTTTTTTCTTGTCCTGTGATAAAAAGACTTCGGTTTCCATCGCCACAGCTTTCAGGGGAGCATTTGCAACCGGTTGGCACCATTTTTGAGTGAACTGCCAAAAGTCAGATTTTTGCTGAAATTGTGACCGTGGGGCTTAGGGATTTTTTCAAAAAAATATTTTCTTCCGGTTAAGTTTTTGAGGGCTGATTTCTTGTCCTGTGATAAAAAGCCTTCTGTTTCCATCGCCAAAGGTTTCGGCGGAGCATTTGCAACCGGTTGGCACCATTTTTGAGTGAACTGCCAAAAGTCAGATTTTTGCTGAAATTGTGACCCCGGGGCTTAGGGATTTTTTCAAAAAAATATTTTCTTCCGGTTAAGTTTTTGAGGGCTGATTTCTTGTCCTGTGATAAAAAGCCTTCTGTTTCCATCGCCAAAGGTTTCGGCGGAGCATTTGCAACCGGTTGGCACCATTTTTGAGTGAACTGCCAAAAGTCAGATTTTTGCTGAAATTGTGACTCCGGGGCTTAGGGGTTTTTTCAAAAAAATATTTTCTGCCGGTTAAGTTTTTGAGGGCTGATTTCTTGTCCTGTGATAAAAAGCCTTCTGTTTCCATCACCAAAGCTTTCAGGGGAGCATTTGCAACCGGTTGGCACCATTTTTGAGTGAACTGCCAAAAGTCAGATTTTTGCTGAAATTGTGACCCCGGGGCTTAGGGATTTTTTCAAAAAATATTTTCTGCCGGTTAAGTTTTTGAGGGATGACTTCTTGTCCTGTGATAAAAACCCTTCTGTTTCCATCACCAAAGCTTTCAGGGGAGCATTTGCAACCGGTTGGCACCATTTTTGAGTGAACTGCCCAAAGTCAGATTTTTGCTGAAATTGTGACCCCGGGGCTTAGGGATTTTTTCAAAAAAATATTTTCTTCCAGTTAAGTTTTTGAGGGCTGATTTCTTGTCCTGTGATAAAAAGCCTTCTGTTTCCATTGCCAAAGCTTTCAGCGGAGCATTTTCAAGCTTTTGGCACCATTTTTGAGTGAACTGCCCCAAGTCATATTTTTGCTGAAATTGTGACCCCGGGGCTTAGGGATTTCTTCAAAAAAATATTTTCTTCCGGTTAAGTTTTTGAGGGCTGATTTCTTGTCCTGTGATAAAAAGCCTTCTGTTTCCATCGCCACAGGTTTCAGCGGAGCATTTGCAGTCGGTTGGCACCATTTTTAAGTCAATAACCGAAAGTCAGATTTTTGCTGAAATTGTGACCCCGGGGCTTAGGGATTTTTACAAAAACATATTTTCTGCTGGTTAAGTTTTTGAGGGCTGATTTCTTGTCCTGTGATAAAAAGCCTTCTGTTTCGAGTGCCAAACCTTTCAGGGGAGCATTGGCAACCGGTTGGCACCATTTTTGAGTGAATTGCCAAAAGTCAGATTATTGCTGAAATTGTGACCCCGGGGCTTAGGGATTTTTTCAAAAAAATATTTTCTGCCGGTTAAGTTTTTGAGGGCTGATTTCTTGTCCTGTGATAAAAAGCCTTCTGTTTCCATCACAAAAGCTTTCAGGGGAGCATTTGCAACCGGTTGGCACCATTTTGAGTGAATTGCCAAAAGTCAGATTTTTGCTGAAATTGTGACCCCGGGGCTTAGGGATTTTTTCAAAAAAATATTTTCTGCCGGTTAAGTTTTTGAGGGCTGATTTCTTGTCCTGTGATAAAAAGGCTTCTGTTTCCATCGCCACAGCTTTCAGGGGAGCATTTGCAACCGGTTGGCACCATTTTTGAGTGAACTGCCAAAAGTCAGATTTTTGCTGAAATTGTGACCCCGGGGCTTAGGGATTTTTTCAAAAAAATATTTTCTTCCGGTTAAATTTTTGAGGGCTGATTTCTTGTCCTGTGATAAAAAGCCTTCTGTTTCCATCGCCACAGGTTTCAGCGGAGCATTTGCAACCGGTTGGCACCATTTTTGAGTGAACTGCCAAAAGTCAGATTTTTGCTGAAATTGTGACGCCGGGGCTTAGGGATTTTTTCAAAAAAATTTTTTTCTGCCGGTTAAGTTTTTGAGGGATGATTTCTTGTCCTGTGATAAAAACCCTTCTGTTTCCATCACCAAAGCTTTCAGGGGAGCATTTGCAACCGGTTGGCACCATTTTTGAGTGAACTGCCAAAAGTCAGATTTTTGCTGAAATTGTGACCCCGGGGCTTAGGGATTTTTTCAAAAAAATATTTTCTTCCGGTTAAGTTTTTGAGGGCTGATTTCTTGTCCTGTGATAAAAAGCCTTCTGTTTCCATCGCCAAAGGTTTCAGCGGAGCATTTGCAACCGGTTGGCACCATTTTTGAGTGAACTGCCAAAAGTCAGATTTTTGCTGAAATTGTGACCCCGGGGCTTAGGGATTTTTTCAAAAAAATATTTTCTTCCGGTTAAGTTTTTGAGGGCTGATTTCTTGTCCTGTGATAAAAAGCCTTCTGTTTCCATCGCCACAGGTTTCAGCGGAGCATTTGCAACCGGTTGGCACCATTTTTGAGTGAACTGCCAAAAGTCAGATTTTTGCTGAAATTGTGACCCCGGGCCTTAGGGATTTTTTCAAAAAAATATTTTCTTCCGGTTAAGTTTTTGAGGGCTGATTTCTTGTCCTGTGATAAAAAGCCTTCTGTTTCCATCGCCAAAGCTTTCAGGGGAGCATTTGCAACCGGTTGGCACCATTTTTGAGTGAACTGCCCAAAATCAGATTTTTGCTGAAATTGTGACCCCGGGGCTTAGGGATTTTTTCAAAAAAATATTTTCTGCCGGTTAAGTTTTTGAGGGCTGATTTCTTGTCCTGTGATAAAAAGCCTTCTGTTTCCATCACCAAAGCTTTCAGGGGAGCATTTGCAACCGGTTGGCACCATTTTTGAGTGAACTGCCAAAAGTCAGATTTTTGCTGAAATTGTGACCCCGGGGCTTAGGGATTTTTACAAAAACATATTTTCTGCTGGTTAAGTTTTTGAGGGCTGATTTCTTGTCCTGTGATAAAAAGCCTTCTGTTTCGAGTGCCAAACCTTTCAGGGGAGCATTGGCAACCGGTTGGCACCATTTTTGAGTGAATTGCCAAAAGTCAGATTATTGCTGAAATTGTGACCCCGGGGCTTAGGGATTTTTTCAAAAAAATATTTTCTGCCGGTTAAGTTTTTGAGGGCTGATTTCTTGTCCTGTGATAAAAAGCCTTCTGTTTCCATCACAAAAGCTTTCAGGGGAGCATTTGCAACCGGTTGGCACCATTTTGAGTGAATTGCCAAAAGTCAGATTTTTGCTGAAATTGTGACTCCGGGGCTTAGGGATTTTTTCAAAAAAATATTTTCTGCCGGTTAAGTTTTTGAGGGCTGATTTCTTGTCCTGTGATAAAAAGCCTTCGGTTTCCATCGCCACAGCTTTCAGGGGAGCATTTGCAACCGGTTGGCACCATTTTTGAGTGAATTGCCAAAAGTCAGATTATTGCTGAAATTGTGACCCCGGGGCTTAGGGATTTTTTCAAAAAAATATTTTCTTCCGGTTAAGTTTTTGAGGGCTGATTTCTTGTCCTGTGATAAAAAGCCTTCTGTTTCCATCGCCACAGGTTTCAGCGGAGCATTTGCAACCGGTTGGCACCATTTTTGAGTGAACTGCCCAAAGTCAGATTTTTGCTGAAATTGTGACCCCGGGGCTTAGGGATTTTTTCAAAAAAATATTTTCTTCCGGTTAAGTTTTTGAGGGCTGTTTTCTTGTCCTGTGATAAAAATCCTTCGGTTTCCATCGCCACAGCTTTCAGGGGAGCATTTGCAACCGGTTGGCACCATTTTTGAGTGAACTGCCAAAAGTCAGATTTTTGCTGAAATTGTGACCGTGGGGCTTAGGGATTTTTTCAAAAAAATATTTTTCTGCCGGTTAAGTTTTTGAGGGCTGATTTCTTGTCCTGTGATAAAAAGGCTTCTGTTTCCATCGCCAAAGCTTTCAGCGGAGCATTTTCAAGCTTTTGGCACCATTTTTGAGTGAACTACCCAAAGTCAGATTTTTGCTGAAATTGTGACCCCGGGGCTTAGGGATTTTTTCAAAAAAATATTTTCTTCCGGTTAAGTTTTTGAGGGCTGTTTTCTTGTCCTGTGATAAAAATCCTTCGGTTTCCATCGCCACAGCTTTCAGCGGAGCATTTGCAACCGGTTGGCACCATTTTTGAGTGAACTGCCAAAAGTCAGATTTTTGCTGAAATTGTGACCCCGGGGCTTAGGGATTTTTTCAAAAAAATATTTTCTTCCGGTTAAGTTTTTGAGGGCTGATTTCTTGTCCTGTGATAAAAAGCCTTCTGTTTCCATCGCCACAGGTTTCAGCGGAGCATTTGCAACGGTTGGCACCATTTTTGAGTGAACTGCCAAAAGTCAGATTTTTGCTGAAATTGTGACCCCGGGGCTTAGGGATTTTTTCAAAAAAAAAATTTCTGCCGGTTAAGTTTTTGAGGGATGATTTCTTGTCCTGTGATAAAAACCCTTCTGTTTCCATCACCAAAGCTTTCAGGGGAGCATTTGCAACCGGTTGGCACCATTTTTGAGTGAACTGCCAAAAGTCAGATTTTTGCTGAAATTGTGACCCCGGGGCTTAGGGATTTTTTCAAAAAAATATTTTCTTCCGGTTAAGTTTTTGAGGGCTGATTTCTTGTCCTGTGATAAAAAGCCTTCTGTTTCCATCGCCACAGGTTTCAGCGGAGCATTTGCAACCGGTTGGCACCATTTTTGAGTGAACTGCCAAAAGTCAGATTTTTGCTGAAATTGTGAACCCGGGGCTTAGGGATTTTTTCAAAAAAATATTTTTTGCCGGTTAAGTTTTTGAGGGCTGATTTCTTGTCCTGTGATAAAAAGCCTTCTGTTTCCATCGCCACAGGTTTCAGCGGAGCATTTGCAACCGGTTGGCACCATTTTTGAGTGAACTGCCAAAAGTCAGATTTTTGCTGAAATTGTGACCCCGGGGCTTAGGGATTTTTTCAAAAAAAAATTTTCTTCCGGTTAAGTTTTTGAGGGCTGATTTCTTGTCCTGTGATAAAAAGCCTTCTGTTTCCATCGCCAAAGCTTTCAGCGGAGCATTTTCAAGCTTTTGGCACCATTTTTGAGTGAACTGCCCAAAGTCAGATTTTTGCTGAAATTGTGACGCCGGGGCTTAGGGATTTTTTCAAAAAAATTTTTTTCTGCCGGTTAAGTTTTTGAGGGATGATTTCTTGTCCTGTGATAAAAACCCTTCTGTTTCCATCACCAAAGCTTTCAGGGGAGCATTTGCAACCGGTTGGCACCATTTTTGAGTGAACTGCCAAAAGTCAGATTTTTGCTGAAATTGTGACCCCGGGGCTTAGGGATTTTTTCAAAAAAATATTTTCTGACGGTTAAGTTTTTGAGGGCTGATTTCTTGTCCTGTGATAAAAAGCCTTCTGTTTCCATCGCCAAAGGTTTCAGCGGAGCATTTGCAACCGGTTGGCACCATTTTTGAGTGAACTGCCAAAAGTCAGATTTTTGCTGAAATTGTGACCCCGGGGCTTAGGGATTTTTTCAAAAAAATATTTTCTTCCGGTTAAATTTTTGAGGGCTTTTTTCTTGTCCTGTGATAAAAAGCCTTCGGTTTCCATCGCCACAGCTTTCAGGGGAGCATTTGCAACCGGTTGGCACCATTTTTGAGTGAACTGCCAAAAGTCAGATTTTTGCTGAAATTGTGACCGTGGGGCTTAGGGATTTTTTCAAAAAAATATTTTCTTCCGGTTAAGTTTTTGAGGGCTGATTTCTTGTCCTGTGATAAAAAGCCTTCTGTTTCCATCGCCAAAGGTTTCGGCGGAGCATTTGCAACCGGTTGGCACCATTTTTGAGTGAACTGCCAAAAGTCAGATTTTTGCTGAAATTGTGACCCCGGGGCTTAGGGATTTTTTCAAAAAATATTTCTTCCGGTTAAGTTTTTGAGGGCTGATTTCTTGTCCTGTGATAAAAAGCCTTCTGTTTCCATCGCCAAAGGTTTCGGCGGAGCATTTGCAACCGGTTGGCACCATTTTTGAGTGAACTGCCAAAAGTCAGATTTTTGCTGAAATTGTGACTCCGGGGCTTAGGGATTTTTTCAAAAAAATATTTTCTGCCGGTTAAGTTTTTGAGGGCTGATTTCTTGTCCTGTGATAAAAAGCCTTCTGTTTCCATCACCAAAGCTTTCAGGGGAGCATTTGCAACCGGTTGGCACCATTTTTGAGTGAACTGCCAAAAGTCAGATTTTTGCTGAAATTGTGACCCCGGGGCTTAGGGATTTTTTCAAAAAAATATTTTCTGCCGGTTAAGTTTTTGAGGGATGACTTCTTGTCCTGTGATAAAAACCCTTCTGTTTCCATCACCAAAGCTTTCAGGGGAGCATTTGCAACCGGTTGGCACCATTTTTGAGTGAACTGCCCAAAGTCAGATTTTTTGCTGAAATTGTGACCCCGGGGCTTAGGGATTTTTTCAAAAAATATTTTCTTCCGGTTAAGTTTTTGAGGGCTGATTTCTTGTCCTGTGATAAAAAGGCTCTTCTGTTTCCATCGCCAAAGCTTTCAGCGGAGCATTTTCAAGCTTTTGGCACCATTTTTGAGTGAACTGCCCAAAGTCAGATTTTTGCTGAAATTGTGACCCCGGGGCTTAGGGATTTTTTCAAAAAAAAAATTTCTGCCGGTTAAGTTTTTGAGGGATGATTTCTTGTCCTGTGATAAAAACCCTTCTGTTTCCATCACCAAAGCTTTCAGGGGAGCATTTGCAACCGGTTGGCACCATTTTTGAGTGAACTGCCAAAAGTCAGATTTATGCTGAAATTGTGACCGTGGGGCTTAGGGATTTTTTCAAAAAAATATTTTCTTCCGGTTAAGTTTTTGAGGGCTGATTTCTTGTCCTGTGATAAAAAGCCTTCTGTTTCCATCGCCAAAGCTTTCAGCGGAGCATTTTCAAGCTTTTGGCACCATTTTTGAGTGAACTGCCCAAAGTCAGATTTTTGCTGAAATTGTAACCCCGGGGCTTAGGGATTTTTTCAAAAAAATATTTTCTTCCGGTTAAGTTTTTGAGGGCTGATTTCTTGTCCTGTGATAAAAAGCCTTCTGTTTCCATCGCCAAAGCTTTCAGCGGAGCATTTTCAAGCTTTTGGCACCATTTTTGAGTGAACTGCCCAAAGTCAGATTTTTGCTGAAATTGTGACCCCGGGGCTTAGGGATTTTTTCAAAAAAATATTTTCTTCCGGTTAAGTTTTTGAGGGCTGTTTTCTTGTCCTGTGATAAAAATCCTTCGGTTTCCATCGCCACAGCTTTCAGGGGAGCATTTGCAACCGGTTGGCACCATTTTTGAGTGAACTGCCAAAAGTCAGATTTTTGCTGAAATTGTGACCGTGGGGCTTAGGGATTTTTTCAAAAAAATATTTTCTTCCGGTTAAGTTTTTGAGGGCTGATTTCTTGTCCTGTGATAAAAAGCCTTCTGTTTCCATCGCCAAAGCTTTCAGCGGAGCATTTTCAAGCTTTTGGCACCATTTTTGAGTGAACTGCCCAAAGTCAGATTTTTGCTGAAATTGTGACCCCGGGGCTTAGGGATTTTTTCAAAAAAATATTTTCTTCCGGTTAAGTTTTTGAGGGCTGATTTCTTGTCCTGTGATAAAAAGGCTTCTGTTTCCATCGCCAAAGCTTTCAGCGGAGCATTTTCAAGCTTTTGGCACCATTTTTGAGTGAACTACCCAAAGTCAGATTTTTGCTGAAATTGTGACCCCGGGGCTTAGGGATTTTTTCAAAAAAATATTTTCTTCCGGTTAAGTTTTTGAGGGCTGATTTCTTGTCCTGTGATAAAAAGCCTTCTGTTTCCATCGCCACAGGTTTCAGCGGAGCATTTGCAACCGGTTGGCACCATTTTTGAGTGAACTGCCAAAAGTCAGATTTTTGCTGAAATTGTGACCCCGGGGCTTAGGGATTTTTTCAAAAAAATATTTTCTGCCGGTTAAGTTTTTGAGGGCTGATTTCTTGTCCTGTGATAAAAAGCCTTCTGTTTCCATCACCAAAGCTTTCAGGGGAGCATTTGCAACCGGTTGGCACCATTTTTGAGTGAACTGCCAAAAGTCAGATTTTTGCTGAAATTGTGACCCCGGGGCTTAGGGATTTTTTCAAAAAAAAAATTTCTGCCGGTTAAGTTTTTGAGGGATGATTTCTTGTCCTGTGATAAAAACCCTTCTGTTTCCATCACCAAAGCTTTCAGGGGAGCATTTGCAACCGGTTGGCACCATTTTTGAGTGAACTGCCAAAAGTCAGATTTTTGCTGAAATTGTGACCCCGGGGCTTAGGGATTTTTTCAAAAAAATATTTTCTTCCGGTTAAGTTTTTGAGGGCTGATTTCTTGTCCTGTGATAAAAAGCCTTCTGTTTCCATCGCCACAGGTTTCAGCGGAGCATTTGCAACCGGTTGGCACCATTTTTGAGTGAACTGCCAAAAGTCAGATTTTTGCTGAAATTGTGAACCCGGGGCTTAGGGATTTTTTCAAAAAAATATTTTCTGCCGGTTAAGTTTTTGAGAGCTGATTTCTTGTCCTGTGATAAAAAGCCTTCTGTTTCCATCACCAAAGCTTTCAGGGGAGCATTTGCAACCGGTTGGCACCATTTTTGAGTGAACTGCCCAAAGTCAGATTTTTGCTGAAATTGTGACCCCGGGGCTTAGGGATTTTTTCAAAAAAATATTTTCTTCCGGTTAAGTTTTTGAGGGCTGATTTCTTGTCCTGTGATAAAAAGCCTTCTGTTTCCATCGCCAAAGCTTTCAGCGGAGCATTTTCAAGCTTTTGGCACCATTTTTGAGTGAACTGCCCAAAGTCAGATTTTTGCTGAAATTGTGACGCCGGGGCTTAGGGATTTTTTCAAAAAAATATTTTCTGACGGTTAAGTTTTTGAGGGCTGATTTCTTGTCCTGTGATAAAAAGCCTTCTGTTTCCATCGCCAAAGGTTTCAGCGGAGCATTTGCAACCGGTTGGCACCATTTTTGAGTGAACTGCCAAAAGTCAGATTTTTGCTGAAATTGTGACCCCGGGGCTTAGGGATTTTTTCAAAAAAATATTTTCTTCCGGTTAAGTTTTTGAGGGCTTTTTTCTTGTCCTGTGATAAAAAGCCTTCGGTTTCCATCGCCACAGCTTTCAGGGGAGCATTTGCAACCGGTTGGCACCATTTTTGAGTGAACTGCCAAAAGTCAGATTTTTGCTGAAATTGTGACCGTGGGGCTTAGGGATTTTTTCAAAAAAATATTTTCTTCCGGTTAAGTTTTTGAGGGCTGATTTCTTGTCCTGTGATAAAAAGCCTTCTGTTTCCATCGCCAAAGGTTTCGGCGGAGCATTTGCAACCGGTTGGCACCATTTTTGAGTGAACTGCCAAAAGTCAGATTTTTGCTGAAATTGTGACCCCGGGGCTTAGGGATTTTTTCAAAAAAATATTTTCTTCCGGTTAAGTTTTTGAGGGCTGATTTCTTGTCCTGTGATAAAAAGCCTTCTGTTTCCATCGCCAAAGGTTTCGGCGGAGCATTTGCAACCGGTTGGCACCATTTTTGAGTGAACTGCCAAAAGTCAGATTTTTGCTGAAATTGTGACTCCGGGGCTTAGGGATTTTTTCAAAAAAATATTTTCTGCCGGTTAAGTTTTTGAGGGCTGATTTCTTGTCCTGTGATAAAAAGCCTTCTGTTTCCATCACCAAAGCTTTCAGGGGAGCATTTGCAACCGGTTGGCACCATTTTTGAGTGAACTGCCAAAAGTCAGATTTTTGCTGAAATTGTGACCCCGGGGCTTAGGGATTTTTTCAAAAAAATATTTTCTGCCGGTTAAGTTTTTGAGGGATGACTTCTTGTCCTGTGATAAAAACCCTTCTGTTTCCATCACCAAAGCTTTCAGGGGAGCATTTGCAACCGGTTGGCACCATTTTTGAGTGAACTGCCCAAAGTCAGATTTTTGCTGAAATTGTGACCCCGGGGCTTAGGGATTTTTTCAAAAAAATATTTTCTTCCAGTTAAGTTTTTGAGGGCTGATTTCTTGTCCTGTGATAAAAAGCCTTCTGTTTCCATTGCCAAAGCTTTCAGCGGAGCATTTTCAAGCTTTTGGCACCATTTTTGAGTGAACTGCCCCAAGTCATATTTTTGCTGAAATTGTGACCCCGGGGCTTAGGGATTTCTTCAAAAAAATATTTTCTTCCGGTTAAGTTTTTGAGGGCTGATTTCTTGTCCTGTGATAAAAAGCCTTCTGTTTCCATCGCCACAGGTTTCAGCGGAGCATTTGCAGTCGGTTGGCACCATTTTTAAGTCAATAACCGAAAGTCAGATTTTTGCTGAAATTGTGACCCCGGGGCTTAGGGATTTTTACAAAAACATATTTTCTGCTGGTTAAGTTTTTGAGGGCTGATTTCTTGTCCTGTGATAAAAAGCCTTCTGTTTCGAGTGCCAAACCTTTCAGGGGAGCATTGGCAACCGGTTGGCACCATTTTTGAGTGAATTGCCAAAAGTCAGATTATTGCTGAAATTGTGACCCCGGGGCTTAGGGATTTTTTCAAAAAAATATTTTCTGCCGGTTAAGTTTTTGAGGGCTGATTTCTTGTCCTGTGATAAAAAGCCTTCTGTTTCCATCACAAAAGCTTTCAGGGGAGCATTTGCAACCGGTTGGCACCATTTTGAGTGAATTGCCAAAAGTCAGATTTTTGCTGAAATTGTGACCCCGGGGCTTAGGGATTTTTTCAAAAAAATATTTTCTGCCGGTTAAGTTTTTGAGGGCTGATTTCTTGTCCTGTGATAAAAAGGCTTCTGTTTCCATCGCCACAGCTTTCAGGGGAGCATTGGCAACCGGTTGGCACCATTTTTGAGTGAATTGCCAAAAGTCAGATTTTTGCTGAAATTGTGACCCCGGGGCTTAGGGATTTTTTCAAAAAAATATTTTCTTCCGGTTAAATTTTTGAGGGCTGATTTCTTGTCCTGTGATAAAAAGCCTTCTGTTTCCATCGCCACAGGTTTCAGCGGAGCATTTGCAACCGGTTGGCACCATTTTTGAGTGAACTGCCAAAAGTCAGATTTTTGCTGAAATTGTGACGCCGGGGCTTAGGGATTTTTTCAAAAAAATTTTTTTCTGCCGGTTAAGTTTTTGAGGGATGATTTCTTGTCCTGTGATAAAAACCCTTCTGTTTCCATCACCAAAGCTTTCAGGGGAGCATTTGCAACCGGTTGGCACCATTTTTGAGTGAACTGCCAAAAGTCAGATTTTTGCTGAAATTGTGACCCCGGGGCTTAGGGATTTTTTCAAAAAAATATTTTCTTCCGGTTAAGTTTTTGAGGGCTGATTTCTTGTCCTGTGATAAAAAGCCTTCTGTTTCCATCGCCAAAGGTTTCAGCGGAGCATTTGCAACCGGTTGGCACCATTTTTGAGTGAACTGCCAAAAGTCAGATTTTTGCTGAAATTGTGACCCCGGGGCTTAGGGATTTTTTCAAAAAAATATTTTCTTCCGGTTAAGTTTTTGAGGGCTGATTTCTTGTCCTGTGATAAAAAGCCTTCTGTTTCCATCGCCACAGGTTTCAGCGGAGCATTTGCAACCGGTTGGCACCATTTTTGAGTGAACTGCCAAAAGTCAGATTTTTGCTGAAATTGTGACCCCGGGGCTTAGGGATTTTTTCAAAAAAATATTTTCTTCCGGTTAAGTTTTTGAGGGCTGATTTCTTGTCCTGTGATAAAAAGCCTTCTGTTTCCATCGCCAAAGCTTTCAGGGGAGCATTTGCAACCGGTTGGCACCATTTTTGAGTGAACTGCCCAAAATCAGATTTTTGCTGAAATTGTGACCCCGGGGCTTAGGGATTTTTTCAAAAAAATATTTTCTGCCGGTTAAGTTTTTGAGGGCTGATTTCTTGTCCTGTGATAAAAAGCCTTCTGTTTCCATCACCAAAGCTTTCAGGGGAGCATTTGCAACCGGTTGGCACCATTTTTGAGTGAACTGCCAAAAGTCAGATTTTTGCTGAAATTGTGACCCCGGGGCTTAGGGATTTTTACAAAAACATATTTTCTGCTGGTTAAGTTTTTGAGGGCTGATTTCTTGTCCTGTGATAAAAAGCCTTCTGTTTCGAGTGCCAAACCTTTCAGGGGAGCATTGGCAACCGGTTGGCACCATTTTTGAGTGAATTGCCAAAAGTCAGATTATTGCTGAAATTGTGACCCCGGGGCTTAGGGATTTTTTCAAAAAAATATTTTCTGCCGGTTAAGTTTTTGAGGGCTGATTTCTTGTCCTGTGATAAAAAGCCTTCTGTTTCCATCACAAAAGCTTTCAGGGGAGCATTTGCAACCGGTTGGCACCATTTTGAGTGAATTGCCAAAAGTCAGATTTTTGCTGAAATTGTGACTCCGGGGCTTAGGGATTTTTTCAAAAAAATATTTTCTGCCGGTTAAGTTTTTGAGGGCTGATTTCTTGTCCTGTGATAAAAAGCCTTCTGTTTCCATCACCAAAGCTTTCAGGGGAGCATTTGCAACCGGTTGGCACCATTTTTGAGTGAACTGCCAAAAGTCAGATTTTTGCTGAAATTGTGACCCCGGGGCTTAGGGATTTTTTCAAAAAAATATTTTCTGCCGGTTAAGTTTTTGAGGGATGACTTCTTGTCCTGTGATAAAAACCCTTCTGTTTCCATCACCAAAGCTTTCAGGGGAGCATTTGCAACCGGTTGGCACCATTTTTGAGTGAACTGCCCAAAGTCAGATTTTTGCTGAAATTGTGACCCCGGGGCTTAGGGATTTTTTCAAAAAAATATTTTCTTCCAGTTAAGTTTTTGAGGGCTGATTTCTTGTCCTGTGATAAAAAGCCTTCTGTTTCCATTGCCAAAGCTTTCAGCGGAGCATTTTCAAGCTTTTGGCACCATTTTTGAGTGAACTGCCCCAAGTCATATTTTTGCTGAAATTGTGACCCCGGGGCTTAGGGATTTCTTCAAAAAAATATTTTCTTCCGGTTAAGTTTTTGAGGGCTGATTTCTTGTCCTGTGATAAAAAGCCTCCTGTTTCCATCGCCACAGGTTTCAGCGGAGCATTTGCAGTCGGTTGGCACCATTTTTAAGTCAATAACCGAAAGTCAGATTTTTGCTGAAATTGTGACCCCGGGGCTTAGGGATTTTTACAAAAACATATTTTCTGCCGGTTAAGTTTTTGAGGGCTGATTTCTTGTCCTGTGATAAAAAGCCTTCTGTTTCGAGTGCCAAACCTTTCAGGGGAGCATTGGCAACCGGTTGGCACCATTTTTGAGTGAATTGCCAAAAGTCAGATTATTGCTGAAATTGTGACCCCGGGGCTTAGGGATTTTTTCAAAAAAATATTTTCTGCCGGTTAAGTTTTTGAGGGCTGATTTCTTGTCCTGTGATAAAAAACCTTCTGTTTCCATCACAAAAGCTTTCAGGGGAGCATTTGCAACCGGTTGGCACCATTTTGAGTGAATTGCCAAAAGTCAGATTTTTGCTGAAATTGTGACCCCGGGGCTTAGGGATTTTTTCAAAAAAATATTTTCTGCCGGTTAAGTTTTTGAGGGCTGATTTCTTGTCCTGTGATAAAAAGCCTTCTGTTTCCATCGCCACAGCTTTCAGGGGAGCATTTGCAACCGGTTGGCACCATTTTTGAGTGAACTGCCAAAAGTCAGATTTTTGCTGAAATTGTGACCCCGGGGCTTAGGGATTTTTTCAAAAAAATATTTTCTTCCGGTTAAGTTTTTGAGGGCTGATTTCTTGTCCTGTGATAAAAAGCCTTCTGTTTCCATCGCCACAGGTTTCAGCGGAGCATTTGCAACCGGTTGGCACCATTTTTGAGTGAACTGCCAAAAGTCAGATTTTTGCTGAAATTGTGACCCCGGGGCTTAGGGATTTTTTCAAAAAAATATTTTCTTCCGGTTAAGTTTTTGAGGGCTGATTTCTTGTCCTGTGATAAAAAGCCTTCTGTTTCCATCACCAAAGCTTTCAGGGGAGCATTTGCAACCGGTTGGCACCATTTTTGAGTGAACTGCCCAAAGTCAGATTTTTGCTGAAATTGTGACCCCGGGGCTTAGGGATTTTTTCAAAAACATATTTTCTGCTGGTTAAGTTTTTGAGGGCTGATTTCTTGTCCAGTGATAAAAAGCCTTCTGTTTCGAGTGCCAAACCTTTCAGGGGAGCATAGGCAACCGGTTGGCACCATTTTTGAGTGAATTGCCAAAAGTCAGATTATTGCTGAAATTGTGACCCCGGGGCTTAGGGATTTTTTCAAAAAAATATTTTCTGCCGGTTAAGTTTTTGAGGGCTGATTTCTTGTCCTGTGATAAAAAGCCTTCTGTTTCCATCACAAAAGCTTTCAGGGGAGCATTTGCAACCGGTTGGCACCATTTTGAGTGAATTGCCAAAAGTCAGATTTTTGCTGAAATTGTGACCGTGGGGCTTAGGGATTTTTTCAAAAAAATATTTTCTTCCGGTTAAGTTTTTGAGGGCTGATTTCTTGTCCTGTGATCAAAAGCCTTCTGTTTCCATCGCCAAAGGTTTCGGCGGAGCATTTGCAACCGGTTGGCACCATTTTTGAGTGAACTGCCAAAAGTCAGATTTTTGCTGAAATTGTGACCCCGGGGCTGAGGTATTTTTTCAAAAAAATATTTTCTGCCGGTTAAGTTTTTGAGGGCTGATTTCTTGTCCTGTGATAAAAAGCCTTCTCTTTCCATCACCAAAGCTTTCAGGGGAGCATTTGCAACCGGTTGGCACCATTTTTGAGTGAACTTCCAAAAGTCAGATTTTTGCTGAAATTGTGACCCCGGGGCTTAGGGATTTTTTCAAAAAAATATTTTCTTCCGGTTAAGTTTTTGAGGGATGACTTCTTGTCCTGTGATAAAAACCCTTCTGTTTCCATCACCAAAGCTTTCAGGGGAGCATTTGCAACCGGTTGGCACCATTTTTGAGTGAACTGCCCAAAGTCAGATTTTTGCTGAAATTGTGACCCCGGGGCTTAGGGATTTTTTCAAAAAAATATTTTCTTCCAGTTAAGTTTTTGAGGGCTGATTTCTTGTCCTGTGATAAAAAGCCTTCTGTTTCCATTGCCAAAGCTTTCAGCGGAGCATTTTCAAGCTTTTGGCACCATTTTTGAGTGAACTGCCCCAAGTCAGATTTTTGCTGAAATTGTGACCCCGGGGCTTAGGGATTTCTTCAAAAAAATATTTTCTTCCGGTTAAGTTTTTGAGGGCTGATTTCTTGTCCTGTGATAAAAAGCCTTCTGTTTCCATCGCCACAGGTTTCAGCGGAGCATTTGCAGTCGGTTGGCACCATTTTTAAGTCAATAACCGAAAGTCAGATTTTTGCTGAAATTGTGACCCCGGGGCTTAGGGATTTTTTCAAAAACATATTTTCTGCTGGTTAAGTTTTTGAGGGCTGATTTCTTGTCCTGTGATAAAAAGCCTTCTGTTTCGAGTGCCAAACCTTTCAGGGGAGCATTGGCAACCGGTTGGCACCATTTTTGAGTGAATTGCCAAAAGTCAGATTATTGCTGAAATTGTGACCCCGGGGCTTAGGGATTTTTTCAAAAAAATATTTTCTGCCGGTTAAGTTTTTGAGGGCTGATTTCTTGTCCTGTGATAAAAAGCCTTCTGTTTCCATCACAAAAGCTTTCAGGGGAGCATTTGCAACCGGTTGGCACCATTTTGAGTGAATTGCCAAAAGTCAGATTTTTGCTGAAATTGTGACCCCGGGGCTTAGGGATTTTTTCAAAAAAATATTTTCTGCCGGTTAAGTTTTTGAGGGCTGATTTCTTGTCCTGTGATAAAAAGCCTTCTGTTTCCATCACCAAAGCTTTCAGGGGAGCATTTGCAACCGGTTGGCACCATTTTTGAGTGAACTGCCAAAAGTCAGATTTTTGCTGAAATTGTGACCCCGGGGCTTAGGGATTTTTTCAAAAAAATATTTTCTTCCGGTTAAGTTTTTGAGGGATGACTTCTTGTCCTGTGATAAAAACCCTTCTGTTTCCATCACCAAAGCTTTCAGGGGAGCATTTGCAACCGGTTGGCACCATTTTTGAGTGAACTGCCCAAAGTCAGATTTTTGCTGAAATTGTGACCCCGGGGCTTAGGGATTTTTTCAAAAAAATATTTTCTTCCAGTTAAGTTTTTGAGGGCTGATTTCTTGTCCTGTGATAAAAAGCCTTCTGTTTCCATTGCCAAAGCTTTCAGCGGAGCATTTTCAAGCTTTTGGCACCATTTTTGAGTGAACTGCCCCAAGTCATATTTTTGCTGAAATTGTGACCCCGGGGCTTAGGGATTTCTTCAAAAAAATATTTTCTTCCGGTTAAGTTTTTGAGGGCTGATTTCTTGTCCTGTGATAAAAAGCCTTCTGTTTCCATCGCCACAGGTTTCAGCGGAGCATTTGCAGTCGGTTGGCACCATTTTTAAGTCAATAACCGAAAGTCAGATTTTTGCTGAAATTGTGACCCCGGGGCTTAGGGATTTTTTCAAAAACATATTTTCTGCTGGTTAAGTTTTTGAGGGCTGATTTCTTGTCCTGTGATAAAAAGCCTTCTGTTTCGAGTGCCAAACCTTTCAGGGGAGCATTGGCAACCGGTTGGCACCATTTTTGAGTGAATTGCCAAAAGTCAGATTATTGCTGAAATTGTGACCCCGGGGCTTAGGGATTTTTTCAAAAAAATATTTTCTGCCGGTTAAGTTTTTGAGGGCTGATTTCTTGTCCTGTGATAAAAAGCCTTCTGTTTCCATCACAAAAGCTTTCAGGGGAGCATTTGCAACCGGTTGGCACCATTTTGAGTGAATTGCCAAAAGTCAGATTTTTGCTGAAATTGTGACCCCGGGGCTTAGGGATTTTTTCAAAAAAATATTTTCTGCCGGTTAAGTTTTTGAGGGCTGATTTCTTGTCCTGTGATAAAAAGCCTTCTGTTTCCATCACCAAAGCTTTCAGGGGAGCATTTGCAACCGGTTGGCACCATTTTTGAGTGAACTGCCAAAAGTCAGATTTTTGCTGAAATTGTGACCCCGGGGCTTAGGGATTTTTTCAAAAAAATATTTTCTTCCGGTTAAGTTTTTGAGGGATGACTTCTTGTCCTGTGATAAAAACCCTTCTGTTTCCATCACCAAAGCTTTCAGGGGAGCATTTGCAACCGGTTGGCACCATTTTTGAGTGAACTGCCCAAAGTCAGATTTTTGCTGAAATTGTGACCCCGGGGCTTAGGGATTTTTTCAAAAAAATATTTTCTTCCAGTTAAGTTTTTGAGGGCTGATTTCTTGTCCTGTGATAAAAAGCCTTCTGTTTCCATTGCCAAAGCTTTCAGCGGAGCATTTTCAAGCTTTTGGCACCATTTTTGAGTGAACTGCCCCAAGTCATATTTTTGCTGAAATTGTGACCCCGGGGCTTAGGGATTTCTTCAAAAAAATATTTTCTTCCGGTTAAGTTTTTGAGGGCTGATTTCTTGTCCTGTGATAAAAAGCCTTCTGTTTCCATCGCCACAGGTTTCAGCGGAGCATTTGCAGTCGGTTGGCACCATTTTTAAGTCAATAACCGAAAGTCAGATTTTTGCTGAAATTGTGACCCCGGGGCTTAGGGATTTTTTCAAAAACATATTTTCTGCTGGTTAAGTTTTTGAGGGCTGATTTCTTGTCCTGTGATAAAAAGCCTTCTGTTTCGAGTGCCAAACCTTTCAGGGGAGCATTGGCAACCGGTTGGCACCATTTTTGAGTGAATTGCCAAAAGTCAGATTATTGCTGAAATTGTGACCCCGGGGCTTAGGGATTTTTTCAAAAAAATATTTTCTGCCGGTTAAGTTTTTGAGGGCTGATTTCTTGTCCTGTGATAAAAAGCCTTCTGTTTCCATCACAAAAGCTTTCAGGGGAGCATTTGCAACCGGTTGGCACCATTTTGAGTGAATTGCCAAAAGTCAGATTTTTGCTGAAATTGTGACCCCGGGGCTTAGGGATTTTTTCAAAAAAATATTTTCTGCCGGTTAAGTTTTTGAGGGCTGATTTCTTGTCCTGTGATAAAAAGGCTTCTGTTTCCATCACCAAAGCTTTCAGGGGAGCATTTGCAACCGGTTGGCACCATTTTTGAGTGAACTGCCAAAAGTCAGATTTTTGCTGAAATTGTGACCCCGGGGCTTAGGGATTTTTTCAAAAAAAAAATTTCTGCCGGTTAAGTTTTTGAGGGATGATTTCTTGTCCTGTGATAAAAACCCTTCTGTTTCCATCACCAAAGCTTTCAGGGGAGCATTTGCAACCGGTTGGCACCATTTTTGAGTGAACTGCCAAAAGTCAGATTTTTGCTGAGATTGTGACCCCGGGGCTTAGGGATTTTTTCAAAAAAATATTTTCTTCCGGTTAAGTTTTTGAGGGCTGATTTCTTGTCCTGTGATAAAAAGCCTTCTGTTTCCATCGCCACAGCTTTCAGGGGAGCATTTGCAACCGGTTGGCACCATTTTTGAGTGAACTGCCCAAAGTCAGATTTTTGCTGAAATTGTGACCCCGGGGCTTAGGGATTTTTTCAAAAAAATATTTTCTTCCGGTTAAGTTTTTGAGGGATGATTTCTTGTCCTGTGATAAAAAGCCTTCTGTTTCCATCGCCACAGGTTTCAGCGGAGCATTTGCAACCGGTTGGCACCATTTTTGAGTGAACTGCCAAAAGTCAGATTTTTGCTGAAATTGTGACCCCGGGGCTTAGGGATTTTTTCAAAAAAATATTTTCTTCCGGTTAAGTTTTTGAGGGCTGATTTCTTGTCCTGTGATAAAAAGCCTTCGGTTTCCATCGCCACAGCTTTCAGGGGAGCATTTGCAACCGGTTGGCACCATTTTTGAGTGAACTGCCAAAAGTCAGATTTTTGCTGAAATTGTGACCGTGGGGCTTAGGGATTTTTTCAAAAAAATATTTTCTTCCGGTTAAGTTTTTGAGGGCTGATTTCTTGTCCTGTGATAAAAAGCCTTCTGTTTCCATCGCCAAAGCTTTCAGCGGAGCATTTTAAAGCTTTTGGCACCATTTTTGAGTGAACTGCCCAAAGTCAGATTTTTGCTGAAATTGTGACCCCGGGGCTTAGGGATTTTTTCAAAAAAATATTTTCTTCCGGTTAAGTTTTTGAGGGCTGATTTCTTGTCCTGTGATAAAAAGCCTTCTGTTTCCATCGCCAAAGCTTTCAGCGGAGCATTTTCAAGCTTTTGGCACCATTTTTGAGTGAACTGCCCAAAGTCAGATTTTTGCTGAAATTGTGACCCCGGGGCTTAGGGATTTTTTCAAAAAAATATTTTCTGCCGGTTAAGTTTTTGAGGGATGATTTCTTGTCCTGTGATAAAAAGCCTTCTGTTTCCATCGCCACAGGTTTCAGCGGAGCATTTGCAACCGGTTGGCACCATTTTTGAGTGAACTGCCAAAAGTCAGATTTTTGCTGAAATTGTGACCCCGGGGCTTAGGGATTTTTTCAAAACAATTTTTTCTGCCGGTTAAGTTTTTGAGGGATGATTTCTTGTCCTGTGATAAAAACCCTTCTGTTTCCATCACCAAAGTTTTCAGGGGAGCATTTGCAACCGGTTGGCACCATTTTTGAGTGAACTGCCAAAAGTCAGATTTTTGCTGAAATTGTGACCCCGGGGCTTAGGGACTTTTTTTAAAAAATATTTTCTTCCGGTTAAGTTTTTGAGGACTGATTTCTTGTCCTGTGATAAAAAGCCTTCGGTTTCCATCGCCACAGCTTTCAGGGGAGCATTTGCAACCGGGTGGCACCATTTTTGAGTGAACTGCCAAAAGTCAGATTTTTGCTGAAATTGTGACCGTGGGGCTTAGGGATTTTTTCAAAAAAATATTTTCTTCCGGTTAAGTTTTTGAGGGCTGATTTCTTGTCCTGTGATAAAAAGCCTTCTGTTTCCATCGCCAAAGCTTTCAGCGGAGCATTTTCAAGCTTTTGGCACCATTTTTGAGTGAACTGCCCAAAGTCAGATTTTTGCTGAAATTGTGACCCCGGGGCTTAGGGATTTTTTCAAAAAAATATTTTCTTCCGGTTAAGTTTTTGAGGGCTGATTTCTTGTCCTGTGATAAAAAGCCTTCTGTTTCCATCGCCAAAGCTTTCAGCGGAGCATTTTCAAGCTTTTGGCACCATTTTTGAGTGAACTGCCCAAAGTCAGATTGTTGCTGAAATTGTGACCCCGGGGCTTAGGGATTTTTTCAAAAAAATATTTTCTGCCGGTTAAGTTTTTGAGGGCTGATTTCTTGTCCTGTGATAAAAAGCCTTCGGTTTCCATCGCCAAGCTTTCAGGGGAGCATTTGCAACCGGTTGGCACCATTTTTGAGTGAACTGCCAAAAGTCAGATTTTTGCTGAAATTGTGACCGTGGGGCTTAGGGATTTTTTCAAAAAAATATTTTCTTCCGGTTAAGTTTTTGAGGGCTGATTTCTTGTCCTGTGATAAAAAGCCTTCTGTTTCCATCGCCACAGGTTTCAGCAGAGCATTTGCAACCGGTTGGCACCATTTTTGAGTGAACTGCCGAAAGTCAGATTTTTGCTGAAATTGTGACCCCGGGGCTTAGGGATTTTTTCAAAAACATATTTTCTGCTGGTTAAGTTTTTGAGGGCTGATTTCTTGTCCTGTGATAAAAAGCCTTCTGTTTCGAGTGCCAAACCTTTCAGGCGAGCATTGGCAACCGGTTGGCACCATTTTTGAGTGAATTGCCAAAAGTCAGATTTTTGCTGAAATTGTGACCCCGGGGCTTAGGGATTTTTTCAAAAAAATATTTTCTGCCGGTTAAGTTTTTGAGGGCTGATTTCTTGTCCTGTGATAAAAAGCCTTCTGTTTCCATCACAAAAGCTTTCAGGGGAGCATTTGCAACCGGTTGGCACCATTTTTGAGTGAACTGCCAAAAGTCAGATTTTTGCTGAAATTGTGACCCCGGGGCTTAGGGATTTTTTCAAAAAAATATTTTCTGCCGGATAAGTTTTTGAGGGCTGATTTCTTGTCCTGTGATAAAAAGCCTTCTGTTTCTATCGCCAAAGCTTTCAGGGGAGCATTTGCAACCGGTTGGCACCATTTTTGAGTGAACTGCCAAAAGTCAGATTGTTGCTGAAATTGTGACCCCGGGGCTTAGGGATTTTTTCAAAAAAATATTTTCTGCCGGTTAAGTTTTTGAGGGCTGATTTCTTGTCCTGTGATAAAAAGCCTTCGGTTTCCATCGCCAAGCTTTCAGGGGAGCATTTGCAACCGGTTGGCACCATTTTTGAGTGAACTGCCAAAAGTCAGATTTTTGCTGAAATTGTGACCGTGGGGCTTAGGGATTTTTTCAAAAAAATATTTTCTTCCGGTTAAGTTTTTGAGGGCTGATTTCTTGTCCTGTGATAAAAAGCCTTCTGTTTCCATCGCCAAAGCTTTCAGCGGAGCATTTTCAAGCTTTTGGCACCATTTTTGAGTGAACTGCCCAAAGTCAGATTTTTGCTGAAATTGTGACCCCGGGGCTTAGGGATTTTTTCAAAAAAATATTTTCTGCCGGTTAAGTTTTTGAGGGATGATTTCTTGTCCTGTGATAAAAAGCCTTCTGTTTCCATCGCCACAGGTTTCAGCGGAGCATTTGCAACCGGTTGGCACCATTTTTGAGTGAACTGCCAAAAGTCAGATATTTGCTGAAATTGTGACCGTGGGGCTTAGGGATTTTTTCAAAAAAATATTTTCTTCCGGTTAAGTTTTTGAGGGCTGATTTCTTGTCCTGTGATCAAAAGCCTTCTGTTTCCATCGCCAAAGGTTTCGGCGGAGCATTTGCAACCGGTTGGCACCATTTTTGAGTGAACTGCCAAAAGTCAGATTTTTGCTGAAATTGTGACCCCGGGGCTTAGGGATTTTTTCAAAAAAATATTTTCTTCCGGTTAAGTTTTTGAGGGCTGATTTCTTGTCCTGTGATAAAAAGCCTTCTGTTTCCATCGCCAAAGGTATCTGCGGAGCATTTGCAACCGGTTGGCACCATTTTTGAGTGAACTGCCAAAAGTCAGATTTTTGCTGAAATTGTGACCCCGGGGCTTAGGGATTTTTTCAAAAAAATATTTTCTTCCGGTTAAGTTTTTGAGGGCTGATTTCTTGTCCTGTGATAAAAAGCCTTCTGTTTCCATCACCAAAGCTTTCAGGGGAGCATTTGCAACCGGTTGGCACCATTTTTGAGTGAACTGCCAAAAGTCAGATTTTTGCTGAAATTGTGACCCCGGGGCTTAGGGATTTTTTCAAAAAAATATTTTATTCCGGTTAAGTTTTTGAGGGATGACTTCTTGTCCTGTGATAAAAACCCTTCTGTTTCCATCACCAAAGCTTTCAGGGGAGCATTTGCAACCGGTTGGCACCATTTTTGAGTGAACTGCCCAAAGTCAGATTTTTGCTGAAATTGTGACCCCGGGGCTTAGGGATTTTTTCAAAAAAATATTTTCTTCCAGTTAAGTTTTTGAGGGCTGATTTCTTGTCCTGTGATAAAAAGCCTTCTGTTTCCATTGCCAAAGCTTTCAGCGGAGCATTTTCAAGCTTTTGGCACCATTTTTGAGTGAACTGCCCCAAGTCAGATTTTTGCTGAAATTGTGACCCCGGGGCTTAGGGATTTCTTCAAAAAAATATTTTCTTCCGGTTAAGTTTTTGAGGGCTGATTTCTTGTCCTGTGATAAAAAGCCTTCTGTTTCCATCGCCACAGGTTTCAGCGGAGCATTTGCAGTCGGTTGGCACCATTTTTAAGTCAATAACCGAAAGTCAGATTTTTGCTGAAATTGTGACCCCGGGGCTTAGGGATTTTTTCAAAAACATATTTTCTGCTGGTTAAGTTTTTGAGGGCTGATTTCTTGTCCTGTGATAAAAAGCCTTCTGTTTCGAGTGCCAAACCTTTCAGGGGAGCATTGGCAACCGGTTGGCACCATTTTTGAGTGAATTGCCAAAAGTCAGATTATGGCTGAAATTGTGACCCCGGGGCTTAGGGATTTTTTCAAAAAAATATTTTCTGCCGGTTAAGTTTTTGAGGGCTGATTTCTTGTCCTGTGATAAAAAGGCTTCTGTTTCCATCACCAAAGCTTTCAGGGGAGCATTTGCAACCGGTTGGCACCATTTTTGAGTGAACTGCCAAAAGTCAGATTTTTGCTGAAATTGTGACCCCGGGGCTTAGGGATTTTTTCAAAAAAAAAATTTCTGCCGGTTAAGTTTTTGAGGGATGATTTCTTGTCCTGTGATAAAAACCCTTCTGTTTCCATCACCAAAGCTTTCAGGGGAGCATTTGCAACCGGTTGGCACCATTTTTGAGTGAACTGCCAAAAGTCAGATTTTTGCTGAAATTGTGACCGTGGGGCTTAGGGATTTTTTCAAAAAAATATTTTCTTCCGGTTAAGTTTTTGAGGGCTGATTTCTTGTCCTGTGATAAAAAGCCTTCTGTTTCCATCGCCACAGGTTTCAGCGGAGCATTTGCAACCGGTTGGCACCATTTTTGAGTGAACTGCCGAAAGTCAGATTTTTGCTGAAATTGTGACCCCGGGGCTTAGGGATTTTTTCAAAAACATATTTTCTGCTGGTTAAGTTTTTGAGGGCTGATTTCTTGTCCTGTGATAAAAAGCCTTCTGTTTCGAGTGCCAAACCTTTCAGGCGAGCATTGGCAACCGGTTGGCACCATTTTTGAGTGAATTGCCAAAAGTCAGATTTTTGCTGAAATTGTGACCCCGGGGCTTAGGGATTTTTTCAAAAAAATATTTTCTGCCGGTTAAGTTTTTGAGGGCTGATTTCTTGTCCTGTGATAAAAAGCCTTCTGTTTCCATCACAAAAGCTTTCAGGGGAGCATTTGCAACCGGTTGGCACCATTTTTGAGTGAACTGCCAAAAGTCAGATTTTTGCTGAAATTGTGACCCCGGGGCTTAGGGATTTTTTCAAAAAAATATTTTCTGCCGGATAAGTTTTTGAGGGCTGATTTCTTGTCCTGTGATAAAAAGCCTTCTGTTTCTATCGCCAAAGCTTTCAGGGGAGCATTTGCAACCGGTTGGCACCATTTTTGAGTGAACTGCCAAAAGTCAGATTGTTGCTGAAATTGTGACCCCGGGGCTTAGGGATTTTTTCAAAAAAATATTTTCTGCCGGTTAAGTTTTTGAGGGCTGATTTCTTGTCCTGTGATAAAAAGCCTTCGGTTTCCATCGCCAAGCTTTCAGGGGAGCATTTGCAACCGGTTGGCACCATTTTTGAGTGAACTGCCAAAAGTCAGATTTTTGCTGAAATTGTGACCGTGGGGCTTAGGGATTTTTTCAAAAAAATATTTTCTTCCGGTTAAGTTTTTGAGGGCTGATTTCTTGTCCTGTGATAAAAAGCCTTCTGTTTCCATCGCCAAAGCTTTCAGCGGAGCATTTTCAAGCTTTTGGCACCATTTTTGAGTGAACTGCCCAAAGTCAGATTTTTGCTGAAATTGTGACCCCGGGGCTTAGGGATTTTTTCAAAAAAATATTTTCTGCCGGTTAAGTTTTTGAGGGATGATTTCTTGTCCTGTGATAAAAAGCCTTCTGTTTCCATCGCCACAGGTTTCAGCGGAGCATTTGCAACCGGTTGGCACCATTTTTGAGTGAACTGCCAAAAGTCAGATATTTGCTGAAATTGTGACCGTGGGGCTTAGGGATTTTTTCAAAAAAATATTTTCTTCCGGTTAAGTTTTTGAGGGCTGATTTCTTGTCCTGTGATCAAAAGCCTTCTGTTTCCATCGCCAAAGGTTTCGGCGGAGCATTTGCAACCGGTTGGCACCATTTTTGAGTGAACTGCCAAAAGTCAGATTTTTGCTGAAATTGTGACCCCGGGGCTTAGGGATTTTTTCAAAAAAATATTTTCTTCCGGTTAAGTTTTTGAGGGCTGATTTCTTGTCCTGTGATAAAAAGCCTTCTGTTTCGAGTGCCAAACCTTTCAGGCGAGCATTGGCAATCGGTTGGCACCATTTTTGAGTGAATTGCCAAAAGTCAGATTTTTGCTGAAATTGTGACCCCGGGGCTTAGGGATTTTTTCAAAAAAATATTTTCTGCCGGTTAAGTTTTTGAGGGCTGATTTCTTGTCCTGTGATAAAAAGCCTTCTGTTTCCATCACAAAAGCTTTCAGGGGAGCATTTGCAACCGGTTGGCACTATTTTTGAGTGAACTGCCAAAAGTCAGATTTTTGCTGAAATTGTGACCCCGGGGCTTAGGGATTTTTTCAAAAAAATATTTTCTGCCGGATAAGTTTTTGAGGGCTGATTTCTTGTCCTGTGATAAAAAGCCTTCTGTTTCTATCGCCAAAGCTTTCAGGGGAGCATTTGCAACCGGTTGGCACCATTTTTGAGTGAACTGCCAAAAGTCAGATTGTTGCTGAAATTGTGACCCCGGGGCTTAGGGATTTTTTCAAAAAAATATTTTCTGCCGGTTAAGTTTTTGAGGGCTGATTTCTTGTCCTGTGATAAAAAGCCTTCGGTTTCCATCGCCAAGCTTTCAGGGGAGCATTTGCAACCGGTTGGCACCATTTTTGAGTGAACTGCCAAAAGTCAGATTTTTGCTGAAATTGTGACCGTGGGGCTTAGGGATTTTTTCAAAAAAATATTTTCTTCCGGTTAAGTTTTTGAGGGCTGATTTCTTGTCCTGTGATAAAAAGCCTTCTGTTTCCATCGCCACAGGTTTCAGCGGAGCATTTGCAACCGGTTGGCACCATTTTTGAGTGAACTGCCGAAAGTCAGATTTTTGCTGAAATTGTGACCCCGGGGCTTAGGGATTTTTTCAAAAACATATTTTCTGCTGGTTAAGTTTTTGAGGGCTGATTTCTTGTCCTGTGATAAAAAGCCTTCTGTTTCGAGTGCCAAACCTTTCAGGCGAGCATTGGCAACCGGTTGGCACCATTTTTGAGTGAATTGCCAAAAGTCAGATTTTTGCTGAAATTGTGACCCCGGGGCTTAGGGATTTTTTCAAAAAAATATTTTCTGCCGGTTAAGTTTTTGAGGGCTGATTTCTTGTCCTGTGATAAAAAGCCTTCTGTTTCCATCACAAAAGCTTTCAGGGGAGCATTTGCAACCGGTTGGCACCATTTTTGAGTGAACTGCCAAAAGTCAGATTTTTGCTGAAATTGTGACCCCGGGGCTTAGGGATTTTTTCAAAAAAATATTTTCTGCCGGATAAGTTTTTGAGGGCTGATTTCTTGTCCTGTGATAAAAAGCCTTCTGTTTCTATCGCCAAAGCTTTCAGGGGAGCATTTGCAACCGGTTGGCACCATTTTTGAGTGAACTGCCAAAAGTCAGATTGTTGCTGAAATTGTGACCCCGGGGCTTAGGGATTTTTTCAAAAAAATATTTTCTGCCGGTTAAGTTTTTGAGGGCTGATTTCTTGTCCTGTGATAAAAAGCCTTCGGTTTCCATCGCCAAGCTTTCAGGGGAGCATTTGCAACCGGTTGGCACCATTTTTGAGTGAACTGCCAAAAGTCAGATTTTTGCTGAAATTGTGACCGTGGGGCTTAGGGATTTTTTCAAAAAAATATTTTCTTCCGGTTAAGTTTTTGAGGGCTGATTTCTTGTCCTGTGATAAAAAGCCTTCTGTTTCCATCGCCAAAGCTTTCAGCGGAGCATTTTCAAGCTTTTGGCCCCATTTTTGAGTGAGCTGCCCAAAGTCAGATTTTTGCTGAAATTGTGACCCCGGGGCTTAGGGATTTTTTCAAAAAAATATTTTCTGCCGGTTAAGTTTTTGAGGGATGATTTCTTGTCCTGTGATAAAAAGCCTTCTGTTTCCATCGCCACAGGTTTCAGCGGAGCATTTGCAACCGGTTGGCACCATTTTTGAGTGAACTGCCAAAAGTCAGATTTTTGCTGAAATTGTGACCCCGGGGCTTAGGGATTTTTTCAAAAAAAAATTTTCTGCCGGTTAAGTTTTTGAGGGATGATTTCTTGTCCTGTGATAAAAACCCTTCTGTTTCCATCACCAAAGTTTTCAGGGGAGCATTTGCAACCGGTTGGCACCATTTTTGAGTGAACTGCCCAAAGTCAGATTTTTGCTGAAATTGTGACCCCGGGGCTTAGGGACTTTTTAAAAAAATATTTTCTTCCGGTTAAGTTTTTGAGGGCTGATTTCTTGTCCTGTGATAAAAAGCCTTCGGTTTCCATCGCCACAGCTTTCAGCGGAGCATTTGCAACCGGTTGGCACCATTTTTGAGTGAACTGCCAAAAGTCAGATTTTTGCTGAAATTGTGACCGTGGGGTTTAGGGATTTTTTCAAAAAAATATTATCTTCCGGTTAAGTTTTTGAGGGCTGATTTCTTGTCCTGTGATAAAAAGCCTTCTGTTTCCATCGCCAAAGCTTTCAGCGGAGCATTTTCAAGCTTTTGGCACCATTTTTGAGTGAACTGCCCAAAGTCAGATTTTTGCTGAAATTGTGACCCCGGGGCTTAGGGATTTTTTCAAAAAAATATTTTCTTCCGGTTAAGTTTTTGAGGGCTGATTTCTTGTCCTGTGATAAAAAGCCTTCTGTTTCCATCGCCAAAGCTTTCAGCGGAGCATTTTCAAGCTTTTGGCACCATTTTTGAGTGAACTGCCCAAAGTCAGATTTTTGCTGAAATTGTGACCCCGGGGCTTAGGGATTTTTTCAAAAAAATATTTTCTTCCGGTTAAGTTTTTGAGGGCTGATTTCTTGTCCTGTGATAAAAAGCCTTCTGTTTCCATCGCCACAGGTTTCAGCGGAGCATTTGCAACCGGTTGGCACCATTTTTGAGTGAACTGCCGAAAGTCAGATTTTTGCTGAAATTGTGACCCCGGGGCTTAGGGATTTTTTCAAAAACATATTTTCTGCTGGTTAAGTTTTTGAGGGCTGATTTCTTGTCCTGTGATAAAAAGCCTTCTGTTTCGAGTGCCAAAACTTTCAGGCGAGCATTGGCAACCGGTTGGCACCATTTTTGAGTGAATTGCCAAAAGTCAGATTTTTGCTGAAATTGTGACCCCGGGGCTTAGGGATTTTTTCAAAAAAATATTTTCTGCCGGTTATGTTTTTGAGGGCTGATTTCTTGTCCTGTGATAAAAAGCCTTCTGTTTCCATCACAAAAGCTTTCAGGGGAGCATTTGCAACCGGTTGGCACCATTTTTGAGTGAACTGCCAAAAGTCAGATTTTTGCTGAAATTGTGACCCCGGGGCTTAGGGATTTTTTCAAAAAAATATTTTCTGCCGGATAAGTTTTTGAGGGCTGATTTCTTGTCCTGTGATAAAAAGCCTTCTGTTTCTATCGCCAAAGCTTTCAGGGGAGCATTTGCAACCGGTTGGCACCATTTTTGAGTGAACTGCCAAAAGTCAGATTGTTGCTGAAATTGTGATCCCGGGGCTTAGGGATTTTTTCAAAAAAATATTTTCTGCCGGTTAACTTTTTGAGGGCTGATTTCTTGTCCTGTAATAAAAAGCCTTCTGTTTCCATCGCCACAGCTTTCAGGGGAGCATTTGCAACCGGTTGGCACCATTTTTGAGTGAACTGCCAAAAGTCAGATTTTTGCTGAAATTGTGACCGTGGGGCTTAGGGATTTTTTCAAAAAAATATTTTCTTCCGGTTAAGTTTTTGAGGGCTGATTTCTTGTCCTGTGATAAAAAGCCTTCTGTTTCCATCGCCAAAGCTTTCAGCGGAGCATTTTCAAGCTTTTGGCACCATTTTTGAGTGAACTGCCCAAAGTCAGATTTTTGCTGAAATTGTGACCCCGGGGCTTAGGGATTTTTTCAAAAAAATATTTTCTTCCGGTTAAGTTTTTGAGGGCTGATTTCTTGTCCTGTGATAAAAAGCCTTCTGTTTCCATCGCCAAAGCTTTCAGCGGAGCATTTTCAAGCTTTTGGCACCATTTTTGAGTGAACTGCCCAAAGTCAGATTTTTGCTGAAATTGTGACCCCGGGGCTTAGGGATTTTTTCAAAAAAATATTTTCTTCCGGTTAAGTTTTTGAGGTCTGATTTCTTGTCCTGTGATAAAAAGCCTTCTGTTTCCATCACCAAAGCTTTCAGGGGAGCATTTGCAACCGGTTGGCACCATTTTTGAGTGAACTGCCAAAAGTCAGATTTTTGCTGAAATTGTGACCCCGGGGCTTAGGGATTTTTTCAAAAAAATATTTTCTGCCGGTTAAGTTTTTGAGGGATGATTTCTTGTCCTGTGATAAAAACCCTTCTGTTTCCATCACCAAAGCTTTCAGGGGAGCATTTGCAACCAGTTGGCACCATTTTTGAGTGAACTGCCAAAAGTCAGATTTTTGCTGAAATTGTGACCCCGGGGCTTAGGGATTTTTTCAAAAAAATATTTTCTTCCGGTTAAGTTTTTGAGGGCTGATTTCTTGTCCTGTGATAAAAAGCCTTCTGTTTCCATCGCCACAGGTTTCAGCGGAGCATTTGCAACCGGTTGGCACCATTTTTGAGTGAACTGCCAAAAGTCAGATTGTTGCTGAAATTGTGACCCCGGGGCTTAGGGATTTTTTTAAAAAAATATTTTCTTCCGGTTAAGTTTTTGAGGGCTGATTTCTTGTCCTGTGATAAAAAGCCTTCTGTTTCCATCACCAAAGCTTTCAGGGGAGCATTTGCAACCGGTTGGCACCATTTTTGAGTGAACTGCCAAAAGTCAGATTTTTGCTGAAATTGTGACCCCGGGGCTTAGGGATTTTTTCAAAAAAATATTTTCTGCCGGTTAAGTTTTTGAGGGATGATTTCTTGTCCTGTGATAAAAAGCCTTCTGTTTCCATCGCCACAGCTTTCAGGGGAGCATTTGCAACCGGTTGGCACCATTTTTGAGTGAACTGCCAAAAGTCAGATTTTTGCTGAAATTGTGACCCTGGGTCTTTGGGATTTTTTCAAAAAAATATTTTCTTCCGGTTAAGTTTTTGAAGGCTGATTTCTTGTCCTGTGATAAAAAGCCTTCTGTTTCCATCGCCAAAGCTTTCAGCGGAGCATTTGCAACCGGTTGGCACCATTTTTGAGTGAACTGCCAAAAGTCAGATTTTTGCTGAAATTGTGACCCTGGGTCTTTGGGATTTTTTCAAAAAAATATTTTCTTCCGGTTAAGTTTTTGAAGGCTGATTTCTTGTCCTGTGATAAAAAGCCTTCTGTTTCCATCGCCAAAGCTTTCAGGGGAGAATTTGCAACCGGTTGGCACCATTTTTGAGTGAACTGCCAAAAGTCAGATTTTTGCTGAAATTGTGACCCCGGGGCTTAGGGATTTTTTCAAAAAAATATTTTCTGCCGGTTAAGTTTTTGAGGGATGATTTCTTGTCCTGTGATAAAAACCCTTCTGTTTCCATCGCCACAGCTTTCAGGGGAGCATTTGCAACCGGTTGGCACCATTTTTGAGTGAACTGCCAAAAGTCAGATTTTTGCTGAAATTGTGACCCTGGGTCTTTGGGATTTTTTCAAAAAAATATTTTCTTCCGGTTAAGTTTTTGAAGGCTGATTTCTTGTCCTGTGATAAAAAGCCTTCTGTTTCCATCGCCAAAGCTTTCAGCGGAGCATTTGCAACCGGTTGGCACCATTTTTGAGTGAACTGCCAAAAGTCAGATTTTTGCTGAAATTGTGACCCTGGGTCTTTGGGATTTTTTCAAAAAAATATTTTCTTCCGGTTAAGTTTTTGAAGGCTGATTTCTTGTCCTGTGATAAAAAGCCTTCTGTTTCCATCGCCAGAGCTTTCAGGGGAGCATTTGCAACCAGTTGGCACCATTTTTCAGTGAACTGCCAAAAGTCAGATTTTTGCTGAAATTCTGACCCCGGGGCTTAGGGATTTTTTCAAAAAAATATTTTCTTCTGGTTAAGTTTTTGAGGGCTGATTTCTTGTCCTGTGATAAAAAGCCTTCTGTTTCCATCGCCACAGCTTTCAGGGGAGCATTTGCAACCGGTTGGCACCATTTTTGAGTGAACTGCCAAAAGTCAGATTTTTGCTGAAATTGTGACCCCGGGGCTTAGGGATTTTTTCAAAAAAATATTTTCTTCCGGTTAAGTTTTTGAGGGCTGATTTCTTGTCCTGTGATAAAAAGCCTTCTGTTTCCATCGCCACAGGTTTCAGCGGAGCATTTTCAAGCTTTTGGCACCATTTTTGAGTGAACTGCCCAAAGTCAGATTTTTGCTGAAATTCTGACCCCGGGGCTTAGGGATTTTTTTAAAAAAATATTTTCTTCCGGTTAAGTTTTTGAGGGCTGATTTCTTGTCCTGTGATAAAAAGCCTTCTGTTTCCATCGCCAAAGCTTTCAGGGGAGCATTTGCAACCGGTTGGCACCATTTTTGAGTGAACTGCCCAAAGTCAGATTTTTGCTGAAATTGTGACCCCGGGGCTTAGGGATTTTTTCAAAAAAATATTTTCTTCCGGTTAAGTTTTTGAGGGCTGATTTCTTGTCCTGTGATAAAAAGCCTTCTGTTTCCATCGCCAAAGCTTTCATCGGAGCATTTTCAAGCTTTTGGCACCATTTTTGAGTGAACTGCCCAAAGTCAGATTTTTGCTGAAATTGTGACCCCGGGGCTTAGGGATTTTTTCAAAAAAATATTTTCTTCCGGTTAAGTTTTTGAGGGCTGATTTCTTGTCCTGTGATAAAAAGCCTTCTGTTTCCATCACCAAAGCTTTCAGGGGAGCATTTGCAACCGGTTGGCACCATTTTTGAGTGAACTGCCAAAAGTCAGATTTTTGCTGAAATTGTGACCCCGGGGCTTAGGGATTTTTTCAAAAAAATATTTTCTGCCGGTTAAGTTTTTGAGGGATGATTTCTTGTCCTGTGATAAAAACCCTTCTGTTTCCATCACCAAAGCTTTCAGGGGAGCATTTGCAACCAGTTGGCACCATTTTTGAGTGAACTGCCCAAAGTCAGATTTTTGCTGAAATTCTGACCCCGGGGCTTAGGGATTTTTTTAAAAAAATATTTTCTTCCGGTTAAGTTTTTGAGGGCTGATTTCTTGTCCTGTGATAAAAAGGCTTCTGTTTCCATCGCCAAAGCTTTCAGGGGAGCATTTGCAACCGCTTGGCACCATTTTTGAGTGAACTGCCCAAAGTCAGATTTTTGCTGAAATTGTGACCCCGGGGCTTAGGGATTTTTTCAAAAAAATATTTTCTTCCGGTTAAGTTTTTGAGGGCTGATTTCTTGTCCTGTGATAAAAAGCCTTCTGTTTCCATCGCCAAAGCTTTCATCGGAGCATTTTCAAGCTTTTGGCACCATTTTTGAGTGAACTGCCCAAAGTCAGATTTTTGCTGAAATTGTGACCCCGGGGCTTAGGGATTTTTTCAAAAAAATATTTTCTTCTGGTTAAGTTTTTGAGGGCTGATTTCTTGTCCTGTGATAAAAAGCCTTCTGTTTCCATCGCCAAAGCTTTCATCGGAGCATTTTCAAGCTTTTGGCACCATTTTTGAGTGAACTGCCCAAAGTCAGATTTTTGCTGAAATTGTGACCCCGGGGCTTAGGGATTTTTTCAAAAAAATATTTTCTTCTGGTTAAGTTTTTGAGGGCTGATTTCTTGTCCTGTGATAAAAACCCTTCTGTTTCCATCACCAAAGCTTTCAGGGTTGCATTTGCAACCAGTTGGCACCATTTTTGAGTGAACTGCCCAAAGTCAGATTTTTGCTGAAATTGTGACCCCGGGGCTTAGGGATTTTTTCAAAAAAATATTTTCTTCCGGTTAAGTTTTTGAGGGCTGATTTCTTGTCCTGTGATAAAAAGCCTTCTGTTTCCATCGCCAAAGCTTTCATCGGAGCATTTTCAAGCTTTTGGCACCATTTTTGAGTGAACTGCCCAAAGTCAGATTTTTGCTGAAATTGTGACCCCGGGGCTTAGGGATTTTTTTAAAAAAATATTTTCTTCCGGTTAAGTTTTTGAGGGCTGATTTCTTGTCCTGTGATAAAAAGGCTTCTGTTTCCATCGCCAAAGCTTTCAGGGGAGCATTTGCAACCGGTTGGCACCATTTTTGAGTGAACTGCCCAAAGTCAGATTTTTGCTGAAATTGTGACCCCGGGGCTTAGGGATTTTTTCAAAAAAATATTTTCTTCCGGTTAAGTTTTTGAGGGCTGATTTCTTGTCCTGTGATAAAAAGCCTTCTGTTTCCATCGCCAAAGCTTTCATCGGAGCATTTTCAAGCTTTTGGCACCATTTTTGAGTGAACTGCCCAAAGTCAGATTTTTGCTGAAATTGTGACCCCGGGGCTTAGGGATTTTTTTAAAAAAATATTTTCTTCTGGTTAAGTTTTTGAGGGCTGATTTCTTGTCCTGTGATAAAAAGCCTTCTGTTTCCATCGCCAAAGCTTTCATCGGAGCATTTTCAAGCTTTTGGCACCATTTTTGAGTGAACTGCCCAAAGTCAGATTTTTGCTGAAATTGTGACCCCGGGGCTTAGGGATTTTTTCAAAAAAATATTTTCTTCTGGTTAAGTTTTTGAGGGCTGATTTCTTGTCCTGTGATAAAAACCCTTCTGTTTCCATCGCCAAAGCTTTCATCGGAGCATTTTCAAGCTTTTGGCACCATTTTTGAGTGAACTGCCCAAAGTCAGATTTTTGCTGAAATTGTGACCCCGGGGCTTAGGGATTTTTTCAAAAAAAAATTTTCTTCTGGTTAAGTTTTTGAGGGCTGATTTCTTGTCCTGTGATAAAAACCCTTCTGTTTCCATCACCAAAGCTTTCAGGGGAGCATTTGCAACCAGTTGGCACCATTTTTGAGTGAACTGCCCAAAGTCAGATTTTTGCTGAAATTCTGACCCCGGGGCTTAGGGATTTTTTTAAAAAAATATTTTCTTCCGGTTAAGTTTTTGAGGGCTGATTTCTTGTCCTGTGATAAAAAAGCCTTCTGTTTCCATCGCCAAAGCTTTCAGGGGAGCATTTGCAACCGGTTGGCACCATTTTTGAGTGAACTGCCCAAAGTCAGATTTTTGCTGAAATTGTGACCCCGGGGCTTAGGGATTTTTTCAAAAAAATATTTTCTTCCGGTTAAGTTTTTGAGGGCTGATTTCTTGTCCTGTGATAAAAAGCCTTCTGTTTCCATCGCCAAAGCTTTCATCAGAGCATTTTCAAGCTTTTGGCACCATTTTTGAGTGAACTGCCCAAAGTCAGATTTTTGCTGAAATTGTGACCCCGGGGCTTAGGGATTTTTTCAAAAAAATATTTTCTTCTGGTTAAGTTTTTGAGGGCTGATTTCTTGTCCTGTGATAAAAAGCCTTCTGTTTCCATCGCCACAGCTTTCAGGGGAGCATTTGCAACCGGTTGGCACCATTTTTGAGTGAACTGCCAAAAGTCAGATTTTTGCTGAAATTGTGACCCCGGGGCTTAGGGATTTTTTCAAAAAAATATTTTCTTCCGGTTAAGTTTTTGAGGGCTGATTTCTTGTCCTGTGATAAAAAGCCTTCTGTTTCCATCGCCACAGGTTTCAGCGGAGCATTTTCAAGCTTTTGGCACCATTTTTGAGTGAACTGCCCAAAGTCAGATTTTTGCTGAAATTCTGACCCCGGGGCTTAGGGATTTTTTTAAAAAAATATTTTCTTCCGGTTAAGTTTTTGAGGGCTGATTTCTTGTCCTGTGATAAAAAGCCTTCTGTTTCCATCGCCAAAGCTTTCAGGGGAGCATTTGCAACCGGTTGGCACCATTTTTGAGTGAACTGCCCAAAGTCAGATTTTTGCTGAAATTGTGACCCCGGGGCTTAGGGATTTTTTCAAAAAAATATTTTCTTCCGGTTAAGTTTTTGAGGGCTGGTTTCTTGTCCTGTGATAAAAAGCCTTCTGTTTCCATCGCCAAAGCTTTCATCGGAGCATTTTCAAGCTTTTGGCACCATTTTTGAGTGAACTGCCCAAAGTCAGATTTTTGCTGAAATTGTGACCCCGGGGCTTAGGGATTTTTTCAAAAAAATATTTTCTTCTGGTTAAGTTTTTGAGGGCTGATTACTTATCCTGTGATAAAAAGCCTTCTGTTTCCATCACTAAAGCTTTCAGGGGAGCATTTGCAACCGGTTGGCACCATTTTTGAGTGAACTGCCAAAAGTCAGATTTTTGCTGAAATTGTGACCCTGGGTCTTTGGGATTTTTTCAAAAAAATATTTTCTTCCGGTTAAGTTTTTGAAGGCTGATTTCTTGTCCTGTGATAAAAAGCCTTCTGTTTCCATCGCCAAAGCTTTCAGCGGAGCATTTTCAAGCTTTTGGCACCATTTTTGAGTGAACTGCCAAAAGTCAGATTTTTGCTGAAATTCTGACCCCGGGGCTTAGGGATTTTTTCAAAAAAATATTTTCTTCTGGTTAAGTTTTTGAGGGCTGATTTCTTGTCCTGTAATAAAAAGCCTTCTGTTTCAATCGCCACAGCTTTCAGGGGAGCATTTGCAACCGGTTGGCACCATTTTTGAGTGAACTGCCAAAAGTCAGATTTTTGCTGAAATTCTGACCCCGGGGCTTAGGGATTTTTTTTAAAAAATATTTTCTTCCGGTTAAGTTTTTGAGGGCTGATTTCTTGTCCTGTGATAAAAAGCCTTCTGTTTCCATCACCAAAGCTTTCAGGGGAGCATTTGCAACCGGTTGGCACCATTTTTGAGTGAACTGCCAAAAGTCAGATTTTTGCTGAAATGGTGACCCCGGGGCTTAGGGATTTTTTCAAAAAAATATTTTCTGCCGGTTAAGTTTTTGAGGGATGATTTCTTGTCCTGTGATAAAAACCCTTCTGTTTCCATCACCAAAGCTTTCAGGGGAGCATTTGCAACCAGTTGGCACCATTTTTGAGTGAACTGCCAAAAGTCAGATTTTTGCTGAAATTGTGACCCCGGGGCTTAGGGATTTTTTCAAAAAAATATTTTCTGCCGGATAAGTTTTTGAGGGCTGATTTCTTGTCCTGTGATAAAAAGCCTTCTGTTTCTATCGCCAAAGCTTTCAGGGGAGCATTTGCAACCGGTTGGCACCATTTTTGAGTGAACTGCCAAAAGTCAGATTTTTGCTGAAATTGTGACCGTGGGGCTTAGGGATTTTTTCAAAAAAATATTTTCTTCTGGTTAAGTTTTTGAGGGCTGATTTCTTGTCCTGTGATAAAAAGCCTTCTGTTTCTATCGCCAAAGCTTTCAGGGGAGCATTTGCAACCGGTTGGCACCATTTTTGAGTGAACTGCCAAAAGTCAGATTGTTGCTGAAATTGTGACCCCGGGGCTTAGGGATTTTTTCAAAAAAATATTTTCTGCCGGTTAAGTTTTTGAGGGCTGATTTCTTGTCCTGTAATAAAAAGCCTTCTGTTTCCATCGCCACAGCTTTCAGGGGAGCATTTGCAACCGGTTGGCACCATTTTTGAGTGAACTGCCAAAAGTCAGATTTTTGCTGAAATTGTGACCCTGGGTCTTTGGGATTTTTTCAAAAAAATATTTTCTTCCGGTTAAGTTTTTGAAGGCTGATTTCTTGTCCTGTGATAAAAAGCCTTCTGTTTCTATCGCCAAAGCTTTCAGCGGAGCATTTTCAAGCTTTTGGCACCATTTTTGAGTGAACTGCCAAAAGTCAGATTTTTGCTGAAATTCTGACCCCGGGGCTTAGGGATTTTTTCAAAAAAATATTTTCTTCTGGTTAAGTTTTTGAGGGCTGATTTCTTGTCCTGTGATAAAAAGCCTTCTGTTTCAATCGCCACAGCTTTCAGGGGAGCATTTGCAACCGGTTGGCACCATTTTTGAGTGAACTGCCAAAAGTCAGATTTTTGCTGAAATTCTGACCCCGGGGCTTAGGGATTTTTTTAAAAAAATATTTTCTTCCGGTTAAGTTTTTGAGGGCTGATTTCTTGTCCTGTGATAAAAAGCCTTCTGTTTCCATCACCAAAGCTTTCAGGGGAGCATTTGCAACCGGTTGGCACCATTTTTGAGTGAACTGCCAAAAGTCAGATTTTTGCTGAAATTGTGACCCCGGGGCTTAGGGATTTTTTCAAAAAAATATTTTCTGCCGGTTAAGTTTTTGAGGGATGATTTCTTGTCCTGTGATAAAAACCCTTCTGTTTCCATCACCAAAGCTTTCAGGGGAGCATTTGCAACCAGTTGGCACCATTTTTGAGTGAACTGCCAAAAGTCAGATTTTTGCTGAAATTGTGACCCCGGGGCTTAGGGATTTTTTCAAAAAAATATTTTCTGCCGGATAAGTTTTTGAGGGCTGATTTCTTGTCCTGTGATAAAAAGCCTTCTGTTTCTATCGCCAAAGCTTTCAGGGGAGCATTTGCAACCGGTTGGCACCATTTTTGAGTGAACTGCCAAAAGTCAGATTTTTGCTGAAATTGTGACCGTGGGGCTTAGGGATTTTTTCAAAAAAATATTTTCTTCTGGTTAAGTTTTTGAGGGCTGATTTCTTGTCCTGTGATAAAAAGCCTTCTGTTTCTATCGCCAAAGCTTTCAGGGGAGCATTTGCAACCGGTTGGCACCATTTTTGAGTGAACTGCCAAAAGTCAGATTGTTGCTGAAATTGTGACCCCGGGGCTTAGGGATTTTTTCAAAAAAATATTTTCTGCCGGTTAAGTTTTTGAGGGCTGATTTCTTGTCCTGTAATAAAAAGCCTTCTGTTTCCATCGCCACAGCTTTCAGGGGAGCATTTGCAACCGGTTGGCACCATTTTTGAGTGAACTGCCAAAAGTCAGATTTTTGCTGAAATTGTGACCCTGGGTCTTTGGGATTTTTTCAAAAAAATATTTTCTTCCGGTTAAGTTTTTGAAGGCTGATTTCTTGTCCTGTGATAAAAAGCCTTCTGTTTCTATCGCCAAAGCTTTCAGCGGAGCATTTTCAAGCTTTTGGCACCATTTTTGAGTGAACTGCCAAAAGTCAGATTTTTGCTGAAATTCTGACCCCGGGGCTTAGGGATTTTTTCAAAAAAATATTTTCTTCTGGTTAAGTTTTTGAGGGCTGATTTCTTGTCCTGTGATAAAAAGCCTTCTGTTTCAATCGCCACAGCTTTCAGGGGAGCATTTGCAACCGGTTGGCACCATTTTTGAGTGAACTGCCAAAAGTCAGATTTTTGCTGAAATTCTGACCCCGGGGCTTAGGGATTTTTTTAAAAAAATATTTTCTTCCGGTTAAGTTTTTGAGGGCTGATTTCTTGTCCTGTGATAAAAAGCCTTCTGTTTCCATCACCAAAGCTTTCAGGGGAGCATTTGCAACCGGTTGGCACCATTTTTGAGTGAACTGCCAAAAGTCAGATTTTTGCTGAAATTGTGACCCCGGGGCTTAGGGATTTTTTCAAAAAAATATTTTCTGCCGGTTAAGTTTTTGAGGGATGATTTCTTGTCCTGTGATAAAAACCCTTCTGTTTCCATCACCAAAGCTTTCAGGGGAGCATTTGCAACCAGTTGGCACCATTTTTGAGTGAACTGCCAAAAGTCAGATTTTTGCTGAAATTGTGACCCCGGGGCTTAGGGATTTTTTCAAAAAAATATTTTCTTCCGGTTAAGTTTTTGAGGGCTGATTTCTTGTCCTGTGATAAAAAGCCTTCTGTTTCCATAGCCACAGGTTTCAGCGGAGCATTTGCAACCGGTTGGCACCATTTTTGAGTGAACTGCCAAAAGTCAGATTTTTGCTGAAATTGTGACCCCGGGGCTTAGGGATTTTTTCAAAAAAATATTTTCTGCCGGTTAAGTTTTTGAGGGCTGATTTCTTGTCCTGTGATAAAAAGCCTTCTGTTTCCATCACAAAAGCTTTCAGGGGAGCATTTGCAACCGGTTGGCACCATTTTTGAGTGAACTGCCAAAAGTCAGATTTTTGCTGAAATTGTGACCCCGGGGCTTAGGGATTTTTTCAAAAAAATATTTTCTGCCGGATAAGTTTTTGAGGGCTGATTTCTTGTCCTGTGATAAAAAGCCTTCTGTTTCTATCGCCAAAGCTTTCAGGGGAGCATTTGCAACCGGTTGGCACCATTTTTGAGTGAACTGCCAAAAGTCAGATTGTTGCTGAAATTGTGACCCCGGGGCTTAGGGATTTTTTCAAAAAAATATTTTCTGCCGATTAAGTTTTTGAGGGCTGATTTCTTGTCCTGTAATAAAAAGCCTTCTGTTTCCATCGCCACAGCTTTCAGGGGAGCATTTGCAACTGGTTGGCACCATTTTTGAGTGAACTGCCAAAAGTCAGATTTTTGCTGAAATTGTGACCCTGGGTCTTTGGGATTTTTTCAAAAAAATATTTTCTTCCGGTTAAGTTTTTGAAGGCTGATTCCTTGTCCTGTGATAAAAAGCCTTCTGTTTCCATCGCCAAAGCTTTCAGCGGAGCATTTGCAACCGGTTGGCACCATTTTTGAGTGAACTGCCAAAAGTCAGATTTTTGCTGAAATTGTGACCCTGGGTCTTTGGGATTTTTTCAAAAAAATATTTTCTTCCGGTTAAGTTTTTGAAGGCTGATTTCTTGTCCTGTGATAAAAAGCCTTCTGTTTCCATCGCCAAAGCTTTCAGGGGAGCATTTGCAACCAGTTGGCACCATTTTTGAGTGAACTGCCAAAAGTCAGATTTTTGCTGAAATTGTGACCCTGGGTCTTTGGGATTTTTTCAAAAAAATATTTTCTTCCGGTTAAGTTTTTGAAGGCTGATTTCTTGTCCTGTGATAAAAAGCCTTCTGTTTCCATCGCCAAAGCTTTCAGGGGAGCATTTGCAACCAGTTGGCACCATTTTTGAGTGAACTGCCAAAAGTCAGATTTTTGCTGAAATTCTGACCCCGGGGCTTAGGGATTTTTTCAAAAAAATATTTTCTTCTGGTTAAGTTTTTGAGGGCTGATTTCTTGTCCTGTGATAAAAAGCCTTCTGTTTCCATCGCCACAGCTTTCAGGGGAGCATTTGCAACCGGTTGGCACCATTTTTGAGTGAACTGCCAAAAGTCAGATTTTTGCTGAAATTGTGACCCTGGGTCTTTGGGATTTTTTCAAAAAAATATTTTCTTCCGGTTAAGTTTTTGAAGGCTGATTTCTTGTCCTGTGATAAAAAGCCTTCTGTTTCCATCGCCAAAGCTTTCAGCGGAGCATTTGCAACCGGTTGGCACCATTTTTGAGTGAACTGCCAAAAGTCAGATTTTTGCTGAAATTGTGACCCTGGGTCTTTGGGATTTTTTCAAAAAAATATTTTCTTCCGGTTAAGTTTTTGAAGGCTGATTTCTTGTCCTGTGATAAAAAGCCTTCTGTTTCCATCGCCAAAGCTTTCAGGGGAGCATTTGCAACCAGTTGGCACCATTTTTGAGTGAACTGCCAAAAGTCAGATTTTTGCTGAAATTCTGACCCCGGGGCTTAGGGATTTTTTCAAAAAAATATTTTCTTCTGGTTAAGTTTTTGAGGGCTGATTTCTTGTCCTGTGATAAAAAGCCTTCTGTTTCCATCGCCACAGCTTTCAGGGGAGCATTTGCAACCGGTTGGCACCATTTTTGAGTGAACTGCCAAAAGTCAGATTTTTGCTGAAATTGTGACCCCAGGGCTTAGGGATTTTTTCAAAAAAATATTTTCTTCCGGTTAAGTTTTTGAGGGCTGATTTCTTGTCCTGTGATAAAAAGCCTTCTGTTTCCATCGCCACAGGTTTCAGCGGAGCATTTTCAAGCTTTTGGCACCATTTTTGAGTGAACTGCCCAAAGTCAGATTTTTGCTGAAATTCTGACCCCGGGGCTTAGGGATTTTTTTTAAAAAATATTTTCTTCCGGTTAAGTTTTTGAGGGCTGATTTCTTGTCCTGTGATAAAAAGCCTTCTGTTTCCATCGCCAAAGCTTTCAGGGGAGCATTTGCAACCGGTTGGCACCATTTTTGAGTGAACTGCCCAAAGTCAGATTTTTGCTGAAATTGTGACCCCGGGGCTTAGGGATTTTTTCAAAAAATATTTTCTTCCGGTTAAGTTTTTGAGGGCTGATTTCTTGTCCTGTGATAAAAAGCCTTCTGTTTCCATCGCCAAAGCTTTCATCGGAGCATTTTCAAGCTTTTGGCACCATTTTTGAGTGAACTGCCTGTCAGGGAACTGACATCGGAGGAACGGGAAGTGGTAGGGCTCCCAGAGACTGGGAGAGAGTCAACAGCCAAAGCAGGGACCAGCAGGGGGAGCGCGGGGTCTCTGGAGGGGGATCTCAGTAATGCTGAGAGAGACGCAGCAGCCCAGGCAGGAAGCAGAAGGGGAGAGAAAGGGGTGAGAGACACTTCGAGCGAAAATAGCGGGGAGGTGTCAGAAGCAACTGCAGGGAGACCTATGCTTCGCCGGAAGCTGTCACGTCGTGAGTCCAGGAGACGCGTTTCCGTTAAGGAACTTCTTTGCTGGAAGCGCTTCCGCAGACAGCCACTGTCGGACTCTACAAGTGACTAGAGCAGACATGTCTGAGGAGCTCTGTCACACACAGAGGTTTGTGGGGTCGCACAAACTCTGAAGGGGCACTATTTTAAGCACAAGCAGCTAATCATCCCCTGACAGCAGTCCGACAGTCTCTGTACGCTGCCTGTGCAGGAGAAGGCATCATGAGCGACCCAGCAGGAGCCGGAGCCGCAGGGGGTGGAGCTGGTCCAAGCTTGGAAGACAGATACCGAGCATTGGAGGTCCAACTTGCGCTGCAGACGGCGAGGCTCGAGGAGAGGAGGGCTCAAGATGCAGACAAGAAGGGGAGAACCACTCAGTTCCCCAGAAAGGTACCAGGATTAGTGCAGAAGTTTGGGGGGGACCCCAAGGATTACCATGCCTTTAGGACTGAAATGCAATATGCCCTGAATGTGCAGTTTGATGAGTTCCCTGATGAGGAATCCCGAGTTGCTTTCGTAATTGGGCATCTTGAGAAGGGGGCGCGAGATTGGGTTCGACCCCTGATGGCAACGCACAACGATATCCTGAAGGACACTATGAAATTCTTTCGTGCAATGGATATCATGTTCTCCAGCGATATTGAGGAGGGGGTAGTGCGCAGACAGCTAATGGCTTGCAAGCAGGGAAGCAGATCTGTCCGTGAGTACTGGACTGAATTTACCATGCTGATTCACAGATTGGGGTGGGATTTATCGGCAGCACCCATTCAGATGCTATTTGAAGAAGGTCTTTCTTCAGCTGTGAAAGACGAGCTGGCCAGGAGCCCCAGGGCGGTGTCTATGGATCAGCTGACCAAATCTGCGCTGACCATTGGAGCGCGCCAGGAGGCAAGAGCCTTGGAGAGGCGGGAAGGGAGAGGGGAACGTTGGAAGGAGTTACGCATTCCAGACATTCCTGAGCCAGCTTTCCCGCCGGCAGAGCCGATGGAAATCGGAACAGCCCGCGCGCGCGCAGTTTCAAAGCCCAGTGAGGGGGCGAAGAAGGAGGGAAAGGGACCCCGGAAATGCTATCTCTGCCAACAGCCAGGCCACTTTGCCAGAGTCTGCCCCCAGAGGAAGGAATGGCAAGGGATGGTGGGAACTGTTGAGGGGGAAGAGCAGGGAGAAACGGAGCAGGTAAAAGCCAACGCCTGGTTGCCAGCAGGGCACTGCAGCCAGGCCAAAGAGCAGTGAAAGTGCCCCTTCCCCAAGTGCCAGTGCCAGAAGCTCCTCGACCTGCTCTAGTGATTGAAGTGTCGCTAGAGTTGCAAAATGGACACCCCCTAAAAATAAAGGCGCTGTTGGACTCAGGCAGCTCCTGCAATTTCATGAGCAAGGAGTTTGCTGCTGAACACCAGATACAGACTATCCCCTTAAGCAACCCCCTGCAGGTGACCACGATCGATGGCAGAGAACTGTTGGGAGGAGGCGTCAGCTTGCAGACCATCCCAATGATAATGAGGGTGGCAAGGCACACAGAACTGATAGCGTTTAATGTGGCCACCTTGGGAGGCGCTCCCATTATTTTGGGAATGAGCTGGCTAGCCCTACATGATCCGCTGGTGGGCTGGCATCAAAGAGTGGTTTCCTTCGGTTCCGCACATTGCTTAGAACACTGCAGGGGGGAAAAGGGGTCAGCAGGGGCCCAAGCCACCCTAGCAGGGACGGAAGTGATGGAGAAGGGGAAGGTGCCATCACAGTATGCTGATCTCAGCGACGTGTTCAGCGAGAAGGAGGCTGACCAACTACCCCCGCATAGGCCCTTTGATTGCCAGATCAATTTACTCCCTGGAGCACAGCTTCCTGTAGGCAGGTTGTATGCCATGTCAGACAGGGAGATGCAGGAGTTGCGAGCGTTCATTGACAAGAACCTGAAGAGAGGCTTCATCAGAGAGTCCAAGGCAGCGGGGGGTAGCCCAGTGTTTTTTGTGGATAAAAAGAACACGGACAAGCCGAGACTGGTATGTGACTTTCGGGCCCTAAATGCAGTGACAGAGCCGGTGGCTTTTCCTATGCCCAGGATTGATGATATTTTGACCAGGGTGCGAAAAGGAAAGATTTTTACAAAGCTGGACCTAAGGGGGGCGTACAACCTGATACGTATAAGGAAAGGGGATGAATGGAAGACCACCATGTTCACCCCTTTGGGGGCATTTGAATATCTCGTTATGCCTTTTGGATTACAAGCAGGCTCCGCGTGTTTTCAAGCCTTTATGAACCATGTACTGGGGCCTTTGCTCTACAAGAATTGCGTGGCCTTCTTAGATGACGTGTTGGTGTATTCGGAGAATGAGGAGCAACATGTGAGAGACGTCAGAGAAGTGTTGAGCAGGCTGCAAGCCAACAGACTGTGGGTGAAACTGGAGAAGTGTCAGTTTCATACCAAGGAGGTGGAATTCCTGGGGTACCGCTTGTCAGACAAGGGGTTGGCCATGGACCCCGGCAAGGTTCAAGCGGTGCTGGAATGGAAAACCCCCAAGACTAAGAAGGATGTGCAGAGGTTCCTAGGGTTTGGAAACTTTTATCGTAAGTTCATCCGAAACTTCGCTCACCTGACGGCGCCCATCACGGACTGTCTCAGCAGCAAAAAGAAGTTTGTTTGGACGGGGGAGGCGGAGCGAGCGTTTGAGGAACTGAAAAAGGCCTTCGCCTCTGACGAACAACTTCTACATGTGGATTTACAAAAAAAGCTGAGGGTCGAAACAGACGCTTCTGACAGAGCCATAGGGGCGGTGCTTCTTCTGCAGCCGGGGAAGGAGGGGTCCGAGTGGCGACCGTGTGCCTTCTTTTCGCGAAAGCTGAACAAATCTGAGAGAAACTACACGGTGTACGACCGGGAACTTCTTGCGATTTATGAGGCCTTCCGGAGATGGAGGCACCTACTAATTGGTGCACAACAGAAGGTGCAAGTGCGCACGGACCATAAGAATCTAGAGTATTGGAGAACTGCGCGAGTGCTCAACCAACGGCAGTTGAGATGGGCCCAGGAGTTCTCCAAATTTAACTTTGAGATTTGTTACGTACCAGGCCAGGAGAACGTTAGGGCGGACGCTCTCTCACGCAAACCTGAATATTTGGAGGGAGAGGGTGCACCCGAAGAGACCCATGTCATTCCCGAGGATCGCTGGGTGTGTGGGGCGGCATTGGTGGGGCTAAGGGAACTGATAGAGGGAACGGTGCAGGATGAATATGCCCAGGACAAACTCAGGGGTCTCAGGAGGGAGGGAGACAAACCCGGGGGTTTTGAGGAGAGAAACGGGGCGTTGTACTACAAGGGAGCGTTATACGTACCTGAAGGAGAATTGAGGGAAAAGGTACTCAAGCAACTGCACGATAGCCCCACAGCAGGGCATTTTGGGCAACACAAAACCATGTGGCTGGTTACCAGGGAATTCTGGTGGCCCAAGGTCAGGGAAGATGTGCGGGAGTATGTGAGAGGGTGTGACCGATGTCAACGAGCCAAGGGGGAGAGGCGGGCACCGGCAGGTTTATTAGAACCACTACCCACGCCGGAAAGACCATGGGAGGCAGTGGCAATAGATTTTATGACTGATCTGCCCAGGTCCAAAGGGAAGACAGCCATTATGGTTGTGGTAGACCTGTTAACCAAGATGGCCCACTTTATAGCCTGCTCACATGCGGTCACAGCAGAAGAAACCGCTAAATTGTTTGTGGAAAATGTGTTTAGATTGCATGGTGCCCCCTTGAGGGTGGTTTCGGACCGAGGGAAACAATTTACTTCCAGGTTCTGGAGGAAGCTCATGAGCTTATTGCATGTAGAGGTGAATTTTTCCACTGCCCGCCATCCAGAAACCAACGGGCAGGCGGAAAGAGCTAATGGTGTCCTCCAGCAATATTTGAGGTGTTATGTGAATGACAGAGAGAATGATTGGGTGGAGAAGCTGGCGTTGGCAGAATTTGCCTATAACAATGCGGAGAACGTGTCCACGGGAATGAGCCCTTTTTTGGCCAATCACGGGTGTCATCCCCGAGCCTTCCCAGGGGGGGAGGGGGAGAACTGGAGCGTTTCAGCCGCAGAACAGTTCGTTGAAGAAATGGAAGCGATCCATCGCCAGCTCCAACTTAATTTAAACAGGGCGAAGGAGGAATATAAGAGGCAGGCAGACAAAACCAGAAGGGAAGGAGAAAGCATTAGGGTGGGGGACCAGGTGTGGTTGTCCACCCAAGGGTTACCATTTAAAGGAGGTTGTAAGAAGTTAAGACCCAAAAGGCTGGGCCCATTTGAAGTCACGCAACAGGTCAACCCAGTGGCTTTCAGACTCCGGTTACCTAACCACATGAAGTTACACCCAGTGTTACACAGATCATTGCTGTCACCGTATATAGGGGACAGAGAGGGGAGGGTCAATAGGGGACCAGCTATGGAGGAAAAAGAACACAGCTACCATGTAGCGGAGATTCTCGATTCCAGGTGGAGGGGAGAGCAAGTAGAGTATTTGGTAATGTGGGAAGGGGAGCCGGAGTCGGAAAACACCTGGGTCAGGGCAGAGGATGTAGATGACGAGGTTTTGATTGAAACTTTTCATCAGAGATTCCCTCGGAAACCCCAGCCAGTGGCGAGGTTCCGGAGGGAATACTTCGCCGCCACCGACGAAGAAGAAGAGTTGGAGGGGTTCGCTGATTCCGAGGTGGAGGAGGATTCAGCGAGTCGGAACGAAGACCGATGGAGGGAAATGTTCGAGACGTCGGAAGATGAAGAGGATTCTTTTAGGGGTTTCAGCTCCTCACCGCCCAGAGGAGAGAGTAGGGGCGGGGGAGAGGGGGGCCCTGGAGGGGAGGTGGATGTCAGGGAACTGACATCGGAGGAAGGGGAAGTGGTAGGGCTCCCAGAGACTGGGAGAGAGTCAACAGCCAAAGCAGGGACCAGCAGGGGAAGCGCGGGGTCTCTGGAGGAGGATCTCAGTAATGCTGAGAGAGACGCAGCAGCCCAGGCAGGAAGCAGAAGGGGAGAGAAAGGGGTGAGAGACACTTCGAGCGAAAATAGCGGGGAGGTGTCAGAAGCAACTGCAGGGAGACCTATGCTTCGCCGGAAGCTGTCACGTCGTGAGTCCAGGAGACGCGTTTCCGTTAAGGAACTTCTTTGCTGGAAGCGCTTCCGCAGACAGCCACTGTCGGACTCTACAAGTGACTAGAGCAGACATGTCTGAGGAGCTCTGTCACACACAGAGGTTTGTGGGGTCGCACAAACTCTGAAGGGGCACTATTTTAAGCACAAGCAGCTAATCATCCCCTGACACTGCCCAAAGTCAGATTTTTGCTGAAATTGTGACCCCGGGGCTTAGGGATTTTTTCAAAAAAATATTTTCTTCCGGTTAAGTTTTTGAGGGCTGATTTCTTGTCCTGTGATAAAAAGCCTTCTGTTTCCATCACCAAAGCTTTCAGGGGAGCATTTGCAACCGGTTGGCACCATTTTTGAGTGAACTGCCAAAAGTCAGATTTTTGCTGAAATTGTGACCCCGGGGCTTAGGGATTTTTTCAAAAAAATATTTTCTGCCGGTTAAGTTTTTGAGGGATGATTTCTTGTCCTGTGATAAAAACCCTTCTGTTTCCATCACCAAAGCTTTCAGGGGAGCATTTGCAACCAGTTGGCACCATTTTTGAGTGAACTGCCCAAAGTCAGATTTTTGCTGAAATTCTGACCCCGGGGCTTAGGGATTTTTTTTAAAAAATATTTTCTTCCGGTTAAGTTTTTGAGGGCTGATTTCTTGTCCTGTGATAAAAAGGCTTCTGTTTCCATCGCCAAAGCTTTCAGGGGAGCATTTGCAACCGGTTGGCACCATTTTTGAGTGAACTGCCCAAAGTCAGATTTTTGCTGAAATTGTGACCCCGGGGCTTAGGGATTTTTTCAAAAAAATATTTTCTTCCGGTTAAGTTTTTGAGGGCTGATTTCTTGTCCTGTGATAAAAAGCCTTCTGTTTCCATCGCCAAAGCTTTCATCGGAGCATTTTCAAGCTTTTGGCACCATTTTTGAGTGAACTGCCCAAAGTCAGATTTTTGCTGAAATTGTGACCCCGGGGCTTAGGGATTTTTTCAAAAAAATATTTTCTTCTGGTTAAGTTTTTGAGGGCTGATTTCTTGTCCTGTGATAAAAACCCTTCTGTTTCCATCACCAAAGCTTTCAGGGTTGCATTTGCAACCAGTTGGCACCATTTTTGAGTGAACTGCCCAAAGTCAGATTTTTGCTGAAATTGTGACCCCGGGGCTTAGGGATTTTTTCAAAAAAATATTTTCTTCCGGTTAAGTTTTTGAGGGCTGATTTCTTGTCCTGTGATAAAAAGCCTTCTGTTTCCATCGCCAAAGCTTTCATCGGAGCATTTTCAAGCTTTTGGCACCATTTTTGAGTGAACTGCCCAAAGTCAGATTTTTGCTGAAATTGTGACCCCGGGGCTTAGGGATTTTTTCAAAAAAAAATTTTCTTCTGGTTAAGTTTTTGAGGGCTGATTTCTTGTCCTGTGATAAAAACCCTTCTGTTTCCATCACCAAAGCTTTCAGGGGAGCATTTGCAACCGGTTGGCACCATTTTTGAGTGAACTGCCCAAAGTCAGATTTTTGCTGAAATTGTGACCCCGGGGCTTAGGGATTTTTTCAAAAAAATATTTTCTTCTGGTTAAGTTTTTGAGGGCTGATTTCTTGTCCTGTGATAAAAAGCCTTCTGTTTCCATCGCCACAGCTTTCAGGGGAGCATTTGCAACCGGTTGGCACCATTTTTGAGTGAACTGCCAAAAGTCAGATTTTTGCTGAAATTGTGACCCCGGGGCTTAGGGATTTTTTCAAAAAAATATTTTCTTCCGGTTAAGTTTTTGAGGGCTGATTTCTTGTCCTGTGATAAAAAGCCTTCTGTTTCCATCGCCATAGGTTTCAGCGGAGCATTTTCAAGCTTTTGGCACCATTTTTGAGTGAACTGCCCAAAGTCAGATTTTTGCTGAAATTCTGACCCCGGGGCTTAGGGATTTTTTTTAAAAAATATTTTCTTCCGGTTAAGTTTTTGAGGGCTGATTTCTTGTCCTGTGATAAAAAGCCTTCTGTTTCCATCGCCAAAGCTTTCAGGGGAGCATTTGCAACCGGTTGGCACCATTTTTGAGTGAACTGCCCAAAGTCAGATTTTTGCTGAAATTGTGACCCCGGGGCTTAGGGATTTTTTCAAAAAAATATTTTCTTCCGGTTAAGTTTTTGAGGGCTGGTTTCTTGTCCTGTGATAAAAAGCCTTCTGTTTCCATCGCCAAAGCTTTCATCGGAGCATTTTCAAGCTTTTGGCACCATTTTTGAGTGAACTGCCCAAAGTCAGATTTTTGCTGAAATTGTGACCCCGGGGCTTAGGGATTTTTTCAAAAAATTATTTTCTTCTGGTTAAGTTTTTGAGGGCTGATTACTTGTCCTGTGATAAAAAGCCTTCTGTTTCCATCACTAAAGCTTTCAGGGGAGCATTTGCAACCGGTTGGCACCATTTTTGAGTGAACTGCCAAAAGTCAGATTTTTGCTGAAATTGTGACCCTGGGTCTTTGGGATTTTTTCAAAAAAATATTTTCTTCCGGTTAAGTTTTTGAAGGCTGATTTCTTGTCCTGTGATAAAAAGCCTTCTGTTTCCATCGCCAAAGCTTTCAGCGGAGCATTTTCAAGCTTTTGGCACCATTTTTGAGTGAACTGCCAAAAGTCAGATTTTTGCTGAAATTCTGACCCCGGGGCTTAGGGATTTTTTCAAAAAAATATTTTCTTCTGGTTAAGTTTTTGAGGGCTGATTTCTTGTCCTGTGATAAAAAGCCTTCTGTTTCCATCGCCACAGCTTTCAGGGGAGCATTTGCAACCGGTTGGCACCATTTTTGAGTGAACTGCCAAAAGTCAGATCTTTGCTGAAATTGTGACCCCGGGGCTTAGGGATTTTTTCAAAAAAATATTTTCTGCCGGTTTAGTTTTTGAGGGATGATTTCTTGTCCTGTGATAAAAAGCCTTCTGTTTCCATCGCCAAAGCTTTCAGCGGAGCATTTTCAAGTTTTTGGCACCATTTTTGAGTGAACTGCCCAAAGTCAGATTTTTGCTGAAAGTGTGACCCCAGGGCTTAGGGATTTTTTCAAAAAAATATTTTCTTCCGGTTAAGTTTTTGAGGGCTGATTTCTTGTCCTGTGATAAAAAGCCTTCTGTTTCCATCGCCAAAGCTTTCATCGGAGCATTTTCAAGCTTTTGGCACCATTTTTGAGTGAACTGCCCAAAGTCAGATTTTTGCTGAAATTGTGACCCCGGGGCTTAGGGATTTTTTCAAAAAAATATTTTCTTCCGGTTAAGTTTTTGAGGGCTGATTTCTTGTCCTGTGATAAAAAGCCTTCTGTTTCCATCACCAAAGCTTTCAGGGGAGCATTTGCAACCGGTTGGCACCATTTTTGAGTGAACTGCCAAAAGTCAGATTTTTGCTGAAATTGTGACCCCGGGGCTTAGGGATTTTTTCAAAAAAATATTTTCTGCCGGTTAAGTTTTTGAGGGATGATTTCTTGTCCTGTGATAAAAACCCTTCTGTTTCCATCACCAAAGCTTTCAGGGGAGCATTTGCAACCAGTTGGCACCATTTTTGAGTGAACTGCCCAAAGTCAGATTTTTGCTGAAATTCTGACCCCGGGGCTTAGGGATTTTTTTAAAAAAATATTTTCTTCCGGTTAAGTTTTTGAGGGCTGATTTCTTGTCCTGTGATAAAAAGCCTTCTGTTTCCATCGCCAAAGCTTTCAGGGGAGCATTTGCAACCGGTTGGCACCATTTTTGAGTGAACTGCCCAAAGTCAGATTTTTGCTGAAATTGTGACCCCGGGGCTTAGGGATTTTTTCAAAAAAATATTTTCTTCTGGTTAAGTTTTTGAGGGCTGATTTCTTGTCCTGTGATAAAAAGCCTTCTGTTTCCATCGCCAAAGCTTTCATCGGAGCATTTTCAAGCTTTTGGCACCATTTTTGAGTGAACTGCCCAAAGTCAGATTTTTGCTGAAATTGTGACCCCGGGGCTTAGGGATTTTTTCAAAAAAATATTTTCTTCTGGTTAAGTTTTTGAGGGCTGATTTCTTGTCCTGTGATAAAAACCCTTCTGTTTCCATCACCAAAGCTTTCAGGGTTGCATTTGCAACCAGTTGGCACCATTTTTGAGTGAACTGCCCAAAGTCAGATTTTTGCTGAAATTCTGACCCCGGGGCTTAGGGATTTTTTTTAAAAAATATTTTCTTCCGGTTAAGTTTTTGAGGGCTGATTTCTTGTCCTGTGATAAAAAAGCCTTCTGTTTCCATCGCCAAAGCTTTCAGGGGAGCATTTGCAACCGGTTGGCACCATTTTTGAGTGAACTGCCCAAAGTCAGATTTTTGCTGAAATTGTGACCCCGGGGCTTAGGGATTTTTTCAAAAAAATATTTTCTTCTGGTTAAGTTTTTGAGGGCTGATTTCTTGTCCTGTGATAAAAAGCCTTCTGTTTCCATCGCCACAGCTTTCAGGGGAGCATTTGCAACCGGTTGGCACCATTTTTGAGTGAACTGCCAAAAGTCAGATTTTTGCTGAAATTGTGACCCCGGGGCTTAGGGATTTTTTCAAAAAAATATTTTCTTCCGGTTAAGTTTTTGAGGGCTGATTTCTTGTCCTGTGATAAAAAGCCTTCTGTTTCCATCGCCATAGGTTTCAGCGGAGCATTTTCAAGCTTTTGGCACCATTTTTGAGTGAACTGCCCAAAGTCAGATTTTTGCTGAAATTCTGACCCCGGGGCTTAGGGATTTTTTTAAAAAAATATTTTCTTCCGGTTAAGTTTTTGAGGGCTGATTTCTTGTCCTGTGATAAAAAGCCTTCTGTTTCCATCGCCAAAGCTTTCAGGGGAGCATTTGCAACCGGTTGGCACCATTTTTGAGTGAACTGCCCAAAGTCAGATTTTTGCTGAAATTGTGACCCCGGGGCTTAGGGATTTTTTCAAAAAAATATTTTCTTCCGGTTAAGTTTTTGAGGGCTGGTTTCTTGTCCTGTGATAAAAAGCCTTCTGTTTCCATCGCCAAAGCTTTCATCGGAGCATTTTCAAGCTTTTGGCACCATTTTTGAGTGAACTGCCCAAAGTCAGATTTTTGCTGAAATTGTGACCCCGGGGCTTAGGGATTTTTTCAAAAAAATATTTTCTTCTGGTTAAGTTTTTGAGGGCTGATTACTTGTCCTGTGATAAAAAGCCTTCTGTTTCCATCACTAAAGCTTTCAGGGGAGCATTTGCAACCGGTTGGCACCATTTTTGAGTGAACTGCCAAAAGTCAGATTTTTGCTGAAATTGTGACCCTGGGTCTTTGGGATTTTTTCAAAAAAATATTTTCTTCCGGTTAAGTTTTTGAAGGCTGATTTCTTGTCCTGTGATAAAAAGCCTTCTGTTTCCATCGCCAAAGCTTTCAGCGGAGCATTTTCAAGCTTTTGGCACCATTTTTGAGTGAACTGCCAAAAGTCAGATTTTTGCTGAAATTCTGACCCCGGGGCTTAGGGATTTTTTCAAAAAAATATTTTCTTCTGGTTAAGTTTTTGAGGGCTGATTTCTTGTCCTGTGATAAAAAGCCTTCTGTTTCCATCGCCACAGCTTTCAGGGGAGCATTTGCAACCGGTTGGCACCATTTTTGAGTGAACTGCCAAAAGTCAGATTTTTGCTGAAATTGTGACCCCGGGGCTTAGGGATTTTTTCAAAAACATATTTTCTGCCGGTTAAGTTTTTGAGGGCTGATTTCTTGTCCTGTGATAAAAAGCCTTCTGTTTCCATCGCCACAGCTTTCAGGGGAGCATTTGCAACCGGTTGGCACCATTTTTGAGTGAACTGCCAAAAGTCAGATCTTTGCTGAAATTGTGACCCCGGGGCTTAGGGATTTTTTCAAAAAAATATTTTCTGCCGGTTTAGTTTTTGAGGGATGATTTCTTGTCCTGTGATAAAAAGCCTTCTGTTTCCATCGCCAAAGCTTTCAGCGGAGCATTTTCAAGTTTTTGGCACCATTTTTGAGTGAACTGCCCAAAGTCAGATTTTTGCTGAAAGTGTGACCCCAGGGCTTAGGGATTTTTTCAAAAAAATATTTTCTTCCGGTTAAGTTTTTGAGGGCTGATTTCTTGTCCTGTGATAAAAAGCCTTCTGTTTCCATCGCCAAAGCTTTCATCGGAGCATTTTCAAGCTTTTGGCACCATTTTTGAGTGAACTGCCCAAAGTCAGATTTTTGCTGAAATTGTGACCCCGGGGCTTAGGGATTTTTTCAAAAAAATATTTTCTTCCGGTTAAGTTTTTGAGGGCTGATTTCTTGTCCTGTGATAAAAAGCCTTCTGTTTCCATCACCAAAGCTTTCAGGGGAGCATTTGCAACCGGTTGGCACCATTTTTGAGTGAACTGCCAAAAGTCAGATTTTTGCTGAAATTGAGACCCCGGGGCTTAGGGATTTTTTCAAAAAAAAATTTTCTTCCGGTTAAGTTTTTGAGGGCTGGTTTCTTGTCCTGTGATAAAAAGCCTTCGGTTTCCATCGCCACAGCTTTCAGGGGAGCATTTGCAACCGGTTGGCACCATTTTTGAGTGAACTGCCAAAAGTCAGATTTTTGCTGAAATTGTGACCGTGGGGCTTAGGGATTTTTTCAAAAAAATATTTTCTTCCGGTTAAGTTTTTGAGGGCTGATTTCTTGTCCTGTGATAAAAAGCCTTCTGTTTCCATCGCCAAAGCTTTCAGCGGAGCATTTTCAAGCTTTTGGCACCATTTTTGAGTGAACTGCCCAAAGTCAGATTTTTGCTGAAATTGTGACCCCGGGGCTTAGGGATTTTTTCAAAAAAATATTTTCTTCCGGTTAAGTTTTTGAGGGCTGATTTCTTGTCCTGTGATAAAAAGCCTTCTGTTTCCATCACCAAAGCTTTCAGGGGAGCATTTGCAACCGGTTGGCACCATTTTTGAGTGAACTGCCAAAAGTCAGATTTTTGCTGAAATTGTGACCCCGGGGCTTAGGGATTTTTTCAAAAAAATATTTTCTGCCGGTTAAGTTTTTGAGGGATGATTTCTTGTCCTGTGATAAAAACCCTTCTGTTTCCATCACCAAAGCTTTCAGGGGAGCATTTGCAACCAGTTGGCACCATTTTTGAGTGAACTGCCCAAAGTCAGATTTTTGCTGAAATTCTGACCCCGGGGCTTAGGGATTTTTTTAAAAAAATATTTTCTTCCGGTTAAGTTTTTGAGGGCTGATTTCTTGTCCTGTGATAAAAAGCCTTCTGTTTCCATCGCCAAAGCTTTCAGGGGAGCATTTGAAACCGGTTGGCACCATTTTTGAGTGAACTGCCCAAAGTCAGATTTTTGCTGAAATTGTGACCCCGGGGCTTAGGGATTTTTTCAAAAAAATATTTTCTTCCGGTTAAGTTTTTGAGGGCTGATTTCTTGTCCTGTGATAAAAAGCCTTCTGTTTCCATCGCCAAAGCTTTCATCGGAGCATTTTCAAGCTTTTGGCACCATTTTTGAGTGAACTGCCCAAAGTCAGATTTTTGCTGAAATTGTGACCCCGGGGCTTAGGGATTTTTTCAAAAAAATATTTTCTTCCGGTTAAGTTTTTGAGGGCTGATTTCTTGTCCTGTGATAAAAAGCCTTCTGTTTCCATCACCAAAGCTTTCAGGGGAGCATTTGCAACCGGTTGGCACCATTTTTGAGTGAACTGCCAAAAGTCAGATTTTTGCTGAAATTGTGACCCCGGGGCTTAGGGATTTTTTCAAAAAAATATTTTCTGCCGGTTAAGTTTTTGAGGGATGATTTCTTGTCTTGTGATAAAAACCCTTCTGTTTCCATCACCAAAGCTTTCAGGGGAGCATTTGCAACCAGTTGGCACCATTTTTGAGTGAACTGCCAAAAGTAAGATTTTTGCTGAAATTGTGACCCCGGGGCTTAGGGATTTTTTCAAAAAAATATTTTCTGCCGGTTAAGTTTTTGAGGGCTGATTTCTTGTCCTGTGATAAAAAGCCTTCTGTTTCCATCGCCACAGGTTTCAGCGGAGCATTTGCAACCGGTTGGCACCATTTTTGAGTGAACTGCCAAAAGTCAGATTTTTGCTGAAATTGAGACCCCGGGGCTTAGGGATTTTTTCAAAAAAAAATTTTCTTCCGGTTAAGTTTTTGAGGGCTGATTTCTTGTCCTGTGATAAAAAGCCTTCGGTTTCCATCGCCACAGCTTTCAGGGGAGCATTTGCAACCGGTTGGCACCATTTTTGAGTGAACTGCCAAAAGTCAGATTTTTGCTGAAATTGTGACCGTGGGGCTTAGGGATTTTTTCAAAAAAATATTTTCTTCCGGTTAAGTTTTTGAGGGCTGATTTCTTGTCCTGTGATAAAAAGCCTTCTGTTTCCATCGCCAAAGCTTTCAGCGGAGCATTTTCAAGCTTTTGGCACCATTTTTGAGTGAACTGCCCAAAGTCAGATTTTTGTTGAAATTGTGACCCCGGGGCTTAGGGATTTTTTCAAAAAAATATTTTCTGCCGGTTAAGTTTTTGAGGGATGATTTCTTGTCCTGTGATAAAAAGCCTTCTGTTTCCATCGCCACAGGTTTCAGCGGAGCATTTGCAACCGGTTGGCACCATTTTTGAGTGAACTGCCCAAAGTCAGATTTTTGCTGAAATTGTGACCCCGGGGCTTAGGGACTTTTTTAAAAAAATATTTTCTTCCGGTTAAGTTTTTGAGGGCTGATTTCTTGTCCTGTGATAAAAAGCCTTCGGTTTCCATCGCCACAGCTTTCAGGGGAGCATTTGCAACCGGTTGGCACCATTTTTGAGTGAACTGCCAAAAATCAGATTTTTGCTGAAATTGTGACCGTGGGGCTTAGGGATTTTTTCAAAAAAATATTTTCTTCCGGTTAAGTTTTTGAGGGCTGATTTCTTGTCCTGTGATAAAAAGCCTTCTGTTTCCATCGCCAAAGCTTTCAGCGGAGCATTTTCAAGCTTTTGGCACCATTTTTGAGTGAACTGCCCAAAGTCAGATTTTTGCTGAAATTGTGACCCCGGGGCTTAGGGATTTTTTCAAAAAAATATTTTCTTCCGGTTAAGTTTTTGAGGGCTGATTTCTTGTCCTGTGATAAAAAGCCTTCTGTTTCCATCGCCAAAGCTTTCAGCGGAGCATTTTCAAGCTTTTGGCACCATTTTTGAGTGAACTGCCCAAAGTCAGATTTTTGCTGAAATTGTGACCCCGGGGCTTAGGGATTTTTTCAAAAAAATATTTTCTTCCGGTTAAGTTTTTGAGGGCTGATTTCTTGTCCTGTGATAAAAAGCCTTCTGTTTCCATCGCCACAGGTTTCAGCGGAGCATTTGCAACCGGTTGGCACCATTTTTGAGTGAATTGCCAAAAGTCAGATTTTTGCTGAAATTGTGACCCCGGGGCTTAGGGATTTTTTCAAAAAAATATTTTCTGCCGGATAAGTTTTTGAGGGCTGATTTCTTGTCCTGTGATAAAAAGCCTTCTTTTTCTATTGCCAAAGCTTTCAGGGGAGCATTTGCAACCGGTTGGCACCATTTTTGAGTGAACTGCCAAAAGTCAGATTGTTGCTGAAATTGTGACCCCGGGGCTTAGGGATTTTTTCAAAAAAATATTTTCTGCCGGATAAGTTTTTGAGAGCTGATTTCTTGTCCTGTGATAAAAAGCCTTCTGTTTCTATCGCCAAAGCTTTCAGGGGAGCATTTGCAACCGGTTGGCACCATTTCTGAGTGAACTGCCAAAAGTCAGAATTTTGCTGAAATTGTGATCCTGGGTCTTTGGGATTTTTTCAAAAAAATATTTTCTGCCGGTTAGGTTTTTGAGGGCTGATTTCTTGTCCTGTGATAAAAAGCCTTCTGTTTCTATCGCCAAAGCTTTCAGGGGAGCATTTGCAACCGGTTGGCACCATTTTTGAGTGAATTGCCAAAAGTCAGATTTTTGCTGAAATTGTGACCCTGGGGCTTAGGGATTTTTTCAAAAAAATATTTTCTTCCGGTTAAGTTTTCGAGGGCTGATTTCTTGTCCTGTGATAAAAAGCCTTCTGTTTCCATCGCCACAGGTTTCAGCGGAGCATTTGCAACCGGTTGGCACCATTTTTGAGTGAACTGCCAAAAGTCAGATTTTTGCTGAAATTGTGACCCCGGGGCTTAGGGATTTTTTCAAAAAAATATTTTTTTCCGGTTAAGTTTTCGAGGGCTGATTTCTTGTCCTGTGATAAAAAGCCTTCTGTTTCCATCGCCACAGCTTTCAGGGGAGCATTTGCAACCGGTTGGCACCATTTTTGAGTGAACTGCCAAAAGTCAGATCTTTGCTGAAATTGTGACCCCGGGGCTTAGGGATTTTTTTAAAAAAATATTTTCTGCTGGTTTAGTTTTTGAGGGATGATTTCTTGTCCTGTGATAAAAAGCCTTCTGTTTCCATCGCCACAGCTTTCAGGGGAGCATTTGCAACCGGTTGGCACCATTTTTGAGTGAACTGCCCAAAGTCAGATTTTTGCTGAAATTGTGTCCCCGGGGCTTAGGGATTTTTTCAAAAAAATATTTTCTTCCGGTTAAGTTTTTGAGGGCTGATTTCTTGTCCTGTGATAAAAAGCCTTCTGTTTCCATCGCCAAAGCTTTCAGCGGAGCATTTTCAAGCTTTTGGCACCATTTTTGAGTGAATTGCCAAAAGTCAGATTTTTGCTGAAATTGTGACCCCGGGGCTTAGGGATTTTTTCAAAAAAATATTTTCTGCCGGATAAGTTTTTGAGGGCTGATTTCTTGTCCTGTGATAAAAAGCCTTCTGTTTCTATCGCCAAAGCTTTCAGGGGAGCATTTGCAACCGGTTGGCACCATTTTTGAGTGAATTGCCAAAAGTCAGATTTTTGCTGAAATTGTGACCCCGGGGCTTAGGGATTTTTTCAAAAAAATATTTTCTTCCGGTTAAGTTTTCGAGGGCTGATTTATTGTACTGTGATAAAAAGCCTTCTGTTTCCATCGCCACAGGTTTCAGCGGAGCATTTGCAACCGGTTGGCACCATTTTTGATTGAACTGCCAAAAGTCAGATTTTTGCTGAAATTGTGACCCCGGGGCTTAGGGATTTTTTCAAAAAAATATTTTCTGCCGGTTAAGTTTTTGAGGGCTGATTTCTTGTCCTGTGATAAAAAGCCTTCTGTTTCCATCGCCACAGCTTTCAGGGGAGCATTTGCAACCGGTTGGCACCATTTTTGAGTGAACTGCCAAAAGTCAGATTTTTGCTGAAATTGTGACCGTGGGGCTTAGGGATTTTTTCAAAAAAATATTTTCTTCTGGTTAAGTTTTTGAGGGCTGATTTCTTGTCCTGGGATAAAAAGCCTTCTGTTTCCATCGCCACAGCTTTCAGGGGAGCATTTTCAAGCTTTAGGCACCATTTTTGAGTGAACTGCCCAAAGTCAGATTTTTGCTGAAATTGTGTCCCCGGGGCTTAGGGATTTTTTCAAAAAAATATTTTCTTCCGGTTAAGTTTTTGAGGGCTGATTTCTTGTCCTGTGATAAAAAGCCTTCTGTTTCCATCGCCACAGCTTTCAGGGGAGCATTTGCAACCGGTTGGCACCATTTTTGAGTGAACTGCCAAAAGTCAGATTTTTGCTGAAATTGTGACCGTGGGGCTTAGGGATTTTTTCAAAAAAATATTTTCTTCTGGTTAAGTTTTTGAGGGCTGATTTCTTGTCCTGTGATAAAAAGCCTTCTGTTTCCATCGCCACAGCTTTCAGGGGAGCATTTGCAACCGGTTGGCACCATTTTTGAGTGAACTGCCAAAAGTCAGATTTTTGCTGAAATTGTGACCGTGGGGCTTAGGGATTTTTTCAAAAAAATATTTTCTTCTGGTTAAGTTTTTGAGGGCTGATTTCTTGTCCTGGGATAAAAAGCCTTCTGTTTCCATCGCCACAGCTTTCAGGGGAGCATTTTCAAGCTTTAGGCACCATTTTTGAGTGAACTGCCCAAAGTCAGATTTTTGCTGAAATTGTGTCCCCGGGGCTTAGGGATTTTTTCAAAAAAATATTTTCTTCCGGTTAAGTTTTCGAGGGCTGATTTATTGTCCTGTGATAAAAAGCCTTCTGTTTCCATCGCCACAGGTTTCAGCGGAGCATTTGCAACCGGTTGGCACCATTTTTGATTGAACTGCCAAAAGTCAGATTTTTGCTGAAATTGTGACCCCGGGGCTTAGGGATTTTTTCAAAAAAATATTTTCTGCCGGTTAAGTTTTTGAGGGCTGATTTCTTGTCCTGTGATAAAAAGCCTTCTGTTTCCATCGCCACAGCTTTCAGGGGAGCATTTGCAACCGGTTGGCACCATTTTTGAGTGAACTGCCAAAAGTCAGATTTTTGCTGAAATTGTGACCGTGGGGCTTAGGGATTTTTTCAAAAAAATATTTTCTTCTGGTTAAGTTTTTGAGGGCTGATTTCTTGTCCTGTGATAAAAAGCCTTCTGTTTCCATCGCCAAAGCTTTCAGCGGAGCATTTTCAAGCTTTTGGCACCATTTTTGAGTGAATTGCCAAAAGTCAGATTTTTGCTGAAATTGTGACCCCGGGGCTTAGGGATTTTTTCAAAAAAATATTTTCTGCCGGATAAGTTTTTGAGGGCTGATTTCTTGTCCTGTGATAAAAAGCCTTCTGTTTCTATCGCCAAAGCTTTCAGGGGAGCATTTGCAACCGGTTGGCACCATTTTTGAGTGAATTGCCAAAAGTCAGATTTTTGCTGAAATTGTGACCCCGGGGCTTAGGGATTTTTTCAAAAAAATATTTTCTTCCGGTTAAGTTTTCGAGGGCTGATTTATTGTCCTGTGATAAAAAGCCTTCTGTTTCCATCGCCACAGGTTTCAGCGGAGCATTTGCAACCGGTTGGCACCATTTTTGATTGAACTGCCAAAAGTCAGATTTTTGCTGAAATTGTGACCCCGGGGCTTAGGGATTTTTTCAAAAAAATATTTTCTGCCGGTTAAGTTTTTGAGGGCTGATTTCTTGTCCTGTGATAAAAAGCCTTCTGTTTCCATCGCCACAGCTTTCAGGGGAGCATTTGCAACCGGTTGGCACCATTTTTGAGTGAACTGCCAAAAGTCAGATTTTTGCTGAAATTGTGACCGTGGGGCTTAGGGATTTTTTCAAAAAAATATTTTCTTCTGGTTAAGTTTTTGAGGGCTGATTTCTTGTCCTGGGATAAAAAGCCTTCTGTTTCCATCGCCACAGCTTTCAGGGGAGCATTTTCAAGCTTTAGGCACCATTTTTGAGTGAACTGCCCAAAGTCAGATTTTTGCTGAAATTGTGTCCCCGGGGCTTAGGGATTTTTTCAAAAAAATATTTTCTTCCGGTTAAGTTTTTGAGGGCTGATTTCTTGTCCTGTGATAAAAAGCCTTCTGTTTCCATCGCCAAAGCTTTCAGCGGAGCATTTTCAAGCTTTTGGCACCATTTTTGAGTGAATTGCCAAAAGTCAGATTTTTGCTGAAATTGTGACCCCGGGGCTTAGGGATTTTTTCAAAAAAATATTTTCTGCCGGATAAGTTTTTGAGGGCTGATTTCTTGTCCTGTGATAAAAAGCCTTCTGTTTCTATCGCCAAAGCTTTCAGGGGAGCATTTGCAACCGGTTGGCACCATTTTTGAGTGAATTGCCAAAAGTCAGATTTTTGCTGAAATTGTGACCCCGGGGCTTAGGGATTTTTTCAAAAAAATATTTTCTTCCGGTTAAGTTTTCGAGGGCTGATTTATTGTCCTGTGATAAAAAGCCTTCTGTTTCCATCGCCACAGGTTTCAGCGGAGCATTTGCAACCGGTTGGCACCATTTTTGATTGAACTGCCAAAAGTCAGATTTTTGCTGAAATTGTGACCCCGGGGCTTAGGGATTTTTTCAAAAAAATATTTTCTGCCGGTTAAGTTTTTGAGGGCTGATTTCTTGTCCTGTGATAAAAAGCCTTCTGTTTCCATCGCCACAGCTTTCAGGGGAGCATTTGCAACCGGTTGGCACCATTTTTGAGTGAACTGCCAAAAGTCAGATTTTTGCTGAAATTGTGACCGTGGGGCTTAGGGATTTTTTCAAAAAAATATTTTCTTCTGGTTAAGTTTTTGAGGGCTGATTTCTTGTCCTGGGATAAAAAGCCTTCTGTTTCCATCGCCACAGCTTTCAGGGGAGCATTTTCAAGCTTTAGGCACCATTTTTGAGTGAACTGCCCAAAGTCAGATTTTTGCTGAAATTGTGTCCCCGGGGCTTAGGGATTTTTTCAAAAAAATATTTTCTTCCGGTTAAGTTTTTGAGGGCTGATTTCTTGTCCTGTGATAAAAAGCCTTCTGTTTCCATCGCCAAAGCTTTCAGCGGAGCATTTTCAAGCTTTTGGCACCATTTTTGAGTGAATTGCCAAAAGTCAGATTTTTGCTGAAATTGTGACCCCGGGGCTTAGGGATTTTTTCAAAAAAATATTTTCTGCCGGATAAGTTTTTGAGGGCTGATTTCTTGTCCTGTGATAAAAAGCCTTCTGTTTCCATCGCCACAGCTTTCAGGGGAGCATTTTCAAGCTTTAGGCACCATTTTTGAGTGAACTGCCCAAAGTCAGATTTTTGCTGAAATTGTGTCCCCGGGGCTTAGGGATTTTTTCAAAAAAATATTTTCTTCTGGTTAAGTTTTTGAGGGCTGATTTCTTGTCCTGGGATAAAAAGCCTTCTGTTTCCATCGCCACAGCTTTCAGGGGAGCATTTTCAAGCTTTAGGCACCATTTTTGAGTGAACTGCCCAAAGTCAGATTTTTGCTGAAATTGTGTCCCCGGGGCTTAGGGATTTTTTCAAAAAAATATTTTCTTCCGGTTAAGTTTTTGAGGGCTGATTTCTTGTCCTGTGATAAAAAGCCTTCTGTTTCCATCGCCACAGCTTTCAGGGGAGCATTTGCAACCGGTTGGCACCATTTTTGAGTGAACTGCCAAAAGTCAGATTTTTGCTGAAATTGTGACCGTGGGGCTTAGGGATTTTTTCAAAAAAATATTTTCTTCTGGTTAAGTTTTTGAGGGCTGATTTCTTGTCCTGTGATAAAAAGCCTTCTGTTTCCATCGCCACAGCTTTCAGGGGAGCATTTGCAACCGGTTGGCACCATTTTTGAGTGAACTGCCAAAAGTCAGATTTTTGCTGAAATTGTGACCGTGGGGCTTAGGGATTTTTTCAAAAAAATATTTTCTTCTGGTTAAGTTTTTGAGGGCTGATTTCTTGTCCTGGGATAAAAAGCCTTCTGTTTCCATCGCCACAGCTTTCAGGGGAGCATTTTCAAGCTTTAGGCACCATTTTTGAGTGAACTGCCCAAAGTCAGATTTTTGCTGAAATTGTGTCCCCGGGGCTTAGGGATTTTTTCAAAAAAATATTTTCTTCCGGTTAAGTTTTCGAGGGCTGATTTATTGTCCTGTGATAAAAAGCCTTCTGTTTCCATCGCCACAGGTTTCAGCGGAGCATTTGCAACCGGTTGGCACCATTTTTGATTGAACTGCCAAAAGTCAGATTTTTGCTGAAATTGTGACCCCGGGGCTTAGGGATTTTTTCAAAAAAATATTTTCTGCCGGTTAAGTTTTTGAGGGCTGATTTCTTGTCCTGTGATAAAAAGCCTTCTGTTTCCATCGCCACAGCTTTCAGGGGAGCATTTGCAACCGGTTGGCACCATTTTTGAGTGAACTGCCAAAAGTCAGATTTTTGCTGAAATTGTGACCGTGGGGCTTAGGGATTTTTTCAAAAAAATATTTTCTTCTGGTTAAGTTTTTGAGGGCTGATTTCTTGTCCTGTGATAAAAAGCCTTCTGTTTCCATCGCCAAAGCTTTCAGCGGAGCATTTTCAAGCTTTTGGCACCATTTTTGAGTGAATTGCCAAAAGTCAGATTTTTGCTGAAATTGTGACCCCGGGGCTTAGGGATTTTTTCAAAAAAATATTTTCTGCCGGATAAGTTTTTGAGGGCTGATTTCTTGTCCTGTGATAAAAAGCCTTCTGTTTCTATCGCCAAAGCTTTCAGGGGAGCATTTGCAACCGGTTGGCACCATTTTTGAGTGAATTGCCAAAAGTCAGATTTTTGCTGAAATTGTGACCCCGGGGCTTAGGGATTTTTTCAAAAAAATATTTTCTTCCGGTTAAGTTTTCGAGGGCTGATTTATTGTCCTGTGATAAAAAGCCTTCTGTTTCCATCGCCACAGGTTTCAGCGGAGCATTTGCAACCGGTTGGCACCATTTTTGATTGAACTGCCAAAAGTCAGATTTTTGCTGAAATTGTGACCCCGGGGCTTAGGGATTTTTTCAAAAAAATATTTTCTGCCGGTTAAGTTTTTGAGGGCTGATTTCTTGTCCTGTGATAAAAAGCCTTCTGTTTCCATCGCCACAGCTTTCAGGGGAGCATTTGCAACCGGTTGGCACCATTTTTGAGTGAACTGCCAAAAGTCAGATTTTTGCTGAAATTGTGACCGTGGGGCTTAGGGATTTTTTCAAAAAAATATTTTCTTCTGGTTAAGTTTTTGAGGGCTGATTTCTTGTCCTGGGATAAAAAGCCTTCTGTTTCCATCGCCACAGCTTTCAGGGGAGCATTTTCAAGCTTTAGGCACCATTTTTGAGTGAACTGCCCAAAGTCAGATTTTTGCTGAAATTGTGTCCCCGGGGCTTAGGGATTTTTTCAAAAAAATATTTTCTTCCGGTTAAGTTTTTGAGGGCTGATTTCTTGTCCTGTGATAAAAAGCCTTCTGTTTCCATCGCCAAAGCTTTCAGCGGAGCATTTTCAAGCTTTTGGCACCATTTTTGAGTGAATTGCCAAAAGTCAGATTTTTGCTGAAATTGTGACCCCGGGGCTTAGGGATTTTTTCAAAAAAATATTTTCTGCCGGATAAGTTTTTGAGGGCTGATTTCTTGTCCTGTGATAAAAAGCCTTCTGTTTCTATCGCCAAAGCTTTCAGGGGAGCATTTGCAACCGGTTGGCACCATTTTTGAGTGAATTGCCAAAAGTCAGATTTTTGCTGAAATTGTGACCCCGGGGCTTAGGGATTTTTTCAAAAAAATATTTTCTTCCGGTTAAGTTTTCGAGGGCTGATTTATTGTCCTGTGATAAAAAGCCTTCTGTTTCCATCGCCACAGGTTTCAGCGGAGCATTTGCAACCGGTTGGCACCATTTTTGATTGAACTGCCAAAAGTCAGATTTTTGCTGAAATTGTGACCCCGGGGCTTAGGGATTTTTTCAAAAAAATATTTTCTGCCGGTTAAGTTTTTGAGGGCTGATTTCTTGTCCTGTGATAAAAAGCCTTCTGTTTCCATCGCCACAGCTTTCAGGGGAGCATTTGCAACCGGTTGGCACCATTTTTGAGTGAACTGCCAAAAGTCAGATTTTTGCTGAAATTGTGACCGTGGGGCTTAGGGATTTTTTCAAAAAAATATTTTCTTCTGGTTAAGTTTTTGAGGGCTGATTTCTTGTCCTGGGATAAAAAGCCTTCTGTTTCCATCGCCACAGCTTTCAGGGGAGCATTTTCAAGCTTTAGGCACCATTTTTGAGTGAACTGCCCAAAGTCAGATTTTTGCTGAAATTGTGTCCCCGGGGCTTAGGGATTTTTTCAAAAAAATATTTTCTTCCGGTTAAGTTTTTGAGGGCTGATTTCTTGTCCTGTGATAAAAAGCCTTCTGTTTCCATCGCCAAAGCTTTCAGCGGAGCATTTTCAAGCTTTTGGCACCATTTTTGAGTGAATTGCCAAAAGTCAGATTTTTGCTGAAATTGTGACCCCGGGGCTTAGGGATTTTTTCAAAAAAATATTTTCTGCCGGATAAGTTTTTGAGGGCTGATTTCTTGTCCTGTGATAAAAAGCCTTCTGTTTCTATCGCCAAAGCTTTCAGGGGAGCATTTGCAACCGGTTGGCACCATTTTTGAGTGAATTGCCAAAAGTCAGATTTTTGCTGAAATTGTGACCCCGGGGCTTAGGGATTTTTTCAAAAAAATATTTTCTTCCGGTTAAGTTTTCGAGGGCTGATTTATTGTCCTGTGATAAAAAGCCTTCTGTTTCCATCGCCACAGGTTTCAGCGGAGCATTTGCAACCGGTTGGCACCATTTTTGATTGAACTGCCAAAAGTCAGATTTTTGCTGAAATTGTGACCCCGGGGCTTAGGGATTTTTTCAAAAAAATATTTTCTGCCGGTTAAGTTTTTGAGGGCTGATTTCTTGTCCTGTGATAAAAAGCCTTCTGTTTCCATCGCCACAGCTTTCAGGGGAGCATTTGCAACCGGTTGGCACCATTTTTGAGTGAACTGCCAAAAGTCAGATTTTTGCTGAAATTGTGACCGTGGGGCTTAGGGATTTTTTCAAAAAAATATTTTCTTCTGGTTAAGTTTTTGAGGGCTGATTTCTTGTCCTGGGATAAAAAGCCTTCTGTTTCCATCGCCACAGCTTTCAGGGGAGCATTTTCAAGCTTTAGGCACCATTTTTGAGTGAACTGCCCAAAGTCAGATTTTTGCTGAAATTGTGTCCCCGGGGCTTAGGGATTTTTTCAAAAAAATATTTTCTTCCGGTTAAGTTTTTGAGGGCTGATTTCTTGTCCTGTGATAAAAAGCCTTCTGTTTCCATCGCCAAAGCTTTCAGCGGAGCATTTTCAAGCTTTTGGCACCATTTTTGAGTGAATTGCCAAAAGTCAGATTTTTGCTGAAATTGTGACCCCGGGGCTTAGGGATTTTTTCAAAAAAATATTTTCTGCCGGATAAGTTTTTGAGGGCTGATTTCTTGTCCTGTGATAAAAAGCCTTCTGTTTCCATCGCCACAGCTTTCAGGGGAGCATTTTCAAGCTTTAGGCACCATTTTTGAGTGAACTGCCCAAAGTCAGATTTTTGCTGAAATTGTGTCCCCGGGGCTTAGGGATTTTTTCAAAAAAATATTTTCTTCTGGTTAAGTTTTTGAGGGCTGATTTCTTGTCCTGGGATAAAAAGCCTTCTGTTTCCATCGCCACAGCTTTCAGGGGAGCATTTTCAAGCTTTAGGCACCATTTTTGAGTGAACTGCCCAAAGTCAGATTTTTGCTGAAATTGTGTCCCCGGGGCTTAGGGATTTTTTCAAAAAAATATTTTCTTCCGGTTAAGTTTTTGAGGGCTGATTTCTTGTCCTGTGATAAAAAGCCTTCTGTTTCCATCGCCACAGCTTTCAGGGGAGCATTTGCAACCGGTTGGCACCATTTTTGAGTGAACTGCCAAAAGTCAGATTTTTGCTGAAATTGTGACCGTGGGGCTTAGGGATTTTTTCAAAAAAATATTTTCTTCTGGTTAAGTTTTTGAGGGCTGATTTCTTGTCCTGTGATAAAAAGCCTTCTGTTTCCATCGCCACAGCTTTCAGGGGAGCATTTGCAACCGGTTGGCACCATTTTTGAGTGAACTGCCAAAAGTCAGATTTTTGCTGAAATTGTGACCGTGGGGCTTAGGGATTTTTTCAAAAAAATATTTTCTTCTGGTTAAGTTTTTGAGGGCTGATTTCTTGTCCTGGGATAAAAAGCCTTCTGTTTCCATCGCCACAGCTTTCAGGGGAGCATTTTCAAGCTTTAGGCACCATTTTTGAGTGAACTGCCCAAAGTCAGATTTTTGCTGAAATTGTGTCCCCGGGGCTTAGGGATTTTTTCAAAAAAATATTTTCTTCCGGTTAAGTTTTCGAGGGCTGATTTATTGTCCTGTGATAAAAAGCCTTCTGTTTCCATCGCCACAGGTTTCAGCGGAGCATTTGCAACCGGTTGGCACCATTTTTGATTGAACTGCCAAAAGTCAGATTTTTGCTGAAATTGTGACCCCGGGGCTTAGGGATTTTTTCAAAAAAATATTTTCTGCCGGTTAAGTTTTTGAGGGCTGATTTCTTGTCCTGTGATAAAAAGCCTTCTGTTTCCATCGCCACAGCTTTCAGGGGAGCATTTGCAACCGGTTGGCACCATTTTTGAGTGAACTGCCAAAAGTCAGATTTTTGCTGAAATTGTGACCGTGGGGCTTAGGGATTTTTTCAAAAAAATATTTTCTTCTGGTTAAGTTTTTGAGGGCTGATTTCTTGTCCTGTGATAAAAAGCCTTCTGTTTCCATCGCCAAAGCTTTCAGCGGAGCATTTTCAAGCTTTTGGCACCATTTTTGAGTGAATTGCCAAAAGTCAGATTTTTGCTGAAATTGTGACCCCGGGGCTTAGGGATTTTTTCAAAAAAATATTTTCTGCCGGATAAGTTTTTGAGGGCTGATTTCTTGTCCTGTGATAAAAAGCCTTCTGTTTCTATCGCCAAAGCTTTCAGGGGAGCATTTGCAACCGGTTGGCACCATTTTTGAGTGAATTGCCAAAAGTCAGATTTTTGCTGAAATTGTGACCCCGGGGCTTAGGGATTTTTTCAAAAAAATATTTTCTTCCGGTTAAGTTTTCGAGGGCTGATTTATTGTCCTGTGATAAAAAGCCTTCTGTTTCCATCGCCACAGGTTTCAGCGGAGCATTTGCAACCGGTTGGCACCATTTTTGATTGAACTGCCAAAAGTCAGATTTTTGCTGAAATTGTGACCCCGGGGCTTAGGGATTTTTTCAAAAAAATATTTTCTGCCGGTTAAGTTTTTGAGGGCTGATTTCTTGTCCTGTGATAAAAAGCCTTCTGTTTCCATCGCCACAGCTTTCAGGGGAGCATTTGCAACCGGTTGGCACCATTTTTGAGTGAACTGCCAAAAGTCAGATTTTTGCTGAAATTGTGACCGTGGGGCTTAGGGATTTTTTCAAAAAAATATTTTCTTCTGGTTAAGTTTTTGAGGGCTGATTTCTTGTCCTGGGATAAAAAGCCTTCTGTTTCCATCGCCACAGCTTTCAGGGGAGCATTTTCAAGCTTTAGGCACCATTTTTGAGTGAACTGCCCAAAGTCAGATTTTTGCTGAAATTGTGTCCCCGGGGCTTAGGGATTTTTTCAAAAAAATATTTTCTTCCGGTTAAGTTTTTGAGGGCTGATTTCTTGTCCTGTGATAAAAAGCCTTCTGTTTCCATCGCCAAAGCTTTCAGCGGAGCATTTTCAAGCTTTTGGCACCATTTTTGAGTGAATTGCCAAAAGTCAGATTTTTGCTGAAATTGTGACCCCGGGGCTTAGGGATTTTTTCAAAAAAATATTTTCTGCCGGATAAGTTTTTGAGGGCTGATTTCTTGTCCTGTGATAAAAAGCCTTCTGTTTCTATCGCCAAAGCTTTCAGGGGAGCATTTGCAACCGGTTGGCACCATTTTTGAGTGAATTGCCAAAAGTCAGATTTTTGCTGAAATTGTGACCCCGGGGCTTAGGGATTTTTTCAAAAAAATATTTTCTTCCGGTTAAGTTTTCGAGGGCTGATTTATTGTCCTGTGATAAAAAGCCTTCTGTTTCCATCGCCACAGGTTTCAGCGGAGCATTTGCAACCGGTTGGCACCATTTTTGATTGAACTGCCAAAAGTCAGATTTTTGCTGAAATTGTGACCCCGGGGCTTAGGGATTTTTTCAAAAAAATATTTTCTGCCGGTTAAGTTTTTGAGGGCTGATTTCTTGTCCTGTGATAAAAAGCCTTCTGTTTCCATCGCCACAGCTTTCAGGGGAGCATTTGCAACCGGTTGGCACCATTTTTGAGTGAACTGCCAAAAGTCAGATTTTTGCTGAAATTGTGACCGTGGGGCTTAGGGATTTTTTCAAAAAAATATTTTCTTCTGGTTAAGTTTTTGAGGGCTGATTTCTTGTCCTGGGATAAAAAGCCTTCTGTTTCCATCGCCACAGCTTTCAGGGGAGCATTTTCAAGCTTTAGGCACCATTTTTGAGTGAACTGCCCAAAGTCAGATTTTTGCTGAAATTGTGTCCCCGGGGCTTAGGGATTTTTTCAAAAAAATATTTTCTTCCGGTTAAGTTTTTGAGGGCTGATTTCTTGTCCTGTGATAAAAAGCCTTCTGTTTCCATCGCCAAAGCTTTCAGCGGAGCATTTTCAAGCTTTTGGCACCATTTTTGAGTGAATTGCCAAAAGTCAGATTTTTGCTGAAATTGTGACCCCGGGGCTTAGGGATTTTTTCAAAAAAATATTTTCTGCCGGATAAGTTTTTGAGGGCTGATTTCTTGTCCTGTGATAAAAAGCCTTCTGTTTCTATCGTCAAAGCTTTCAGGGGAGCATTTGCAACCGGTTGGCACCATTTTTGAGTGAATTGCCAAAAGTCAGATTTTTGCTGAAATTGTGACCCCGGGGCTTAGGGATTTTTTCAAAAAAATATTTTCTTCCGGTTAAGTTTTCGAGGGCTGATTTCTTGTCCTGTGATAAAAAGCCTTCTGTTTCCATCGCCACAGGTTTCAGCGGAGCATTTGCAACCGGTTGGCACCATTTTTGATTGAACTGCCAAAAGTCAGATTTTTGCTGAAATTGTGACCCCGGGGCTTAGGGATTTTTTCAAAAAAATATTTTCTGCCGGTTCAGTTTTTGAGGGCTGATTTCTTGTCCTGTGATAAAAAGCCTTCTGTTTCCATCGCCACAGCTTTCAGGGGAGCATTTGCAACCGGATGGCACCATTTTTGAGTGAACTGCCAAAAGTCAGATCTTTGCTGAAATTGTGACCCCGGGGCTTAGGGATTTTTTCAAAAAAATATTTTCTGCCGGTTTAGTTTTTGAGGGATGATTTCTTGTCCTGTGATAAAAAGCCTTCTGTTTCCATCACCAAAGCTTTCAGGGGAGCATTTGCAACTGGTTGGCACCATTTTCGAGTGAACTGCCAAAAGTCAGATTTTTGCTGAAATTGTGACCCCGGGGCTTAGGGATTTTTTCCAAAAAATATTTTCTGCCGGTTAAGTTTTTGAGTGCTGATTTCTTGTCCTGTGATAAAAAGCCTTCTGTTTCCATCGCCAAAGTTTCAGGGGAGCATTTTCAAGCTTTTAGCACCATTTTTGAGTGAATTGCCAAAAGTCAGATTTTTGCTGAAATTGTGACCACGGGGCTTAGGGATTTTTTCAAAAAAATATTTTCTTCCGGTTAAGTTTTCGAGGGCTGATTTCTTGTCCTGTGATAAAAAGCCTTCTGTTTCCATCGCCACAGGTTTCAGCGGAGCATTTGCAACCGGTTGGCACCATTTTTGATTGAACTGCCAAAAGTCAGATTTTTGCTGAAATTGTGACCCCGGGGCTTAGGGATTTTTTCAAAAAAATATTTTCTGCCGGTTAAGTTTTTGAGGGCTGATTTCTTGTCCTGTGATAAAAAGCCTTCTCTTTCCATCGCCACAGCTTTCAGGGGAGCATTTGCAACCGGTTGGCACCATTTTTGAGTGAACTGCCAAAAGTCAGATCTTTGCTGAAATTGTGACCCCGGGGCTTAGGGATTTTTTCAAAAAAATATTTTCTGCCGGTTTAGTTTTTGAGGGATGATTTCTTGTCCTGTGATAAAAAGCCTTCTGTTTCCATCACCAAAGCTTTCAGGGGAGCATTTGCAACCGGTTGGCACCATTTTTGAGTGAACTGCCAAAAGTCAGATTTTTGCTGAAATTGTGACCCCGGGGCTTAGGGATTTTTTCAAAAAAATATTTTCTTCCGGTTAAGTTTTTGAGGGCTGATTTCTTGTCCTGTGATAAAAAGCCTTCTGTTTCCATCGCCACAGGTTTCAGCGGAGCATTTGCAACCGGTTGGCACAATTTTTTAGTCAACTGCCAAAAGTCAGATTTTTGCTGAAATTGTGACCCCGGGGCCTAGGGATTTTTTCAAAAAAATATTTTCTGCCGGTTAAGTTTTTGAGGGCTGATTCCTTGTCCTGTGATAAAAAGCCTTCTGTTTCCATCGCCAAACTTTCAGGGGAGCATTTGCAACCGGTTGGCACCATTTTCGAGTGAATTGCCAAAAGTCAGATTTTTGCTGAAATTGTGACCCCGGGGCTTAGGGATTTTTTCAAAAAAATATTTTCTGCCGGTTAAGTTTTTGAGGGCTGATTTCTTGTCCTGTGATAAAAAGCCTTCTGTTTCCATCGCCAAAGTTTCAGGGGAGCATTTTCAAGCTTTTATCACCATTTTTGAGTGAATTGCCAAATGGCAGATTTTTGCTGAAATTGTGACCCCCGGGGCTTAGGAATTTTTTCAAAAAAATATTTTCTGCCAGTTAAGTTTTTGAGGGCTGATTTCTTGTCCTGTGATAAAAAGCCTTCTGTTTCGAGTGCCAAACCTTTCAGGGGAGCATTTGCAACCGGTTGGCACCATTTTTTGAGTGAATTGCCAAAAGTCAGATTTTTGCTGAAATTGTGACCCCCGGGGCTTAGGGATTTTTTCAAAAAAATATTTTCTGCCGGTTAAGTTTTTGAGGGCTGATTTCTTGTCCTGTGATAAAAAGGCTTCTGTTTCCATCGCCACAGCTTTCAGGGGAGCATTTGCAACCGGTTGGCACCATTTTTGAGTGAACTGCCAAAAGTCAGATTTTTGCTGAAATTGTGACCCCGGGGCTTAGGGATTTTTTCAAAAAAATATTTTCTTCCGGTTAAGTTTTTGAGGGCTGATTTCTTGTCCTGTGATAAAAAGTCTTCTGTTTCCATCGCCACAGGTTTCAGCGGAGCATTTGCAACCGGTTGGCACCATTTTTGAGTGAACTGCCAAAAGTCAGATTTTTGCTGAAATTGTGACCCCGGGGCTTAGGGATTTTTTCAAAAAAAATATTTTCTGCCGGTTAAGTTTTTGAGGGCTGATTTCTTGTCCTGTGATAAAAAGCCTTCTGTTTCCATCGCCAAAGCTTTCAGCGGAGCATTTTCAAGCTTTTGGCACCATTTTTGAGTGAACTGCCAAAAGTCAGATTTTTGCTGAAATTCTGACCCCGGGGCTTAGGGTTTTTTTCAAAAAAATATTTTCTTCCGGTTAAGTTTTTGAGGGCTGATTTCTTGTCCTGTGATAAAAAGCCTTCTGTTTCCATCGCCACAGGTTTCAGCGGAGCATTTTCAAGCTTTTGGCACCATTTTTGAGTGAACTGCCAAAAGTCAGATTTTTGCTGAAATTGTGACCCCGGGGCTTAGGGATTTTTTCAAAAAAATATTTTCTGCCGGTTAAGTTTTTGAGGGCTGATTTCTTGTCCTGTGATAAAAAGCCTTCTGTTTCCATCGCCACAGCTTTCAGGGGAGCATTTGCAACCGGTTGGCACCATTTTTGAGTGAACTGCCAAAAGTCAGATCTTTGCTGAAATTGTGACCCCGGGGCTTAGGGATTTTTTCAAAAAAATATTTTCTGCCGGTTTAGTTTTTCAGGGATGATTTCTTGTCCTGTGATAAAAAGCCTTCTGTTTCCATCACCAAAGCTTTCAGGGGAGCATTTGCAACCGGTTGGCACCATTTTCGAGTGAACTGCCAAAAGTCAGATTTTTGCTGAAATTGTGACCCCGGGGCTTAGGGATTTTTTCAAAAAAATATTTTCTGCCGGTTAAGTTTTTGAGGGCTGATTTCTTGTCCTGTGATAAAAAGCCTTCTGTTTCCATCGCCAAAGTTTCCGGGGAGCATTTTCAAGCTTTTAGCACCATTTTTGAGTGAATTGCCAAAAGTCAGATTTTTGCTGAAATTGTGACCCCGGGGCTTAGGGATTTTTTCAAAAAAATATTTTCTGCCGGATAAGTTTTTGAGGGCTGATTTCTTGTCCTGTGATAAAAAGCCTTCTGTTTCTATCGCCAAAGCTTTCAGGGGAGCATTTGAAACCGGTTGGCACCATTTTTGAGTGAATTGCCAAAAGTCAGATTTTTGCTGAAATTGTGACCACGGGGCTTAGGGATTTTTTCAAAAAAATATTTTCTTCCGGTTAAGTTTTCGAGGGCTGATTTCTTGTCCTGTGATAAAAAGCCTTCTGTTTCCATCGCCACAGGTTTCAGCGGAGCATTTGCAACCGGTTGGCACCATTTTTGATTGAACTGCCAAAAGTCAGATTTTTGCTGAAATTGTGACCCCGGGGCTTAGGGATTTTTTCAAAAAAATATTTTCTGCCGGTTAAGTTTTTGAGGGCTGATTTCTTGTCCTGTGATAAAAAGCCTTCTGTTTCCATCGCCACAGCTTTCAGGGGAGCATTTGCAACCGGTTGGCACCATTTTTGAGTGTACTGCCAAAAGTCAGATTTTTGCTGAAATTGTGACCCCGGGGCTTAGGGATTTTTTCAAAAAAATATTTTCTGCCGGTTTAGTTTTTGAGGGATGATTTCTTGTCCTGTGATAAAAAGCCTTCTGTTTCCATCACCAAAGCTTTCAGGGGAGCATTTGCAACCGGTTGGCACCATTTTTGAGTGAACTGCCAAAAGTCAGATTTTTGCTGAAATTGTGACCCCGGGGCTTAGGGATTTTTTCAAAAAAATATTTTCTTCCGGTTAAGTTTTTGAGGGCTGATTTCTTGTCCTGTGATAAAAAGCCTTCTGTTTCCATCGCCACAGGTTTCAGCGGAGCATTTGCAACCGGTTGGCACCATTTTTGAGTGAACTGCCAAAAGTCAGATTTTTGCTGAAATTGTGACCCCGGGGCCTAGGGATTTTTTCAAAAAAATATTTTCTGCCGGTTAAGTTTTTGAGGGCTGATTCCTTGTCCTGTGATAAAAAGCCTTCTGTTTCCATCGCCAAACTTTCAGGGGAGCATTTGCAACCGGTTGGCACCATTTTCGAGTGAATTGCCAAAAGTCAGATTTTTGCTGAAATTGTGACCCCGGGGCTTAGGGATTTTTTCAAAAAAATATTTTCTGCCGGTTAAGTTTTTGAGGGCTGATTTCTTGTCCTGTGATAAAAAGCCTTCTGTTTCCATCGCCAAAGTTTCAGGGGAGCATTTTCAAGCTTTTATCACCATTTTTGAGTGAATTGCCAAATGTCAGATTTTTGCTGAAATTGTGACCCCCGGGGCTTAGGAATTTTTTCAAAAAAATATTTTCTGCCAGTTAAGTTTTTGAGGGCTGATTTCTTGTCCTGTGATAAAAAGCCTTCTGTTTCGAGTGCCAAACCTTTCAGGGGAGCATTTGCAACCGGTTGGCACCATTTTTTGAGTGAATTGGCAAAAGTCAGATTTTTGCTGAAATTGTGACCCCCGGGGCTTAGGGATTTTTTCAAAAAAATATTTTCTGCCGGTTAAGTTTTTGAGGGCTGATTTCTTGTCCTGTGATAAAAAGGCTTCTGTTTCCATCGCCACAGCTTTCAGGGGAGCATTTGCAACCGGTTGGCACCATTTTCGAGTGAACTGCCAAAAGTCAGATTTTTGCTGAAATTGTGACCCCCGGGGCTTAGGGATTTTTTCAAAAAAATATTTTCTGCCGGTTAAGTTTTTGAGGGCTGATTTCTTGTCCTGTGATAAAAAGCCTTCTGTTTCCATCGCCAAAGTTTCAGGGGAGCATTTTCAAGCTTTTAGCACCATTTTTGAGTGAATTGCCAAAAGTCAGATTTTTGCTGAAATTGTGACCCCGGGGCTTAGGGATTTTTTCAAAAAAATATTTTCTGCCGGATAAGTTTTTGAGGGCTGATTTCTTGTCCTGTGATAAAAAGCCTTCTGTTTCTATCGCCAAAGCTTTCAGGGGAGCATTTGCAACCGGTTGGCACCATTTTTGAGTGAATTGCCAAAAGTCAGATTTTTGCTGAAATTGTGACCACGGGGCTTAGGGATTTTTTCAAAAAAATATTTTCTTCCGGTTAAGTTTTCGAGGGCTGATTTCTTGTCCTGTGATAAAAAGCCTTCTGTTTCCATCGCCACAGCTTTCAGGGGAGCATTTGCAACCGGTTGGCACCATTTTTGAGTGAACTGCCAAAAGTCAGATCTTTGCTGAAATTGTGACCCCGGGGCTTAGGGATTTTTTCAAAAAAATATTTTCTGCCGGTTTAGTTTTTGAGGGATGATTTCTTGTCCTGTGATAAAAAGCCTTCTGTTTCCATCACCAAAGCTTTCAGGGGAGCATTTGCAACCGGTTGGCACCATTTTTGAGTGAACTGCCAAAAGTCAGATTTTTGCTGAAATTGTGACCCCGGGGCTTAGGGATTTTTTCAAAAAAATATTTTCTTCCGGTTAAGTTTTTGAGGGCTGATTTCTTGTCCTGTGATAAAAAGCCTTCTGTTTCCATCGCCACAGGTTTCAGCGGAGCATTTGCAACCGGTTGGCACAATTTTTTAGTCAACTGCCAAAAGTCAGATTTTTGCTGAAATTGTGACCCCGGGGCCTAGGGATTTTTTCAAAAAAATATTTTCTGCCGGTTAAGTTTTTGAGGGCTGATTCCTTGTCCTGTGATAAAAAGCCTTCTGTTTCCATCGCCAAACTTTCAGGGGAGCATTTGCAACCGGTTGGCACCATTTTCGAGTGAATTGCCAAAAGTCAGATTTTTGCTGAAATTGTGACCCCGGGGCTTAGGGATTTTTTCAAAAAAATATTTTCTGCCGGTTAAGTTTTTGAGGGCTGATTTCTTGTCCTGTGATAAAAAGCCTTCTGTTTCCATCGCCAAAGTTTCAGGGGAGCATTTTCAAGCTTTTATCACCATTTTTGAGTGAATTGCCAAATGTCAGATTTTTGCTGAAATTGTGACCCCCGGGGCTTAGGGATTTTTTCAAAAAAATATTTTCTTCCGGTTAAGTTTTTGAGGGCTGATTTCTTGTCCTGTGATAAAAAGCCTTCTGTTTCCATCGCCACAGGTTTCAGCGGAGCATTTGCAACCGGTTGGCACCATTTTTGAGTGAACTGCCAAAAGTCAGATTTTTGCTGAAATTGTGACCCCGGGGCTTAGGGATTTTTTCAAAAAAAATATTTTCTGCCGGTTAAGTTTTTGAGGGCTTATTTCTTGTCCTGTGATAAAAAGCCTTCTGTTTCCATCGCCAAAGCTTTCAGCGGAGCATTTTCAAGCTTTTGGCACCATTTTTGAGTGAACTGCCAAAAGTCAGATTTTCGGTGAAATTCTGACCCCGGGGCTTAGGGATTTTTTCAAAAAAATATTTTCTTCTGGTTAAGTTTTTGAGGGCTGATTTCTTGTCCTGTGATAAAAAGCCTTCTGTTTCCATCGCCACAGCTTTCAGGGGAGCATTTGCAACCGGTTGGCACCATTTTTGAGTGAACTGCCAAAAGTCAGATTTTTGCTGAAATTGTGACCCCGGGGCTTAGGGATTTTTTCAAAAAAATATTTTCTTCCGGTTAAGTTTTCGAGGGCTGATTTCTTGTCCTGTGATAAAAAGCCTTCTGTTTCCATCGCCACAGGTTTCAGCGGAGCATTTGCAACCGGTTGGCACCATTTTTGATTGAACTGCCAAAAGTCAGATTTTTGCTGAAATTGTGACCCCGGGGCTTAGGGATTTTTTCAAAAAAATATTTTCTGCCGGTTAAGTTTTCGAGGGCTGATTTCTTGTCCTGTGATAAAAAGCCTTCTGTTTCCATCGCCACAGCTTTCAGGGGAGCATTTGCAACCGGTTGGCACCATTTTTGAGTGAACTGCCAAAAGTCAGATCTTTGCTGAAATTGTGACCCCGGGGCTTAGGGATTTTTTCAAAAAAATATTTTCTGCCGGTTTAGTTTTTGAGGGATGATTTCTTGTCCTGTGATAAAAAGCCTTCTGTTTCCATCACCAAAGCTTTCAGGGGAGCATTTGCAACCGGTTGGCACCATTTTTGAGTGAACTGCCAAAAGTCAGATTTTTGCTGAAATTGTGACCCCGGGGCTTAGGGATTTTTTCAAAAAAATATTTTCTTCCGGTTAAGTTTTTGAGGGCTGATTTCTTGTCCTGTGATAAAAAGCCTTCTGTTTCCATCGCCACAGGTTTCAGCGGAGCATTTGCAACCGGTTGGCAAAATTTTTTAGTCAACTGCCAAAAGTCAGATTTTTGCTGAAATTGTGACCCCGGGGCCTAGGGATTTTTTCAAAAAAATATTTTCTGCCGGTTAAGTTTTTGAGGGCTGATTTCTTGTCCTGTGATAAAAAGCCTTCGGTTTCCATCGCCACAGCATTCAGGGGAGCATTTGCAACCGGTTGGCACCATTTTTGAGTGAACTGCCAAAAGTCAGATTTTTGCTGAAATTGTGACCGTGGGGCTTAGGGATTGTTTCAAAAAAATATTTTCTTCCGGTTAAGTTTTTGAGGGCTGATTTCTTGTCCTGTGATAAAAAGCCTTCTGTTTCCATCGCCACAGGTTTCAGCGGAGCATTTGCAACCGGTTGGCACCATTTTTGAGTGAACTGCCCAAAGTCAGATTTTTGCTGAAATTGTGACCCCGGGGCTTAGGGACTTTTTCAAAAAAATATTTTCTTCCGGTTAACTTTTTGAGGGCTGATTTCTTGTCCTGTGATAAAAAGCCTTCGGTTTCCATCGCCACAGCTTTCAGGGGAGCATTTGCAACCGGTTGGCACCATTTTTGAGTGAACTGCCAAAAATCAGATTTTTGCTGAAATTGTGACCGTGGGGCTTAGGGATTTTTTCAAAAAAATATTTTCTTCCGGTTAAGTTTTTGAGGGCTGATTTCTTGTCCTGTGATAAAAAGCCTTCTGTTTCCATCGCCAAAGCTTTCAGTGGAGCATTTTCAAGCTTTCGGCACCATTTTTGAGTGAACTGCCCAAAGTCAGATTTTTTCTGAAATTGTGACCCCGGGGCTTAGGGATTTTTTCAAAAAAATATTTTCTGCCGGTTAAGTTTTTGAGGGATGATTTCTTGTCCTGTGATAAAAAGCCTTCTGTTTCCATCGCCACAGGTTTCAGCGGAGCATTTGCAACCGGTTGGCACCATTTTTGAGTGAACTGCCCAAAGTCAGATTTTTGCTGAAATTGTGACCCCGGGGCTTAGGGACTTTTTAAAAAAAATATTTTCTTCCGGTTAAGTTTTTGAGGGCTGATTTCTTGTCCTGTGATAAAAAGCCTTCGGTTTCCATCGCCACAGCTTTCAGGGGAGCATTTGCAACCGGTTGGCACCATTTTTGAGTGAACTGCCAAAAGTCAGATTTTTGCTGAAATTGTGACCGTGGGGCTTAGGGATTTTTTCAAAAAAATATTTTCTTCCGGTTAAGTTTTTGAGGGCTGATTTCTTGTCCTGTGATAAAAAGCCTTCTGTTTCCATCGCCAAAGCTTTCAGCGGAGCATTTTCAAGCTTTTGGCACCATTTTTGAGTGAACTGCCCAAAGTCAGATTTTTGCTGAAATTGTGACCCCGGGGCTTAGGGATTTTTTCAAAAAAATATTTTCTTCCGGTTAAGTTTTTGAGGGCTGATTTCTTGTCCTGTGATAAAAAGCCTTCTGTTTCCATCGCCAAAGCTTTCAGCGGAGCATTTTCAAGCTTTTGGCACCATTTTTGAGTGAACTGCCAAAAGTCAGATTTTTGCTGAAATTGTGACCCCGGGGCTTAGGGATTTTTTTCAAAAAAATATTTTCTTCCGGTTAAGTTTTTGAGGGCTGATTTCTTGTCCTGTGATAAAAAGCCTTCTGTTTCCATCACAAAAGCTTTCATGGGAGCATTTGCAACCGGTTGGCACCATTTTTGAGTGAACTGCCAAAAGTCAGATTTTTGCTGAAATTGTGACCCCGGGGCTTAGGGATTTTTTCAAAAAAATATTTTCTGCCGGATAAGTTTTTGAGGGCTGATTTCTTGTCCTGTGATAAAAAGCCTTCTGTTTCTATCGCCAAAGCTTTCAGGGGAGCATTTGCAACCGGTTGGCACCATTTTTGAGTGAACTGCCAAAAGTCAGATTGTTGCTGAAATTGTGACCCCGGGGCTTAGGGATTTTTTCAAAAAAATATTTTCTGCCGGTTAAGTTTTTGAGGGCTGATTTCTTGTCCTGTAATAAAAAGCCTTCTGTTTCCATCGCCACAGCTTTCAGGGGAGCATTTGCAACCGGTTGGCACCATTTCTGAGTGAACTGCCAAAAGTCAGAATTTTGCTGAAATTGTGATCCTGGGTCTTTGGGATTTTTTCAAAAAAATATTTTCTGCCGGTTAGGTTTTTGAGGGATTATTTCTTGTCCTGGGATAAAAAGCCTTCTGTTTCCATCGCCACAGCTTTCAGGGGAGCATTTGCAACCGGTTGGCACCATTTTTGAGTGAATTGCCAAAAGTCAGATTTTTGCTGAAATTGTGACCCTGGGGCTTAGGGATTTTTTCAAAAAAATATTTTCTTCCGGTTAAGTTTTCGAGGGCTGATTTCTTGTCCTGTGATAAAAAGCCTTCTGTTTCCATCGCCACAGCTTTCAGGGGAGCATTTGCAACCGGTTGGCACCATTTTTGAGTGAACTGCCCAAAGTCAGATTTTTGCTGAAATTGTGTCCCCGGGGCTTAGGGATTTTTTCAAAAAAATATTTTCTTCCGGTTAAGTTTTTGAGGGCTGATTTCTTGTCCTGTGATAAAAAGCCTTCTGTTTCCATCGCCAAAGCTTTCAGCGGAGCATTTTCAAGCTTTTGGCACCATTTTTGAGTGAATTGCCAAAAGTCAGATTTTTGCTGAAATTGTGACCCCAGGGCTTAGGGATTTTTTCAAAAAAATATTTTCTGCCGGATAAGTTTTTGAGGGCTGATTTCTTGTCCTGTGATAAAAAGCCTTCTGTTTCTATCGTCAAAGCTTTCAGGGGAGCATTTGCAACCGGTTGGCACCATTTTTGAGTGAATTGCCAAAAGTCAGATTTTTGCTGAAATTGTGACCCCGGGGCTTAGGGATTTTTTCAAAAAAATATTTTCTTCCGGTTAAGTTTTCGAGGGCTGATTTCTTGTCCTGTGATAAAAAGCCTTCTGTTTCCATCGCCACAGGTTTCAGCGGAGCATTTGCAACCGGTTGGCACCATTTTTGATTGAACTGCCAAAAGTCAGATTTTTGCTGAAATTGTGACCCCGGGGCTTAGGGATTTTTTCAAAAAAATATTTTCTGCCGGTTAAGTTTTTGAGGGCTGATTTCTTGTCCTGTGATAAAAAGCCTTCTGTTTCCATCGCCACAGCTTTCAGGGGAGCATTTGCAACCGGTTGGCACCATTTTTGAGTGAACTGCCAAAAGTCAGATCTTTGCTGAAATTGTGACCCCGGGGCTTAGGGATTTTTTCAAAAAAATATTTTCTGCCGGTTTAGTTTTTGAGGGATGATTTCTTGTCCTGTGATAAAAAGCCTTCTGTTTCCATCACCAAATCTTTCAGGGGAGCATTTGCAACCGGTTGGCACCATTTTTGAGTGAACTGCCAAAAGTCAGATTTTTGCTGAAATTGTGACCCCGGGGCTTATGGATTTTTTCAAAAAAATATTTTCTGCCGGTTAAGTTTTTGAGGGCTGATTCCTTGTCCTGTGATAAAAAGCCTTCTGTTTCCATCGCCAAACTTTCAGGGGAGCATTTGCAACCGGTTGGCACCATTTTCGAGTGAATTGCCAAAAGTCAGATTTTTGCTGAAATTGTGACCCCGGGGCTTAGGGATTTTTTCAAAAAAATATTTTCTGCCGGTTAAGTTTTTGAGGGCTGATTTCTTGTCCTGTGATAAAAAGCCTTCTGTTTCCATCGCCAAAGTTTCAGGGGAGCATTTTCAAGCTATTAGCACCATTTTTGAGTGAATTGCCAAAAGTCAGATTTTTGCTGAAATTGTGACCCCGGGGCTTAGGGATTTTTTCAAAAAAATATTTTCTGCCGGATAAGTTTTTGAGGGCTGATTTCTTGTCCTGTGATAAAAAGCCTTCTGTTTCTATCGCCAAAGCTTTCAGGGGAGCATTTGCAACCGGTTGGCACCATTTTTGAGTGAATTGCCAAAAGTCAGATTTTTGCTGAAATTGTGACCACGGGGCTTAGGGATTTTTTCAAAAAAATATTTTCTTCCGGTTAAGTTTTCGAGGGCTGATTTCTTGTCCTGTGATAAAAAGCCTTCTGTTTCCATCGCCACAGGTTTCAGCGGAGCATTTGCAACCGGTTGGCACCATTTTTGATTGAACTGCCAAAAGTCAGATTTTTGCTGAAATTGTGACCCCGGGGCTTAGGGATTTTTTCAAAAAAATATTTTCTGCCGGTTAAGTTTTTGAGGGCTGATTTCTTGTCCTGTGATAAAAAGCCTTCTGTTTCCATCGCCACAGCTTTCAGGGGAGCATTTGCAACCGGTTGGCACCATTTTTGAGTGAACTGCCAAAAGTCAGATCTTTGCTGAAATTGTGACCCCGGGGCTTAGGGATTTTTTCAAAAAAATATTTTCTGCCGGTTTAGTTTTTGAGGGATGATTTCTTGTCCTGTGATAAAAAGCCTTCTGTTTCCATCACCAAAGCTTTCAGGGGAGCATTTGCAACCGGTTGGCACCATTTTTGAGTGAACTGCCAAAAGACAGATTTTTGCTGAAATTGTGACCCCGGGGCTTAGGGATTTTTTCAAAAAAATATTTTCTTCCGGTTAAGTTTTTGAGGGCTGATTTCTTGTCCTGTGATAAAAAGCCTTCTGTTTCCATCGCCACAGGTTTCAGCGGAGCATTTGCAACCGGTTGGCACAATTTTTTAGTCAACTGCCAAAAGTCAGATTTTTGCTGAAATTGTGACCCCGGGGCCTAGGGATTTTTTCAAAAAAATATTTTCTGCCGGTTAAGTTTTTGAGGGCTGATTCCTTGTCCTGTGATAAAAAGCCTTCTGTTTCCATCGCCAAACTTTCAGGGGAGCATTTGCAACCGGTTGGCACCATTTTCGAGTGAATTGCCAAAAGTCAGATTTTTGCTGAAATTGTGACCCCGGTGCTTAGGGATTTTTTCAAAAAAATATTTTCTGCCGGTTAAGTTTTTGAGGGCTGATTTCTTGTCCTGTGATAAAAAGCCTTCTGTTTCCATCGCCAAAGTTTCAGGGGAGCATTTTCAAGCTTTTATCAACATTTTTGAGTGAATTGCCAAAGTCAGATTTTTGCTGAAATTGTGACCCCCGGGGCTTAGGAATTTTTTCAAAAAAATATTTTCTGCCAGTTAAGTTTTTGAGGGCTGATTTCTTGTCCTGTGATAAAAAGCCTTCTGTTTCGAGTGCCAAACCTTTCAGGGGAGCATTTGCAACCGGTTGGCACCATTTTTTGAGTGAATTGGCAAAAGTCAGATTTTTGCTGAAATTGTGACCCCCGGGGCTTAGGGATTTTTTCAAAAAAATATTTTCTGCCGGTTAAGTTTTTGAGGGCTGATTTCTTGTCCTGTGATAAAAAGGCTTCTGTTTCCATCGCCACAGCTTTCAGGGGAGCATTTGCAACCGGTTGGCACCATTTTTGAGTGAACTGCCAAAAGTCAGATTTTTGCTGAAATTGTGACCCCGGGGCTTAGGGATTTTTTCAAAAAAATATTTTCTTCCGGTTAAGTTTTTGAGGGCTGATTTCTTGTCCTGTGATAAAAAGCCTTCTGTTTCCATCGCCACAGGTTTCAGCGGAGCATTTGCAACCGGTTGGCACCATTTTTGAGTGAACTGCCAAAAGTCAGATTTTTGCTGAAATTGTGACCCCGGGGCCTAGGGATTTTTTCAAAAAAATATTTTCTGCCAGTTAAGTTTTTGAGGGCTGATTTCTTGTCCTGTGATAAAAAGCCTTCTGTTTCGAGTGCCAAACCTTTCAGGGGAGCATTTGCAACCGGTTGGCACCATTTTTGAGTGAATTGGCAAAAGTCAGATTTTTGCTGAAATTGTGACCCCGGGGCTTAGGGATTTTTTCAAAAAAATATTTTCTTCCGGTTAAGTTTTCGAGGGCTGATTTCTTGTCCTGTGATAAAAAGCCTTCTGTTTCCATCGCCACAGCTTTCAGGGGAGCATTTGCAACCGGTTGGCACCATTTTTGAGTGAACTGCCAAAAGTCAGATCTTTGCTGAAATTGTGACCCCGGGGCTTAGGGATTTTTTTAAAAAAAATATTTTCTGCTGGTTTAGTTTTTGAGGGATGATTTCTTGTCCTGTGATAAAAAGCCTTCTGTTTCCATCGCCACAGCTTTCAGGGGAGCATTTGCAACCGGTTGGCACCATTTTTGAGTGAACTGCCCAAAGTCAGATTTTTGCTGAAATTGTGTCCCCGGGGCTTAGGGATTTTTTCAAAAAAATATTTTCTTCCGGTTAAGTTTTTGAGGGCTGATTTCTTGTCCTGTGATAAAAAGCCTTCTGTTTCCATCGCCAAAGCTTTCAGCGGAGCATTTTCAAGCTTTTGGCACCATTTTTGAGTGAATTGCCAAAAGTCAGATTTTTGCTGAAATTGTGACCCCGGGGCTTAGGGATTTTTTCAAAAAAATATTTTCTGCCGGATAAGTTTTTGAGGGCTGATTTCTTGTCCTGTGATAAAAAGCCTTCTGTTTCTATCGCCAAAGCTTTCAGGGGAGCATTTGCAACCGGTTGGCACCATTTTTGCGTGAACTGCCAAAAGTCAGATTGTTGCTGAAATTGTGACCCCGGGGCTTAGGGATTTTTTCAAAAAAATATTTTCTGCCGGTTAAGTTTTTGAGGGCTGATTTCTTGTCCTGTAATAAAAAGCATTCTGTTTCCATCGCCACAGCTTTCAGGGGAGCATTTGCAACCGGTTGGCACCATTTCTGAGTGAACTGCCAAAAGTCAGAATTTTGCTGAAATTGTGATCCTGGGTCTTTGGGATTTTTTCAAAAAAATATTTTCTGCCGGTTAGGTTTTTGAGGGATTATTTCTTGTCCTGGGATAAAAAGCCTTCTGTTTCCATCGCCACAGCTTTCAGGGGAGCATTTTCAAGCTTTAGGCACCATTTTTGAGTGAACTGCCCAAAGTCAGATTTTTGCTGAAATTGTGTCCCCGGGGCTTAGGGATTTTTTCAAAAAAATATTTTCTTCCGGTTAAGTTTTTGAGGGCTGATTTCTTGTCCTGTGATAAAAAGCCTTCTGTTTCCATCGCCAAAGCTTTCAGCGGAGCATTTTCAAGCTTTTGGCACCATTTTTGAGTGAATTGCCAAAAGTCAGATTTTTGCTGAAATTGTGACCCCGGGGCTTAGGGATTTTTTCAAAAAAATATTTTCTGCCGGATAAGTTTTTGAGGGCTGATTTCTTGTCCTGTGATAAAAAGCCTTCTGTTTCTATCGCCAAAGCTTTCAGGGGAGCATTTGCAACCGGTTGGCACCATTTTTGAGTGAATTGCCAAAAGTCAGATTTTTGCTGAAATTGTGACCCTGGGGCTTAGGGATTTTTTCAAAAAAATATTTTCTTCCGGTTAAGTTTTCGAGGGCTGATTTCTTGTCCTGTGATAAAAAGCCTTCTGTTTCCATCGCCACAGGTTTCAGCGGAGCATTTGCAACCGGTTGGCACCATTTTTGAGTGAACTGCCAAAAGTCAGATTTTTGCTGAAATTGTGACCCCGGGGCTTAGGGATTTTTTCAAAAAAATATTTTCTTCCGGTTAAGTTTTCGAGGGCTGATTTCTTGTCCTGTGATAAAAAGCCTTCTGTTTCCATCGCCACAGCTTTCAGGGGAGCATTTGCAACCGGTTGGCACCATTTTTGAGTGAACTGCCAAAAGTCAGATCTTTGCTGAAATTGTGACCCCGGGGCTTAGGGATTTTTTTAAAAAAATATTTTCTGCTGGTTTAGTTTTTGAGGGATGATTTCTTGTCCTGTGATAAAAAGCCTTCTGTTTCCATCGCCACAGCTTTCAGGGGAGCATTTGCAACCGGTTGGCACCATTTTTGAGTGAACTGCCCAAAGTCAGATTTTTGCTGAAATTGTGTCCCCGGGGCTTAGGGATTTTTTCAAAAAAATATTTTCTTCCGGTTAAGTTTTTGAGGGCTGATTTCTTGTCCTGTGATAAAAAGCCTTCTGTTTCCATCGCCAAAGCTTTCAGCGGAGCATTTTCAAGCTTTTGGCACCATTTTTGAGTGAATTGCCAAAAGTCAGATTTTTGCTGAAATTGTGACCCCAGGGCTTAGGGATTTTTTCAAAAAAATATTTTCTGCCGGATAAGTTTTTGAGGGCTGATTTCTTGTCCTGTGATAAAAAGCCTTCTGTTTCTATCGCCAAAGCTTTCAGGGGAGCATTTGCAACCGGTTGGCACCATTTTTGCGTGAACTGCCAAAAGTCAGATTGTTGCTGAAATTGTGACCCCGGGGCTTAGGGATTTTTTCAAAAAAATATTTTCTGCCGGTTAAGTTTTTGAGGGCTGATTTCTTGTCCTGTAATAAAAAGCATTCTGTTTCCATCGCCACAGCTTTCAGGGGAGCATTTTCAAGCTTTAGGCACCATTTTTGAGTGAACTGCCCAAAGTCAGATTTTTGCTGAAATTGTGACCCCGGGGCTTAGGGATTTTTTCAAAAAAATATTTTCTGCCGGTTAAGTTTTTGAGGGCTGATTTCTTGTCCTGTGATAAAAAGCCTTCTGTTTCCATCGCCACAGCTTTCAGGGGAGCATTTGCAACCGGTTGGCACCATTTTTGGGTGAACTGCCAAAAGTCAGATCTTTGCTGAAATTGTGACCCCGGGGCTTAGGGATTTTTTCAAAAAAATATTTTCTGCCGGTTTAGTTTTTGAGGGATGATTTCTTGTCCTGTGATAAAAAGCCTTCTGTTTCCATCACCAAAGCTTTCAGGGGAGCATTTGCAACCGGTTGGCACCATTTTTGAGTGAACTGCCAAAAGTCAGATTTTTGCTGAAATTGTGACCCCGGGGCTTAGGGATTTTTTCAAAAAAATATTTTCTTCCGGTTAAGTTTTTGAGGGCTGATTTCTTGTCCTGTGATAAAAAGCCTTCTGTTTCCATCGCCACAGGTTTCAGCGGAGCATTTGCAACAGCTTGGCACAATTTTTTAGTCAACTGCCAAAAGTCAGATTTTTGCTGAAATTGTGACCCCGGGGCCTAGGGATTTTTTCAAAAAAATATTTTCTGCCGGTTAAGTTTTTGAGGGCTGATTCCTTGTCCTGTGATAAAAAGCCTTCTGTTTCCATCGCCAAACTTTCAGGGGAGCATTTGCAACCGGTTGGCACCATTTTCGAGTGAATTGCCAAAAGTCAGATTTTTGCTGAAATTGTGACCCCGGGGCTTAGGGATTTTTTCAAAAAAATATTTTCTGCCGGTTAAGTTTTTGAGGGCTGATTTCTTGTCCTGTGATAAAAAGCCTTCTGTTTCCATCGCCAAAGTTTCAGGGGAGCATTTTCAAGCTTTTATCACCATTTTTGAGTGAATTGCCAAAGTCAGATTTTTGCTGAAATTGTGACCCCCGGGGCTTAGGAATTTTTTCAAAAAAATATTTTCTGCCAGTTAAGTTTTTGAGGGCTGATTTCTTGTCCTGTGATAAAAAGCCTTCTGTTTCGAGTGCCAAACCTTTCAGGGGAGCATTTGCAACCGGTTGGCACCATTTTTTGAGTGAATTGGCAAAAGTCAGATTTTTGCTGAAATTGTGACCCCCGGGGCTTAGGGATTTTTTCAAAAAAATATTTTCTGCCGGTTAAGTTTTTGAGGGCTGATTTCTTGTCCTGTGATAAAAAGGCTTCTGTTTCCATCGCCACAGCTTTCAGGGGAGCATTTGCAACCGGTTGGCACCATTTTTGAGTGAACTGCCAAAAGTCAGATTTTTGCTGAAATTGTGACCCCGGGGCTTAGGGATTTTTTCAAAAAAATATTTTCTTCCGGTTAAGTTTTTGAGGGCTGATTTCTTGTCCTGTGATAAAAAGCCTTCTGTTTCCATCGCCACAGGTTTCAGCGGAGCATTTGCAACCGGTTGGCACCATTTTTGAGTGAACTGCCAAAAGTCAGATTTTTGCTGAAATTGTGACCCCGGGGCCTAGGGATTTTTTCAAAAAAATATTTTCTGCCGGTTAAGTTTTTGAGGGCTGATTTCTTGTCCTGTGATAAAAAGCCTTCTGTTTCCATCGCCACAGCTTTCAGGGGAGCATTTGCAACCGGTTGGCACCATTTTTGAGTGAACTGCCAAAAGTCAGATTTTTGCTGAAATTGTGACCCCGGGGCTTAGGGATTTTTTCAAAAAAATATTTTCTGCCGGTTAAGTTTTTGAGGGATGATTTCTTGTCCTGTGATAAAAAGCCTTCTGTTTCGAGTGCCAAACCTTTCAGGGGAGCATTTGCAACCGGTTGGCACCATTTTTGAGTGAACTGCCAAAAGTCAGATTTTTGCTGAAATTGTGACCCCGGGGCTTAGGGATTTTTTCAAAAGAAATATTTTCTGCCGGTTAAGTTTTTGAGGGCTGATTTCTTGTCCTGTGATAAAAAGCCTTCTGTTTCCATCGCCAAAGTTTCAGGGGAGCATTTTCAAGCTTTTAGCACCATTTTTGAGTGAATTGCCAAATGTCAGATTTTTGCTGAAATTGTGACCCCGGGGCTTAGGGATTTTTTCAAAAAAATATTTTCTGCCAGTTAAGTTTTTGAGGGCTGATTTCTTGTCCTGTGATAAAAAGCCTTCTGTTTCGAGTGCCAAACCTTTCAGGGGAGCATTTGCAACCGGTTGGCACCATTTTTGAGTGAATTGGCAAAAGTCAGATTTTTGCTGAAATTGTGACCCCGGGGCTTAGGGATTTTTTCAAAAAAATATTTTCTGCCGGTTAAGTTTTTGAGGGCTGATTTCTTGTCCTGTGATAAAAAGCCTTCTGTTTCCATCACCAAAGCTTTCAGGGGAGCATTTGCAACCGGTTGGCACCATTTTTGAGTGAACTGCCAAAAGTCAGATTTTTGCTGAAATTGTGACCCCGGGGCTTAGGGATTTTTTCAAAAGAAATATTTTCTGCCGGTTAAGTTTTTGAGGGCTGATTTCTTGTCCTGTGATAAAAAGCCTTCTGTTTCCATCGCCAAAGTTTCAGGGGAGCATTTTCAAGCTTTTAGCACCATTTTTGAGTGAATTGCCAAATGTCAGATTTTTGCTGAAATTGTGACCCCGGGGCTTAGGGATTTTTTCAAAAAAATATTTTCTGCCAGTTAAGTTTTTGAGGGCTGATTTCTTGTCCTGTGATAAAAAGCCTTCTGTTTCGAGTGCCAAACCTTTCAGGGGAGCATTTGCAACCGGTTGGCACCATTTTTGAGTGAATTGGCAAAAGTCAGATTTTTGCTGAAATTGTGACCCCCGGGGCTTAGGGATTTTTTCAAAAAAATATTTTCTGCCGGTTAAGTTTTTGAGGGCTGATTTCTTGTCCTGTGATAAAAAGCCTTCTGTTTCCATCACCAAAGCTTTCAGGGGAGCATTTGCAACCGGTTGGCACCATTTTTGAGTGAACTGCCAAAAGTCAGATTTTTGCTGAAATTGTGACCCCGGGGCTTAGGGATTTTTTCAAAAAAATATTTTATTCCGGTTAAGTTTTTGAGGGCTGATTTCTTGTCCTGTGATAAAAAGCCTTCTGTTTCCATCGCCAAAGTTTCAGGGGAGCATTTTCAAGCTTTTAGCACCATTTTTGAGTGAATTGCCAAATGTCAGATTTTTGCTGAAATTGTGACCCCGGGGCTTAGGGATTTTTTCAAAAAAATATTTTCTGCCAGTTAAGTTTTTGAGGGCTGATTTCTTGTCCTGTGATAAAAAGCCTTCTGTTTCCATCACCAAAGCTTTCAGGGGAGCATTTGCAACCGGTTGGCACCATTTTTGAGTGAACTGCCAAAAGTCAGATTTTTGCTGAAATTGTGACCCCGGGGCTTAGGGATTTTTTCAAAAAAAAATTTTCTTCCGGTTAAGTTTTTGAGGGCTGATTTCTTGTCCTGTGATAAAAAGCCTTCTGTTTCGAGTGCCAAACCTTTCAGGGGAGCATTTGCAACCGGTTGGCACCATTTTTGAGTGAACTGCCAAAAGTCAGATTTTTGCTGAAATTGTGACCCCGGGGCTTAGGGATTTTTTAAAAAAAAAAAATTTCTGCCTGTTAAGTTTTTGAGGGATGATTTCTTGTCCTGTGATAAAAACCCTTCTGTTTCCATCACCAAAGCTTTCAGGGGAGCATTTGCAACCGGTTGGCACCATTTTTGAGTGAACTGCCAAAAGTCAGATTTTTGCTGAAATTGTGACCCCCGGGGCTTAGGGATTTTTTCAAAAAAATATTTTCTGTCGGTTAAGTTTTTGAGGGCTGATTTCTTGTCCTGTGATTAAAAGCCTTCTGTTTCCATCACCAAAGCTTTCAGGGGAGCATTTGCAACCGGTTGGCACCATTTTTGAGTGAACTGCCAAAAGTCAGATTTTTGCTGAAATTGTGACCCCGGGGCTTAGGGATTTTTTCAAAAAAAATATTTTCTGCCGGTTAAGTTTTTGAGGGCTGATTTCTTGTCCTGTGATAAAAAGCCTTCTGTTTCCATCGCCAAAGTTTCAGGGGAGCATTTTCAAGCTTTTAGCACCATTTTTGAGTGAATTGCCAAATGTCAGATTTTTGCTGAAATTGTGACCCCGGGGCTTAGGGATTTTTTCAAAAAAATATTTTCTGCCAGTTAAGTTTTTGAGGGCTGATTTCTTGTCCTGTGATAAAAAGCCTTCTGTTTCGAGTGCCAAACCTTTCAGGGGAGCATTTGCAACCGGTTGGCACCATTTTTGAGTGAATTGGCAAAAGTCAGATTTTTGGTGAAATTGTGACCCCCGGGGCTTAGGGATTTTTTCCAAAAAAATATTTTCTGCCGGTTAAGTTTTTGAGGGCTGATTTCTTGTCCTGTGATAAAAAGCCTTCTGTTTCCATCACCAAAGCTTTCAGGGGAGCATTTGCAACCGGTTGGCACCATTTTTGAGTGAACTGCCAAAAGTCAGATTTTTGCTGAAATTGTGACCCCGGGGCTTAGGGATTTTTTCAAAAAAAAATTTTCTTCCGGTTAAGTTTTTGAGGGCTGATTTCTTGTCCTGTGATAAAAAGCCTTCTGTTTCCATCGCCACAGGTTTCAGCGGAGCATTTGCAACCGGTTGGCACCATTTTTGAGTGAACTGCCAAAAGTCAGATTTTTGCTGAAATTGTGACCCCGGGGCTTAGGGATTTTTTTTAAAAAAAAAAATTTCTGCCGGTTAAGTTTTTGAGGGCTGATTTCTTGTCCTGTGATAAAAAGCCTTCTGTTTCCATCGCCAAAGTTTCAGGGGAGCATTTTCAAGCTTTTAGCACCATTTTTGAGTGAATTGCCAAATGTCAGATTTTTGCTGAAATTGTGACCCCGGGGCTTAGGGATTTTTTCAAAAAAATATTTTCTGCCGGTTAAGTTTTTGAGGGCTGATTTCTTGTCCTGTGATAAAAAGCCTTCTGTTTCGAGTGCCAGACCTTTCAGGGGAGCATTTTAAAGCTTTTGGCACCATTTTTGAGTGAACTGCCAAAAGTCATATTTTTGCTGAAATTGTGACCCCGGGGCTTAGGGATTTTTTCAAAAAAATATTTTCTGCCGGTTAAGTTTTTGAGGGATGATTTCTTGTCCTGTGATAAAAAGCCTTCTGTTTCCATCGCCACAGCTTTCATTTTTTTTTTATAATAATTTTTATTGCATTTTTTCCAAATTACAGAAAGAACAAAAGGATAGGCAGAATAGAAGAAAAAAAAGAAAAAAGAACAGAAAATCACAAACCATTTCAGCAACTTATTTCAAATTTCCATTGGACTTCCCCACATCTCCCCCATGATGCATTCTTGATAATAAAGTTATCAGCAAATTATACCCTTATTTCGTGTGTTTCTTTATATTTTCAATTGCAATTTAAGTTTAAATCTCTTATTCTCCTTTTACTCTAAAGATATAACATAGTGTTATTTTTACCCATTTAAACTTTGATTCTTTCATAAATGTTATCAATTTCATAGGTAATTAAATTTCATTGCTGGGGCTAACGTTCCAAATCATACGGCATCTTATGTTTCATACAACTTATAATACTTTTGCAAATAGTCTTTAAATTTTTTCCAGTCCTCCTCCATTGCCTCTTCTCCCAAGTCTCGGATCCTTGCAGTCATCTCGGCCAGTTCCATGTAGTTCATCAATTGCGTCTGCCAGTCCTCCAGTGTGGGCAGATCTTGGGTCTTCCAATGCTTAGCAATAAGGATTCTTGCTGCTGTTGTAGCATACATAAAAAAAGTTCTATCCTTTTTTAACACCTTCTGGCCGACAATGCCCAGAAGGAAGGCCTCTGGTTTCTTGGGGAAGGTGTACTTGAACACCTTTTTTAACTTGTTATAGATCATTTCCCAAAAGGCCTTCAATCTTGGACAAGTCCACCAGAGGTGAAAGAATGTCCCTTCAGCCTCCTTGCATTTCCAACATTTATTGTCAGACAAATGGTATATCTTAGCGAGCTTGACTGGGGTCATGTACCACCTGTATACCATTTTCATAATGTTTTCTTTCAAGGCATTACATGCCGTAAATTTCATACCGGTGGTCCATAACCTTTCCCAGTCCTCAGACATAATATTGTAACCAATGTCTTGAGCCCATTTTATCATGGCTGATTTAACTGTCTCATCCTGAGTATTCCATTTAAGCAGCAAGTTGTACATTCTCGATAATACCTTGGTCTTTGGTTCTAACAACTCTGTCTCAAGTTTCGATTTTTCCACCTGGAATCCTATTTTTTTATCTAGCTTAAAAACCTCATTAATTTGGGCATAGTGTAGCCAATTTTGCACCTTATCCTTTAATTTTTCAAAGCTCTGCAACCTCCAATTGCCTCCAATGTTTTCTATTATTTCCCAATATTTCGGCCAATATCCCTCCATATTGGATGTTTTCCGAGCTTTGGCCTCTATTGGTGAAATCCACCTCGGAGTTTTACTTTCCAATAAGTCTTTGTATTTTTTCCAGACCATATATATTGCTTTTCTGACAATATGGTTTTTGAACATTCCATGTGTTTTCCCCTTGTCATACCACAAATACGCATGCCAACCTAACGAATTATTGAAGCCTTCCAGATCAAGGACATCAGTGTTTTCCAATAAGATCCAATCTTTCATCCAGCAGAAGGCCGCAGCTTCATAATATAACCTTAAGTCCGGCAGGGCAAACCCCCCTCTCTCCTTTGCATCAGTTAGTATTTTAAACTTTATTCGGGGCTTTTTGCCCTGCCAGACAAACCTAGAAATATCCCTCTGCCACTTTCCAAAACATTCCACTCTGTCCACGACCTGCAAGGCTTGAAACAAAAACAACATCTTTGGCAAAACGTTCATTTTTATAGCTGCAATTCGGCCTAACAAGGATAATTTCAATCTTGACCAAATTTCTAGATCTTTTTTGACTTCTGACCAACATTTTTCATAGTTATCTTTAAACAGATTCAAATTCTTAGAAGACAGGTTGACCCCCAGGTATTTCACTTTTTTAACAATGTTTAGTTCTGTTTCCTTCTGAAACCCCTCTGTTTCATTAACCGTCAAGTTTTTCCCTAGCACCTTAGTTTTTTGTTTGTTCAGCTTAAAACCCGCCACCCGACCAAATTTCTGAATCAATTCCAAAACTCTTTTTGTACTAGGTTCTGGCTCCTGTAATGTTAAAACCAAGTCATCTGCAAATGCTTTCAGTTTATATTGTTTCGCTCCGACCCGTATTCCTTGTACCTGCCGATCCTCCCTTATCATATTCAGCAAAACCTCCAGGACTGAAATAAACAACAGAGGGGATAGGGGGCACCCCTGGCGTGTTCCTTTTTCAATATGAAGTTCTTCTGTCACCACATTGTTCACTATCAACTTAGCTTTTTGCTCTGAATAGATTGCCTCTATTCCATTCTCAAACCCCCTTCCCACTCCCATCCCTTCCAAGTTTTTCTTCATAAATTTCCAAGAAATGTTGTCAAAGGCCTTCTCCGCATCAATAAAAATTAACACTGCTTTGGTGTTAATATTTGTTTGTAAAAGTTCCAGAATATCGATAATATTCCTGGTGTTATCAAACAAGTGTCTACCTGGGAGAAAGCCTGCTTGGTCCTTATGAATTACTTCATTTAATACTTTTTTAAATCTGTTAGCCAACACATCCGCAAATATTTTGTAATCCACGTTTAGGAGTGAGATGGGGCGGTAGTTCTTAAGTTGAGTCTTTTCAGTTTCCACTTTAGGTATCAGTGTGATGAATGCTTCTTTCCACGTATCTGGTGCCCTCCCCCCCCCCATAATCTGGTTACAAACCTCCATTAATGGTTGTATCAAATAGTCTTTTAACATCCTGTAGTACTTGGAGGTGAGTCCATCAGGGCCTGGAGATTTGCCTAGTTGCATATTCTGAATGGCATCCTCGATTTCCTGTTGTGTTATTTTACAATTCAAGATTGATCTCTTCTCTTGAGATAATTTTGGTAGGCCGTTGTCTTTCAAAAATTGTTCTATCTCAGTTGCTTCCTCGGATTCTTGTGTGTACAATTTTTTAAAGTATTTCTGGAAACACTTTCTAATTTCTCCCGGTTTCTGAATGTTTTTCCCTTCAACTTCTAAGTTGGTGACATAATTTAATTTTTGTCTCTTTTTCAACTGCCAAGCTAGCAGTTTCCCACATTTGTTCGCAGATTCAAAAGATCTTTGTTTCATTTGTTTGATTTTCCATTCCACTTCTTGGTTAATCAATTTCGCATATTGTGACTGGTGAAATTTGATTTCTCTTAAAGTCTCTTTTGATTTTGGATTCACTCTTAATTTTTTCTCTCCATCTCTTATCTTCTCCAATATCTTGTCTTTTTTACCATTCCAAAGTTTTTTCTTGATCGTGTTCTGTTGTATCAGAAACCCTCTCATAACAGCTTTGCTTGCGCCCCAGATTATTCTTTTTTCCACCGAGGTATTCAAGTTAATTTCAAAATAGTCCTTTAAAGCTTTTTGGGCCTTCTTTACAATCTCTTGATCTCTTAGCAGGTTGTCATTCATTTTCCATCTGAAGGAGTCGGCAGTAGTAAATCTCATTTCCATTTTCAAAGCGTTATGGTCGGAGCAAGTCTTTGGGCAGATTTCTATTTTTGTAGTCTTAGGTGCCAGCCCTCTAGTTGCCCAGATTTGGTCGATTCTTGTCCATGACAGGTGGGCCTCAGAAAAGAAAGTTCCTTCTTTACCTAGGGGGTTTCTCGTCCTCCATAAATCAATTAGGTCCATATTGTCAGTTAGTTCAAAGAAAGTTTTTGGTAGTCTTCCATCTTTAGTCAGATTCTGATTCTGTGACTTATCCATAAAAGTAGAGACGACCCCATTCATATCTCCCATCATAATGATGTTGAAATAGTCCAGATAGTCCAGTAGTGTCTCATGCAGCTTCTTATAAAATTCTGATTTCCCCTCATTTGGTGCATATATTCCTAATATCAAAACTTTCTCTCCTTGAGTCGAAATTTCAATAGCCAGGATTCTTCCTTGTTCATCTTTAAACAAAAATTTTGGTGATAAATTCTCCTTGGCGTAGATCACCACGCCTCTCTTCTTAACTCTATCTGATGAAATAAATTCTTGGCCTAATCTTTTATTTATTAACACCTTCCTGTGTAACCTGGTCACGTGGGTTTCTTGCAAACAAATTATGTCCAAATTCTCTTTCTTTAGAATATGGAAGATCCTTTTGCGTTTTTCTGAGGAATTCGCGCCATTAATGTTCCAACTATACAGCTGCAGAGACATCCTGTAACAATCTGTTGTTACTCTTGTTGGGCGTCTTCTTTTTTGTCCAAATCCGAGGGTGGTAACTCTTTTCCAGACTCTGGTGGTGGCCAAATAGCTGCCACTCCTTTCTGCAAGTCTTCTCCGTGGTCGTGTAGGAACTTCTGGCTGTCCTCTTTCGTTTTGATTTTTGTCTTCTTTCCTTTGTATTTGAATGAGAGGCCTTGTGGGAACTCCCACCTGTATGGTATTCCGTTACCTCTCAAAAGTCCAGCTAGGTCAGTGTAGTTAGATCTGAGATCCAGTAATTGTTTAGGAATATCCTTGTAGATTTGTGCTCTTCTGTCCTGGATCTCAAGTGCTTTGTTAAAATGTAGGTCGAGTAGCTTGTCTCTCTCCTGCTTAGTCCTTAAGATAATCAAACAGTCTCTAGGTCTGTCCTTCCCAGCAGCTCTTCCCAATCTGAATGCAGTTGTTATTTTAAAGTCTGTATCTTCGTTTATACCCCAGAATTTAGAAAATTCTGTTGTTAAAAAGCCAATCAAGTCCTCTTTCTCAATCTCTGGGATAGAGCGTAATCTCAAATTATTTTCCCTGTTTCGCAGTTCCACCAAAGACAGATAGGCCTGTTGGTCAGTAATATGTTTATGGAGCGGCCTTACCTCTCCTTTCAATTCCTCCACTTCTTTAGTTGCTGCTTCTGCTTTTTCATTCGCAGCCTCGGCCAATTTTCGATTTTCAGATACAACGTCCTTTAGATTTCCAATATCTTGTGAATGCTTAGCCACCTGTTCAGAGAGTTTAGTAATTGAAGATGTGGCTAAGTCAATTTTTGCAGTTTAATCATCCACTTTTTTGTTCAAAATTGCAAATTGTTGTAACATTTCCTCTAGGAGAATGTTAGATCCCCCAGCTGCCATATCTTCACTTGTTAACTGTTCAGGTTCTTCAGCTGGGGTTGTTGGTGATGGTACAGCCTGTAGAACCGCAGGGACTGAAGATCTGCGAGCCTGGGAAACCAGAGTTGATTGTACCAATTTGCCTTTGCCTGCTTTCGACGCAGCTCTTGTTTTTACTCGGTTGCTCATTCCACACCTGTCTTTGGATTCAAGGTCAAGCTGTCAAAAGTTCCATGGGAAAGACAGGCCTCAGAGTGAATAGCCAGACCACAGAGAGACAAAACAAAGTTGGTTCTCAGGAAATTGTAAATCCCAAACTCCACTAGAGGGAGTATTGTTCAGTTCATGAAAGAAGAAACAAAGTTTCAGTCGCCATTAAAGTTCCTACAGTTAAATAAGTAAGCCATAGTCTTTAGAGAAGATCTTTTCCCTCTGGCAGAGCCCTCTCAATTTTGCCACAATAGTTTCTTAAAAGGTGCAAAATACAGTTGCTTAATTGTATCCACCAGTAATGCCTCTAAGTATCAGTTTCAGCTTTGTAAGTGTATCCGCAAAACAGCCTTTTGCCCACTGCAAGTCCGGGGCTAGGGGTTTTCAAGTCTTTAAAGTTTTTAAAAGTCTAGCAGAGGAGAAAAACCCCAAACAGAATAAACACAGTAGCAGGAAAAAAAAGATAACTTGCCTTTCCCTTCAGTTTCCAACTTCTCCAGACGTATGCTGTCTCTCATTTAAAAACCCTTTTGTACTGCTTCCAGCTTGTCAGTTCCTTTGCCTTTGATCACTAAGCACCACCGGGAGACGGACTTCCTTTTTCTCGTCTCCCGCTTTCAGCCGAATTCACGAATTTATAATCCAATCTCAAATAAGTCTTACTCAGGAGTAGTTAATTTGTAATCCAATGTAAAGGAAGAAAGGTCGGCGCTCATCCGTAACAGCCGCGCGGCTTCACTCCCGCAGAAAGAGCGATGAATCCACAGCACCGCTTCCCCTCCGCGCTTCCGGAGCCCCTTACGGGGTCCCTTCTTCGTTTTGGGGGTCGCTCTAGGTGCCCGCCGGATCCCACGGCCACGAGCTCGCTCTGCTCGTGGTTTAACTTAATGGGTCGTCGCTTTGCCGTAGCGAACGACCCTTTTCTGCGGAGCCCCTCTTCGCTGCGCAAAGAGGACCGCCATTACTCGTTTCGCGCCGCCTCCGGAAGTCCCATCCCCACAGCTTTCAGGGGAGCATTTGCAAAAAAATATTTTCTGCCGGTTAAGTTTTTGAGGGCTGATTTCTTGTCCTGTGATAAAAAGCCTTCTGTTTCCATCACCAAAGCTTTCAGGGGAGCATTTGCAACCGGTTGGCACCATTTTTGAGTGAACTGCCAAAAGTCAGATTTTTGCTGAAATTGTGACCCCGGGGCTTAGGGATTTTTTGAAAAAAATATTTTCTGCCGGTTAAGTTTTTGAGGGCTGATTTCTTGTCCTGTGATAAAAAGCCTTCCGTTTCGAGTGCCAAACCTTTCAGGGGAGCATTTTCAAGCTTTTGGCACCATTTTTGAGTGAACTGCTAAAAGTCAGATTTTTGCTGAAATTGTGACCCCGGGGCTTAGGGATTTTTTCAAAAAAATATTTTCTGCCGGTTAAGTTTTTGAGGGCTGATTTCTTGTCCTGTGATAAAAAGCCTTCTGTTTCCATCGCCACAGGTTTCAGCGGAGCATTTGCAACCAGTTGGCACCATTTTTGAGTGAACTGCCAAAAGTCAGATTTTTGCTGAAATTGTGACCCCGGGGCTTAGGGATTTTTTCAAAAAAATATTTTCTGCCGGTTAAGTTTTTGAGGGCTGATTTCTTGTCCTGTGATAAAAATCCTTCTGTTTCCATCGCCACAGGTTTCAGCGGAGCATTTGCAACCGGTTGGCACCAGAGTTTGCAGGGAAGCAGTTGAAGAAGGAGCAAAAAGGGTTTTCTTGTGTGTGTGTGTTTCTTGGTGGCTGATTAGCTGTTTTCCCTGTGTAAAGGTCAGAGGGGGCAGGGTTTCTGTTGAGGCAGGGGATTAGCTGTGGGAGGAGCTTATCAGAGTTTGCAGGGAAGCAGTTGAAGAAGGAGCAAAAAGGGTTTTCTTGTGTGTGTGTGTTTCTTGGTGGCTGATTAGCTGTTTTCCCTGTGTAAAGGTCAGAGGGGGCAGGGTTTCTGTTGAGGCAGGGGATTAGCTGTGGGAGGAGCTTATCAGAGTTTGCAGGGCAGCGGCGCGCGCCTAGCGGCGCGCGCAGTTAAATCCATCTTTTAGATTTAGGGGAGCTAGTCTCAAACGTTGTTAGGGGAGATCTAGGTGTTTTTTTGTGTATTTGTCCTGTCTTCAAGCTTTTTATGATGGAGGACCTCTGTAGCCAACCCCAACGACACGATCTCAAGATGGAAGGGGAGGGAACAGCTGCAGTCGCCTGCGATTCCTGCGCAATGTTTGCCATCTTGCCAAAGGTTGCAGGCAGCTTTACCTGCAGCAATTGCATGTTGATTGCCCTCTTAAAAGACAAAGTCCAGCAACTGGAGGAACGTGTAGCTACGCTCCAAAGAATTAGAGAGCGGGAGCTCTTCTTGGAAGCAACAGATCACACCGTCTCCACCAAGGAGGAGACAGGGGACTCCCCTGAGGAGTCTAGTTCACCAACACAGGAGCCAGATATATGGAGAAACGTGACTCAAAGAAGTAGGAGGCCCAGGGTTCACTCTGATTGCTTAGAAATACACAATCGCTTTGAGGTCCTCTCCCCTAGCATGGAAGACGAAGAGCAGACTCCATTTGAGGATCTCTCCCTCATTACAGTCGATCAGGTATATGAAGACGAGCAGCAAAGTCAGTCCTCAGGGAATGTGCAGGCGACCTTGGAACGGACAGCTCACGGAAGAATCCCGACCAAACCCAAGAGGAGGCGTGTAGTGGTGATAGGGGATTCCCTACTGAGGGGAACAGAAGCAGTGATCTGTGGGCCTGACAAGATGTCTCGGGAAGTGTGCTGTCTCCCCGGGGCTAAGATCCAAGATGTAACTGAACGACTGCAAGGAATCATAAAACCCAATGACAAATACCCCTTCCTCTTGGTTCATGTGGGAACCAATGACACTGCAAGCAATAGCCTCCAGAAGATCAAAAGAGACTACGAGGCTCTCGGCAGGAAATTGAAGCAACTAAATGCACAAATTGTCATCTCATCTGTCCTCCCAGTTGAACGACGTGGCCCAGGGAGAGAGGGGAAAATAGTGGAAGTGAACAGCTGGCTTCGCAAATGGTGTAAACAGGAACGGTTTGGATTCTTAGATCACGGACTGCAGTTTCTTGAAGATGGACTTCTGGCAAGTGATGGGCTGCACCTCACAACGGTTGGGAGAAATGTTTTTGCCAAAAATCTCAGAAACCTCATCAGGAGGGCTTTAAACTGACTAATGTGGGGGAGGGAGACAGTGCTCCTGAAGGTAGGAGTCTATCAATTAATGAAGATGATCATCCAAATGTCATAGACCAAATGGAGCAAACAGCACGCGGACCTAGTGGTGGGAGGAAAAGATCCTTGAATAAGAGACACGGGGGAATGATTAATGGACTTCAATGTCTGTACACTAATGCGCAAAGCATGGGAAATAAACAAGATGAGCTTGAGCTCTTGGTACAGCAAACTAAATATGACATAATAGGCATCACTGAAACCTGGTGGGATAAGTCCCACGATTGGAATGTAATAATGGGGGGATACAATCTATTTCAGAGAAACAGACCAGACAAGAAAGGAGGAGGAGTGGCGTTATATGTCAGGGATGTGTATACCTGTGAAGAGATCCAAGATTTAGATCCTCAAAGCCAAAGTGAGAGTATTTGGGTCAAAATTAAGGGAGAGAAGAATAACAGAGACCTCATTGTGGGAGTTTACTATAGATCCCCAAGCCAAACGGAGGACATAGATGATGCCTTCCTGGAACAGATGGCCAAGCATGCAAAAGGAAGGGAGATAGTAGTAATGGGGGACTTCAATTACCCGGATATTTGTTGGACGTCAAACTCAGCCAAGAGCATAAGGTCAAACAGATTCCTCACTGGCCTTGCAGACAACTTCATTGTCCAGAAAGTGGGAGAAGCAACAAGAGGAACAGCCATTTTAGATCTGGTCCTAACCAATGTTGATGACCTGGTTAGTGGGGTAGAAGTGGAAGGATCATTAGGCGCGAGTGATCATGCTCTTCTGAAGTTTACTATACAGCGGAAAGGAGCAGCCAAGCATACTAGGACTCAATTTCTTGACTTTAAGAAAGCCGACTTCATAAAACTTAGGGAAGTGCTGGGTGAGATCCCATGGACAACAATACTAAAAGGAAAGGGAGTTCATGATGGCTGGGAGTTTGTTAAGAGGGAGATACTAAAAGCACAACGTCAGGCAATACCAATGAGACGGAAACATGGAAGGTGCCTAAAGAAGCCAGGGTGGCTATCTAAAGAACTTTTAACTGAATTAAGATTAAAAAAGGATGTGTACAAAAAATGGAAAAGGGGGGAAACCACCAAAGAGGAATTCAAACAAATAGCCAGCACGTGTAGACACAAAGTCAGAAAAGCTAAAGCACAGAATGAACTCAGGCTTGCTAGAGAGGTTAAAAGCAACAAAAAAGGCTTTTATGGGTATGTTCGTAGCAAAAGGAAGAACAAAGAAACAATGGGGTCACTCAGAGGAGAAGATGGTGAAATGCAAACAGGGGACACAGAAAGGGCTGAACTCCTCAATGCCTTCTTTGCCTCAGTCTTCTCCGATAAAGAAAACAATGCCCGACCTGAAGAATTTGGAGCAAATGATTCAGCAAAGGAAACACAGCCCAGAATAACTAAGGAGATAGTACAAGAATATTTGGCTAGTTTAGATGTATTCAAGTCTCCAGGGCCAGATGAACTGCATCCAAGAGTATTAAAAGAACTGGCAGATGTGATCTCAGAACCACTGGCAGTCATCTTTGAGAATTCCTGGAGAACAGGCGAAGTCCCGGCAGACTGGAGGAGGGCAAATGTTGTCCCTATTTTCAAAAAGGGGAAAAGAGAGGACCCAAATAATTACCGCCCAGTCAGTCTGACATCAATAGCAGGGAAGATTCTGGAGCAGATCATTAAGCAAACAGTCTGTGAGCACCTACAAAGGAATGCTGTGATCACCAATAGTCAGCATGGATTTCTGAAAAATAAGTCATGTCAGACTAACCTGATCTCGTTTTTTGACAGAATTACAAGCCTGGTAGATGAAGGGAACGCAGTGGATGTAGCCTACCTTGATTTCAGCAAGGCATTTGACAAGGTGCCCCATGATATTCTTGTAAAGAAGCTGGTAAAATGCGGTCTTGACTATGCTACCACTCAGTGGATTTGTAACTGGCTGACTGACCGAACCCAAAGGGTGCTCATCAATGGTTCCTCTTCATCCTGGAGAAGAGTGACTAGTGGGGTGCCACAGGGTTCTGTCTTGGGCCCGGTCTTATTCAACATCTTTATCAACGACTTGGATGATGGACTCAAGGGCATCCTGATCAAATTTGCAGATGACACCAAACTGGGAGGGGTGGCTAACACCCCAGAGGACAGGATCACACTTCAAAATGACCTTGACAGATTAGAGAACTGGGCAAAAATAAACAAGATGAATTTTAACAGGGAGAAATGTAAAGTATTGCACTTGGGCAAAAAAAATGAGAGGCACAAATACAAGATGGGTGACACCTGGCTTGAGAGCAGTACATGTGAAAAGGATCTAGGAGTCTTGGTTAACCACAAACTTGACATGAGCCAACAGTGTGACGCGGCAGCTAAAAAAGCCAATGCAATTCTGGGCTGCATCAATAGGAGTATAGCATCTAGATCAAGGGAAGTAATAGTGCCACTGTATTCTGCTCTGGTCAGACCACACCTGGAGTACTGTGTCCAGTTCTGGGCACCACAATTCAAGAAGGACACTGACAAACTGGAACGTGTCCAGAGGAGGGCAACCAAAATGGTCAAAGGCCTGGAAACGATGCCTTATGAGGAACGGCTAAGGGAGCTGGGCATGTTTAGCCTGGAGAAGAGGAGGTTAAGGGGTGATATGATAGCCATGTTCAAATATATAAAAGGATGTCACATAGAGGAGGGAGAAAGGTTGTTTTCTGCTGCTCCAGAGAAGCGGACACGGAGCAATGGAGCCAAACTACAAGAAAGAAGATTCCACCTAAACATTAGGAAGAACTTCCTGACAGTAAGAGCTGTTCGACGGTGGAATTTGCTGCCAAGGAGTGTGGTGGAGTCTCCTACTTTGGAGGTCTTTAAGCAGAGGCTTGACAACCATATGTCAGGAGTGCTCTGATGGTGTTTCCTGCTTGGCAGGGGGTTGGACTCGATGGCCCTTGTGGTCTCTTCCAACTCTATGATTCTATGATTCTATGATTCTATGATTCTATGATTTTTGAGTGAACTGCCAAAAGTCAGATTTTTGCTGAAATTGTGACCCCGGGGCTTAGGGATTTTTTCAAAAAAATATTTTCTGCCGGTTAAGTTTTTGAGGGCTGATTTCTTGTCCTGTGATAAAAAGCCTTCTGTTTCGAGTGCCAGACCTTTCAGGGGAGCATTTTCAAGCTTTTGGCACCATTTTTGAGTGAACTGCCAAAAGTCATATTTTTGCTGAAATTGTGACCCCGGGGCTTAGGGATTTTTTCAAAAAAATATTTTCTTCCGGTTAAGTTTTTGAGGGCTGATTTCTTGTCCTGTGATAAAAAGCCTTCTGTTTCCATCGCCACAGGTTTCAGCGGAGCATTTGCAACCGGTTGGCACAATTTTTTAGTCAACTGCCAAAAGTCAGATTTTTGCTGAAATTGTGACCCCGGGGCCTAGGGATTTTTTCAAAAAAATATTTTCTGCCGGTTAAGTTTTTGAGGGCTGATTCCTTGTCCTGTGATAAAAAGCCTTCTGTTTCCATCGCCAAACTTTCAGGGGAGCATTTGCAACCGGTTGGCACCATTTTCGAGTGAATTGCCAAAAGTCAGATTTTTGCTGAAATTGTGACCCCCGGGGCTTAGGAATTTTTTCAAAAAAATATTTTCTGCCGGTTAAGTTTTTGAGGGCTGATTTCTTGTCCTGTGATAAAAAGCCTTCTGTTTCCATCGCCACAGCTTTCAGGGGAGCATTTGCAACCGGTTGGCACCATTTTTGAGTGAACTGCCAAAAGTCAGATTTTTGCTGAAATTGTGTCCCCGGGGCTTAGGGATTTTTTCAAAAAAATATTTTCTTCCGGTTAAGTTTTTGAGGGCTGATTTCTTGTCCTGTGATAAAAAGCCTTCTGTTTCCATCGCCACAGGTTTCAGCGGAGCATTTGCAACCGGTTGGCACCATTTTTGAGTGAACTGCCAAAAGTCAGATTTTTGCTGAAATTGTGACCCCGGGGCCTAGGGATTTTTTCAAAAAAATATTTTCTGCCGGTTAAGTTTTTGAGGGCTGATTTCTTGTCCTGTGATAAAAAGCCTTCTGTTTCCATCGCCACAGCTTTCAGGGGAGCATTTGCAACCGGTTGGCACCATTTTTGAGTGAACTGCCAAAAGTCAGATTTTTGCTGAAATTGTGACCCCGGGGCTTAGGGATTTTTTCAAAAAAATATTTTCTGCCGGTTAAGTTTTTGAGGGATGATTTCTTGTCCTGTGATAAAAAGCCTTCTGTTTCGAGTGCCAAACCTTTCAGGGGAGCATTTGCAACCGGTTGGCACCATTTTTGAGTGAACTGCCAAAAGTCAGATTTTTGCTGAAATTGTGACCCCGGGGCTTAGGGATTTTTTCAAAAGAAATATTTTCTGCCGGTTAAGTTTTTGAGGGCTGATTTCTTGTCCTGTGATAAAAAGCCTTCTGTTTCCATCGCCAAAGTTTCAGGGGAGCATTTTCAAGCTTTTAGCACCATTTTTGAGTGAATTGCCAAATGTCAGATTTTTGCTGAAATTGTGACCCCGGGGCTTAGGGATTTTTTCAAAAAAATATTTTCTGCCAGTTAAGTTTTTGAGGGCTGATTTCTTGTCCTGTGATAAAAAGCCTTCTGTTTCGAGTGCCAAACCTTTCAGGGGAGCATTTGCAACCGGTTGGCACCATTTTTGAGTGAATTGGCAAAAGTCAGATTTTTGCTGAAATTGTGACCCCGGGGCTTAGGGATTTTTTCAAAAAAATATTTTCTGCCGGTTAAGTTTTTGAGGGCTGATTTCTTGTCCTGTGATAAAAAGCCTTCTGTTTCCATCACCAAAGCTTTCAGGGGAGCATTTGCAACCGGTTGGCACCATTTTTGAGTGAATTGCCAAAAGTCAGATTTTTGCTGAAATTGTGACCCCGGGGCTTAGGGATTTTTTCAAAAAAATATTTTCTTCCGGTTAAGTTTTCGAGGGCTGATTTCTTGTCCTGTGATAAAAAGCCTTCTGTTTCCATCGCCACAGCTTTCAGGGGAGCATTTGCAACCGGTTGGCACCATTTTTGAGTGAACTGCCAAAAGTCAGATCTTTGCTGAAATTGTGACCCCGGGGCTTAGGGATTTTTTAAAAAAAATATTTTCTGCTGGTTTAGTTTTTGAGGGATGATTTCTTGTCCTGTGATAAAAAGCCTTCTGTTTCCATCGCCACAGCTTTCAGGGGAGCATTTGCAACCGGTTGGCACCATTTTTGAGTGAACTGCCCAAAGTCAGATTTTTACTGAAATTGTGTCCCCGGGGCTTAGGGATTTTTTCAAAAAAATATTTTCTTCCGGTTAAGTTTTTGAGGGCTGATTTCTTGTCCTGTGATAAAAAGCCTTCTGTTTCCATCGCCAAAGCTTTCAGCGGAGCATTTTCAAGCTTTTGGCACCATTTTTGAGTGAATTGCCAAAAGTCAGATTTTTGCTGAAATTGTGACCCCGGGGCTTAGGGATTTTTTCAAAAAAATATTTTCTGCCGGATAAGTTTTTGAGGGCTGATTTCTTGTCCTGTGATAAAAAGCCTTCTGTTTCTATCGCCAAAGCTTTCAGGGGAGCATTTGCAACCGGTTGGCACCATTTTTGAGTGAATTGCCAAAAGTCAGATTTTTGCTGAAATTGTGACCCCGGGGCTTAGGGATTTTTTCAAAAAAATATTTTCTTCCGGTTAAGTTTTCGAGGGCTGATTTATTGTCCTGTGATAAAAAGCCTTCTGTTTCCATCGCCACAGGTTTCAGCGGAGCATTTGCAACCGGTTGGCACCATTTTTGATTGAACTGCCAAAAGTCAGATTTTTGCTGAAATTGTGACCCCGGGGCTTAGGGATTTTTTCAAAAAAATATTTTCTGCCGGTTAAGTTTTTGAGGGCTGATTTCTTGTCCTGTGATAAAAAGCCTTCTGTTTCCATCGCCACAGCTTTCAGGGGAGCATTTGCAACCGGTTGGCACCATTTTTGAGTGAACTGCCAAAAGTCAGATTTTTGCTGAAATTGTGACCGTGGGGCTTAGGGATTTTTTCAAAAAAATATTTTCTTCTGGTTAAGTTTTTGAGGGCTGATTTCTTGTCCTGGGATAAAAAGCCTTCTGTTTCCATCGCCACAGCTTTCAGGGGAGCATTTTCAAGCTTTAGGCACCATTTTTGAGTGAACTGCCCAAAGTCAGATTTTTGCTGAAATTGTGTCCCCGGGGCTGAGGGATTTTTTCAAAAAAAATATTTTCTGCCGGTTAAGTTTTTGAGGGCTGATTTCTTGTCCTGTGATAAAAAGCCTTCTGTTTCCATCACCAAAGCTTTCAGGGGAGCATTTGCAACCGGTTGGCACCATTTTCGAGTGAATTGCCAAAAGTCAGATTTTTGCTGAAATTGTGACCCCGGGGCTTAGGGATTTTTTCAAAAGAAATAATTTCTGCCGGTTAAGTTTTTGAGGGCTGATTTCTTGTCCTGTGATAAAAAGCCTTCTGTTTGCATCGCCAAAGTTTCAGGGGAGCATTTTCAAGCTTTTAGCACCATTTTTGAGTGAATTGCCAAATGTCAGATTTTTGCTGAAATTGTGACCCCGGGGCTTAGGGATTTTTTCAAAAAAATATTTTCTGCCAGTTAAGTTTTTGAGGGCTGATTTCTTGTCCTGTGATAAAAAGCCTTCTGTTTCGAGTGCCAAACCTTTCAGGGGAGCATTTGCAACCGCTTGGCACCATTTTTGAGTGAATTGGCAAAAGTCAGATTTTTGCTGAAATTGTGACCCCGGGGCTTAGGGATTTTTTCAAAAAAATATTTTCTGCCGGTTAAGTTTTTGAGGGCTGATTTCTTGTCCTGTGATAAAAAGCCTTCTGTTTCCATCACCAAAGCTTTCAGGGGAGCATTTGCAACCGGTTGGCACCATTTTTGAGTGAATTGCCAAAAGTCAGATTTTTGCTGAAATTGTGACCCCGGGGCTTAGGGATTTTTTCAAAAAAATATTTTCTTCCGGTTAAGTTTTCGAGGGCTGATTTCTTGTCCTGTGATAAAAAGCCTTCTGTTTCCATCGCCACAGCTTTCAGGGGAGCATTTGCAACCGGTTGGCACCATTTTTGAGTGAACTGCCAAAAGTCAGATCTTTGCTGAAATTGTGACCCCGGGGCTTAGGGATTTTTTTAAAAAAATATTTTCTGCTGGTTTAGTTTTTGAGGGATGATTTCTTGTCCTGTGATAAAAAGCCTTCTGTTTCCATCGCCACAGCTTTCAGGGGAGCATTTGCAACCGGTTGGCACCATTTTTGAGTGAACTGCCCAAAGTCAGATTTTTGCTGAAATTGTGTCCCCGGGGCTTAGGGATTTTTTCAAAAAAATATTTTCTTCCGGTTAAGTTTTTGAGGGCTGATTTCTTGTCCTGTGATAAAAAGCCTTCTGTTTCCATCGCCAAAGCTTTCAGCGGAGCATTTTCAAGCTTTTGGCACCATTTTTGAGTGAATTGCCAAAAGTCAGATTTTTGCTGAAATTGTGACCCCGGGGCTTAGGGATTTTTTCAAAAAAATATTTTCTGCCGGATAAGTTTTTGAGGGCTGATTTCTTGTCCTGTGATAAAAAGCCTTCTGTTTCCATCGCCACAGCTTTCAGGGGAGCATTTGCAACCGGTTGGCACCATTTTTGAGTGAATTGCCAAAAGTCAGATTTTTGCTGAAATTGTGACCCCGGGGCTTAGGGATTTTTTCAAAAAAATATTTTCTTCCGGTTAAGTTTTCGAGGGCTGATTTATTGTCCTGTGATAAAAAGCCTTCTGTTTCCATCGCCACAGGTTTCAGCGGAGCATTTGCAACCGGTTGGCACCATTTTTGATTGAACTGCCAAAAGTCAGATTTTTGCTGAAATTGTGACCCCGGGGCTTAGGGATTTTTTCAAAAAAATATTTCCTGCCGGTTAAGTTTTTGAGGGCTGATTTCTTGTCCTGTGATAAAAAGCCTTCTGTTTCCATCGCCACAGCTTTCAGGGGAGCATTTGCAACCGGTTGGCACCATTTTTGAGTGAACTGCCAAAAGTCAGATCTTTGCTGAAATTGTGACCCCGGGGCTTAGGGATTTTTTCAAAAAAATATTTTCTGCCGGTTTAGTTTTTGAGGGATGATTTCTTGTCCTGTGATAAAAAGCCTTCTGTTTCCATCACCAAAGCTTTCAGGGGAGCATTTGCAACCGGTTGGCACCATTTTTGAGTGAACTGCCAAAAGTCAGATTTTTGCTGAAATTGTGACCCCGGGGCTTAGGGATTTTTTCAAAAAAATATTTTCTGCCGGTTAAGTTTTTGAGGGCTGATTTCTTGTCTTGTGATAAAAAGCCTTCCGTTAGGAGTGCCAAACCGTTCAGGGGAGCATTTTCAAGCTTTTGGCACCATTTTTGAGTGAATTGCCAAAAGTCAGATTTTTGCTGAAATTGTGACCCCGGGGCTTAGGGATTTTTTCAAAAAAATATTTTCTTCCGGTTAAGTTTTTGAGGGCTGATTTCTTGTCCTGTGATAAAAAGCCTTCTGTTTCCATCGCCACAGCTTTCAGGGGAGCATTTGCAACCGGTTGGCACCATTTTTGAGTGCACTGCTAAAAGTCAGATTTTTGCTGAAATTGTGACCCCGGGGCTTAGGGATTTTTTCAAAAAAATATTTTCTGCCGGTTAAGTTTTTGAGGGCTGATTTCTTGTCCTGTGATAAAAAGCCTTCTGTTTCCATCGCCACAGGTTTCAGCGGAGCATTTGCAACCAGTTGGCACCATTTTTGAGTGAACTGCCAAAAGTCAGATTTTTGCTGAAATTGTGACCCCGGGGCCTAGGGATTTTTTCAAAAAAATATTTTCTGCCGGTTAAGTTTTTGAGGGCTGATTTCTTGTCCTGTGATAAAAAGCCTTCTGTTTCGAGTGCCAAACCTTTCAGGGGAGCATTTGCAACCGCTTGCCACCATTTTTGAGTGAACTGCCAAAAGTCAGATTTTTGCTGAAATTGTGACCCCGGGGCTTAGGGATTTTTTCAAAAAAATATTTTCTTCCGGTTAAGTTTTTGAGGGCTGATTTCTTGTCCTGTGATAAAAAGCATTCTGTTTCCATCGCCACAGCTTTCAGGGGAGCATTTGCAACCGGTTGGCACCATTTTTGAGTGCACTGCTAAAAGTCAGATTTTTGCTGAAATTGTGACCCCGGGGCTTAGGGATTTTTTCAAAAAAATATTTTCTGCCGGTTAAGTTTTTGAGGGCTGATTTCTTGTCCTGTGATAAAAAGCCTTCTGTTTCCATCGCCACAGGTTTCAGCGGAGCATTTGCAACCAGTTGGCACCATTTTTGAGTGAACTGCCAAAAGTCAGATTTTTGCTGAAATTGTGACCCCGGGGCCTAGGGATTTTTTCAAAAAAATATTTTCTGCCGGTTAAGTTTTTGAGGGCTGATTTCTTGTCCTGTGATAAAAAGCCTTCTGTTTCGAGTGCCAAACGTTTCAGGGGAGCATTTGCAACCGCTTGCCACCATTTTTGAGTGAACTGCCAAAAGTCAGATTTTTGCTGAAATTGTGACCCTAGGGCTTAGGGATTTTTTCAAAAAAATATTTTCTGCCGGTTAAGTTTTTGAGGGCTGATTTCATGTCCTGTGATAAAAAGCCTTCTGTTTCCATCGCCACAGGTTTCAGGGGAGCATTTGCAACCGGTTGGCACCATTTTTGAGTGAATTGCCAAAAGTCAGATTTTTGCTGAAATTGTGACCCCGGGGCTTAGGGATTTTTTCAAAAAAATATTTTCTGCCGGTTAACTTTTTGAGGGCTGATTTCTTGTCCTGTGATAAAAAGCCTTCTGTTTCCATCGCCAAAGCTTTCAGGGGAGCATTTGCAACCGGTTGGCACCATTTTTGAGTTTACTGCCAAAAGTCAGATTTTTGCTGAAATTGTGACCCCGGGGCTCAGGGATTTTTTCAAAAAAATATTTTCTGCCGGTTAAATTTTTGAGGGCTGATTTCTTGTCCTGTGATAAAAAGCCTTCTGTTTCGAGTGCCAAACCTTTCAGGGGAGCATTTGCAACCGGTTGCCACCATTTTTGAGTGAACTGCCAAAAGTCAGATTTTTGCTGAAATTGTGACCCTAGGGCTTAGGGATTTTTTCAAAAAAATATTTTCTGCCGGTTAAGTTTTTGAGGGCTGATTTCTTGTCCTGTGATAAAAAGCCTTCTGTTTCCATTGCCACAGGTTTCAGGGGAGCATTTGCAACCAGTTGGCACCATTTTTGAGTGAATTGCCAAAAGTCAGATTTTTGCTGAAATTGTGACCCCGGGGCTTAGGGATTTTTTCAAAAAAATATTTTCTGCCGGTTAAGTTTTTGAGGGCTGATTTCTTGTCCTGTGATAAAAAGCCTTCTGTTTCGAGTGCCAGACCTTTCAGGGGAGCATTTTAAAGCTTTTGGCACCATTTTTGAGTGAACTGCCAAAAGTCATATTTTTGCTGAAATTGTGACCCCGGGGCTTAGGGATTTTTTCAAAAAAATATTTTCTCCCGGTTAAGTTTTTGAGGGTTGATTTCTTGTCCTGTGATGAAAAGCCTTCTGTTTCCATCGCCACAGCTTTCGGGGGAGCATTTGCAACCGGTTGGCACCATTTTTGAGTGAACTGCTAAAAGTCAGATTTTTGCTGAAATTGTGACCCCGGGGCTTAGGGATTTTTTCAAAAAAATATTTTCTGCCGGTTAAGTTTTTGAGGGCTGATTTCTTGTCCTGTGATAAAAAGCCTTCTGTTTCCATCACCAAAGCTTTCAGGGGAGCATTTGCAACCGGTTGCCACCATTTTTGAGTGAACTGCCAAAAGTCAGATTTTTGCTGAAATTGTGACCCCGGGGCTTAGGGATTTTTTGAAAAAAATATTTTCTGCCGGTTAAGTTTTTGAGGGCTGATTTCTTGTCCTGTGATAAAAAGCCTTCTGTTTCGAGTGCCAAACCTTTCAGGGGAGCATTTTCAAGCTTTTGGCACTATTTTTGAGTGAATTGCCAAAAGTCAGATTTTTGCTGAAATTGTGGCCCCGGGGCTTAGGGATTTTTTCAAAAAAATATTTTCTTCCGGTTAAGTTTTTGAGGGCTGATTTCTTGTCCTGTGATAAAAAGCCTTCTGTTTTCATCAACAAAGCTTTCAGCGGAGCATTTTCAAGCTTTTGGCACCATTTTTGAGTGAACTGCCAAAAGTCAGATTTTTGCTGAAATTGTGACCCCGGGGCTTAGGGATTTTTTGATAAAAATATTTTCTGCCGGTTAAGTTTTTGAGGGCTGATTTCTTGTCCTGTGATAAAAAGCCTTCTGTTTCCATCACCAAAGATTTCAGCGGAGCATTTTCAAGCTTTTGGCTCCATTTTTGAGTGAATTGCCAAAAGTCAGATTTTTGCTGAAATTGTGACCCCGGGGCTTTGGGATTTTTTCAAAAAAATATTTTCTGCCGGTTAGGTTTTTGAGGGCTGATTTCTTGTCCTGTGATAAAAAGCCTTCTGTTTCCATCACCAAAGATTTCAGCGGAGCATTTTCAAGCTTTTGGCTCCATTTTTGAGTGAATTGCCAAAAGTCAGATTTTTGCTGAAATTGTGACCCCGGGGCTTAGGGATTTTTTCAAAAAAATATTTTCTGCCGGTTAAGTTTTTGAGGGCTGATTTCTTGTCCTGTGATAAAAAGCCTTCTGTTTCCATCACCAAAGCTTTCAGGGGAGCATTTGCAACCGGTTGGCACCCTTTTTGAGTGAATTGCCAAAAGTCAGATTTTTGCTGAAATTGTGACCCCGGGGCTTAGGGATTTTTTCAAAAAAATATTTTCTGCCGGTTAAGTTTTTGCGGGCTGATTTCTTGTCCTGTGATAAAAAACCTTCTGTTTCCATCGCCAAAGCTTTCAGCGGCGCATTTGCAACCGGTTGGCACCATTTTTTAGTCAACTGCCAAAAGTCAGATTTTTGCTGAAATTGTGACCCCGGGGCTTAGGGATTTTTTCAAAAAAATATTTTCTGCCGGTTAAGTTTTTGAGGGCTGATTTCTTGTCCTGTGATAAAAAGCCTTCTGTTTCCATCACCAAAGTTTCAGGGGAGCATATGCAACCGGTTGGCACCATTTTTGAGTGAACTGCCAAAAGTCAGATTTTTGCTGAAATTGTGACCCCGGGGCTTAGGGATTTTTTCAAAAAAATATTTTCTGCCGGTTAAGTTTTTGAGGGATGATTTCTTGTCCTGTGATAAAAAGCCTTCTGTTTCGAGTGCCAAACCTTTCAGGGTAGCATATGCAACCGGTTGGCACCATTTTTGAGTGAACTGCCAAAAGTCATATTTTTGCTGAAATTGTGACCCCGGGGCTTAGGGATTTTTTCAAAAAAATATTTTCTGCCGGTTAAGTTTTTGAGGGCTGATTTCTTGTCCTGTGATAAAAAGCCTTCTGTTTCCATCACCAAAGCTTTCAGGGGAGCATTTGCAACTGGTTGGCACCATTTTTGAGTGAATTGCCAAAAGTCAGATTTTTGCTGAAATTGTGACCCCGGGGCTTAGGGATTTTTTCAAAAAAATATTTTCTGCCGGTTAGGTTTTTGAGGGCTGATTTCTTGTCCTGTGATAAAAAGCCTTCTGTTTCGAGTGCCAAACCTTTCAGGGGAGCATTTTCAAGCTTTTGGCACCATTTTTGAGTGAATTGCCAAAAGTCAGATTTTTGCTGAAATTGTGACCCCGGGGCTTAGGGATTTTTTCAAAAAAATATTTTCTGCCGGTTAAGTTTTTGAGGGCTGATTTCTTGTCCTGTGATAAAAAGCCTTCTGTTTCGAGTGCCAAACCTTTCAGGGGAGCATTTTCAAGCTTTTGGCACCATTTTTGAGTGAATTGCCAAAAGTCAGATTTTTGTTGAAATTGTGACCCCGGGGCTTAGGGATTTTTTCAAAAAAATATTTTCTGCCGATTAAGTTTTTGAGGGCTGATTTCTTGTCCTGTGATAAAAAGCCTTCTGTTTCGAGTGCCAAACCTTTCAGGGGAGCATTTTCAAGCTTTTGGCACCAATTTTGAGTGAATTGCCAAAAGTCAGATTTTTGCTGAAATTGTGACCCCGGGGCTTAGGGATTTTTTCAAAAAAATATTTTCTGCCGGTTAAGTTTTTGAGGGCTGATTTCTTGTCCTGTGATAAAAAGCCTTCTGTTTCCATCACCAAAGCTTTCAGGGGAGCATTTGCAACCGGTTGGCACCCTTTTTGAGTGAATTGCCAAAAGTCAGATTTTTGCTGAAATTGTGACCCCGGGGCTTAGGGATTTTTTCAAAAAAATATTTTCTGCCGGTTAAGTTTTTGAGGGCTGATTTCTTGTCCTGTGATAAAAAGCCTTCTGTTTCCATCACCAAAGCTTTCAGGGGAGCATTTGCAACCGGTTGGCACCCTTTTTGAGTGAATTGCCAAAAGTCAGATTTTTGCTGAAATTGTGACCCCGGGGCTTAGGGATTTTTTCAAAAAAATATTTTCTGCCGGTTAAGTTTTTGAGGGCTGATTTCTTGTCCTGTGATAAAAAGCCTTCTGTTTCCATCACCAAAGCTTTCAGGGGAGCATTTGCAACCGGTTGGCTCCATTTTTGAGTGAACTGCCAAAAGTCAGATTTTTGCTGAAATTGTGACCCCGGGGCTTAGGGATTTTTTCAAAAAAATATTTTCTGCCGGTTAAGTTTTTGAGGGCTGATTTCTTGTCCTGTGATAAAAAGCCTTCTGTTTCGAGTGCAAAACCTTTCAGGGGAGCATTTTCAAGCTTTTGGCACCCTTTTTGAGTGAATTGCCAAAAGTCAGATTTTTGCTGAAATTGTGACCCCGGGGCTTAGGGATTTTTTCAAAAAAATATTTTCTGCCGGTTAGGTTTTTGAGGGCTGATTTCTTGTCCTGTGATAAAAAGCCTTCTGTTTCGAGTGCCAAACCTTTCAGGGGAGCATTTTCAAGCTTTTGGCACCATTTTTGAGTGAATTGCCAAAAGTCAGATTTTTGCTGAAATTGTGACCCCAGGGCTTAGGGATTTTTTCAAAAAAATATTTTCTGCCGGTTAAGTTTTTGAGGGCTGATTTCTTGTCCTGTGATAAAAAGCCTTCTGTTTCGAGTGCCAAACCTTTCAGGGGAGCATTTTCAAGCTTTTGGCACCATTTTTGAGTGAATTGCCAAAAGTCAGATTTTTGCTGAAATTGTGACCCCGGGGCTTAGGGATTGTTTCAAAAAAATATTTTCTGCCGATTAAGTTTTTGAGGGCTGATTTCTTGTCCTGTGATAAAAAGCCTTCTGTTTCGAGTGCCAAACCTTTCAGGGGAGCATTTTCAAGCTTTTGGCACCATTTTTGAGTGAATTGCCAAAAGTCAGATTTTTGCTGAAATTGTGACCCCGGGGCTTAGGGATTTTTTCAAAAAAATATTTTCTGCCACTTAAGTTTTTGAGGGCTGATTTCTTGTCCTGTGATAAAAAGCCTTCTGTTTCCATCACCAAAGCTTTCAGGGGAGCATTTGCAACTGGTTGGCTCCATTTTTGAGTGAACTGCCAAAAGTCAGATTTTTGCTGAAATTGTGACCCCGGGGCTTAGGGATTTTTTCAAAAAAATATTTTCTGCTGGTTAAGTTTTTGAGGGCTGATTTCTTGTCCTGTGATAAAAAGCCTTCTGTTTCGAGTGTGAAACCTTTCAGGGGAGCATTTTCAAGCTTTTGGCACCATTTTTGAGTGAATTGCCAAAAGTCAGATTTTTGCTGAAATTGTGACCCCGGGGCTTAGGGATTTTTTCAAAAAAATATTTTCTGCCGGTTAAGTTTTTGAGGGCTGATTTCTTGTCCTGTGATAAAAAGCCTTCTGTTTCGAGTGCGAAACCTTTCAGGGGAGCATATGCAACCGGTTGGCACCATTTTTGAGTGAACTGCCAAAAGTCAGATTTTTGCTGAAATTGTGACCCCGGGGCTTAGGGATTTTTTCAAAAAAATATTTTCTGCCGGTTAAGTTTTTGAGGGCTGATTTCTTGTCCTGTGATAAAAAGCCTTCTGTTTCCATCACCAAAGCTTTCAGGGGAGCATTTGCAACTGGTTGGCTCCATTTTTGAGTGAACTGCCAAAAGTCAGATTTTTGCTGAAATTGTGACCCTTAGGGGGTCTTTTGAGGTTAAGTTTTTGAGGGCTGATTTCTTGTCCTGTGATAAAAAGCCTTCTGTTTCCATCACCAAAGCTTTCAGGGGAGCATTTGCAACCGGTTCGCACCATTTTTGAGTGAATTGCCAAAAGTCAGATTTTTGCTGAAAAAAAAATTTCTGCCGGTTAAGTTTTTGAGGGATGATTTCTTGTCCTGTGATAAAAAGCCTTCTGTTTCCATCACCAAAGCTTTCAGGGGAGCATTTGCAACCGGTTGGCACCATTTTTGAGTGAACTGCCAAGAGTCAGATTTTTGCTGAAATTGTGACCCCGGGGCTTAGGGATTTTTTCAAAAAAATATTTTCTGCCGGTTAAGTTTTTGAGGGCTGATTTCTTGTCCTGTGATAAAAAGCCTTCTGTTTCGAGTGCCAAACCTTTCAGGGGAGCATTTTCAAGCTTTTGGCACCATTTTTGAGTGAACTGCCAAAAGTCAGATTTTTGCTGAAATTGTGACCCCGGGGCTTAGGGATTTTTTCAAAAAAATATTTTCTGCCGGTTAAGTTTTTGAGGGCTGATTTCTTGTCCTGTGATAAAAAGCCTTCTGTTTCCATCACCAAAGCTTTCAGGGGAGCATTTGCAACTGGTTGGCTCCATTTTTGAGTGAACTGCCAAAAGTCAGATTTTTGCTGAAATTGTGACCCCGGGGCTTAGGGATTTTTTCAAAAAAATATTTTCTGCCGGTTAAGTTTTTGAGGGCTGATTTCTTGTCCTGTGATAAAAAGCCTTCTGTTTCCATCACCAAAGCTTTCAGGGGAGCATTTGCAACTGGTTGTCACCATTTTTGAGTGAACTGCCAAAAGTCAGATTTTTGCTGAAATTGTGACCCCAGGGCTTAGGGATTTTTTCAAAAAAATATTTTCTGCCGGTTAAGTTTTTGAGGGCTGATTTCTTGTCCTGTGATAAAAAGCCTTCTGTTTCGAGTGCCAAACCTTTCAGGGGAGCATTTTCAAGCTTTTGGCACTATTTTTGAGTGATCTGCCAAAAGTCAGATTTTTGCTGAAATTGTGACCCCGGGCCTTAGGGATTTTTTCAAAAAAAATATTTTCTGCCGGTTAAGTTTTTGAGGGCTGATTTCTTGTCCTGTGATAAAAAGCCTTCTGTTTCGAGTGCCAAACCTTTCAGGGGAGCATTTGCAACTGGTTGTCACCATTTTTGAGTGAACTGCCAAAAGTCAGATTTTTGCTGAAATTGTGACCCCAGGGCTTAGCGATTTTTTCAAAAAAATATTTTCTGCCGGTTAATTTTTTGAGGGCTGATTTCTTGTCCTGTGATAAAAAGCCTTCTGTTTCGAGTGCGAAACCTTTCAGGGGAGCTTTTTCAAGCTTTTGGCACCATTTTTGAGTGAATTGCCAAAAGTCAGATTTTTGCTGAAATTGTGACCCCGGGGCTTAGGGATTTTTTCAAAAAAATATTTTCTGCCGGTTAAGTTTTTGAGGGCTGATTTCTTGTCCTGTGATAAAAAGCCTTCTGTTTCCATCACCAAAGTTTCAGGGGAGCATTTGCAACCGGTTGGCACCATTTTTGAGTGAACTGCCAAAAGTCAGATTTTTGCTGAAATTGTGACCCCGGGGCTTAGAGATTTTTTCAAAAAAATATTTTCTGCCGGTTAAGTTTTTGAGGGCTGATTTCTTGTCCTGTGATAAAAAGCCTTCTGTTTCGAGTGCCAAACCTTTCAGGGGAGCATTTTCAAGCTTTTGGCACTATTTTTGAGTGATCTGCCAAAAGTCAGATTTTTGCTGAAATTGTGACCCCGGGCCTTAGGGATTTTTTCAAAAAAAATATTTTCTGCCGGTTAAGTTTTTGAGGGCTGATTTCTTGTCCTGTGATAAAAAGCCTTCTGTTTCGAGTGCCAAACCTTTCAGGGGAGCATATGCAACCGGTTGGCACCATTTTTGAGTGAACTGCCAAAAGTCAGATTTTTGCTGAAATTGTGACCCCGGGGCTTAGGGATTTTTTCAAAAAAATATTTTCTGCCGGTTAAGTTTTTGAGGAATGATTTCTTGTCCTGTGATAAAAAGTCTTCTGTTTCGAGTGCCAAACCTTTCAGGGGAGCATATGCAACCGGTTGGCACCATTTTTGAGTGAACTGCCAAAAGTCAGATTTTTGCTGAAATTGTGACCCCGGGGCTTAGGGATTTTTTCAAAAAAATATTTTCTGCCAGTTAAGTTTTTGAGGGCTGATTTCTTGTCCTGTGATAAAAAGCCTTCTGTTTCCATCACCAAAGCTTTCAGGGGAGCATTTGCAACTGGTTGTCACCATTTTTGAGTGAACTGCCAAAAGTCAGATTTTTGCTGAAATTGTGACCCCGGGGCTTAGGGAATTTTTCAAAAAAATATTTTCTGCCGGTTAAGTTTTTGAGGGCTGATTTCTTGTCCTGTGATAAAAAACCTTCTGTTTCCATCACCAAAGTTTCAGGGGAGCATTTGCAACCGGTTGGCACCATTTTTGAGTGAACTGCCAAAAGTCAGATTTTTGCTGAAATTGTGACCCCGGGGCTTAGAGATTTTTTCAAAAAAATATTTTCTGCCGGTTAAGTTTTTGAGGGCTGATTTCTTGTCCTGTGATAAAAAGCCTTCTGTTTTGAGTGCCAAACCTTTCAGGGGAGCATTTTCAAGCTTTTGGCACTATTTTTGAGTGATCTGCCAAAAGTCAGATTTTTGCTGAAATTGTGACCCCGGGGCTTAGGGATTTTTTCAAAAAAAATATTTTCTGCCGGTTAAGTTTTTGAGGGCTGATTTCTTGTCCTGTGATAAAAAGCCTTCTGTTTCGAGTGCCAAACCTTTCAGGGGAGCATTTTCAAGCTTTTGGCACCATTTTTGAGTGAATTGCCAAAAGTCAGATTTTTTCTGAAATTGTGACCCCGGGGCTTAGGGATTTTTTCAAAAAAATATTTTCTGCCGGTTAAGTTTTTGAGGGCTGATTTCTTGTCCTGTGATAAAAAGCCTTCTGTTTCCATCACCAAAGTTTCAGGGGAGCATTTGCAACCGGTTGGCACTATTTTTGAGTGATCTGCCAAAAGTCAGATTTTTGCTGAAATTGTGACCCCGGGGCTTAGGGATTTTTTCAAAAAAAAAATTTCTGCCGGTTAAGTTTTTGAGGAATGATTTCTTGTCCTGTGATAAAAAGCCTTCTGTTTCGAGTGCCAAACCTTTCAGGGGAGCATATGCAACCGGTTGGCACCATTTTTGAGTGAACTGCCAAAAGTCAGATTTTTGCTGAAATTGTGACCCCGGGGCTTAGGGATTTTTTCAAAAAAATATTTTCTGCCAGTTAAGTTTTTGAGGGCTGATTTCTTGTCCTGTGATAAAAAGCCTTCTGTTTCCATCACCAAAGCTTTCAGGGGAGCATTTGCAACTGGTTGTCACCATTTTTGAGTGAACTGCCAAAAGTCAGATTTTTGCTGAAATTGTGACCCCGGGGCTTAGGGATTTTTTCAAAAAAATATTTTCTGCTGGTTAAGTTTTTGAGGGCTGATTTCTTGTCCTGTGATAAAAAGCCTTCTGTTTCGAGTGCGAAACCTTTCAGGGGAGCATTTTCAAGCTTTTGGCACCATTTTTGAGTGAATTGCCAAAAGTCAGATTTTTGCTGAAATTGTGACCCCCGGGGCTTAGGGATTTTTTCAAAAAAATATTTTCTGCCGGTTAAGTTTTTGAGGGCTGATTTCTTGTCCTGTGATAAAAAGCCTTCTGTTTCCATCACCAAAGCTTTCAGGGGAGCATTTGCAACTGGTTGGCTCCATTTTTGAGTGAACTGCCAAAAGTCAGATTTTTGCTGAAATTGTGACCCCGGGGCTTAGGGATTTTTTGAAAAAAATATTTTCTGCCGGTTAAGTTTTTGAGGGCTGATTTCTTGTCCTGTGATAAAAAGCCTTCTGTTTCGAGTGCGAAACCTTTCAGGGGAGCATATGCAACCGGTTGGCACCATTTTTGAGTGAACTGCCAAAAGTCAGATTTTTGCTGAAATTGTGACCCCGGGGCTTAGGGATTTTTTCAAAAAAATATTTTCTGCCGGTTAAGTTTTTGAGGGCTGATTTCTTGTCCTGTGATAAAAAGCCTTCTGTTTCCATCACCAAAGCTTTCAGGGGAGCATTTGCAACTGGTTGGCTCCATTTTTGAGTGAACTGCCAAAAGTCAGATTTTTGCTGAAATTGTGACCCCGGGGCTTAGGGAGTTTTTCAAAAAAATATTTTCTTCCGGTTAAGTTTTTGAGGGCTGATTTCTTGTCCTGTGATAAAAAGCCTTCTGTTTCCATCACCAAAGCTTTCAGGGGAGCATTTGCAACCGGTTCGCACCATTTTTGAGTGAATTGCCAAAAGTCAGATTTTTGCTGAAAAAAAAATTTCTGCCGGTTAAGTTTTTGAGGGCTGATTTCTTGTCCTGTGATAAAAAGCCTTCTGTTTCCATCACCAAAGCTTTCAGGGGAGCATTTGCAACCGGTTGACACCATTTTTGAGTGAACTGCCAAGAGTCAGATTTTTGCTGAAATTGTGACCCCGGGGCTTAGGGATTTTTTCAAAAAAATATTTTCTGCCGGTTAAGTTTTTGAGGGCTGATTTCTTGTCCTGTGATAAAAAGCCTTCTGTTTCGAGTGCCAAACCTTTCAGGGGAGCATTTTCAAGCTTTTGGCACCATTTTTGAGTGAATTGCAAAAAGTCAGATTTTTGCTGAAATTGTGACCCCGGGGCTTAGGGATTTTTTCAAAAAAATATTTTCTGCCGGTTAAGTTTTTGAGGGCTGATTTCTTGTCCTGTGATAAAAAGCCTTCTGTTTCGAGTGCCAAACCTTTCAGGGGAGCATATGCAACCGGTTGGCACCATTTTTGAGTGAACTGCCAAAAGTCAGATTTTTGCTGAAATTGTGACCCCGGCGCTTAGGGATTTTTTCAAAAAAATATTTTCTGCCGGTTAAGTTTTTGAGGGCTGATTTCTTGTCCTGTGATAAAAAGCCTTCTGTTTCCATCACCAAAGCTTTCAGGGGAGCATTTGCAACTGGTTGGCTCCATTTTTGAGTGAACTGCCAAAAGTCAGATTTTTGCTGAAATTGTGACCCCGGGGCTTAGGGATTTTTTCAAAAAAATATTTTCTGCCGGTTAAGTTTTTGAGGGCTGATTTCTTGTCCTGTGATAAAAAGCCTTCTGTTTCCATCACCAAAGCTTTCAGGGGAGCATTTGCAACTGGTTGTCACCATTTTTGAGTGAACTGCCAAAAGTCAGATTTTTGCTGAAATTGTGACCCCGGGGCTTAGGGATTTTTTCAAAAAAAAATTTTCTGCCGGTTAAGTTTTTGAGGGCTGATTTCTTGTCCTGTGATAAAAAGCCTTCTGTTTCGAGTGCGAAACCTTTCAGGGGAGCTTTTTCAAGCTTTTGGCACCATTTTTGAGTGAATTGCCAAAAGTCAGATTTTTGCTGAAATTGTGACCCCGGGGCTTAGGGATTTTTTCAAAAAAATATTTTCTGCCGGTTAAGTTTTTGAGGGCTGATTTCTTGTCCTGTGATAAAAAACCTTCTGTTTCCATCACCAAAGTTTCAGGGGAGCATTTGCAACCGGTTGGCACCATTTTTAAGTGAACTGCCAAAAGTCAGATTTTTGCTGAAATTGTGACCCCGGGGCTTAGAGATTTTTTCAAAAAAATATTTTCTGCCGGTTAAGTTTTTGAGGGCTGATTTCTTGTCCTGTGATAAAAAGCCTTCTGTTTCGAGTGCCAAACCTTTCAGGGGAGCATTTTCAAGCTTTTGGCACTATTTTTGAGTGATCTGCCCAAAGTCAGATTTTTGCTGAAATTGTGACCCCGGGGCTTAGGGATTTTTTCAAAAAAAATATTTTCTGCCGGTTAAGTTTTTGAGGGATGATTTCTTGTCCTGTGATAAAAAGCCTTCTGTTTCGAGTGCCAAACCTTTCAGGGGAGCATATGCAACCGGTTGGCACCATTTTTGAGTGAACTGCCAAAAGTCAGATTTTTGCTGAAATTGTGACCCCGGGGCTTAGGGATTTTTTCAAAAAAATATTTTCTGCCGATTAAGTTTTTGAGGCCTGATTTCTTGTCCTGTGATAAAAAGCCTTCTGTTTCCATCACCAAAGCTTTCAGGGGAGCATTTGCAACCGGTTGGCACCATTTTTGAGTGAACTGCCAAAAGTCAGATTTTTGCTGAAATTGTGACCCCGGGGCTTAGGGATGTTTTCAAAAAAATATTTTCTGCCGGTTAGGTTTTTGAGGGCTGATTTCTTGTCCTGTGATAAAAAGCCTTCTGTTTCGAGTGCCAAACCTTTCAGGGGAGCATATGCAACCGGTTGGCACCATTTTTGAGTGAACTGCCAAAAGTCAGATTTTTGCTGAAATTGTGAGCCCGGGGCTTAGGGATTTTTTCAAAAAAATATTTTCTGCCGATTAAGTTTTTGAGGCCTGATTTCTTGTCCTGTGATAAAAAGCCTTCTGGTTCGAGTGCCAAACCTTTCAGGGGAGCATTTTCAAGCTTTTGGCACCATTTTTGAGTGAATTGCCAAAAGTCAGATTTTTTCTGAAATTGTGACCCCGGGGCTTAGGGATTTTTTCAAAAAAATATTTTCTGCCGGTTAAGTTTTTGAGGGCTGATTTCTTGTCCTGTGATAAAAAGCCTTCTGTTTCCATCACCAAAGTTTCAGGGGAGCATTTGCAACCGGTTGGCACTATTTTTGAGTGATCTGCCAAAAGTCAGATTTTTGCTGAAATTGTGACCCCGGGGCTTAGGGATTTTTTCAAAAAAAAATTTTCTGCCGGTTAAGTTTTTGAGGGATGATTTCTTGTCCTGTGATAAAAAGCCTTCTGTTTCGAGTGCCAAACCTTTCAGGGGAGCATATGCAACCGGTTGGCACCATTTTTGAGTGAACTGCCAAAAGTCAGATTTTTGCTGAAATTGTGACCCCGGGGCTTAGGGATTTTTTCAAAAAAATATTTTCTGCCGGTTAAGTTTTTGAGGGCTGATTTCTTGTCCTGTGATAAAAAGCCTTCTGTTTCCATCACCAAAGTTTCAGGGGAGCATATGCAAACGGTTGGCACCATTTTTGAGTGAACTGCCAAAAGTCAGATTTTTGCTGAAATTGTGACCCCGGGGCTTAGGGATTTTTTCAAAAAAATATTTTCTGCCGGTTAAGTTTTTGAGGGCTGATTTCTTGTCCTGTGATAAAAAGCCTTCTGTTTCCATCACCAAAGTTTCAGGGGAGCATTTGCAACCGGTTGGCACCATTTTTGAGTGAACTGCCAAAAGTCAGATTTTTGCTGAAATTGTGACCCCGGGGCTTAGGGATTTTTTCAAAAAAATATTTTCTGCCGGTTAAGTTTTTGAGGGCTGATTTCTTGTCCTGTGATAAAAAGCCTTCTGTTTCGAGTGCCAAACCTTTCAGGGGAGCATATGCAACCGGTTGGCACCATTTTTGAGTGAACTGCCAAAAGTCAGATTTTTGCTGAAATTGTGACCCCGGGGCTTAGGGATTTTTTCAAAAAAATATTTTCTGCCGGTTAAGTTTTTGAGGGCTGATTTCTTGTCCTGTGATTAAAAGCCTTCTGTTTCGAGTGCCAAAGCTTTCAGGGGAGCATATGCAAACGGTTGGCACCATTTTTGAGTCAATTGCCAAAAGTCAGATTTTTGCTGAAATTGTGACCCCGGGGCTTAGGGATTTTTTCAAAAAAATATTTTCTGCCGGTTAAGTTTTTGAGGGCTGATTTCTTGTCCTGTGATAAAAAGCCTTCTGTTTCGAGTGCCAAACCTTTCAGGGGAGCATATGCAAACGGTTGGCACCATTTTTGAGTGAACTGCCAAAAGTCAGATTTTTGCTGAAATTGTGACCCCGGGGCTTAGGGATTTTTTCAAAAAAATATTTTCTGCCGGTTAAGTTTTTGAGGGCTGATTTCTTGTCCTGTGATAAAAAGCCTTCTGTTTCCATCACCAAAGCTTTCAGGGGAGCATTTGCAACTGGTTGGCACCATTTTTGAGTGAACTGCCAAAAGTCAGATTTTTGCTGAAATTGTGACCCCGGGGCTTAGGGATTTTTTCAAAAAAATATTTTCTGTCGGTTAAGTTTTTGAGGGCTGATTTCTTGTCCTGTGATAAAAAGCCTTCTATTTCGAGTGCCAAACCTTTCAGGGGAGCATTTTCAAGGTTTTGGCACCATTTTTGAGTCAATTGCCAAAAGTCAGATTTTTGCTGAAATTGTGACCCCGGGGCTTAGGGATTTTTTCAAAAAAATATTTTCTGCCGGTTAAGTTTTTGAGGGCTGATTTCTTGTCCTGTGATAAAAAGCCTTCTGTTTCGAGTGCCAAAGCTTTCAGGGGAGCATATGCAAACGGTTGGCACCATTTTTGAGTGAACTGCCAAAAGTCAGATTTTTGCTGAAATTGTGACCCCGGGGCTTAGGGATTTTTTCAAAAAAATATTTTCTGCCGGTTAAGTTTTTGAGGGCTGATTTCTTGTCCTGTGATAAAAAGCCTTCTGTTTCGAGTGCCAAACCTTTCAGGGGAGCATATGCAACCGGTTGGCACCATTTTTGAGTGAACTGCCAAAAGTCAGATTTTTGCTGAAATTGTGACCCCGGGGCTTAGGGATTTTTTCAAAAAAATATTTTCTGCCGGTTAAGTTTTTGAGGGCTGATTTCTTGTCCTGTGATAAAAAGCCTTCTGTTTCGAGTGCCAAACCTTTCAGGGGAGCATATGCAAACGGTTGGCACCATTTTTGAGTGAACTGCCAAAAGTCAGATTTTTGCTGAAATTGTGACCCCGGGGCTTAGGGATTTTTTCAAAAAAATATTTTCTGCCGGTTAAGTTTTTGAGGGCTGATTTCTTGTCCTGTGATAAAAAGCCTTCTGTTTCCATCACCAAAGCTTTCAGGGGAGCATTTGCAACTGGTTGGCACCATTTTTGAGTGAACTGCCAAAAGTCAGATTTTTGCTGAAATTGTGACCCCGGGGCTTAGGGATTTTTTCAAAAAAATATTTTCTGTCGGTTAAGTTTTTGAGGGCTGATTTCTTGTCCTGTGATAAAAAGCCTTCTATTTCGAGTGCCAAACCTTTCAGGGGAGCATTTTCAAGGTTTTGGCACCATTTTTGAGTCAATTGCCAAAAGTCAGATTTTTGCTGAAATTGTGACCCCGGGGCTTAGGGATTTTTTCAAAAAAATATTTTCTGCCGGTTAAGTTTTTGAGGGCTGATTTCTTGTCCTGTGATAAAAAGCCTTCTGTTTCGAGTGCCAAAGCTTTCAGGGGAGCATATGCAAACGGTTGGCACCATTTTTGAGTGAACTGCCAAAAGTCAGATTTTTGCTGAAATTGTGACCCCGGGGCTTAGGGATTTTTTCAAAAAAATATTTTCTGCCGGTTAAGTTTTTGAGGGCTGATTTCTTGTCCTGTGATAAAAAGCCTTCTGTTTCGAGTGCCAAACCTTTCAGGGGAGCATATGCAACCGGTTGGCACCATTTTTGAGTGAACTGCCAAAAGTCAGATTTTTGCTGAAATTGTGACCCCGGGGCTTAGGGATTTTTTCAAAAAAATATTTTCTGCCGGTTAAGTTTTTGAGGGCTGATTTCTTGTCCTGTGATAAAAAGCCTTCTGTTTCGAGTGCCAAACCTTTCAGGGGAGCATTTGCAACCGGTTGGCACCATTTTTGAGTGAACTGCCAAAAGTCAGATTTTTACTGAAATTGTGACCCCGGGGCTTAGGGATTTTTTCAAAAAAATATTTTCTGCCGGTTAAGTTTTTGAGGGCTGATTTCTTGTCCTGTGATAAAAAGCCTTCTGTTTCGAGTGCCAAACCTTTCAGGGGAGCATTTGCAACCGGTTGGCACCATTTTTGAGTGAACTGCCAAAAGTCAGATTTTTGCTGAAATTCTGACCCCGGGGCTTAGGGATTTTTTCAAAAAAATATTTTCTGCCGGTTAAGTTTTTGAGGGCTGATTTCTTGTCCTGTGATAAAAAGCCTTCTGTTTCGAGTGCCAAAGCTTTCAGGGGAGCATATGCAACCGGTTGGCACCATTTTTGAGTGAACTGCCAAAAGTCAGATTTTTGCTGAAATTGTGACCCCGGGGCTTAGGGATTTTTTCAAAAAAATATTTTCTGCCGGTTAAGTTTTTGAGGGCTGATTTCTTGTCCTGTGATAAAAAGCCTTCTGTTTCCATCACCAAAGCTTTCAGGGGAGCATTTGCAACTGGTTGGCACCATTTTTGAGTGAACTGCCAAAAGTCAGATTTTTGCTGAAATTGTGACCCCGGGGCTTAGGGATTTTTTCAAAAAAATATTTTCTGCCGGTTAAGTTTTTGAGGGCTGATTTCTTGTCCTGTGATAAAAAGCCTTCTGTTTCCATCACCAAAGTTTCAGGCGAGCATTTTCAACCGGTTGGCACCATTTTTGAGTGAACTGCCAAAAGTCAGATTTTTGCTGAAATTCTGACCCCGGGGCTTAGGGATTTTTTCAAAAAAATATTTTCTGCCGGTTAAGTTTTTGAGGGCTGATTTCTTGTCCTGTGATAAAAAGCCTTCTGTTTCGAGTGCCAAAGCTTTCAGGGGAGCATATGCAAACGGTTGGCACCATTTTTGAGTGAACTGCCAAAAGTCAGATTTTTGCTGAAATTGTGACCCCGGGGCTTAGGGATTTCTTCAAAAAAATATTTTCTGCCGGTTAAGTTTTTGAGGGCTGATTTCTTGTCCTGTGATAAAAAGCCTTCTGTTTCGAGTGCCAAACCTTTCAGGGGAGCATATGCAACCGGTTGGCACCATTTTTGAGTGAACTGCCAAAAGTCAGATTTTTGCTGAAATTGTGACCCCGGGGCTTAGGGATTTTTTCAAAAAAATATTTTCTGCCGGTTAAGTTTTTGAGGGCTGATTTCTTGTCCTGTGATAAAAAGCCTTCTGTTTCGAGTGCCAAACCTTTCAGGGGAGCATTTTCAAGGTTTTGGCACCATTTTTGAGTCAATTGCCAAAAGTCAGATTTTTGCTGAAATTGTGACCCCGGGGCTTAGGGATTTTTTCAAAAAAATATTTTCTGCCGGTTACGTTTTTGAGGGCTGATTTCTTGTCCTGTGATAAAAAGCCTTCTGTTTCGAGTGCCAAAGCTTTCAGGGGAGCATATGCAAACGGTTGGCACCATTTTTGAGTGAACTGCCAAAAGTCAGATTTTTGCTGAAATTGTGACCCCGGGGCTTAGGGATTTTTTCAAAAAAATATTTTCTGACGGTTAAGTTTTTGAGGGATGATTTCTTGTCCTGTGATAAAAAGCCTTCTGTTTCGAGTGCCAAACCTTTCAGGGGAGCATTTTCAAGCTTTTGGCACCATTTTTGAGTGAATTGCCAAAAGTCAGATTTTTGCTGAAATTGTGACCCCGGGGCTTAGGGATTTTTTCAAAGAAAATATTTTCTGCCGGTTAAGTTTTTGAGGGCTGATTTCTTGTCCTGTGATAAAAAGCCTTCTGTTTCGAGTGCCAAACCTTTCAGGGGAGCATATGCAACCGGTTGGCACCATTTTTGAGTGAACTGCCAAAAGTCAGATTTTTGCTGAAATTGTGACCCCGGGGCTTAGGGATTTTTTCAAAAAAATATTTTCTGCCGGTTAAGTTTTTGAGGGCTGATTTCTTGTCCTGTGATAAAAAGCCTTCTGTTTCCATCACCAAAGCTTTCAGGGGAGCATTTGCAACTGGTTGGCACCATTTTTGAGTGAACTGCCAAAAGTCAGATTTTTGCTGAAATTGTGACCCCGGGGCTTAGGGATTTTTTCAAAAAAATATTTTCTGCCGGTTAAGTTTTTGAGGGCTGATTTCTTGTCCTGTGATAAAAAGCCTTCTGTTTCGAGTGCCAAACCTTTCAGGGGAGCATTTTCAAGCTTTTGGCACCATTTTTGAGTGAATTGCCAAAAGTCAGATTTTTGCTGAAATTGTGACCCCGGGGCTTAGGGATTTTTTCAAAAAAATATTTTCTGCCGATTAAGTTTTTGAGGCCTGATTTCTTGTCCTGTGATAAAAAGCCTTCTGTTTCGAGTGCCAAAGCTTTCAGGGGAGCATTTGCAACCGGTTGGCACCATTTTTGAGTGAACTGCCAAAAGTCAGATTTTTGCTGAAATTGTGACCCCGGGGCTTAGGGATTTTTTCAAAAAAATATTTTCTGCCGGTTAAGTTTTTGAGGGCTGATTTCTTGTCCTGTGATAAAAAGCCTTCTGTTTCGAGTGCCAAACCTTTCAGGGGAGCATTTGCAACTGGTTGGCACCATTTTTGAGTGAACTGCCAAAAGTCAGATTTTTGCTGAAATTGTGACCCCGGGGCTTAGGGATTTTTTCAAAAAAATATTTTCTGCCGGTTAAGTTTTTGAGGGCTGATTTCTTGTCCTGTGATAAAAAGCCTTCTGTTTCGAGTGCCAAACCTTTCAGGGGAGCATTTTCAAGCTTTTGGCACCATTTTTGAGTGAATTGCCAAAAGTCAGATTTTTGCTGAAATTGTGACCCCGGGGCTTAGGGATTTTTTCAAAAAAATATTTTCTGCCGGTTAAGTTTTTGAGGGATGATTTCTTGTCCTGTGATAAAAAGCCTTCTGTTTCGAGTGCCAAACCTTTCAGGGGAGCATATGCAACCGGTTGGCACCATTTTTGAGTGAACTGCCAAAAGTCAGATTTTTGCTGAAATTGTGACCCCGGGGCTTAGGGATTTTTTCAAAAAAATATTTTCTGCCGGTTAAGTTTTTGAGGGCTGATTTCTTGTCCTGTGATAAAAAGCCTTCTGTTTCGAGTGCCAAACCTTTCAGGGGAGCATTTGCAACTGGTTGGCACCATTTTTGAGTGAATTGCCAAAAGTCAGATTTTTGCTGAAATTGTGACCCCGGGGCTTAGGGATTTTTTCAAAAAAATATTTTCTGCCGGTTAAGTTTTTGAGGGCTGATTTCTTGTCCTGTGATAAAAAGCCTTCTGTTTCGAGTGCCAAACCTTTCAGGGGAGCATTTTCAAGCTTTTGGCACCATTTTTGAGTGAACTGCCAAAAGTCAGATTTTTGCTGAAATTGTGACCCCGGGGCTTAGGGATTTTTTCAAAAAAATATTTTCTGCCGGTTAAGTTTTTGAGGGCTGATTTCTTGTCCTGTGATAAAAAGCCTTCTGTTTCGAGTGCCAAAGCTTTCAGGGGAGCATTTGCAACTGGTTGGCACCATTTTTGAGTGAATTGCCAAAAGTCAGATTTTTGCTGAAATTGTGACCCCGGGGCTTAGGGATTTTTTCAAAAAAATATTTTCTGCCGGTTAAGTTTTTGAGGGATGATTTCTTGTCCTGTGATAAAAAGCCTTCTGTTTCGAGTGCCAAACCTTTCAGGGGAGCATATGCAACCGGTTGGCACCATTTTTGAGTGAACTGCCAAAAGTCAGATTTTTGCTGAAATTGTGACCCCGGGGCTTAGGGATTTTTTCAAAAAAATATTTTCTGCCGGTTAAGTTTTTGAGGGCTGATTTCTTGTCCTGTGATAAAAAGCCTTCTGTTTCGAGTGCCAAACCTTTCAGGGGAGCATATTCAAGCTTTTGGCACCATTTTTGAGTGAACTGCCAAAAGTCAGATTTTTGCTGAAATTGTGACCCCGGGGCTTAGGGATTTTTTCAAAAAAATATTTTCTGCCGGTTAAGTTTTTGAGGGCTGATTTCTTGTCCTGTGATAAAAAGCCTTCTGTTTCCATCACCAAACCTTTCAGGGGAGCATATGCAACTGGTTGGCACCATTTTTGAGTGAACTGCCAAAAGTCAGATTTTTGCTGAAATTGTGACCCCGGGGCTTAGGGATTTTTTCAAAAAAATATTTTCTGCCGGTTAAGTTTTTGAGGGCTGATTTCTTGTCCTGTGATAAAAAGCCTTCTGTTTCGAGTGCCAAATCTTTCAGGGGAGCATATGCAACCGGTTGGCACCATTTTTGAGTGAACTGCCAAAAGTCAGATTTTTGCTGAAATTGTGACCCCGGGGCTTAGGGATTTTTTCAAAAAAATATTTTCTGCCGGTTAAGTTTTTGAGGGCTGATTTCTTGTCCTGTGATAAAAAGCCTTCTGTTTCGAGTGCCAAACCTTTCAGGGGAGCATATGCAACCGGTTGGCACCATTTTTGAGTGAACTGCCAAAAGTCAGATTTTTGCTGAAATTGTGACCCCGGGGCTTAGGGATTTTTTCAAAAAAATATTTTCTGCCGGTTAAGTTTTTGAGGGCTGATTTCTTGTCCTGTGATAAAAAGCCTTCTGTTTCGAGTGCCAAACCTTTCAGGGGAGCATATGCAACCGGTTGGCACCATTTTTGAGTGAACTGCCAAAAGTCAGATTTTTGCTGAAATTGTGACCCCGGGGCTTAGGGATTTTTTCAAAAAAATATTTTCTGCCAGTTAAGTTTTTGAGGGCTGATTTCTTGTCCTGTGATAAAAAGCCTTCTGTTTCGAGTGCGAAACCTTTCAGGGGAGCATTTTCAAGCTTTTGGCACCATTTTTGAGTGAATTGCCAAAAGTCAGATTTTTGCTGAAATTGTGACCCCGGGGCTTAGGGATTTTTTCAAAAAAATATTTTCTGCCGGTTAAGTTTTTGAGGGCTGATTTCTTGTCCTGTGATAAAAAGCCTTCTGTTTCCATCACCAAAGCTTTCAGGGGAGCATTTGCAACTGGTTGGCTCCATTTTTGAGTGAACTGCCAAAAGTCAGATTTTTGCTGAAATTGTGACCCCGGGGCTTAGGGATTTTTTCAAAAAAATATTTTCTGCCGGTTAAGTTTTTGAGGGCTGATTTCTTGTCCTGTGATAAAAAGCCTTCTGTTTCGAGTGCGAAACCTTTCAGGGGAGCATATGCAACCGGTTGGCACCATTTTTGAGTGAACTGCCAAAAGTCAGATTTTTGCTGAAATTGTGACCCCGGGGCTTAGGGATTTTTTCAAAAAAATATTTTCTGCCGGTTAAGTTTTTGAGGGATGATTTCTTGTCCTGTGATAAAAAGCCTTCTGTTTCGAGTGCCAAACCTTTCAGGGGAGCATATGCAACCGGTTGGCACCATTTTTGAGTGAACTGCCAAAAGTCAGATTTTTGCTGAAATTGTGACCCCGGGGCTTAGGGATTTTTTCAAAAAAATATTTTCTGCCGATTAAGTTTTTGAGGCCTGATTTCTTGTCCTGTGATAAAAAGCCTTCTGTTTCCATCGCCAAACCTTTCAGGGGAGCATTTGCAACCGGTTGGCACCATTTTTGAGTGAACTGCCAAAAGTCAGATTTTTGCTGAAATTGTGACCCCGGGGCTTAGGGAGTTTTTCAAAAAAATATTTTCTTCCGGTTAAGTTTTTGAGGGCTGATTTCTTGTCCTGTGATAAAAAGCCTTCTGTTTCCATCACCAAAGCTTTCAGGGGAGCATATGCAACCGGTTGGCACCATTTTTGAGTGAATTGCCAAAAGTCAGATTTTTGCTGAAAAAAAAATTTCTGCCGGTTAAGTTTTTGAGGGCTGATTTCTTGTCCTGTGATAAAAAGCCTTCTGTTTCCATCACCAAAGCTTTCAGGGGAGCATTTGCAACCGGTTGGCACCATTTTTGAGTGAACTGCCAAGAGTCAGATTTTTGCTGAAATTGTGACCCCGGGGCTTAGGGATTTTTTCAAAAAAATATTTTCTGCCGGTTAAGTTTTTGAGGGCTGATTTCTTGTCCTGTGATAAAAAGCCTTCTGTTTCGAGTGCCAAACCTTTCAGGGGAGCATTTTCAAGCTTTTGGCACCATTTTTGAGTGAATTGCAAAAAGTCAGATTTTTGCTGAAATTGTGACCCCGGGGCTTAGGGATTTTTTCAAAAAAATATTTTCTGCCGGTTAAGTTTTTGAGGGCTGATTTCTTGTCCTGTGATAAAAAGCCTTCTGTTTTGAGTGCCAAACCTTTCAGGGGAGCATATGCAACCGGTTGGCACCATTTTTGAGTGAACTGCCAAAAGTCAGATTTTTGCTGAAATTGTGACCCCGGGGTTTAGGGATTTTTTCAAAAAAATATTTTCTGCCGGTTAAGTTTTTGAGGGCTGATTTCTTGTCCTGTGATAAAAAGCCTTCTGTTTCCATCACCAAACCTTTCAGGGGAGCATATGCAACCGGTTGGCACCATTTTTGAGTGAACTGCCAAAAGTCAGATTTTTGCTGAAATTGTGACCCCGGGGCTTAGGGATTTTTTCAAAAAAATATTTTCTGCCGGTTAAGTTTTTGAGGGCTGATTTCTTGTCCTGTGATAAAAAGCCTTCTGTTTCGAGTGCCAAACCTTTCAGGGGAGCATTTTCAAGCTTTTGGCACCATTTTTGAGTGAATTGCCAAAAGTCAGATTTTTGCTGAAATTGTGACCCCGGGGCTTAGGGATTTTTTCAAAAAAATATTTTCTGCCGGTTAAGTTTTTGAGGGCTGATTTCTTGTCCTGTGATAAAAAGCCTTCTGTTTCGAGTGCCAAACCTTTCAGGGGAGCATATGCAACCGGTTGGCACCATTTTTGAGTGAACTGCCAAAAGTCAGATTTTTGCTGAAATTGTGACCCCGGGGCTTAGGGATTTTTTCAAAAAAATATTTTCTGCCGGTTAAGTTTTTGAGGGCTGATTTCTTGTCCTGTGATAAAAAGCCTTCTGTTTCGAGTGCCAAACCTTTCAGGGGAGCATATGCAACCGGTTGGCACCATTTTTGAGTGAACTGCCAAAAGTCAGATTTTTGCTGAAATTGTGACCCCGGGGCTTAGGGATTTTTTCAAAAAAATATTTTCTGCCGGTTAAGTTTTTGAGGGCTGATTTCTTGTCCTGTGATAAAAAGCCTTCTGTTTCGAGTGCCAAACCTTTCAGGGGAGCATATGCAACCGGTTGGCACCATTTTTGAGTGAACTGCCAAAAGTCAGATTTTTGCTGAAATTGTGACCCCGGGGCTTAGGGATTTTTTCAAAAAAATATTTTCTGCCAGTTAAGTTTTTGAGGGCTGATTTCTTGTCCTGTGATAAAAAGCCTTCTGTTTCGAGTGCGAAACCTTTCAGGGGAGCATTTTCAAGCTTTTGGCACCATTTTTGAGTGAATTGCCAAAAGTCAGATTTTTGCTGAAATTGTGACCCCGGGGCTTAGGGATTTTTTCAAAAAAATATTTTCTGCCGGTTAAGTTTTTGAGGGCTGATTTCTTGTCCTGTGATAAAAAGCCTAGTGTTTCCATCACCAAAGCTTTCAGGGGAGCATTTGCAACTGGTTGGCTCCATTTTTGAGTGAACTGCCAAAAGTCAGATTTTTGCTGAAATTGTGACCCCGGGGCTTAGGGATTTTTTCAAAAAAATATTTTCTGCCGGTTAAGTTTTTGAGGGCTGATTTCTTGTCCTGTGATAAAAAGCCTTCTGTTTCGAGTGCGAAACCTTTCAGGGGAGCATATGCAACCGGTTGGCACCATTTTTGAGTGAACTGCCAAAAGTCAGATTTTTGCTGAAATTGTGACCCCGGGGCTTAGGGATTTTTTCAAAAAAATATTTTCTGCTGGTTAAGTTTTTGAGGGCTGATTTCTTGTCCTGTGATAAAAAGCCTTCTGTTTCGAGTGCGAAACCTTTCAGGGGAGCATTTTCAAGCTTTTGGCACCATTTTTGAGTGAACTGCCAAAAGTCAGATTTTTGCTGAAATTGTGACCCCGGGGCTTAGGGATTTTTTCAAAAAAATATTTTCTGCCGGTTAAGTTTTTGAGGGATGATTTCTTGTCCTGTGATAAAAAGCCTTCTGTTTCGAGTGCCAAACCTTTCAGGGGAGCATATGCAACCGGTTGGCACCATTTTTGAGTGAACTGCCAAAAGTCAAATTTTTGCTGAAATTGTGACCCCGGGGCTTAGGGATTTTTTCAAAAAAATATTTTCTGCCGATTAAGTTTTTGAGGCCTGATTTCTTGTCCTGTGATAAAAAGCCTTCTGTTTCCATCGCCAAACCTTTCAGGGGAGCATTTGCAACCGGTTGGCACCATTTTTGAGTGAACTGCCAAAAGTCAGATTTTTGCTGAAATTGTGACCCCGGGGCTTAGGGAGTTTTTCAAAAAAATATTTTCTTCCGGTTAAGTTTTTGAGGGCTGATTTCTTGTCCTGTGATAAAAAGCCTTCTGTTTCCATCACCAAAGCTTTCAGGGGAGCATATGCAACCGGTTGGCACCATTTTTGAGTGAATTGCCAAAAGTCAGATTTTTGCTGAAAAAAAAATTTCTGCCGGTTAAGTTTTTGAGGGCTGATTTCTTGTCCTGTGATAAAAAGCCTTCTGTTTCCATCACCAAAGCTTTCAGGGGAGCATTTGCAACCGGTTGGCACCATTTTTGAGTGAACTGCCAAGAGTCAGATTTTTGCTGAAATTGTGACCCCGGGGCTTAGGGATTTTTTCAAAAAAATATTTTCTGCCGGTTAAGTTTTTGAGGGCTGATTTCTTGTCCTGTGATAAAAAGCCTTCTGTTTCGAGTGCCAAACCTTTCAGGGGAGCATTTTCAAGCTTTTGGCACCATTTTTGAGTGAATTGCAAAAAGTCAGATTTTTGCTGAAATTGTGACCCCGGGGCTTAGGGATTTTTTCAAAAAAATATTTTCTGCCGGTTAAGTTTTTGAGGGCTGATTTCTTGTCCTGTGATAAAAAGCCTTCTGTTTTGAGTGCCAAACCTTTCAGGGGAGCATATGCAACCGGTTGGCACCATTTTTGAGTGAACTGCCAAAAGTCAGATTTTTGCTGAAATTGTGACCCCGGGGTTTAGGGATTTTTTCAAAAAAATATTTTCTGCCGGTTAAGTTTTTGAGGGCTGATTTCTTGTCCTGTGATAAAAAGCCTTCTGTTTCCATCACCAAACCTTTCAGGGGAGCATATGCAACCGGTTGGCACCATTTTTGAGTGAACTGCCAAAAGTCAGATTTTTGCTGAAATTGTGACCCCGGGGCTTAGGGATTTTTTCAAAAAAATATTTTCTGCCGGTTAAGTTTTTGAGGGCTGATTTCTTGTCCTGTGATAAAAAGCCTTCTGTTTCGAGTGCCAAACCTTTCAGGGGAGCATTTTCAAGCTTTTGGCACCATTTTTGAGTGAATTACCAAAAGTCAGATTTTTGCTGAAATTGTGACCCCGGGGCTTAGGGATTTTTTCAAAAAAATATTTTCTGCCGGTTAAGTTTTTGAGGGCTGATTTCTTGTCCTGTGATAAAAAGCCTTCTGTTTCGAGTGCCAAACCTTTCAGGGGAGCATATGCAACCGGTTGGCACCATTTTTGAGTGAACTGCCAAAAGTCAGATTTTTGCTTAAATTGTGACCCCGGGGCTTAGGGATTTTTTCAAAAAAATATTTTCTGCCAGTTAAGTTTTTGAGGGCTGATTTCTTGTCCTGTGATAAAAAGCCTTCTGTTTCGAGTGCGAAACCTTTCAGGGGAGCATATGCAACCGGTTGGCACCATTTTTGAGTGAATTGCCAAAAGTCAGATTTTTGCTGAAATTGTGACCCCGGGGCTTAGGGATTTTTTCAAAAAAATATTTTCTGCCGGTTAAGTTTTTGAGGGCTGATTTCTTGTCCTGTGATAAAAAGCCTTCTGTTTCCATCACCAAAGCTTTCAGGGGAGCATTTGCAACTGGTTGGCTCCATTTTTGAGTGAACTGCCAAAAGTCAGATTTTTGCTGAAATTGTGACCCTGGGGCTTAGGGATTTTTTCAAAAAAATATTTTCTGCCGGTTAAGTTTTTGAGGGCTGATTTCTTGTCCTGTGATAAAAAGCCTTCTGTTTCGAGTGCGAAACCTTTCAGGGGAGCATATGCAACCGGTTGGCACCATTTTTGAGTGAACTGCCAAAAGTCAGATTTTTGCTGAAATTGTGACCCCGGGGCTTAGGGAGTTTTTCAAAAAAATATTTTCTTCCGGTTAGGTTTTTGAGGGCTGATTTCTTGTCCTGTGATAAAAAGCCTTCTGTTTCCATCACCAAAGCTTTCAGGGGAGCACTTGCAACCGGTTCGCACCATTTTTGAGTGAACTGCCAAAAGTCAGATTTTTGCTGAAATTGTGACCCCGGGGCTTAGGGATTTTTTCAAAAAAATATTTTCTGCCGGTTAAGTTTTTGAGGGCTGATTTCTTGTCCTGTGATAAAAAGCCTTCTGTTTCCATCACCAAAGCTTTCAGGGGAGCATTTGCAACTGGTTGTCACCATTTTTGAGTGAACTGCCAAAAGTCAGATTTTTGCTGAAATTGTGACCCCGGGGCTTAGGGATTTTTTCAAAAAAATATTTTCTGCCGGTTAAGTTTTTGAGGGCTGATTTCTTGTCCTGTGATAAAAAGCCTTCTGTTTCGAGTGCGAAACCTTTCAGGGGAGCTTTTTCAAGCTTTTGGCACCATTTTTGAGTGAATTGCCAAAAGTCAGATTTTTGCTGAAATTGTGACCCCGGGGCTTAGGGATTTTTTCAAAAAAATATTTTCTGCCGGTTAAGTTTTTGAGGGCTGATTTCTTGTCCTGTGATAAAAAGCCTTCTGTTTCCATCACCAAAGTTTCAGGGGAGCATTTGCAACCGGTTGGCACCATTTTTGAGTGAACTGCCAAAAGTCAGATTTTTGCTGAAATTGTGACCCCGGGGCTTAGAGATTTTTTCAAAAAAATATTTTCTGCCGGTTAAGTTTTTGAGGGCTGATTTCTTGTCCTGTGATAAAAAGCCTTCTGTTTCGAGTGCCAAACCTTTCAGGGGAGCATTTTCAAGCTTTTGGCACTATTTTTGAGTGATCTGCCAAAAGTCAGATTTTTGCTGAAATTGTGACCCCGGGGCTTAGGGATTTTTTCAAAAAAATATTTTCTGCCGGTTAAGTTTTTGAGGGCTGATTTCTTGTCCTGTGATAAAAAGCCTTCTGTTTCGAGTGCCAAACCTTTCAGGGGAGCATTTTCAAGCTTTTGGCACCATTTTTGAGTGAATTGCCAAAAGTCAGATTTTTGCTGAAATTGTGACCCCGGGGCTTAGGGATTTTTTCAAAAAAATATTTTCTGCCGGTTAAGTTTTTGAGGGCTGATTTCTTGTCCTGTGATAAAAAGCCTTCTGTTTCGAGTGCCAAACCTTTCAGGGGAGCATATGCAACCGGTTGGCACCATTTTTGAGTGAACTGCCAAAAGTCAGATTTTAGCTGAAAATGTGACCCCGGGGCTTCGGGATTTTTTCAAAAAAATATTTTCTGCCGGTTAAGTTTTTGAGGGCTGATTTCTTCTCCTGTGATAAAAAGCCTTCTGCTTCGAGTGCCAAACCTTTCAGGGGAGCATTTTCAAGCTTTTGGCACCATTTTTGAGTGAATTGCCAAAAGTCAGATTTTTTCTGAAATTGTGACCCCGGGGCTTAGGGATTTTTTCAAAAAAATATTTTCTGCCGGTTAAGTTTTTGAGGGCTGATTTCTTGTCCTGTGATAAAAAGCCTTCTGTTTCCATCACCAAAGTTTCAGGGGAGCATTTGCAACCGGTTGGCACTATTTTTGAGTGATCTGCCAAAAGTCAGATTTTTGCTGAAATTGTGACCCCGGGGCTTAGGGATTTTTTGAAAAAAATATTTTCTGCCGGTTAAGTTTTTGAGGGCTGATTTCTTGTCCTGTGATAAAAAGCCTTCTGTTTCGAGTGCCAAACCTTTCAGGGGAGCATTTTCAAGCTTTTGGCACCATATTTGAGTGAATTGCCAAAAGTCAGATTTTTGCTGAAATTGTGACCCCGGGGCTTAGGGATTTTTTCAAAAAAGTATCTTCGGACGGTAAAGTTTTTGAGGGCTGATTTCTTGTCCTGTGATAAAAAGCCTTCTGTTTCGAGTGCCAAACCTTTCAGGGGAGCATTTTCAAGCTTTTGGCACCATTTTTGAGTGAATTGCCAAAAGTCAGATTTTTGCTGAAATTGTGACCCCGGGGCTTAGGGATTTTTTCAAAAAAATATTTTCTGCCGGTTAAGTTTTTGAGGGCTGATTTCTTGTCCTGTGATAAAAAGCCTTCTGTTTCGAGTGCCAAACCTTTCAGGGGAGCATATGCAACCGGTTGGCACCATTTTTGAGTGAACTGCCAAAAGTCAGATTTTAGCTGAAATTGTGACCCCGGGGCTTAGGGATTTTTTCAAAAAAATATTTTCTGCCGGTTAAGTTTTTGAGGGCTGATTTCTTCTCCTGTGATAAAAAGCCTTCTGCTTCGAGTGCCAAACCTTTCAGGGGAGCATTTTCAAGCTTTTGGCACCATTTTTGAGTGAATTGCCAAAAGTCAGATTTTTTCTGAAATTGTGACCCCGGGGCTTAGGGATTTTTTCAAAAAAATATTTTCTGCCGGTTAAGTTTTTGAGGGCTGATTTCTTGTCCTGTGATAAAAAGCCTTCTGTTTCCATCACCAAAGTTTCAGGGGAGCATTTGCAACCGGTTGGCACTATTTTTGAGTGATCTGCCAAAAGTCAGATTTTTGCTGAAATTGTGACCCCGGGGCTTAGGGATTTTTTGAAAAAAATATTTTCTGCCGGTTAAGTTTTTGAGGGCTGATTTCTTGTCCTGTGATAAAAAGCCTTCTGTTTCGAGTGCCAAACCTTTCAGGGGAGCATTTTCAAGCTTTTGGCACCATTTTTGAGTGAATTGCCAAAAGTCAGATTTTTGCTGAAATTGTGACCCCGGGGCTTAGGGATTTTTTCAAAAAAGTATCTTCGGACGGTAAAGTTTTTGAGGGCTGATTTCTTGTCCTGTGATAAAAAGCCTTCTGTTTCGAGTGCCAAACCTTTCAGGTGAGCATTTGCAACCGGTTGGCACCATTTTTGAGAGAATTGCCAAAAGTTAGATTTTTGCTGAAATTGTGACCCCGGGGCTTAGGGATTTTTTCAAAAAAATATTTTCTGCCGATTAAGCTTTTGAGGGCTGATTTCTTGTCCTGTGGTAAAAGGCCTTCTGTTTCCATGGCCATAGCTTTCAGGAGAGCATTTTCAGGCTTTTGGCACCATTTTTGAGTGAATTGCCAAAAGTCAGTTTTTTGCTGAAATTGTGACCCCGGGGCTTAGGGATTTTTTCAAAAAAAAATATTTGACGCTTAAGTTTTTGAGGGCTGATTTGTTGTCCTCTGATAAAAAGCCTTCTGTTTCGAGTGCCAAACCTTTCAGGAGAGCATTTTCAAGCTTTTGGCACCATTTTTGAGTGAATTGCCAAAAGTCAGATTTTTGCTGAAATTGTGACCCCGGGGCTTAGGGATTTTTTGAAAAAAATATTTTCTGCCGGTTAAGTTTTTGAGGGCTGATTTCTTGTCCTGTGATAAAAAGCCTTCTGTTTCCATCACCAAAGCTTTCAGGGGAGCATTTGCAACCGGTTGGCACCATTTTTGAGTGAACTGCCAAAAGTCAGATTTTTGCAGAAATTGTGACCCCGGGGCTTAGGGATTTTTTCAAAAAAATATTTTCTGCCGGTTAAGTTTTTGAGGGCTGATTTCTTGTCCTGTGATAAAAAGCCTTCTGTTTCGAGTGCCAAACCTTTCAGGGGAGCATTTTCAAGCTTTTGGCACCATTTTTGAGTGAATTGCCAAAAGTCAGATTTTTGCTGAAATTGTGACCCCGGGGCTTAGGCATTTTTTCAAAAAAATATTTTCTGCCGGTTAAGTTTTTGAGGGCTGATTTCTTGTCCTGTGATAAAAAGCCTTCTGTTTCGAGTGCCAAACCTTTCAGGGGAGCATTTTCAAGCTTTTGGCACCATTTTTGAGTGAATTGCCAAAAGTCAGATTTTTGCTGAAATTGTGACCCCGGGGCTTAGGGATTTTTTCAAAAAAATATTTTCTGCCGGTTAAGTTTTTGAGGGCTGATTTCTTGTCCTGTGATAAAAAGCCTTCTGTTTCCATCGCCAAAGCTTTCAGGCGAGCATTTTCAACCTTTTGGCACCATTTTTGAGTGAACTGGCAAAAGTCAGATTTTTGCTGAAATTGTGACCCCGGGGCTTAGGGATTTTTTCAAAAAAATATTTTCTGCCGGTTAAGTTTTTGAGGGCTGATTTCTTGTCCTGTGATAAGAAGCCTTCTGTTTCGAGTGCCAAACCTTTCAGGGGAGCATTTTCAAACTTTTGGCACCATTTTTGAGTGAATTGCCAAAAGTCAGATTTTTGCTGAAATTGTGACCCCGGGGCTTAGGGATTTTTTCAAAAAAATATTTTCTGCCGGTTAAGTTTTTGAGGGCTGATTTCTTGTCCTGTGATAAAAAGCCTTCTGTTTCCATCACTAAACCTTTCAGGGGAGCATTTTCAAGCTTTTGGCACCATTTTTGAGTGAATTGCCAAAAGTCAGATTTTTGCTGAAATTGTGACCCCGGGGCTTAGGGATTTTTTGAAAAAAATATTTTCTGCCGGTTAAGTTTTTGAGGGCTGATTTCTTGTCCTGTGATAAAAAGCCTTCTGTTTCGAGTGCCAAACCTTTCAGGGGAGCATTTTCAAGCTTTTGGCACCATTTTTGAGTGAATTGCCAAAAGTCAGATTTTTGCTGAAATTGTGACCCCGGGGCTTAGGGATTTTTTCAAAAAAATATTTTCTGCCGGTTAAGTTTTTGAGGGCTGATTTCTTGTCCTGTGATAAAAAGCCTTCTGTTTCGAGTGCCAAACCTTTCAGGGGAGCATTTTCAAGCTTTTGGCACCATTTTTGAGTGAATTGCCAAAAGTCAGATTTTTGCTGAAATTGTGACCCCGGGGCTTAGGGATTTTTTCAAAAAAATATTTTCTGCCGGTTAAGTTTTTGAGGGCTGATTTCTTGTCCTGTGATAAAAAGCCTTCTGTTTCGAGTGCCAAACCTTTCAGGGGAGCATTTTCAAGCTTTTGGCACCATTTTTGAGTGAATTGCCAAAAGTCAGATTTTTGCTGAAATTGTGACCCCGGGGCTTAGGGATTTTTTCAAAAAAATATTTTCTGCCGGTTAAGTTTTTGAGGGCTGATTTCTTGTCCTGTGATAAAAAGCCTTCTGTTTCGAGTGCCAAACCTTTCAGGGGAGCATTTTCAAGCTTTTGGCACCATTTTTGAGTGAATTGCCAAAAGTCAGATTTTTGCTGAAATTGTGACCCCGGGGCTTAGGGATTTTTTCAAAAAAATATTTTCTGCCGGTTAAGTTTTTGAGGGCTGATTTCTTGTCCTGTGATAAAAAGCCTTCTGTTTCGAGTGCCAAACCTTTCAGGGGAGCATTTTCAAGCTTTTGGCACCATTTTTGAGTGAATTGCCAAAAGTCAGATTTTTGCTGAAATTGTGACCCCGGGGCTTAGGGATTTTTTCAAAAAAATATTTTCTGCCGGTTAAGTTTTTGAGGGCTGATTTCTTGTCCTGTGATAAGAAGCCTTCTGTTTCGAGTGCCAAACCTTTCAGGGGAGCATTTTCAAACTTTTGGCACCATTTTTGAGTGAATTGCCAAAAGTCAGATTTTTGCTGAAATTGTGACCCCGGGGCTTAGGGATTTTTTCAAAAAAATATTTTCTGCCAGTTAAGTTTTTGAGGGCTGATTTCTTGTCCTGTGATAAAAAGCCTTCTGTTTCCATCACCAAAGCTTTCAGGCGAGCATTTTCAACCTTTTGGCACCATTTTTGAGTGAACTGGCAAAAGTCAGATTTTTGCTGAAATTGTGACCCCGGGGCTTAGGGATTTTTTCAAAAAAATATTTTCTGCCGGTTAAGTTTTTGAGGGATAATTTCTTGTCCTGTGATAAAAAGCCTTCTGTTTCGAGTGCCAAACCTTTCAGGGGAGCATATGCAACCGGTTGGCACCATTTTTGAGTGAACTGCTAAAAGTCATATTTTTGCTGAAATTGTGACCCCGGGGCTTAGGGATTTTTTCAAAAAAATATTTTCTGCCGGTTAAGTTTTTGAGGGCTGATTTCTTGTCCTGTGATAAAAAGCCTTCTGTTTCCATCACTAAACCTTTCAGGGGAGCATTTTCAAGCTTTTGGCACCATTTTTGAGTGAATTGCCAAAAGTCAGATTTTTGCTGAAATTGTGACCCCGGGGCTTAGGGATTTTTTGAAAAAAATATTTTCTGCCGGTTAAGTTTTTGAGGGCTGATTTCTTGTCCTGTGATAAAAAGCCTTCTGTTTCGAGTGCCAAACCTTTCAGGGGAGCATTTTCAAGCTTTTGGCACCATTTTTGAGTGAATTGCCAAAAGTCAGATTTTTGCTGAAATTGTGACCCCGGGGCTTAGGGATTTTTTCAAAAAAATATTTTCTGCCGGTTAAGTTTTTGAGGGCTGATTTCTTGTCCTGTGATAAAAAGCCTTCTGTTTCGAGTGCCAAACCTTTCAGGGGAGCATTTTCAAGCTTTTGGCACCATTTTTGAGTGAATTGCCAAAAGTCAGATTTTTGCTGAAATTGTGACCCCGGGGCTTAGGGATTTTTTCAAAAAAATATTTTCCGCCGGTTAAGTTTTTGAGGGCTGATTTCTTGTCCTGTGATAAAAAGCCTTCTGTTTCGAGTGCCAAACCTTTCAGGGGAGCATTTTCAAGCTTTTGGCACCATTTTTGAGTGAATTGCCAAAAGTCAGATTTTTGCTGAAATTGTGACCCCGGGGCTTAGGGATTTTTTCAAAAAAATATTTTCCGCCGGTTAAGTTTTTGAGGGCTGATTTCTTGTCCTGTGATAAAAAGCCTTCTGTTTCGAGTGCCAAACCTTTCAGGGGAGCATTTTCAAGCTTTTGGCACCATTTTTGAGTGAATTGCCAAAAGTCAGATTTTTGCTGAAATTGTGACCCCGGGGCTTAGGGATTTTTTCAAAAAAATATTTTCTGCCAGTTAAGTTTTTGAGGGCTGATTTCTTGTCCTGTGATAAAAAGCCTTCTGTTTCCATCACCAAAGCTTTCAGGCGAGCATTTTCAACCTTTTGGCACCATTTTTGAGTGAACTGGCAAAAGTCAGATTTTTGCTGAAATTGTGACCCCGGGGCTTAGGGATTTTTTCAAAAAAATATTTTCTGCCGGTTAAGTTTTTGAGGGATAATTTCTTGTCCTGTGATAAAAAGCCTTCTGTTTCGAGTGCCAAACCTTTCAGGGGAGCATATGCAACCGGTTGGCACCATTTTTGAGTGAACTGCTAAAAGTCATATTTTTGCTGAAATTGTGACCCCGGGGCTTAGGGATTTTTTCAAAAAAATATTTTCTGCCGGTTAAGTTTTTGAGGGCTGATTTCTTGTCCTGTGATAAAAAGCCTTCTGTTTCGAGTGCCAAACCTTTCAGGGGAGCATATGCAACCGGTTGGCACCATTTTTGAGTGAACTGCTAAAAGTCATATTTTTGCTGAAATTGTGACCCCGGGGCTTAGGGATTTTTTCAAAAAAATATTTTCTGCCGGTTAAGTTTTTGAGGGCTGATTTCTTGTCCTGTGATAAAAAGCCTTCTGTTTCCATCACTAAAGCTTTCAGGGGAGCATTTGCAACCGGTTGCCTCCATTTTTGAGTGAACTGCCAAAAGTCAGATTTTTGCTGAAATTGTGACCCCGGGGCTTAGGGATTTTTTGAAAAAAATATTTTCTGCCGGTTAAGTTTTTAAGGGCTGATTTCTTGTCCTGTGATAAAAAGCCTTCTGTTTCCATCACCAAAGCTTTCAGGGGAGCATTTGCAACCGGTTGGCACCATTTTTGAGTGAACTGCCAAAAGTCAGATTTTTGCTGAAATTGTGACCCCGGGGCTTAGGGATTTTTTCAAAAAAATATTTTCTGCCGGTTAGGTTTTTGAGGGCTGATTTCTTGTCCTGTGATAAAAAGCCTTCTGTTTCGAGTGCCAAACCTTTCAGGGGAGCATTTTCAAGCTTTTGGCACCATTTTTGAGTGAATTGCCAAAAGTCAGATTTTTGCTGAAATTGTGACCCCGGGGCTTAGGGATTTTTTCAAAAAAATATTTTCTGCCGGTTAAGTTTTTGAGGGCTGATTTCTTGTCCTGTGATAAAAAGCCTTCTGTTTCCATCACCAAAGTTTCAGGGGAGCATTTGCAACCGGTTGGCACCATTTTTGAGTGAACTGCCAAAAGTCAGATTTTTGCTGAAATTCTGACCCCGGGGCTTAGGGATTTTTTCAAAAAAATATTTTCTGCCGGTTAAGTTTTTGAGGGATGATTTCTTGTCCTGTGATAAAAAGCCTTCTGTTTCGAGTGCCAAACCTTTCAGGGGAGCATATGCAACCGGTTGGCACCATTTCTGAGTGAACTGCCAAAAGTCAGATTTTTGCTGAAATTGTGACCGCTGGGCTTAGGGATTTTTTCAAAAAAATATTTTCTGCCGGTTTGGTTTTTGAGGGCTGATTTCTTGTCCTGTGATAAAAAGCCTTCTGTTTCCATCGCCACAGCTTTCAGCGGAGCATTTGCAACCGGTTGGCACCATTTTTGAGTGAACTGCCAAAAGTCAGATTTTTGCTGAAATTGTGACCCCGGGGCTTAGGGATTTTTTCAAAAAAATATTTTCTGCCGGTTAAGTTTTTGAGGGCTGATTTCTTGTCCTGTGATAAAAAGCCTTCTGTTTCGAGTGCCAAACCTTTCAGGGGAGCATTTTCAAGCTTTTGGCACCATTTTTGAGTGAATTGCCAAAAGTCAGATTTTTGCTGAAATTGTGACCCCGGGGCTTAGGGATGTTTTCCAAAAAAATATTTTCTGCCGGTTAGGTTTTGGAGGGCTGATTTCTTGTCCTGTGATAAAAAGCCTTCTGTTTCCATCACCAAAGCTTTCAGGGGAGCATTTGCAACTGGTTGGCTCCATTTTTGAGTGAACTGCCAAAAGTCAGATTTTTGCTGAAATTGTGACCCCGGGGCTTAGGGATTTTTTCAAAAAAATATTTTCTGCCGGTTAGGTTTTTGAGGGCTGATTTCTTGTCCTGTGATAAAAAGCCTTCTGTTTCGAGTGCCAAACCTTTCAGGGGAGCATTTTCAAGCTTTTGGCACCATTTTTGAGTGAACTGCCAAAAGTCAGATTTTTGCTGAAATTCTGACCCCGGGGCTTAGGGATTTTTTCAAAAAAATATTTTCTGCCGGTTAAGTTTTTGAGGGATGATTTCTTGTCCTGTGATAAAAAGCCTTCTGTTTCGAGTGCCAAACCTTTCAGGGGAGCATATGCAACCGGTTGGCACCATTTCTGAGTGAACTGCCAAAAGTCAGATTTTTGCTGAAATTGTGACCGCTGGGCTTAGGGATTTTTTCAAAAAAATATTTTCTGCCGGTTTGGTTTTTGAGGGCTGATTTCTTGTCCTGTGATAAAAAGCCTTCTGTTTCCATCGCCACAGCTTTCAGCGGAGCATTTGCAACCGGTTGGCACCATTTTTGAGTGAACTGCCAAAAGTCAGATTTTTGCTGAAATTGTGACCCCGGGGCTTAGGGATTTTTTCAAAAAAATATTTTCTGCCGGTTAAGTTTTTGAGGGCTGATTTCTTGTCCTGTGATAAAAAGCCTTCTGTTTCGAGTGCCAAACCTTTCAGGGGAGCATTTTCAAGCTTTTGGCACCATTTTTGAGTGAATTGCCAAAAGTCAGATTTTTGCTGAGATTGTGACCCCGGGGCTTAGGGATGTTTTCCAAAAAAATATTTTCTGCCGGTTAGGTTTTGGAGGGCTGATTTCTTGTCCTGTGATAAAAAGCCTTCTGTTTCCATCACCAAAGCTTTCAGGGGAGCATTTGCAACTGGTTGGCTCCATTTTTGAGTGAACTGCCAAAAGTCAGATTTTTGCTGAAATTGTGACCCCGGGGCTTAGGGATTTTTTCAAAAAAATATTTTCTGCCGGTTAAGTTTTTGAGGGCTGATTTCTTCTCCTGTGATAAAAAGCCTTCTGCTTCGAGTGCCAAACCTTTCAGGGGAGCATTTTCAAGCTTTTGGCACCATTTTTGAGTGAATTGCCAAAAGTCAGATTTTTTCTGAAATTGTGACCCCGGGGCTTAGGGATTTTTTCAAAAAAATATTTTCTGCCGGTTAAGTTTTTGAGGGCTGATTTCTTGTCCTGTGATAAAAAGCCTTCTGTTTCCCTCACCAAAGTTTCAGGGGAGCATTTGCAACCGGTTGGCACCATTTTTGAGTGAATTGCCAAAAGTCAGATTTTTGCTGAAATTGTGACCCCGGGGCTTAGGGATTTTTTCAAAAAAATATTTTCTGCCGGTTAAATTTTTGAGGGCTGATTTCTTGTCCTGTGATAAAAAGCCTTCTGTTTCCATCACCAAAGTTTCAGGGGAGCATTTGCAACCGGTTGGCACCATTTTTGAGTGAATTGCCAAAAGTCAGATTTTTGCTGAAATTGTGACCCCGGGGCTTAGGGATTTTTTCAAAAAAATATTTTCTGCCGGTTAAGTTTTTGAGGGCTGATTTCTTGTCCTGTGATAAAAAGCCTTCTGTTTCCATCACCAAAGTTTCAGGGGAGCATTTGCAACCGGTTGGCACCATTTTTGAGTGAACTGCCAAAAGTCAGATTTTTGCTGAAATTCTGACCCCGGGGCTTAGGGATTTTTTCAAAAAAATATTTTCTGCCGGTTAAGTTTTTGAGGGATGATTTCTTGTCCTGTGATAAAAAGCCTTCTGTTTCGAGTGCCAAACCTTTCAGGGGAGCATATGCAACCGGTTGGCACCATTTCTGAGTGAACTGCCAAAAGTCAGATTTTTGCTGAAATTGTGACCGCGGGGCTTAGGGATTTTTTCAAAAAAATATTTTCTGCCGGTTTGGTTTTTGAGGGCTGATTTCTTGTCCTGTGATAAAAAGCCTTCTCTTTCCATCGCCACAGCTTTCAGCGGAGCATTTGCAACCGGTTGGCACCATTTTTGAGTGAACTGCCAAAAGTCAGATTTTTGCTGAAATTGTGAACCCGGGGCTTAGGGATTTTTTCAAAAAAATATTTTCTGCCGGTTAAGTTTTTGAGGGCTGATTTCTTGTCCTGTGATAAAAAGCCTTCTGTTTCCAGTGCCAAACCTTTCAGGGGAGCATATTCAAGCTTTTGGCACCATTTTTGAGTGAATTGCCAAAAGTCAGATTTTTGCTGAAATTGTCACCCCGGGGCTTAGGGATTTTTTCAAAAAAATATTTTCTGCCGGTTAAGTTTTTGAGGGCTGATTTCTTGTTTGTGATAAAAAGCCTTCTGTTTCCATCACCAAAGCTTTCAGGGGAGCATTTGCAACTAGTTGGCTCCATTTTTGAGTGAACTGCCAAAAGTCAGATTTTTGCTGAAATTGTGACCCCGGGGCTTAGGGATTTTTTCAAAAAAAAATTTCTGCCGGTTAAGTTTTTGAGGGCTGATTTCTTGTCCTGTGATAAAAAGCCTTCTGTTTCGAGTGCCAAACCTTTCAGGGGAGCATTTTCAAGCTTTTGGCACCATTTTTGAGTGAATTGCCAAAAGTCAGATTTTTGCTGAAATTGTGACCCCGGGGCTTAGGGATTTTTTCAAAAAAATATTTTCTGCCGGTTAAGTTTTTGAGGGCTGATTTCTTGTCCTGTGATAAAAAGCCTTCTGTTTCCATCACCAAAGCTTTCAGGGGAGCATTTTCAAGCTTTTGGCACCATTTTTGAGTGATTTGCCAAAAGTCAGATTTTTGCAGAAATTGTGACCCCGGGGCTTAGGGATTTTTTCAAAAAAATATTTTCTGCCAGTTAAGTTTTTGAGGGCTGATTTCTTGTCCTGTGATAAAAAGCCTTCTGTTTCGAGTGCCAAACCTTTCAGGGGAGCATTTTCAAGCTTTTGGCACCATTTTTGAGTGAATTGCCAAAAGTCAGATTTTTGCTGAAATTGTGACCCCGGGGCTTAGGGATTTTTTCAAAAAAATATTTTCTGCCGGTTAAGTTTTTGAGGGCTGATTTCTTGTCCTGTGATAAAAAGCCTTCTGTTTCCATCACCAAAGCTTTCAGGGGAGCATTTGCAACTGGTTGGCTCCATTATTGAGTGAACTGCGAAAAGTCAGATTTTTGCTGAAATTGTGACCCCGGGGCTTAGGCATTTTTTCAAAAAAATATTTTCTGCCGGTTAAGTTTTTGAGGGCTGATTTCTTGTCCTGTGATAAAAAGCCTTCTGTTTCGAGTGCCTAACCTTTTAGGGGAGCATTTTCAAGCTTTTGGCACCATTTTTGAGTGAATTGCCAAAAGTCAGATTTTTGCTGAAATTGTGACCCCGGGGCTTAGGGATTTTTTCAAAAAAATATTTTCTGCCAGTTAAGTTTTTGAGGGCTGATTTCTTCTCCTGTGATAAAAAGCCTTCTGTTTCCATCACCAAAGCTTTCAGGGGAGCATTTTCAGGCTTTTGGCACCATTTTTGAGTGATTTGCCAAAAGTCAGATTTTTGCAGAAATTGTGACCCCGGGGCTTAGGGATTTTTTCAAAAAAATATTTTCTGCCAGTTAAGTTTTTGAGGGCTGATTTCTTGTCCTGTGATAAAAAGCCTTCTGTTTCGAGTGCCAAACCTTTCAGGGGAGCATTTTCAAGCTTTTGGCACCATTTTTGAGTGAACTGCCAAAATTCAGATTTTTGCTGAAATTGGGACCCCGGGGCTTAGGGATTTTTTCAAAAAAATATTTTCTTCCGGTTAAGTTTTTGAGGGCTAATTTCTTGTCCTGTGATAAAAAGCCTTCTGTATCCATCGCCACAGGTTTCAGGGGAGCATTTTCAAGCTTTAGGCACCATTTTTGAGTGAACTGCCAAAAGTCAGATTTTTGCTGAAATTGTGACCTCGGGGCTTAGGGATTTTTTCAAAAAAATATTTTCTGCCGGTTAAGTTTTTGAGGGCTGATTTCTTGTCCTGTGATAAAAAGCCTTCTGTTTCCATCACCAAAGCTTTCAGGGGAGCATTTGCAACTGGTTGGCTCCATTTTTGAGTGAACTGCGAAAAGTCAGATTTTTGCTGAAATTGTGACCCCGGGGCTTAGGCATTTTTTCAAAAAAATATTTTCTGCCGGTTAAGTTTTTGAGGGCTGATTTCTTGTCCTGTGATAAAAAGCCTTCTGTTTCGAGTGCCAAACCTTTTAGGGGAGCATTTTCAAGCTTTTGGCACCATTTTTGAGTGAATTGCCAAAAGTCAGATTTTTGCTGAAATTGTGACCCCGGGGCTTAGGGATTTTTTCAAAAAAATATTTTCTGCCAGTTAAGTTTTTGAGGGCTGATTTCTTCTCCTGTGATAAAAAGCCTTCTGTTTCCATCACCAAAGCTTTCAGGGGAGCATTTTCAAGCTTTTGGCACCATTTTTGAGTGAACTGGCAAAAGTCAGATTTTTGCTGAAATTGTGACCCCGGGGCTTAGGGATTTTTTCAAAAAAATATTTTCTGCCGGTTAAGTTTTTGAGGGATGATTTCTTGACTTGTGATAAAAAGCCTTCTGTTTCGAGTGCCAAACCTTTCAGGGGAGCATATGCAACCGGTTGGCACCATTTTTGAGTGAACTGCCAAAAGTCAGATTTTTGCTGAAATTGTGACCCCGGGGCTTAGGGATTTTTTCAAAAAAATATTTTCTGCCGGTTTGGTTTTTGAGGGCTGATTTATTGTCCTGTGATAAAAAGCCTTCTCTTTCCATCGCCACAGCTTTCAGGGGAGCATATTCAAGCTTTTGGCACCATTTTTGAGTGAATTGCCAAAAGTCAGATTTTTGCTGAAATTTTGACCCCGGGGCTTAGGGATTTTTTCAAAAAAATATTTTCTGCCGGTTAAGTTTTTGAGGGCTGATTTCTTGTCCTGTGATAAAAAGCCTTCTGTTTCCATCACCAAAGCTTTCAGGGGAGCATTTGCAACTAGTTGGCTCCATTTTTGAGTGAATTGCCAAAAGTCAGATTTTTGCTGAAATTGTGACCCCGGGGCTTAGGGATTTTTTCAAAAAAATATTTTCTGCCGCTTAAGTTTTTGAGGGCTGATTTCTTCTCCTGTGATAAAAAGCCTTCTGCTTCGAGTGCCAAACCTTTCAGGGGAGCATTTTCAAGCTTTTGGCACCATTTTTGAGTGAATTGCCAAAAGTCAGATTTTTTCTGAAATTGTGACCCCGGGGCTTAGGGATTTTTTCAAAAAAATATTTTCTGCCGGTTAAGTTTTTGAGGGCTGATTTCTTGTCCTGTGATAAAAAGCCTTCTGTTTCGAGTGCCAAACCTTTCAGGGGAGCATTTTCAAGCTTTTGGCACCATTTTGAGTGAATTGCCAAAAGTCAGATTTTTGCTGAAATTGTGACCCCGGGGCTTAGGGATTTTTTCAAAAAAATATTTTCTGCCAGTTAAGTTTTTGAGGGCTGATTTCTTCTCCTGTGATAAAAAGCCTTCTGTTTCCATCACCAAAGCTTTCAGGGGAGCATTTTCAAGCTTTTGGCACCATTTTTGAGTGAACTGGCAAAAGTCAGATTTTTGCTGAAATTGTGACCCCGGGGCTTAGGGATTTTTTCAAAAAAATATTTTCTGCCGGTTAAGTTTTTGAGGGCTGATTTCTTGTCCTGTGATAAAAAGCCTTCTGTTTCCATCACCAAAGCTTTCAGGGGAGCATTTGCAACTGGTTGGCTCCATTTTTGAGTGAACTGCGAAAAGTCAGATTTTTGCTGAAATTGTGACCCCGGGGCTTAGGCATTTTTTCAAAAAAATATTTTCTGCCGGTTAAGTTTTTGAGGGCTGATTTCTTGTCCTGTGATAAAAAGCCTTCTGTTTCGAGTGCCAAACCTTTCAGGGGAGCATTTTCAAGCTTTTGGCACCATTTTTGAGTGAATTGCCAAAAGTCAGATTTTTGCTGAAATTGTGACCCCGGGGCTTAGGGATTTTTTCAAAAAAATATTTTCTGCCAGTTAAGTTTTTGAGGGCTGATTTCTTCTCCTGTGATAAAAAGCCTTCTGTTTCCATCACCAAAGCTTTCAGGGGAGCATTTTCAAGCTTTTGGCACCATTTTTGAGTGAACTGGCAAAAGTCAGATTTTTGCTGAAATTGTGACCCCGGGGCTTAGGGATTTTTTCAAAAAAATATTTTCTGCCGGTTAAGTTTTTGAGGGATGATTTCTTGTCCTGTGATAAAAAGCCTTCTGTTTCGAGTGCCAAACCTTTCAGGGGAGCATATGCAACCGGTTGGCACCATTTTTGAGTGAACTGCCAAAAGTCAGATTTTTGCTGAAATTGTGACCCCGGGGCTTAGGGATTTTTTCAAAAAAATATTTTCTGCCGGTTTGGTTTTTGAGGGCTGATTTCTTGTCCTGTGATAAAAAGCCTTCTCTTTCCATCGCCACAGCTTTCAGCGGAGCATTTGCAACCGGTTGGCACCATTTTTGAGTGAACTGCCAAAAGTCAGATTTTTGCTGAAATTGTGACCCCGGGGCTTAGGGATTTTTTCAAAAAAATATTTTCTGCCGGTTAAGTTTTTGAGGGCTGATTTCTTGTCCTGTGATAAAAAGCCTTCTGTTTCCAGTGCCAAACCTTTCAGGGGAGCATATTCAAGCTTTTGGCACCATTTTTGAGTGAATTGCCAAAAGTCAGATTTTTGCTGAAATTTTGACCCCGGGGCTTAGGGATTTTTTCAAAAAAATATTTTCTGCCGGTTAAGTTTTTGAGGGCTGATTTCTTGTCCTGTGATAAAAAGCCTTCTGTTTCCATCACCAAAGCTTTCAGGGGAGCATTTGCAACTAGTTGGCTCCATTTTTGAGTGAATTGCCAAAAGTCAGATTTTTGCTGAAATTGTGACCCCGGGGCTTAGGGATTTTTTCAAAAAAATATTTTCTGCCGCTTAAGTTTTTGAGGGCTGATTTCTTCTCCTGTGATAAAAAGCCTTCTGCTTCGAGTGCCAAACCTTTCAGGGGAGCATTTTCAAGCTTTTGGCACCATTTTTGAGTGAATTGCCAAAAGTCAGATTTTTTCTGAAATTGTGACCCCGGGGCTTAGGGATTTTTTCAAAAAAATATTTTCTGCCGGTTAAGTTTTTGAGGGCTGATTTCTTGTCCTGTGATAAAAAGCCTTCTGTTTCGAGTGCCAAACCTTTCAGGGGAGCATTTTCAAGCTTTTGGCACCATTTTTGAGTGAATTGCCAAAAGTCAGATTTTTGCTGAAATTGTGACCCCGGGGCTTAGGGATTTTTTCAAAAAAATATTTTCTGCCGGTTAAGTTTTTGAGGGCTGATTTCTTGTCCTGTGATAAAAAGCCTTCTGTTTCGAGTGCCAAACCTTTCAGGGGAGCATTTTCAAGCTTTTGGCACCATTTTTGAGTGAATTGCCAAAAGTCAGATTTTTGCTGAAATTGTGACCCCGGGGCTTAGGGATTTTTTCAAAAAAATATTTTCTGCCGGTTAAGTTTTTGAGGGCTGATTTCTTGTCCTGTGATAAAAAGCCTTCTGTTTCCATCACCAAAGCTTTCAGGGGAGCATTTGCAACTGGTTGGCTCCATTTTTGAGTGAACTGCGAAAAGTCAGATTTTTGCTGAAATTGTGACCCCGGGGCTTAGGCATTTTTTCAAAAAAATATTTTCTGCCGGTTAAGTTTTTGAGGGCTGATTTCTTGTCCTGTGATAAAAAGCCTTCTGTTTCGAGTGCCAAACCTTTCAGGGGAGCATTTTCAAGCTTTTGGCACCATTTTTGAGTGAATTGCCAAAAGTCAGATTTTTGCTGAAATTGTGACCCCGGGGCTTAGGGATTTTTTCAAAAAAATATTTTCTGCCAGTTAAGTTTTTGAGGGCTGATTTCTTCTCCTGTGATAAAAAGCCTTCTGTTTCCATCACCAAAGCTTTCAGGGGAGCATTTTCAAGCTTTTGGCACCATTTTTGAGTGAACTGGCAAAAGTCAGATTTTTGCTGAAATTGTGACCCCGGGGCTTAGGGATTTTTTCAAAAAAATATTTTCTGCCGGTTAAGTTTTTGAGGGCTGATTTCTTGTCCTGTGATAAAAAGCCTTCTGTTTCCATCACCAAAGCTTTCAGGGGAGCATTTGCAACTGGTTGGCTCCATTTTTGAGTGAACTGCGAAAAGTCAGATTTTTGCTGAAATTGTGACCCCGGGGCTTAGGCATTTTTTCAAAAAAATATTTTCTGCCGGTTAAGTTTTTGAGGGCTGATTTCTTGTCCTGTGATAAAAAGCCTTCTGTTTCGAGTGCCAAACCTTTCAGGGGAGCATTTTCAAGCTTTTGGCACCATTTTTGAGTGAATTGCCAAAAGTCAGATTTTTGCTGAAATTGTGACGCCGGGGCTTAGGGATTTTTTCAAAAAAATATTTTCTGCCAGTTAAGTTTTTGAGGGCTGATTTCTTCTCCTGTGATAAAAAGCCTTCTGTTTCCATCACCAAAGCTTTCAGGGGAGCATTTTCAAGCTTTTGGCACCATTTTTGAGTGAACTGGCAAAAGTCAGATTTTTGCTGAAATTGTGACCCCGGGGCTTAGGGATTTTTTCAAAAAAATATTTTCTGCCGGTTAAGTTTTTGAGGGATGATTTCTTGTCCTGTGATAAAAAGCCTTCTGTTTCGAGTGCCAAACCTTTCAGGGGAGCATATGCAACCGGTTGGCACCATTTTTGAGTGAACTGCCAAAAGTCAGATTTTTGCTGAAATTGTGACCCCGGGGCTTAGGGATTTTTTCAAAAAAATATTTTCTGCCGGTTTGGTTTTTGAGGGCTGATTTCTTGTCCTGTGATAAAAAGCCTTCTCTTTCCATCGCCACAGCTTTCAGCGGAGCATTTGCAACCGGTTGGCACCATTTTTGAGTGAACTGCCAAAAGTCAGATTTTTGCTGAAATTGTGACCCCGGGGCTTAGGGATTTTTTCAAAAAAATATTTTCTGCCGGTTAAGTTTTTGAGGGCTGATTTCTTGTCCTGTGATAAAAAGCCTTCTGTTTCCAGTGCCAAACCTTTCAGGGGAGCATATTCAAGCTTTTGGCACCATTTTTGAGTGAATTGCCAAAAGTCAGATTTTTGCTGAAATTGTCACCCCGGGGCTTAGGGATTTTTTCAAAAAAATATTTTCTGCCGGTTAAGTTTTTGAGGGCTGATTTCTTGTTTGTGATAAAAAGCCTTCTGTTTCCATCACCAAAGCTTTCAGGGGAGCATTTGCAACTAGTTGGCTCCATTTTTGAGTGAATTGCCAAAAGTCAGATTTTTGCTGAAATTGTGACCCCAGGGCTTAGGGATTTTTTCAAAAAAAATATTTTCTGCCGCTTAAGTTTTTGAGGGCTGATTTCTTCTCCTGTGATAAAAAGCCTTCTGCTTCGAGTGCCAAACCTTTCAGGGGAGCATTTTCAAGCTTTTGGCACCATTTTTGAGTGAATTGCCAAAAGTCAGATTTTTGCTGAAATTGTGACCCCGGGGCTTAGGGATTTTTTCAAAAAAATATTTTCTGCCGGTTAAGTTTTTGAGGGCTGTTTTCTTGTCCTGTGATAAAAAGCCTTCTGTTTCCATCACCAAAGCTTTCAGGGGAGCATTTTCAAGCTTTTGGCACCATTTTTGAGTGATTTGCCAAAAGTCAGATTTTTGCAGAAATTGTGACCCCGGGGCTTAGGGATTTTTTCAAAAAAATATTTTCTGCCGGTTAAGTTTTTGAGGGCTGATTTCTTGTCCTGTGATAAAAAGCCTTCTGTTTCGAGTGCCAAACCTTTCAGGGGAGCATTTTCAAGCTTTTGGCACCATTTTTGAGTGAATTGCCAAAAGTCAGATTTTTGCTGAAATTGTGACCCCGGGGCTTAGGGATTTTTTCAAAAAAATATTTTCTGCCGGTTAAGTTTTTGAGGGCTGATTTCTTGTTTGTGATAAAAAGCCTTCTGTTTCCATCACCAAAGCTTTCAGGGGAGCATTTGCAACTAGTTGGCTCCATTTTTGAGTGAACTGCCAAAAGTCAGATTTTTGCTGAAATTGTGACCCCGGGGCTTAGGGATTTTTTCAAAAAAATATTTTCTGCCGCTTAAGTTTTTGAGGGCTGATTTCTTCTCCTGTGATAAAAAGCCTTCTGCTTCGAGTGCCAAACCTTTCAGGGGAGCATTTTCAAGCTTTTGGCACCATTTTTGAGTGAATTGCCAAAAGTCAGATTTTTGCTGAAATTGTGACCCCGGGGCTTAGGGATTTTTTCAAAAAAATATTTTCTGCCGGTTAAGTTTTTGAGGGCTGATTTCTTGTCCTGTGATAAAAAGCCTTCTCTTTCCATCGCCACAGCTTTCAGCGGAGCATTTGCAACCGGTTGGCACCATTTTTGAGTGAACTGCCAAAAGTCAGATTTTTGCTGAAATTGTGACCCCGGGGCTTAGGGATTTTTTCAAAAAAATATTTTCTGCCGGTTAAGTTTTTGAGGGCTGATTTCTTGTCCTGTGATAAAAAGCCTTCTGTTTCCAGTGCCAAACCTTTCAGGGGAGCATATTCAAGCTTTTGGCACCATTTTTGAGTGAATTTCCAAAAGTCAGATTTTTGCTGAAATTGTGACCCCGGGGCTTAGGGATTTTTTCAAAAAAATATTTTCTGCCGGTTAAGTTTTTGAGGGCTGATTTCTTGTTTGTGATAAAAAGCCTTCTGTTTCCATCACCAAAGCTTTCAGGGGAGCATTTGCAACTAGTTGGCTCCATTTTTGAGTGAACTGCCAAAAGTCAGATTTTTGCTGAAATTGTGACCCCGGGGCTTAGGGATTTTTTCAAAAAAATATTTTCTGCCGCTTAAGTTTTTGAGGGCTGATTTCTTCTCCTGTGATAAAAAGCCTTCTGCTTCGAGTGCCAAACCTTTCAGGGGAGCATTTTCAAGCTTTTGGCACCATTTTTGAGTGAATTGCCAAAAGTCAGATTTTTGCTGAAATTGTGACCCCGGGGCTTAGGGATTTTTTCAAAAAAATATTTTCTGCCGGTTAAGTTTTTGAGGGATGATTTCTTGTCCTGTGATAAAAAGCCTTCTGTTTCGAGTGCCAAACCTTTCAGGGGAGCATATGCAACCGGTTGGCACCATTTTTGAGTGAACTGCCAAAAGTCAGATTTTTGCTGAAATTGTGACCCCGGGGCTTAGGGATTTTTTCAAAAAAATATTTTCTGCCGGTTAAGTTTTTGAGGGCTGATTTCTTGTCCTGTGATAAAAAGCCTTCTCTTTCCATCGCCACAGCTTTCAGCGGAGCATTTGCAACCGGTTGGCACCATTTTTGAGTGAACTGCCAAAAGTCAGATTTTTGCTGAAATTGTGACCCCGGGGCTTAGGGATTTTTTCAAAAAAATATTTTCTGCCGGTTAAGTTTTTGAGGGCTGATTTCTTGTCCTGTGATAAAAAGCCTTCTGTTTCCAGTGCCAAACCTTTCAGGGGAGCATATTCAAGCTTTTGGCACCATTTTTGAGTGAATTGCCAAAAGTCAGATTTTTGCTGAAATTGTGACCCCGGGGCTTAGGGATTTTTTCAAAAAAATATTTTCTGCCGGTTAAGTTTTTGAGGGCTGATTTCTTGTTTGTGATAAAAAGCCTTCTGTTTCCATCACCAAAGCTTTCAGGGGAGCATTTGCAACTAGTTGGCTCCATTTTTTTTTTTTAAATACTTTTTATTATATTTTCTTCATCATACACAACCAAAAGGAAAAGCACAACCAAAAAAAGACATTAAAAGTTAGACAGAAGAAGGAAAAATAAAGAGAGAAAAGTGAAAGAAAAGAAAAAACACATACGTTGCATCGACTTCCCTCCCTCCTGATTTCGGGTTTCTATTTTTAATAAAATCATATTACAGCTGGTGTTAGTTTTTAGTTTATAACATCGGAAGAGTTAAATCGAACCTACTGCAGTTGTTGTGTTACCAGAGTTGCCTTCACTATATACCATAAATTTATTCCAATCCTCTTTTAACTTTGTATTTTTTTGATTTCTGATTCTTTGCGTCATTCTTGCCAATTCTATAAAATCATATAATTTCAGTTGCCAATCCTTCACCGTTGGTGTAATTGGGTTTTTCCAGTTTTGGGCGATTAGCATTCTAGCCGCAGCTGTTGCGTATTGGAACAGGGTTTTGTCTTTTTCTGGTATTTCTTTTCCAACCATCCCTAGTAAAAAGGCCTCTGGTTTCTTGGGAAATGTGAGTCTAAATATTTTTTTTAGTTCATCATATATCTGATTCCAAAATTTTTTTATTTCCTCACATGTCCACCACATATGTATAAAATTCCCTTCATTTGTTTTACATCTCCAGCAGGCCTTGTTACCGGTCTTGTACATCCTATTTAATTTTTCTGGTGTTAAATACCATCTGTATATCATCTTTTCTAGATTTTCTCTAATTGCCACACTTGCTGTGAATTTTATTCCCTGATTCCATAGCTTCGACCATTTCTCGTATTCTATGTTGTGTCCCAAGTCTCTAGCCCACTTTACCATAACCTCTTTAGTTTCTACATCTTTTGTATCCTCTTCCAATAAAATATTATACAATTTGGATAATAATTTAGATTTGCTTTCAATTATTTCGATTTGGAATTTTGATTTCTTTTCATTCATTCCTACTTTCTTGTCTTCCGTCCATCTTGCATTGATCTGATGGTACTGTAGCCAACCCTTCAACTTTCCTTTCAGTTCCTCGTACGGTTTTAATTTCCAATTTTCATGGGAGCGTGTCAATAAATCTTCGTATGTTAAGTTTTTCTCATCCAGATTTGTTTTTTTAACTGATAAGATGTCTATTGGGGACAGCCACCAGGGTGTTCTTGGTTCTAACAGTTTTTTATTTCTTTCCCAAACTTCATATAATGGCCCTCTAATGATATGATTTGAAAAACCCTTATGTGTTTTTCCTTTATTTAGCCAAAGGTAGGCGTGCCAACCCCACCTGTTGTCTACACCTTCAAGTTCCAACAGATCCGTGTTCTCCAAAGTTATCCAATCTTTCACCCAACTTAGGCAAGCAGCTTCATAATATAATTTTAGGTTAGGTACCGCCATCCCCCCTCTCTCCTTTCGGTCTGTAAGTAGTTTGTATCTGATCCTTGGTCTTTTTCCCTGCCATATAAATCTTGAGAGTGCTTTCTGCCAATCTTTAAATATTTTGGTCCCTCTAATGATCAGGATATTCTGAAAAAGGAACAACATCTTGGGGAGAGTGTTCATTTTTATCGCCTCCATCCTACCGAGCCACGAGAGGTTAACTCTGCTCCAAACATCCAGATCTTTTTTAATTTTATTCCAGGTCGTTGTATAATTATCTTCAATTAAATTTATATTTTTAGGTGTAAGCCAAATACCTAAATATTTTACTTTTTTAGTCACTTTAATTCCATGTTGGCTCTCTAAATTTTCTTTTATATCATTTCTCAAATTCTTTGTTAATATTTTGGTCTTTGATTTATTCAGTTTAAATCCTGCTAATCTGCCATATTCTTCTAATATTTCCAGCGCCTTTTCGATGCTCCCTTGCGGTTCTTCTACGGATAACATCAAGTCATCTGCGTAGGCTTTTAGTTTGAACTCTTTTGATCCTATCTTGATCCCTTTGATCTCTGGTGTTGATCTTATATTATTTGCCAAAACTTCTAAAACCGTAATGAATAAGAGCGGTGAGAGGGGGCAACCTTGCCTGGTTCCTTTTTCAATTTGAAACGTGTTTGTAAGATTATTATTTATCACCAGTTTGGCAGATTGGTTTGAATATATTGCCTGTATTCCTCTCAGGAATTCTCCCTCTATCCCGGCTTCTTCCATGGTCTTTAGTAGAAACTGCCACGAGATATTATCGAACGCCTTTTCGGCATCTATGAAAATCAAGGCCGCTGGTATGTTGTTGTTAGTTTCCAGATATTCGATTATATCAGGGGGTTGATTAGCTGCTTGTGCTTAAAAGTGTGCCCCTTCAGAGTTTGTGCGGCTCCACAAGCCTCTGTGTGTGACAGAGCTCATCAGACATGTCTGCTCTAGTCACTGGTGGAGTCCGACAGTGGCTGTTTGCGGAAACGCCTCCAACAAAGAAGTTCCTTAACGGAAACACGTCTCCTGGACTCACGACGTGACAGCTTCCGACGAAGCATGGGTCTCCCTGCAGTTGCTTCTGACACCTCCCCACTATTTTCGCTAGAAGTGTCTCTCACCCCTTTCTCTCCCCTGCTTCCTGCCTGCGTTGCTGCGTCTCTCTCAGTATTACTGAGATTCCCCTCCAGAGACCCCGTGCTCCCCCTGCTGGTCCCTGCTTTGGCTGTTGAGTCTCTCCCAGTCTCTGGGAGCCCTACCACCTCCTTTCCCTCTGATGTCAGTTCCCTGACATCCACCTCCCCTCCAGGGCCCCCTTCCCCCCCGCCCCCTCCCTCTCCTCTGGGCGGTGAGGAGCTGAAACCCCGAAACGAATCCTCTTCATCTTCAGACGTCTCGAACATTTCCCTCCATCGGTCTTCGTTCCGACTCGCTGAATCCTCCTCCACCTCGGAATCAGCGAACCCCTCCAACTCTTCTTCTTCGTCGGTGGTGGCGAAGTATTCCCTCCGGAACCTCGCCACTGGCTGGGGTTTACGAGGGAATCTCTGATGAAAGGCTTCAATCAGAACCTCGTCATCTACATCCTCTGCCCTGACCCAGGTGTTTTCCGACTCCGGTTCCCCTTCCCACCTTACCAAGTACTCTACTTGCTCTCCCTTCCACCTGGAATCGAGAATCTCCGCTACATGGTAGCTTTGTTCTTTTTCCTCCATCGCTGGTCCCCTATTGACCCTCCCCTCTCTGTCCCCTATATACGGTGACAGCAACGATCTGTGGAACACTGGGTGCAACTTCATGTGGTTCGGTAACCGGAGTCTGAAAGCCACTGGGTTGACCTGTTGCGTGACTTCAAATGGACCCAGTCTTCTGGGTCTTAACTTCTTACAACCTCCTTTAAACGGTAACCCTTGGGTGGACAGCCACACCTGGTCCCCCACCCTAATGCTTTCCCCTTCCCTTCTGGTTTTGTCTGCCTGCCTCTTATATTCCTCCTTCGCCCGGTTTAAATTAAGTTGAAGTTGGCGGTGGATAGCTTCCATTTCTTCAACGAACTGTTCTGCGGCTGGAACGCTCCAGTTCTCCCCCTCCCCCCCTGGGAAGGCTCGGGGATGACACCCGTGATTGGCCAAAAAGGGGCTCATCCCCGTGGACACGTTCTCTGCATTGTTGTAGGCAAATTCTGCCAACGCCAGCTTCTCCACCCAATCATTCTCTCTGTCATTAACATAACACCTCAAATATTGCTGGAGGACACCATTGGCTCTTTCCGCCTGCCCATTGGTTTCGGGATGACGGGCAGTAGAGAAATTGACCTCTACATGCAATAAGCTCATGAGTCTCCTCCAGAACCTGGAAGTAAATTGTTTCCCTCGGTCCGAAACCACCCTCAAGGGGGCGCCATGCAACCTAAACACATTTTCCACAAACAATTTGGCGGTTTCTTCTGCTGTGACCGCATGTGAGCAGGCTATAAAGTGGGCCATCTTGGTTAACAGGTCTACCACCACCATGATGGCTGTTTTCCCTTTGGACCTGGGCAGATCAGTCATGAAATCTATTGCCACTGCCTCCCATGGCCTCTCCGGCGTGGGTAGTGGTTCTAATAAACCTGCCGGTGCCCGCCTCTCCCCTTTGGCTCGTTGGCATCTGTCACACCCTCTCACATATTCCCGCACATCTTCCCTGACCTTGGGCCACCAGAATTCCCTGGTGACCAGCCACATGGTTTTGTGTTGCCCAAAATGCCCGGCTGTGGGGTTATCGTGCAGTTGCTTGAGTACCTTTTCCCTCAATTCCCCTTCAGGTATGTATAACGCTCCCTTGTAGTACAATGCCCCATTTCTCTCCTCAAAACCCCCGGGTTTGTCTCCCTCCCTCCTGAGACTCCTGAGTTTGTCCTGGGCGTATTCATCCTGCACCGTTCCCTCTACCAGCTCCCTTTGCCCCACCAATGCCGCCCCACACACCCAGCGGTCCTCGGGAATGACATGGGTCTCCTCGGGTGCACCCTCTCCCTCCAAATATTCAGGTTTGCGTGAGAGAGCGTCAGCCCTAACGTTCTCCGGGCCTGGTACGTAACAAATCTCAAAGTTAAATTTGGAGAACTCCTGGGCCCATCTCAACTGCCGTTGGTTGAGCACTCGCGCAGTTCTCCAATACTCTAGATTCTTATGGTCCGTGCACACTTGCACCTTCTGTTGTGCACCAATTAGTAGATGCCTCCATCTCCGGAAGGCCTCATAAATGGCAAGAAGTTCCCGGTCGTACACCGTGTAGTTCCTCTCAGATTTGTTCAGCTTTCGCGAAAAGAAGGCACACGGTCGCCACTCTGACCCCTCCTTCCCCGGCTGCAGAAGAAGCACCGCCCCTATGGCTCTGTCCGACGCGTCTGTTTCGACCCTCAGCTTTTTTTGTAAATCCACATGTAGAAGTTGTTCGTCAGAGGCGAAGGCCTTTTTCAGTTCATCAAACGCTCTCTCCGCCTCCCCCGTCCAAACAAACTTCTTTTTGCCGCTGAGACAGTCCGTGATGGGCGCCGTCAGGTGGGCGAAGTTCCGGATGAACTTACGATAAAAGTTTCCAAACCCTAGGAACCTCTGCACATCCTTCTTGGTCTTGGGTGTTTTCCATTCCAGCACCGCTTGAACCTTGCTGGGGTCCATAGCCAACCCCTTATCGGACAAGCGGTACCCCAGGAATTCCACCTCCTTGGTATGAAACTGACACTTCTCCAGTTTCACCCACAGTCGGTTGGCTTGCAGCCTGCTCAACACTTCCCTGACGTCTCTCACATGTTGCTCCTCGTTCTCCGAATACACCAACACGTCATCTAGGAAGGCCACGCAATTCTTGTAGAGCAAAGGCCCCAGCACGTGGTTCATAAAACTTTGAAAACACGCGGAGCCTGTTTGTAATCCAAAAGGCATCACGAGATATTCAAATGCCCCCAAAGGGGTGAACATGGTGGTCTTCCATTCATCCCCTTTCCTTATACGTATCAGGTTGTACGCCCCCCTCAGGTCCAGCTTTGTAAAAATCTTTCCTTTTCGCACCCTGGTCAAAATATCATCAATCCTGGGCATGGGAAAAGCCGCAGGCTCAGTCACTGCATTTAACTGTCGAAAGTCACATACCAGCCTCGGCTTGTCCGTGTTTTTTTTATCCACAAAAAACACTGGGCTACCCCCCGCTGCCTTAGACTCCCTGATGAAGCCTCTCTTCAGGTTCTTGTCAATGAACGCTCTCAACTCCTGCATCTCCCTGTCTGACATGGCATACAGCTTGCCTACAGGAAGCTGGGCTCCAGGGAGTAGATTAATCTGGCAATCAAGGGGCCTATGCGCGGGTAGTTGATCAGCTTCCTTCTCGCTGAACACATCGTTGAAATCAGCATACTGTGGTGGCACCTTCCCTTTCTCCATTACTTCAGTCCCTGCCAGGGTGGCTTGGGCCCCTGCTGAACCCCTTTCCCCCCTGCAGTGTTCTAAGCAATGTGCTGAACCGAAGGAAACCACTCTTTGATGCCAGCCCACCAGCGGATCATGTAGGGCTAGCCAGCTCATTCCCAAAATAATGGGAGCGCCTCCCAAGGTGGCCACATTAAACGCTATCAGTTCTGTGTGCCTTGCCACCCTCATTATCATTGGGACGGTCTGCAAGCTGACTCCTCCTCCCAACAGCTCCCTGCCATCGATTGTGGTCACCTGCAGGGGGTTGCTTAAAGGGATAGTCTGTATCTGATGTTCAGCAGCAAACTCCTTGCTCATAAAATTGCAAGAGCTGCCGGAATCCAACAGCGCCTTTATTTGTAGGGGGTGTCCATTTTGCAGCTCTAGCGACACTTCAATCACTAGGGCAGGTCGAGGAGCTTCTGGTACGGGCACTTTCACTGCTCTTGAGCCTGGTTGCAGTGCCCTGACGGCAACCAGGCGTTGGCTTTTACTTGCTCCGTTTCTCCCTGCTCTCCTCCCTCCACTGCGCCCACCATCCCTTGCCATTCCTTCCTCTGGGGGCAGACTCTGGCAAAGTGGCCTGGCTGTTGGCAGAGATAGCATTTCCGGGCTCCCTTTCCCTCCTTCTTCGCCCCCTCACTGGGCTTTGAAACTGCGCGCGCGCGGGCTGTTCCGATTTCCATCGGCTCTGCCGGCGGGAAAGCTGGCTCAGGAATGTCTGGAATGCGTAACTCCTTCCAACGTTCCCCTCTCCCTTCCCGCCTCTCCAAGGCTCTTGCCTCCTGGCGCGCTCCAATGGTCAGCGCAGACTTGGTCAGCTGATCCATCGACACAGCCCTGGGGCTCCTGGACAGCTCGTCTTTCACAGCCGAAGAAAGACCTTCTTCAAACAGCATCTGAATGGGTGCTGCCGATAAATCCCACCCCAATCTGTGAATCAGCATGGTAAATTCAGTCCAGTACTCACGGACAGATCTGCTTCCCTGCTTGCAAGTCATCAGCTGTCTGCGCACCAACCCTTCCTCAATATCGCTGGAAAACATGATATCCATTGCACGAAAGAATTTCATAGTGTCCTTTAGGATATCGTTGTGCGTTGCCATCAGGGGCCGAACCCAATCACGCGCGCCCTTCTCAAGATGCCCAATTACGAAAGCAACTCGCGATTCCTCATCAGGGAACTCATCAAACTGCACATTCAGGGCATATTGCATCTCTGTCCTAAAGGCATGATAGTCCTTGGGGTCCCCCCCAAACTTCTGCACCAATCCTGGTACCTTTCTGGGGAACTGAGTGGTTCTCCCCTTCTTGTCAGCATCCTGCGCCCTCCTCTCCTCCAGCCTCGCCGTCTGCAGCGCAAGTTGGACTTCCAATGCTCGGTATCTTTCCTCCAAGCTTGGATCCGCTCCTCCGGCTCCGGCTCCTGCTGGGTCGCTCATGATGCTTTCTCCTGCACAGGCAGCGTACAAAGACTGTCGGACTGCTATCAGGGGGTTGATTAGCTGCTTGTGCTTAAAAGTGTGCCCCTTCAGAGTTTGTGCGGCTCCACAAGCCTCTGTGTGTGACAGAGCTCATCAGACATGTCTGCTCTAGTCACTGGTGGAGTCCGACAGTGGCTGTTTGCGGAAACGCCTCCAACAAAGAAGTTCCTTAACGGAAACACGTCTCCTGGACTCACGACGTGACAGCTTCCGACGAAGCATGGGTCTCCCTGCAGTTGCTTCTGACACCTCCCCACTATTTTCGCTAGAAGTGTCTCTCACCCCTTTCTCTCCCCTGCTTCCTGCCTGCGTTGCTGCGTCTCTCTCAGTATTACTGAGATTCCCCTCCAGAGACCCCGTGCTCCCCCTGCTGGTCCCTGCTTTGGCTGTTGAGTCTCTCCCAGTCTCTGGGAGCCCTACCACCTCCTTTCCCTCTGATGTCAGTTCCCTGACAGATTAGGTTTATAGTGTGTCTCACATTGTCCTTCAGGAATCTATTTGGTAAAAAACCTGCTTGGTCTTTGTGAATTAAGTTCGATAGGCACTTTTTTAATCTATTTGCCATAATATCGGCGTATATTTTGTAATCGTTGTTCAATAGGGATATTGGCCTGTAATTTTTAATACACATTTTATCTACATCCGGTTTTGGAATTAATGTTATGAAAGCTTCCCTCCACGACTCAGGTATTTTCCCTCCTCTCAAGATGTTGTTCATTGTATCACAGAGCACCGATGATAGTTGATTTCCTAAGACTTTATAATATTTGGCCGAAAGGCCATCTGGGCCTGGAGCTTTTCCTGCTTTCATTTTTTTTATAGCATTTTGAACCTCTTCTATGTTAATAGGTTTGTTTAGTTGAAATCTTTCTTCCTCCCCGATGGTCTTTCCTTTGTGTCTTTTTAGATATCTTTCTATTTGCGTTAGGTCCTCTTCCCCCTTCCTATATAATTCTTCATAGAATTCCAAAAATTTCTTTTGTATTTTAATTGGATCTACTATCAGATCTTCCTCTACTTTTATTTTATTTATCATATTCTGTTTCTGTCTTTTTCTCAATTGCCAGGCCAAAAATTTCCCTATTTTGTTCGCTGACTCAAAGTATCTTTGCTTCATTAGTTTGATTTTCCATTCAATTTCTTGACTCGTCAGCATTGAATATTGTGTTTGCAACATTTTTATTGCTCGGATACTTTGTTCATCCTTCGGGTGATCTGTTAATTTTTTCTCATGCTCTCTTAGCTGCTTAAGTATTTCTTCTTTCTTCTGCTGTCTTATCTTCTTCTTGTAGTTGTTTTGCTGAATAAATAGACCTCTTATCACCGCCTTACTAGCGTCCCAGACCACTTCTATGCTTGTTCCTGTATTTAGATTTAAGTTAAAATATTCTTTTAGGGTGGTTTTGGCCTTTTCAATAACATCGTCATTTTCTAATAGGTATTCATTTAATCTCCATCTGAAACTTCCCTGTGTTATCCCTTTAATTTCCAAAGTTGTCATATTATGATCCGAAAATGTTCTTGGGTGAATTTCGCAATTTATTGTTCTTAGGGTAAGTGCTCTCGAGGTCCAGATCTGATCTATTCTGCCCCAGCTTTTATGTGCTTCGGAAAAGAAGGTGAACTGCTTTTCTGTTGGGTGTTTGTATCTCCATATATCTATTAAGTCTAGGTTTTCTTCCAAATCTTGGAATGATTTCGGCAACTTTCCTTGATTTTGTTTTCTATTTTCCGTTTGTCTATCCCTTTCTGGTGACGGCACCGCGTTGAAGTCTCCCAATAGAATCGTCTTGTTGTCATCTAACTCTAATAATACTTGTTCTAATTTCTTGAAAAACTCAGATTTGTTTGTATTTGGGGCATAAATATTAACTACATTAATCTTTTCTCCCTGGAAATTGATTTGAACCCCTAGTATCCTCCCCTCCTCATCCTTGTATATCATTTTTGGTTCCCATTTTTCCTTCACATATACTACCACCCCCTTTTTTTTTTCTTCCGTAGAGTTTATAAATTCTGTGCCCAAGAGTTTGTTTGTTAAGACATGTTTATGCTTTTTAGCTACATGAGTTTCTTGAATACAGATTACATCCGGTTTTTCCTTTTTCAACACATTTGCAATTTTATTCCTTTTAGCTTTTTCGTTCAAACCGTTTACATTCCATGTTACGATTTTAAGGTTCATTATCACTTTTATCTACTAATGAGTCAGTAATTTCCCGGTTTGGTTTTTGTCTGTTTAGATTCGGGTGGTTTTGTCTTCTGTTTGTTCTTCGACCTCTTCCTCCTCCTCCTCCTCCCCCCCCTCCCCCTCGTCCCCTCCTCCCCTGGCTCCTCCCTCCCTCTCTAGTCTCTCCTCTAGACACCCCTCCCTTCTTTCTTCCCTCTCTCCATCCCTCTCCCCATATCTTTCCTCTACCCCCCCGAGGTCCTTTTCATATCTACGTAGAAATTTACTGACTTCCTGATTGTCAGTTATCTTAAATCTTTTCCCTTTGTAAAAAAAGGAAATCCCTTCTGGGAATTCCCATCTGTGTTGTATGCCATTTTTCCTTAAAATGCCGACTATTTGTTTGTAGCCCTCTCTTTTTCGAAGTAGTCTAATTGGGATTTCTTTGAGGATAATAATTGGTTTTCCATCGATCACCAATTTCTTCTGGTAGCTCTCCCTCAAAATCATATTTCTCATGTCTATCGATCTAAAGATCACTAGGCAATCTCCTGGGACTTTTTTCAATCTATTTTGTTTGGGTCTTATTTTTATTCTAAAAGCGTTTTCTATTTTTTGCGCAACCTCTTCTTCTTTCAATACAAGCCAAGTCGCAAGTTCTTTAATCATTTTCCCTTTTATGTCTTCCTCTCTTTCTTCCCCTATTCCTCTGAATTTTAGGTTTAACTGCTTTTGTTTCATCTCCATCAGGGCTAGGTTGTCTAACACCTGTTCTTGAGTTTTACTCAATTCTCCAAAATTTTCTTTAGTTTTTTCAGCTTCTTTTCTCTGGTCTCTCAAATCTTTTTGCATTTTTTTATTTAGTTCTTCTAAAGACTTTGTTTTGACTGTTAAATCTTTTATTTTGTTTGAGAGTTCCCCTGTAACAGCTTCAATCTTTTTATCAAAGGATTCCTGCATCTCTCCTAACTTTTTTTCTATACGTGTCTCATTCTGTCTGAATTCCTCTTTTATTTTCAGCCATAATGCATCTAAATCTTTTATTTCCTCTTGCCTTGAAATTCTCCTATCCATTGGTGTTCCCACAGCCTTCTTTCCGTCTCTCCCCGTCATCTGCCCACCCCCCTCTCCTCCCCGCCACCCACCCCTCACAATGAGTTAATTTAAAGGTTTTTTAAAATTTCACCGGCAGGACATGCAATCTTAGGTATTTTAGATATCACAAAAACAGTTACGTTGACCTGTTCCCTGAATTCAAACAATATTTATGTTAATGATGTTTTTTAGGTCAACGTAGAACTGAATTTCCGTTGAGTAATAAAGGTGTAAAAAAGCCAAAAATAAGAGAAGGGGGAAATGCTAGGATATGCTGGAGGTATGACCCAAAGAAGAAGCAATAGAAAAGCAATAGAAAAGTTAATACAGTCTAAGTAAATCAGGTGATATGAAGGTGATATGAAAGCTTCTCTTTTGGTTTTCAGCCACTTGTTTGGCTTAATCCATTCCCCTGTAAAATAGGTTCTTGTCCTATTTTCACTAGGTCAGCCGCGTGTAGTGTTGCTGCCTGGATATGTAAGCAAGGGTTCTTATCCTATTAATATTTCCTTAAATACAGCCAACAGTCAAAGGGCTTGAAAATAGGGGAGGTGGGCATGGGAAGGGGAAGGGGAGGGACAGGAGGAGAGGGGGGGTAACAAAGGGGCAGACGCCGAAACAGAGATTCCTGGAGTTTCGGGGTTTCTCTGCCAAGTTTGGATTTCTCCAAGAAGGGGGGGGGGGGAGTTTAAACTCAAAAAAAGAAAAGGAAAAAAAAAAAAGAAAAGTTTAGTCCCAGTCTCAAAAAGGAGAGGTCTAATCCCAGTCTCAACAAGAAGAGGCAAAAAAGCGGCTAATTCAGCGGCGCAGGTTCAATCCAAAAAGAAAGAGGCAAAAAGATCCTTCCCAGTCTCTAAGTCCTTTGCGGAGATCGGTTTCAGGTAGGTCCAACCGGACAACCCCCCAGATAGAAGCAAGCTGTTTCTTCTCCCACACAGGGGCTTGCGCACTGTGTTCCTTTTAATATTAAACAGTATGGCAACAGGCTACAAAAGCTGAGAAGCCACAGAAACTGGAGAGCCAAAAAGAATGCAGGTACAGCAGGTCGGGGTAGTTTTAATCCGTCATGTGAGTTTACGGAGCGTTCTAGAGTTTCTCCGTTCGCTCCTCCCGATTTCCCCTTCAAATTTCTATCCAGCTCTCCGATAGTCCACTTTTTCATACAAAGTCTCTAAAATTTCCTTTCATTTGTACACTTCTTTTAGTAGTTACTTTATTTTGCCCCGCGGAATCCCTGGCGGGGGCTTCCCTCTCTTTGTTCTACAGCGGGTGAAGCTTGTTACTTTGTCTCGCTCTTCCGATTAGCTTCCCAGCGCCATCTTGACCCCGAAATACAGGTCGGGCTCCTTAACTTAATCCATTAACATCCACTGCACCTTAAGGTCTATTTGTCTGATTTTTACAGTTCAGCATTTATCTTTCAATTCCAAAGGCAGCAGTTCTGAAAAATTTCGGAAGTCTGTCGCCACTTTTCAGCGGGGGCTCGAGACATAGCTGCGCGGGGTCGCAGAGCTTACCGGAATGCGTCTCTCGGTCCCATTGCTTCAGAATCCTCCCCAAAATAGAGAAGAATCCAAAAGGCTCGGACCTCTCCGACGCTGCTGGCAGCACTTCCTACCAGGGGGCCCCCCTGGAAGTTTTGGGGTCGCAGTGCCTTTGCGTTGCCCCTCAAAACCCCCGCGCAGTTCGGGGAAGTCGCACAGCAACTTCTCCGCGCTCCCGTACTGCAGGCGATCCAAACCGGAAGTCAACCTAGTTGGCTCCATTTTTGAGTGAACTGCCAAAAGTCAGATTTTTGCTGAAATTGTGACCCCGGGGCTTAGGGATTTTTTCAAAAAAATATTTTCTGCCGCTTAAGTTTTTGAGGGCTGATTTCTTCTCCTGTGATAAAAAGCCTTCTGCTTCGAGTGCCAAACCTTTCAGGGGAGCATTTTCAAGCTTTTGGCACCATTTTTGAGTGAATTGCCAAAAGTCAGATTTTTTCTGAAATTGTGACCCCGGGGCTTAGGGATTTTTTCAAAAAAATATTTTCTGCCGGTTAAGTTTTTGAGGGCTGATTTCTTGTCCTGTGATAAAAAGCCTTCTGTTTCGAGTGCCAAACCTTTCAGGGGAGCATTTTCAAGCTTTTGGCACCATTTTTGAGTGAATTGCCAAAAGTCAGATTTTTGCTGAAATTGTGACCCCGGGGCTTAGGGATTTTTTCAAAAAAATATTTTCTGCCGGTTAAGTTTTTGAGGGATAATTTCTTGTCCTGTGATAAAAAGCCTTCTGTTTCGAGTGCCAAACCTTTCAGGGGAGCATATGCAACCGGTTGGCACCATTTTTGAGTGAACTGCTAAAAGTCATATTTTTGCTGAAATTGTGACCCCGGGGCTTAGGGATTTTTTCAAAAAAATATTTTCTGCCGGTTAAGTTTTTGAGGGCTGATTTCTTGTCCTGTGATAAAAAGCCTTCTGTTTCGAGTGCCAAACCTTTCAGGGGAGCATTTTCAAGCTTTTGGCACCATTTTTGAGTGAATTGCCAAAAGTCAGATTTTTGCTGAAATTGTGACCCCGGGGCTTAGGGATTTTTTCAAAAAAATATTTTCTGCCGGTTAAGTTTTTGAGGGCTGATTTCTTGTCCTGTGATAAAAAGCCTTCTGTTTCCATCACCAAAGCTTTCAGGGGAGCATTTGCAACTGGTTGTCTCCATTTTTGAGTGAACTGCGAAAAGTCAGATTTTTGCTGAAATTGTGACCCCGGGGCTTAGGCATTTTTTCAAAAAAATATTTTCTGCCAGTTAAGTTTTTGAGGGCTGATTTCTTGTCCTGTGATAAAAAGCCTTCTGTTTCGAGTGCCAAACCTTTCAGGGGAGCATTTTCAAGCTTTTGGCACCATTTTTGAGTGAATTGCCAAAAGTCAGATTTTTGCTGAAATTGTGACCCCGGGGCTTAGGGATTTTTTCAAAAAAATATTTTCTGCCAGTTAAGTTTTTGAGGGCTGATTTCTTCTCCTGTGATAAAAAGCCTTCTGTTTCCATCACCAAAGCTTTCAGGGGAGCATTTTCAAGCTTTTGGCACCATTTTTGAGTGAACTGGCAAAAGTCAGATTTTTGCTGAAATTGTGACCCCGGGGCTTAGGGATTTTTTCAAAAAAATATTTTCTGCCGGTTAAGTTTTTGAGGGATGATTTCTTGTCCTGTGATAAAAAGCCTTCTGTTTCGAGTGCCAAACCTTTCAGGGGAGCATATGCAACCGGTTGGCACCATTTTTGAGTGAACTGCCAAAAGTCAGATTTTTGCTGAAATTGTGACCCCGGGGCTTAGGGATTTTTTCAAAAAAATATTTTCTGCCGGTTAAGTTTTTGAGGGCTGATTTCTTGTCCTGTGATAAAAAGCCTTCTGTTTCCATCACCAAAGCTTTCAGGGGAGCATTTGCAACTGGTTGGCACCATTTTTGAGTGAACTGCCAAAAGTCAGATTTTTGCTGAAATTGTGACCCCGGGGCTTAGGGATTTTTTCAAAATAATATTTTCTGCCGGTTAAGTTTTTGAGGGCTGATTTCTTGTCCTGTGATAAAAAGCCTTCTGTTTCGAGTGCCAAACCTTTCAGGGGAGCATTTTCAAGCTTTTGGCACCATTTTTGTGTGAATTGCCAAAAGTCAGATTTTTGCTGAAATTGTGACCCCGGGGCTTAGGGATTTTTTCAAAAAAATATTTTCTGCCGGTTAAGTTTTTGAGGGCTGATTTCTTGTCCTGTGATAAAAAGCCTTCTGTTTCCATCACCAAAGCTTTCAGGGGAGCATTTGCAAAAGGTTGGCACCATTTTTGAGTGAACTGCCAAAAGTCAGATTTTTGCAGAAATTGTGACCCCGGGGCTTAGGGATTTTTTCAAAAAAATATTTTCTGCCGGTTAAGTTTTTGAGGGCTGATTTCTTGTCCTGTGATAAAAAGACTTCTGTTTCCATCACCAAAGCTTTCAGGGGAGCATTTGCAACCGGTTGCCTCCATTTTTGAGTGAACTGCCAAAAGTCAGATTTTTGCTGAAATTGTGACCCCGGGGCTTAGGGATTTTTTCAAAAAAATATTTTCTGCCGGTTAAGTTTTTGAGGGCTGATTTCTTGTCCTGTGATAAAAAGCCTTCTGTTTCGAGTGCCAAACCTTTCAGGGGAGCATTTTCAAGCTTTTGGCACCATTTTTGAGTGAATTGCCAAAAGTCAGATTTTTGCTGAAATTGTGACCCCGGGGCTTAGGGATTTTTTCAAAAAAATATTTTCTGCCGGTTAAGTTTTTGAGGGCTGATTTCTTGTCCTGTGATAAAAAGCCTTCTGTTTCCATCACCAAAGCTTTCAGGGGAGCATTTGCAACTGGTTGGCTCCATTTTTGAGTGAACTGCGAAAAGTCAGATTTTTGCTGAAATTGTGACCCCGGGGCTTAGGCATATTTTCAAAAAAATATTTTCTGCCGGTTAAGTTTTTGAGGGCTGATTTCTTGTCCTGTGATAAAAAGCCTTCTGTTTCCATCACCAAAGCTTTCAGGGGAGCATTTGCAACTGGTTGGCACCATTTTTGAGTGAACTGCCAAAAGTCAGATTTTTGCTGAAATTGTGACCCCGGGGCTTAGGGATTTTTTCAAAAAAATATTTTCTGCTGGTTAAGTTTTTGAGGGCTGATTTCTTGTCCTGTGATAAAAAGCCTTCTGTTTCCATCGCCACAGGTTTCAGCGGAGCATTTTCAAGCTTTTGGCACCATTTTTGAGTGAATTGCCAAAAGTCAGATTTTTGCTGAAATTGTGACCCCGGGGCTTAGGGATTTTTTCAAAAAAATATTTTCTTCCGGATAAGTTTTTGAGGGCTGATTTCTTGTCCTGTGATAAAAAGCCTTCTGTTTCCATCACCAACGCTTTCAGGGGAGCATTTTCAAGCTTTTGGCACCATTTTTGAGTGAACTGGCAAAAGTCAGATTTTTGCTGAAATTGTGACCCCGGGGCTTAGGGATTTTTTCAAAAAAATATTTTCTGCTGGTTAAGTTTTTGAGTAATGATTTCTTGTCCTGTGATAAAAAGCCTTCTGTTTCGAGTGCCAAACCTTTCAGGGGAGCATATGCAACCGGTTGGCACCATTTTTGAGTGAACTGCCAAAAGTCAGATTTTTGCTGAAATTGTGACCCCGGGGCTTAGGGATTTTTTCAAAAAAAAAATTTCTGCCGGTTAAGTTTTTGAGGCATGATTTCTTGTCCTGTGATAAAAAGCCTTCTGTTTCGAGTGCCAAACCTTTCAGGGGAGCATATGCAACCGGTTGGCACCATTTTTGAGTGAACTGCCAAAAGTCAGATTTTTGCTGAAATTGTGACCCCGGGGCTTAGGGATTTTTTCAAAAAAATATTTTCTGCCGGTTAAGTTTTTGAGGGATGATTTCTTGTCCTGTGATAAAAAGCCTTCTGTTTCCATCACCAAAGCTTTCAGGGGAGCATTTGCAACTGGTTGGCTCTATTTTTGAGTGAACTGCCAAAAGTCAGATTTTTGCTGAAATTGTGACCCCGGGGCTTAGGGATTTTTTGAAAAAAATATTTTCTGCCGGTTAAGTTTTTGAGGGCTGATTTCTTGTCCTGTGATAAAAAGCCTTCTGTTTCCATCACTAAAGTTTCAGGGGAGCATTTGCAACCGGTTGGCACTATTTTTGAGTGATCTGCCAAAAGTCAGATTTTTGCTGAAATTGTGACCCCGGGGCTTAGGGATTTTTTCAAAAAAAAAATTTCTGCCGGTTAAGTTTTTGAGGGATGATTTCTTGTCCTGTGATAAAAAGCCTTCTGTTTCGAGTACCAAACCTTTCAGGGGAGCATATGCAACCGGTTGGCACCATTTTTGAGTGAACTGCCAAAAGTCAGATTTTTGCTGAAATTGTGACCCCGGGGCTTAGGGATTTTTTCAAAAAAATATTTTCTGCCGGTTAAGTTTTTGAGGGCTGATTTCTTCTCCTGTGATAAAAAGCCTTCTGTTTCCATCACCAAAGCTTTCAGGGGAGCATTTGCAACTGGTTGGCTCCATTTTTGAGTGAACTGCCAAAAGTCAGATTTTTGCTGAAATTGTGACCCCGGGGCTTAGGGATTTTTTCAAAAAAATATTTTCTGCCGGTTAAGTTTTTGAGGGCTGATTTCTTGTCCTGTGATAAAAAGCCTTCTGTTTCGAGTGCCAAACCTTTCAGGGGAGCATTTTCAACCTTTTGGCACCATTTTTGAGTGAATTGCCAAAAGTCAGATTTTTGCTGAAATTGTGACCCCGGGGCTTAGGGATTTTTTCAAAAAAATATTTTCTTCCGGATAAGTTTTTGAGGGCTGATTTCTTCTCCTGTGATAAAAAGCCTTCTGTTTCGAGTGCCAAACCTTTCAGGGGAGCATTTTCAAGCTTTTGGCACCATTTTTGAGTGAATTGCCAAAAGTCAGATTTTTGCTGAAATTGTGACCCCGGGGCTTAGGGATTTTTTCAAAAAAATATTTTCTGCCGGTTAAGTTTTTGAGTAATGATTTCTTGTCCTGTGATAAAAAGCCTTCTGTTTCGAGTGCCAAACCTTTCAGGGGAGCATATGCAACCGGTTAGCACCATTTTTGAGTGAACTGCCAAAAGTCAGATTTTTGCTGAAATTGTGACCCCGGGGCTTAGGGATTTTTTCAAAAAAATATTTTCTGCCGGTTAAGTTTTTGAGGGCTGATTTCTTGTCCTGTGATAAAAAGCCTTCTGTTTCCATCACCAAAGCTTTCAGGGGAGCATTTGCAACCGGTTGGCACCATTTTTGAGTGAACTGCCAAAAGTCAGATTTTTGCTGAAATTGTGACCCCGGGGCTTAGGGATTTTTTCAAAAAAATATTTTCTGCCGGTTAAGTTTTTGAGGGCTGATTTCTTGTCCTGTGATAAAAAGCCTTCTGTTTCCATCACTAAAGTTTCAGGGGAGCATTTGCAACCGGTTGGCACTATTTTTGAGTGATCTGCCAAAAGTCAGATTTTTGCTGAAATTGTGACCCCGGGGCTTAGGGATTTTTTCAAAAAAAAAATTTCTGCCGGTTAAGTTTTTGAGGGATGATTTCTTGTCCTGTGATAAAAAGCCTTCTGTTTCGAGTGCCAAACCTTTCAGGGGAGCATATGCAACCGGTTGGCACCATTTTTGAGTGAACTGCCAAAAGTCAGATTTTTGCTGAAATTGTGACCCCGGGGCTTAGGGATTTTTTCAAAATAATATTTTCTGCCGGTTAAGTTTTTGAGGGCTGATTTCTTGTCCTGTGATAAAAAGCCTTCTGTTTCCATCACCAAAGCTTTCAGGGGAGCATTTGCAACTGGTTGGCTCCATTTTTGAGTGAACTGCCAAAAGTCAGATTTTTGCTAAAATTGTGACCCCGGGGCTTAGGGATTTTTTCAAAAAAATATTTTCTGCCAGTTAAGTTTTTGAGGGCTGATTTCTTCTCCTGTGATAAAAAGCCTTCTGTTTCCATCACCAAAGCTTTCAGGGGAGCATTTTCAAGCTTTTGGCACCATTTTTGAGTGAACTGGCAAAAGTCAGATTTTTGCTGAAATTGTGACCCCGGGGCTTAGGGATTTTTTCAAAAAAATATTTTCTGCCGGTTAAGTTTTTGAGGGATGATTTCTTGTCCTGTGATAAAAAGCCTTCTGTTTCGAGTGCCAAACCTTTCAGGGGAGCATATGCAACCGGTTGGCACCATTTTTGAGTGAACTGCTAAAAGTCATATTTTTGCTGAAATTGTGACCCCGGGGCTTAGGGATTTTTTCAAAAAAATATTTTCTGCCGGTTAAGTTTTTGAGGGCTGATTTCTTGTCCTGTGATAAAAAGCCTTCTGTTTCCATCACCAAAGCTTTCAGGGGAGCATTTGCAACCGGTTGGCACCATTTTTGAGTGAATTGCCAAAAGTCAGATTTTTGCTGAAATTGTGACCCCGGGGCTTAGGGATTTTTTCAAAAAAATATTTTCTTCCGGATAAGTTTTTGAGGGCTGATTTCTTGTCCTGTGATAAAAAGCCTTCTGTTTCGAGTGCCAAACCTTTCAGGGGAGCATTTTCAAGCTTTTGGCACCATTTTTGAGTGAATTGCCAAAAGTCAGATTTTTGCTGAAATTGTGACCCCGGGGCTTAGGGATTTTTTCAAAAAAATATTTTCTGCCGGTTAAGTTTTTGAGGGCTGATTTCTTGTCCTGTGATAAAAAGCCTTCTGTTTCGAGTGCCAAACCTTTCAGGGGAGCATTTTCAAGCTTTTGGCACCATTTTTGAGTGAATTGCCAAAAGTCAGATTTTTGCTGAAATTGTCACCCCGGGGCTTAGGGATTTTTTCAAAAAAATATTTTCTGCCGGTTAAGTTTTTGAGGGCTGATTTCTTGTCCTGTGATAAAAAGCCTTCTGTTTCCATCACCAAAGTTTCAGGGGAGCATTTGCAACCGGTTGGCACCATTTTTGAGTGAACTGCCAAAAGTCAGATTTTTGCTGAAATTGTGACCGCGGGGCTTAGGGATTTTTTCAAAAAAATATTTTCTGCCGGTTTGGTTTTTGAGGGCTGATTTCTTGTCCTGTGATAAAAAGCCTTCTGTTTTCATCACTAAAGCTTTCAGGGGAGCATTTGCAACCGGTTGCCTCCATTTTTGAGTGAACTGCCAAAAGTCAGATTTTTGCTGAAATTGTGACCCCGGGGCTTAGGGATTTTTTCAAAAAAATATTTTCTTCCGGATAAGTTTTTGAGGGCTGATTTCTTGTCCTGTGATAAAAAGCCTTCTGTTTCCATCGACAAAGCTTTCAGCGGAGCATTTTCAAGCTTTTGGCACCATTTTTGAGTGAACTGCTAAAAGTCATACTTTTGCTGAAATTGTGACCCCGGGGCTTAGGGATTTTTTCAAAAAAATATTTTGTGCCGGTTAAGTTTTTGAGGGCTGATCTCTTGTCCTGTGATAAAAAGCCTTCTGTTTCCATCACTAAAGCTTTCAGGGGAGCATTTGCAACCGGTTGCCTCCATTTTTGAGTGAACTGCCAAAAGTCAGATTTTTGCTGAAATTGTGACCCCGGGGCTTAGGGATTTTTTGAAAAAAATATTTTCTGCCGGTTAAGTTTTTGAGGGCTGATTTCTTGTCCTGTGATAAAAAGCCTTCTGTTTCGAGTGCCAAACCTTTCAGGGGAGCATTTTCAAGCTTTTGGCACCATTTTTGAGTGAATTGCCAAAAGTCAGATTTTTGCTGAAATTGTGACCCCGGGGCTTAGGGATTTTTTCAAAAAAATATTTTCTGCCGGTTAAGTTTTTGAGGGCTGATTTCTTGTCCTGTGATAAAAAGCCTTCTGTTTTCATCACTAAAGCTTTCAGGGGAGCATTTGCAACCGGTTGCCTCCATTTTTGAGTGAACTGCCAAAAGTCAGATTTTTGCTGAAATTGTGACCCCGGGGCTTAGGGATTTTTTCAAAAAAATATTTTCTTCCGGATAAGTTTTTGAGGGCTGATTTCTTGTCCTGTGATAAAAAGCCTTCTGTTTCCATCACCAAAGTTTCAGGGGAGCATTTGCAACCGGTTGGCACCATTTTTGAGTGAACTGCCAAAAGTCAGATTTTTGCTGAAATTGTGACCCCGGGGCTTAGGGATTTTTTCAAAAAAATATTTTCTGCCGGTTTGGTTTTTGAGGGCTGATTTCTTGTCCTGTGATAAAAAGCCTTCTGTTTTCATCACTAAAGCTTTCAGGGGAGCATTTGCAACCGGTTGCCTCCATTTTTGAGTGAACTGCCAAAAGTCAGATTTTTGCTGAAATTGTGACCCCGGGGCTTAGGGATTTTTTGAAAAAAATATTTTCTGCCGGTTAAGTTTTTGAGGGCTGATTTCTTGTCCTGTGATAAAAAGCCTTCTGTTTCCATCACCAAAGCTTTCAGGGGAGCATTTGCAACCGGTTGGCACCATTTTTGAGTGAACTGCCAAAAGTCAGATTTTTGCAGAAATTGTGACCCCGGGGCTTAGGGATTTTTTCAAAAAAATATTTTCTGCCGGTTAAGTTTTTGAGGGCTGATTTCTTGTCCTGTGATAAAAAGCCTTCTGTTTCGAGTGCCAAACCTTTCAGGGGAGCATTTTCAAGCTTTTGGCACCATTTTTGAGTGAATTGCCAAAAGTCAGATTTTTGCTGAAATTGTGACCCCGGGGCTTAGGGATTTTTTCAAAAAAATATTTTCTTCCGGATAAGTTTTTGAGGGCTGATTTCTTGTCCTGTGATAAAAAGCCTTCTGTTTCCATCGACAAAGCTTTCAGGGGAGCATTTTCAAGCTTTTGGCACCATTTTTGAGTGAATTGCCAAAAGTCAGATTTTTGCTGAAATTGTGACCCCGGGGCTTAGGGATTTTTTCAAAAAAATATTTTCTGCCGGTTAAGTTTTTGAGGGCTGATTTCTTGTCCTGTGATAAAAAGCCTTCTGTTTCGAGTGCCAAACCTTTCAGGGGAGCATATGCAACCGGTTGGCACCATTTTTGAGTAAACTGCCAAAAGTCAGATTTTTGCTGAAATTGTGACCCCCGAGGCTTAGGGATTTTTTCAAAAAAATATTTTCTGCCGGTTAAGTTTTTGAGGGATGATTTCTTGTCCTGTGATAAAAAGCCTTCTGTTTCCATCACCAAAGCTTTCAGGGGAGCATTTGCAACTGTTGGGCACCATTTTTGAGTGAACTGCCAAAAGTCAGATTTTTGCTGAAATAGTGACCCCGGGGCTTAGGGATTTTTTCAAAAAAATATTTTCTGTCGGTTAAGTTTTTGAGGGATGATTTCTTGTCCTGTGATAAAAAGCCTTCTGTTTCGAGTGCCAAACCTTTCAGGGGAGCATTTTCAAGCTTTTGGCACCATTTTTGAGTGAATTGCCAAAAGTCAGATTTTTGCTGAAATTGTGACCCCGGGGCTTAGGGATTTTTTCAAAAAAATATTTTCTTCCGGATAAGTTTTTGAGGGCTGATTTCTTGTCCTGTGATAAAAAGCCTTCTGTTTCCATCGACAAAGCTTTCAGGGGAGCATTTTCAAGCTTTTGGCACCATTTTTGAGTGAATTGCCAAAAGTCAGATTTTTGCTGAAATTGTGACCCCGGGGCTTAGGGATTTTTTCAAAAAAATATTTTCTGCCGGTTAAGTTTTTGAGGGCTGATTTCTTGTCCTGTGATAAAAAGCCTTCTGTTTCGAGTGCCAAACCTTTCAGGGGAGCATTTTCAAGCTTTTGGCACCATTTTTGAGTGAATTGCCAAAAGTCAGATTTTTGCTGAAATTGTGACCCCGGGGCTTAGGGATTTTTTCAAAAAAATATTTTCTGCCGGTTTGGTTTTTGAGGGCTGATTTCTTGTCCTGTGATAAAAAGCCTTCTGTTTTCATCACTAAAGCTTTCAGGGGAGCATTTGCAACCGGTTGCCTCCATTTTTGAGTGAACTGCCAAAAGTCAGATTTTTGCTGAAATTGTGACCCCGGGGCTTAGGGATTTTTTGAAAAAAATATTTTCTGCCGGTTAAGTTTTTGAGGGCTGATTTCTTGTCCTGTGATAAAAAGCCTTCTGTTTCCATCACCAAAGCTTTCAGGGGAGCATTTGCAACCGGTTGGCACCATTTTTGAGTGAACTGCCAAAAGTCAGATTTTTGCAGAAATTGTGACCCCGGGGCTTAGGGATTTTTTCAAAAAAATATTTTCTGCCGGTTAAGTTTTTGAGGGCTGATTTCTTGTCCTGTGATAAAAAGCCTTCTGTTTCGAGTGCCAAACCTTTCAGGGGAGCATTTTCAAGCTTTTGGCACCATTTTTGAGTGAATTGCCAAAAGTCAGATTTTTGCTGAAATTGTGACCCCGGGGCTTAGGGATTTTTTCAAAAAAATATTTTCTTCCGGATAAGTTTTTGAGGGCTGATTTCTTGTCCTGTGATAAAAAGCCTTCTGTTTCCATCGACAAAGCTTTCAGGGGAGCATTTTCAAGCTTTTGGCACCATTTTTGAGTGAATTGCCAAAAGTCAGATTTTTGCTGAAATTGTGACCCCGGGGCTTAGGGATTTTTTCAAAAAAATATTTTCTGCCGGTTAAGTTTTTGAGGGCTGATTTCTTGTCCTGTGATAAAAAGCCTTCTGTTTCGAGTGCCAAACCTTTCAGGGGAGCATTTTCAAGCTTTTGGCACCATTTTTGAGTGAATTGCCAAAAGTCAGATTTTTGCTGAAATTGTGACCCCGGGGCTTAGGGATTTTTTCAAAAAAATATTTTCTGCCGGTTAAGTTTTTGAGGGCTGATTTCTTGTCCTGTGATAAAAAGCCTTCTGTTTCGAGTGCCAAAGCTTTCAGGGGAGCATATGCAACCGGTTGGCACCATTTTTGAGTGAACTGCCAAAAGTCAGATTTTTGCTGAAATTGTGACCCCGGGGCTTAGGGATTTTTTGAAAAAAATATTTTCTGCCGGTTAAGTTTTTGAGGGCTGATTTCTTGTCCTGTGATAAAAAGCCTTCTGTTTCCATCACCAAAGCTTTCAGGGGAGCATTTGCAACCGGTTGGCACCATTTTTGAGTGAACTGCCAAAAGTCAGATTTTTGCAGAAATTGTGACCCCGGGGCTTAGGGATTTTTTCAAAAAAATATTTTCTGCCGGTTAAGTTTTTGAGGGCTGATTTCTTGTCCTGTGATAAAAAGCCTTCTGTTTCGAGTCCCAAACCTTTCAGGGGAGCATTTTCAAGCTTTTGGCACCATTTTTGAGTGAATTGCCAAAAGTCAGATTTTTGCTGAAATTGTGACCCCGGGGCTTAGGGATTTTTTCAAAAAAATATTTTCTGCCGGTTAAGTTTTTGAGGGCTGATTTCTTGTCCTGTGATAAAAAGCCTTCTGTTTCGAGTGCCAAACCTTTCAGGGGAGCATATGCAACCGGTTGGCACCATTTTTGAGTGAACTGCCAAAAGTCAGATTTTTGCTGAAATTGTGACCCCGGGGCTTTGGGATTTTTTCAAAAAAATATTTTCTGCCGGTTAAGTTTTTGAGGGCTGATTTCTTGTCCTGTGATAAAAAGCCTTCTGTTTCGAGTGCCAAACCTTTCAGGGGAGCATTTTCAAGCTTTTGGCACCATTTTTGAGTGAATTGCCAAAAGTCAGATTTTTGCTGAAATTTTGACCCCGGGGCTTAGGGATTTTTTCAAAAAAATATTTTCTTCCGGATAAGTTTTTGAGGGCTGATTTCTTGTCCTGTGATAAAAAGCCTTCTGTTTCCATCGACAAAGCTTTCAGGGGAGCATTTTCAAGCTTTTGGCACCATTTTTGAGTGAATTGCCAAAAGTCAGATTTTTGCTGAAATTGTGACCCCGGGGCTTAGGGATTTTTTCAAAAAAATATTTTCTGCCGGTTAAGTTTTTGAGGGCTGATTTCTTGTCCTGTGATAAAAAGCCTTCTGTTTCCATCACTAAAGCTTTCAGGGGAGCATTTGCAACCGGTTGCCTCCATTTTTGAGTGAACTGCCAAAAGTCAGATTTTTGCTGAAATTGTGACCCCGGGGCTTAGGGATTTTTTCAAAAAAATATTTTCTGCCGGTTAAGTTTTTGAGGGCTGATTTCTTGTCCTGTGATAAAAAGCCTTCTGTTTCGAGTGCCAAACCTTTCAGGGGAGCATTTTCAAGCTTTTGGCACCATTTTTGAGTGAATTGCCAAAAGTCAGATTTTTGCTGAAATTGTGACCCCGGGGCTTAGGGATTTTTTCAAAAAAATATTTTCTGCCGGTTAAGTTTTTGAGGGCTGATTTCTTGTCCTGTGATAAAAAGCCTTCTGTTTCGAGTGCCAAAGCTTTCAGGGGAGCATATGCAACCGGTTGGCACCATTTTTGAGTGAACTGCCAAAAGTCAGATTTTTGCTGAAATTGTGACCCCGGGGCTTAGGGATTTTTTGAAAAAAATATTTTCTGCCGGTTAAGTTTTTGACGGCTGATTTCTTGTCCTGTGATAAAAAGCCTTCTGTTTCCATCACCAAAGCTTTCAGGGGAGCATTTGCAACCGGTTGGCACCATTTTTGAGTGAACTGCCAAAAGTCAGATTTTTGCAGAAATTGTGACCCCGGGGCTTAGGGATTTTTTCAAAAAAATATTTTCTGCCGGTTAAGTTTTTGAGGGCTGATTTCTTGTCCTGTGATAAAAAGCCTTCTGTTTCGAGTGCCAAACCTTTCAGGGGAGCATTTTCAAGCTTTTGGCACCATTTTTGAGTGAATTGCCAAAAGTCAGATTTTTGCTGAAATTGTGACCCCGGGGCTTAGGGATTTTTTCAAAAAAATATTTTCTTCCGGATAAGTTTTTGAGGGCTGATTTCTTGTCCTGTGATAAAAAGCCTTCTGTTTCCATCGACAAAGCTTTCAGGGGAGCATTTTCAAGCTTTTGGCACCATTTTTGAGTGAATTGCCAAAAGTCAGATTTTTGCTGAAATTGTGACCCCGGGGCTTAGGGATTTTTTCAAAAAAATATTTTCTGCCGGTTAAGTTTTTGAGGGCTGATTTCTTGTCCTGTGATAAAAAGCCTTCTGTTTCGAGTCCCAAACCTTTCAGGGGAGCATTTTCAAGCTTTTGGCACCATTTTTGAGTGAATTGCCAAAAGTCAGATTTTTGCTGAAATTGTGACCCCGGGGCTTAGGGATTTTTTCAAAAAAATATTTTCTGCCGGTTAAGTTTTTGAGGGCTGATTTCTTGTCCTGTGATAAAAAGCCTTCTGTTTCGAGTGCCAAACCTTTCAGGGGAGCATATGCAACCGGTTGGCACCATTTTTGAGTGAACTGCCAAAAGTCAGATTTTTGCTGAAATTGTGACCCCGGGGCTTAGGGATTTTTTCAAAAAAATATTTTCTGCCGGTTAAGTTTTTGAGGGCTGATTTCTTGTCCTGTGATAAAAAGCCTTCTGTTTCGAGTGCCAAACCTTTCAGGGGAGCATTTTCAAGCTTTTGGCACCATTTTTGAGTGAATTGCCAAAAGTCAGATTTTTGCTGAAATTTTGACCCCGGGGCTTAGGGATTTTTTCAAAAAAATATTTTCTTCCGGATAAGTTTTTGAGGGCTGATTTCTTGTCCTGTGATAAAAAGCCTTCTGTTTCCATCGACAAAGCTTTCAGGGGAGCATTTTCAAGCTTTTGGCACCATTTTTGAGTGAATTGCCAAAAGTCAGATTTTTGCTGAAATTGTGACCCCGGGGCTTAGGGATTTTTTCAAAAAAATATTTTCTGCCGGTTAAGTTTTTGAGGGCTGATTTCTTGTCCTGTGATAAAAAGCCTTCTGTTTCCATCACTAAAGCTTTCAGGGGAGCATTTGCAACCGGTTGCCTCCATTTTTGAGTGAACTGCCAAAAGTCAGATTTTTGCTGAAATTGTGACCCCGGGGCTTAGGGATTTTTTCAAAAAAATATTTTCTGCCGGTTAAGTTTTTGAGGGCTGATTTCTTGTCCTGTGATAAAAAGCCTTCTGTTTCGAGTGCCAAACCTTTCAGGGGAGCATTTTCAAGCTTTTGGCACCATTTTTGAGTGAATTGCCAAAAGTCAGATTTTTGCTGAAATTGTGACCCCGGGGCTTAGGGATTTTTTCAAAAAAATATTTTCTGCCGGTTAAGTTTTTGAGGGCTGATTTCTTGTCCTGTGATAAAAAGCCTTCTGTTTCGAGTGCCAAAGCTTTCAGGGGAGCATATGCAACCGGTTGGCACCATTTTTGAGTGAACTGCCAAAAGTCAGATTTTTGCTGAAATTGTGACCCCGGGGCTTAGGGATTTTTTGAAAAAAATATTTTCTGCCGGTTAAGTTTTTGAGGGCTGATTTCTTGTCCTGTGATAAAAAGCCTTCTGTTTCCATCACCAAAGCTTTCAGGGGAGCATTTGCAACCGGTTGGCACCATTTTTGAGTGAACTGCCAAAAGTCAGATTTTTGCTGAAATTGTGACCCCGGGGCTTAGGGATTTTTTCAAAAAAATATTTTCTGCCGGTTAAGTTTTTGAGGGCTGATTTCTTGTCCTGTGATAAAAAGCCTTCTGTTTCGAGTGCCAAACCTTTCAGGGGAGCATTTTCAAGCTTTTGGCACCATTTTTGAGTGAATTGCCAAAAGTCAGATTTTTGCTGAAATTGTGACCCCGGGGCTTAGGGATTTTTTCAAAAAAATATTTTCTTCCGGATAAGTTTTTGAGGGCTGATTTCTTGTCCTGTGATAAAAAGCCTTCTGTTTCCATCGACAAAGCTTTCAGGGGAGCATTTTCAAGCTTTTGGCACCATTTTTGAGTGAATTGCCAAAAGTCAGATTTTTGCTGAAATTGTGACCCCGGGGCTTAGGGATTTTTTCAAAAAAATATTTTCTGCCGGTTAAGTTTTTGAGGGCTGATTTCTTGTCCTGTGATAAAAAGCCTTCTGTTTCGAGTGCCAAACCTTTCAGGGGAGCATTTTCAAGCTTTTGGCACCATTTTTGAGTGAATTGCCAAAAGTCAGATTTTTGCTGAAATTGTGACCCCGGGGCTTAGGGATTTTTTCAAAAAAATATTTTCTGCCGGTTAAGTTTTTGAGGGCTGATTTCTTGTCCTGTGATAAAAAGCCTTCTGTTTCCATCACCAAAGTTTCAGGGGAGCATTTGCAACCGGTTGGCACCATTTTTGAGTGAACTGCCAAAAGTCAGATTTTTGCTGAAATTGTGACCGCGGGGCTTAGGGATTTTTTCAAAAAAATATTTTCTGCCGGTTAAGTTTTTGAGGGCTGATTTCTTGTCCTGTGATAAAAAGCCTTCTGTTTTCATCACTAAAGCTTTCAGGGGAGCATTTGCAACCGGTTGCCTCCATTTTTGAGTGAACTGCCAAAAGTCAGATTTTTGCTGAAATTGTGACCCCGGGGCTTAGGGATTTTTTCAAAAAAATATTTTCTTCCGGATAAGTTTTTGAGGGCTGATTTCTTGTCCTGTGATAAAAAGCCTTCTGTTTCCATCGACAAAGCTTTCAGCGGAGCATTTTCAAGCTTTTGGCACCATTTTTGAGTGAACTGCCAAAAGTCAGATTTTTGCTGAAATTGTGACCCCGGGGCTTAGGGATTTTTTGAAAAAAATATTTTCTGCCGGTTAAGTTTTTCAGGGCTGATTTCTTGTCCTGTGATAAAAAGCCTTCTGTTTCCATCACCAAAGCTTTCAGGGGAGCATTTGCAACCGGTTGGCACCATTTTTGAGTGAACTGCCAAAAGTCAGATTTTTGCTGAAATTGTGACCCCGGGGCTTAGGGATTTTTTCAAAAAAATATTTTCTTCCGGATAAGTTTTTGAGTGCTGATTTCTTGTCCTGTGATAAAAAGCCTTCTGTTTCCATCGACAAAGCTTTCAGGGGAGCATTTTCAAGCTTTTGGCACCATTTTTGAGTGAACTGCCAAAAGTCAGATTTTTGCAGAAATTGTGACCCCGGGGCTTAGGGATTTTTTCAAAAAAATATTTTCTGCCGGTTAAGTTTTTGAGGGCTGATTTCTTGTCCTGTGATAAAAAGCCTTCTGTTTCGAGTGCCAAACCTTTCAGGGGAGCATTTTCAAGCTTTTGGCACCATTTTTGAGTGAACTGCCAAAAGTCAGATTTTTGCAGAAATTGTGACCCCGGGGCTTAGGGATTTTTTCAAAAAAATATTTTCTGCCGGTTAAGTTTTTGAGGGCTGATTTCTTGTCCTGTGATAAAAAGCCTTCTGTTTCCATCACCAAAGCTTTCAGGGGAGCATTTGCAACCGGTTGGCACCATTTTTGAGTGAACTGCCAAAAGTCAGATTTTTGCTGAAATTGTGACCCCGGGGCTTAGGGATTTTTTCAAAAAAATATTTTCTGCCGGTTAAGTTTTTGAGGGCTGATTTCTTGTCCTGTGATAAAAAGCCTTCTGTTTCGAGTGCCAAACCTTTCAGGGGAGCATTTTCAAGCTTTTGGCACCATTTTTGAGTGAATTGCCAAAAGTCAGATTTTTGCTGAAATTGTGACCCCGGGGCTTAGGGATTTTTTCAAAAAAATATTTTCTTCCGGATAAGTTTTTGAGGGCTGATTTCTTGTCCTGTGATAAAAAGCCTTCTGTTTCCATCGACAAAGCTTTCAGGGGAGCATTTTCAAGCTTTTGGCACCATTTTTGAGTGAACTGCCAAAAGTCAGATTTTTGCAGAAATTGTGACCCCGGGGCTTAGGGATTTTTTCAAAAAAATATTTTCTGCCGGTTAAGTTTTTGAGGGCTGATTTCTTGTCCTGTGATAAAAAGCCTTCTGTTTCGAGTGCCAAACCTTTCAGGGGAGCATTTTCAAGCTTTTGGCACCATTTTTGAGTGAATTGCCAAAAGTCAGATTTTTGCTGAAATTGTGACCCCGGGGCTTAGGGATTTTTTCAAAAAAATATTTTCTTCCGGATAAGTTTTTGAGGGCTGATTTCTTGTCCTGTGATAAAAAGCCTTCTGTTTCCATCGACAAAGCTTTCAGGGGAGCATTTTCAAGCTTTTGGCACCATTTTTGAGTGAATTGCCAAAAGTCAGATTTTTGCTGAAATTGTGACCCCGGGGCTTAGGGATTTTTTCAAAAAAATATTTTCTGCCGGTTAAGTTTTTGAGGGCTGATTTCTTGTCCTGTGATAAAAAGCCTTCTGTTTCGAGTGCCAAACCTTTCAGGGGAGCATTTTCAAGCTTTTGGCACCATTTTTGAGTGAATTGCCAAAAGTCAGATTTTTGCTGAAATTGTGACCCCGGGGCTTAGGGATTTTTTCAAAAAAATATTTTCTGCCGGTTAAGTTTTTGAGGGCTGATTTCTTGTCCTGTGATAAGAAGCCTTCTGTTTCCATCACCAAAGTTTCAGGGGAGCATTTGCAACCGGTTGGCACCATTTTTGAGTGAACTGCCAAAAGTCAGATTTTTGCTGAAATTGTGACCCCGGGGCTTAGGGATTTTTTCAAAAAAATATTTTCTGCCGGTTAAGTTTTTGAGGGCTGATTTCTTGTCCTGTGATAAAAAGCCTTCTGTTTTCATCACTAAAGCTTTCAGGGGAGCATTTGCAACCGGTTGCCTCCATTTTTGTGTGAACTGCCAAAAGTCAGATTTTTGCTGAAATTGTGACCCCGGGGCTTAGGGATTTTTTCAAAAAAATATTTTCTTCCGGATAAGTTTTTGAGGGCTGATTTCTTGTCCTGTGATAAAAAGCCTTCTGTTTCCATCGACAAAGCTTTCAGCGGAGCATTTTCAAGCTTTTGGCACCATTTTTGAGTGAACTGCTAAAAGTCAGATTTTTGCTGAAATTGTGACCCCGGGGCTTAGGGATTTTTTCAAAAAAATATTTTCTGCCGGTTAAGTTTTGAGGGCTGATTTCTTGTCCTGTGATAAAAAGCCTTCTGTTTCCATCACTAAAGCTTTCAGGGGAGCATTTGCAACCGGTTGCCTCCATTTTTGAGTGAACTGCCAAAAGTCAGATTTTTGCTGAAATTGTGACCCCGGGGCTTAGGGATTTTTTGAAAAAAATATTTTCTGCCGGTTAAGTTTTTCAGGGCTGATTTCTTGTCCTGTGATAAAAAGCCTTCTGTTTCCATCACCAAAGCTTTCAGGGGAGCATTTGCAACCGGTTGGCACCATTTTTGAGTGAACTGCCAAAAGTCAGATTTTTGCAGAAATTGTGACCCCGGGGCTTAGGGATTTTTTCAAAAAAGTATTTTCTGCCGGTTAAGTTTTTGAGGGCTGATTTCTTGTCCTGTGATAAAAAGCCTTCTGTTTCGAGTGCCAAACCTTTCAGGGGAGCATTTTCAAGCTTTTGGCACCATTTTTGAGTGAATTGCCAAAAGTCAGATTTTTGCTGAAATTGTGACCCCGGGGCTTAGGGATTTTTTCAAAAAAATGTTTTCTGCCGGTTAAGTTTTTGAGGGCTGATTTCTTGTCCTGTGATAAAAAGCCTTCTGTTTCCATCACCAAAGTTTCAGGGGAGCATTTGCAACCGGTTGGCACCATTTTTGAGTGAACTGCCAAAAGTCAGATTTTTGCTGAAATTCTGACCCCGGGGCTTAGGGATTTTTTCAAAAAAATATTTTCTGCCGGTTAAGTTTTTGAGGGATGATTTCTTGTCCTGTGATAAAAAGCCTTCTGTTTCGAGTGCCAAACCTTTCAGGGGAGCATATGCAACCGGTTGGCACCATTTTTGAGTGAACTGCCAAAAGTCAGATTTTTGCTGAAATTGTGACCCCGGGGCTTAGGGATTTTTTCAAAAAAATATTTTCTGCCGGTTTGGTTTTTGAGGGCTGATTTCTTGTCCTGTGATAAAAAGCCTTCTGTTTCCATCGCCACAGCTTTCAGCGGAGCATTTTCAACCGGTTGGCACCATTTTTGAGTGAACTGCCAAAAGTCAGATTTTTGCTGAAATTGTGACCCCGGGGCTTAGGGATTTTTTCAAAAAAATATTTTCTGCCGGTTTGGTTTTTGAGGGCTGATTTCTTGTCCTGTGATAAAAAGCCTTCTGTTTCCATCGCCACAGCTTTCAGCGGAGCATTTGCAACCGGTTGGCACCATTTTTGAGTGAACTGCCAAAAGTCAGATTTTTGCTGAAATTGTGACCCCGGGGCTTAGGGATTTTTTCAAAAAAATATTTTCTGCCAGTTAAGTTTTTGAGGGCTGATTTCTTGTCCTGTGATAAAAAGCCTTCTGTTTCGAGTGCCAAAGCTTTCAGGGGAGCATTTGCAACTGGTTGGCTCCATTTTTGAGTGAACTGCCAAAAGTCAGATTTTTGCTGAAATTCTGACCCCGGGGCTTAGGGATTTTTTCAAAAAAATATTTTCTGCCGGTTAAGTTTTTGAGGGATGATTTCTTGTCCTGTGATAAAAAGCCTTCTGTTTCGAGTGCCAAACCTTTCAGGGGAGCATATGCAACCGGTTGGCACCATTTTTGAGTGAAGTGCCAAAAGTCAGATTTTTGCTGAAATTGTGACCCCGGGGCTTAGGGATTTTTTCAAAAAAATATTTTCTGCCGGTTAAGTTTTTGAGGGCTGATTTCTTGTCCTGTGATAAAAAGCCTTCTGTTTCGAGTGCCAAACCTTTCAGGGGAGCATTTTCAAGCTTTTGGCACCATTTTTGAGTGAATTGCCAAAAGTCAGATTTTTGCTGAAATTGTGACCCCGGGGCTTAGGGATTTTTTCAAAAAAATATTTTCTGCCGGTTAAGTTTTTGAGGGCTGATTTCTTGTCCTGTGATAAAAAGCCTTCTGTTTCGAGTGCCAAACCTTTCAGGGGAGCATATGCAACCGGTTGGCACCATTTCTGAGTGAACTGCCAAAAGTCAGATTTTTGCTGAAATTGTGACCGCGGGGCTTAGGGATTTTTTCAAAAAAATATTTTCTGCCGGTTTGGTTTTTGAGGGCTGATTTCTTGTCCTGTGATAAAAAGCCTTCTGTTTCCATCGCCACAGCTTTCAGCGGAGCATTTGCAACCGGTTGGCACCATTTTTGAGTGAACTGCCAAAAGTCAGATTTTTGCTGAAATTGTGACCCCGGGGCTTAGGGATTTTTTCAAAAAAATATTTTCTGCCGGTTAAGTTTTTGAGGGCTGATTTCTTGTCCTGTGATAAAAAGCCTTCTGTTTCGAGTGCCAAACCTTTCAGGGGAGCATTTTCAAGCTTTTGGCACCATTTTTGAGTGAACTGCCAAAAGTCAGATTTTTGCTGAAATTGTGACCCCGGGGCTTAGGGATTTTTTCAAAAAAATATTTTCTGCCGGTTAAGTTTTTGAGGGCTGATTTCTTGTCCTGTGATAAAAAGCCTTCTGTTTCGAGTGCCAAACCTTTCAGGGGAGCATTTTCAAGCTTTTGGCACCATTTTTGAGTGAATTGCCAAAAGTCAGATTTTTGCTGAAATTGTGACCCCGGGGCTTAGGGATTTTTTCAAAAAAATATTTTCTGCCGGTTAAGTTTTTGAGGGCTGATTTCTTGTCCTTTGATAAAAAGCCTTCTGTTTCCATCACCAAAGCTTTCAGGGGAGCATTTGCAACTGGTTGGCTCCATTTTTGAGTGAACTGCCAAAAGTCAGATTTTTGCTGAAATTGTGACCGCGGGGCTTAGGAATTTTTTCAAAAAAATATTTTCTGCCGGTTAAGTTTTTGAGGGCTGATTTCTTGTCCTGTGATAAAAAGCCTTCTGTTTCGAGTGCCAAACCTTTCAGGGGAGCATTTTCAAGCTTTTGGCACCATTTTTGAGTGAATTGCCAAAAGTCAGATTTTTGCTGAAATTGTGACCCCGGGGCTTAGGGATTTTTTCAAAAAAATATTTTCTGCCGGTTAAGTTTTTGAGGGCTGATTTCTTGTCCTGTGATAAAAAGCCTTCTGTTTCCCTCACCAAAGTTTCAGGGGAGCATTTGCAACCGGTTGGCACCATTTTTGAGTGAATTGCCAAAAGTCAGATTTTTGCTGAAATTGTGACCCCGGGGCTTAGGGATTTTTTCAAAAAAATGTTTTCTGCCGGTTAAGTTTTTGAGGGCTGATTTCTTGTCCTGTGATAAAAAGCCTTCTGTTTCCATCACCAAAGTTTCAGGGGAGCATTTGCAACCGGTTGGCACCATTTTTGAGTGAACTGCCAAAAGTCAGATTTTTGCTGAAATTCTGACCCCGGGGCTTAGGGATTTTTTCAAAAAAATATTTTCTGCCGGTTAAGTTTTTGAGGGATGATTTCTTGTCCTGTGATAAAAAGCCTTCTGTTTCGAGTGCCAAACCTTTCAGGGGAGCATATGCAACCGGTTGGCACCATTTCTGAGTGAACTGCCAAAAGTCAGATTTTTGCTGAAATTGTGACCCCGGGGCTTAGGGATTTTTTCAAAAAAATATTTTCTGCCGGTTTGGTTTTTGAGGGCTGATTTCTTGTCCTGTGATAAAAAGCCTTCTGTTTCCATCGCCACAGCTTTCAGCGGAGCATTTTCAACCGGTTGGCACCATTTTTGAGTGAACTGCCAAAAGTCAGATTTTTGCTGAAATTGTGACCCCGGGGCTTAGGGATTTTTTCAAAAAAATATTTTCTGCCGGTTTGGTTTTTGAGGGCTGATTTCTTGTCCTGTGATAAAAAGCCTTCTGTTTCCATCGCCACAGCTTTCAGCGGAGCATTTGCAACCGGTTGGCACCATTTTTGAGTGAACTGCCAAAAGTCAGATTTTTGCTGAAATTGTGACCCCGGGGCTTAGGGATTTTTTCAAAAAAATATTTTCTGCCAGTTAAGTTTTTGAGGGCTGATTTCTTGTCCTGTGATAAAAAGCCTTCTGTTTCGAGTGCCAAACCTTTCAGGGGAGCATTTTCAAGCTTTTGGCACCATTTTTGAGTGAATTGCCAAAAGTCAGATTTTTGCTGAAATTGTGACCCCGGGGCTTAGGGATTTTTTCAAAAAAATATTTTCTGCCGGTTAAGTTTTTGAGGGCTGATTTCTTGTCCTGTGATAAAAAGCCTTCTGTTTCGAGTGCCAAACCTTTCAGGGGAGCATTTTCAAGCTTTTGGCACCATTTTTGAGTGAATTGCCAAAAGTCAGATTTTTGCTGAAATTGTGACCCCGGGGCTTAGGGATTTTTTCAAAAAAATATTTTCTGCCGGTTAAGTTTTTGAGGGCTGATTTCTTGTCCTGTGATAAAAAGCCTTCTGTTTCGAGTGCCAAACCTTTCAGGGGAGCATTTTCAAGCTTTTGGCACCATTTTTGAGTGAATTGCCAAAAGTCAGATTTTTGCTGAAATTGTGACCCCGGGGCTTAGGGATTTTTTCAAAAAAATATTTTCTGCCGGTTTGGTTTTTGAGGGCTGATTTCTTGTCCTGTGATAAAAAGCCTTCTGTTTCCATCGCCACAGCTTTCAGCGGAGCATTTGCAACCGGTTGGCACCATTTTTGAGTGAACTGCCAAAAGTCAGATTTTTGCTGAAATTGTGACCCCGGGGCTTAGGGATTTTTTCAAAAAAATATTTTCTGCCGGTTAAGTTTTTGAGGGCTGATTTCTTGTCCTGTGATAAAAAGCCTTCTGTTTCGAGTGCCAAACCTTTCAGGGGAGCATTTTCAAGCTTTTGGCACCATTTCTGAGTGAATTGCCAAAAGTCAGATTTTTGCTGAAATTGTGACCCCGGGGCTTAGGGATTTTTTCAAAAAAATATTTTCTGCCGGTTAAGTTTTTGAGGGCTGATTTCTTGTCCTGTGATAAAAAGCCTTCTGTTTCCATCACCAAAGCTTTCAGGGGAGCATTTTCAAGCTTTTGGCACCATTTTTGAGTGAATTGCCAAAAGTCAGATTTTTGCTGAAATTGTGACCCCGGGGCTTAGGGATTTTTTCAAAAAAATATTTTCTGCCGGTTAAGTTTTTGAGGGCTGATTTCTTGTCCTGTGATAAAAAGCCTTCTGTTTCGAGTGCCAAACCTTTCAGGGGAGCATTTTCAAGCTTTTGGCACCATTTTTGAGTGAATTGCCAAAAGTCAGATTTTTGCTGAAATTGTGACCCCGGGGCTTAGGGATTTTTTCAAAAAAATATTTTCTGCCGGTTAAGTTTTTGAGTAATGATTTCTTGTCCTGTGATAAAAAGCCTTCTGTTTCCATCACCAAAGCTTTCAGGGGAGCATTTTCAAGCTTTTGGCACCATTTTTGAGTGAATTGCCAAAAGTCAGATTTTTGCTGAAATTGTGACCGCGGGGCTTAGGGATTTTTTCAAAAAAATATTTTCTGCCGGTTAAGTTTTTGAGGGATGATTTCTTGTCCTGTGATAAAAAGCCTTCTGTTTCGAGTGCCAAACCTTTCAGGGGAGCATATGCAACCGGTTGGCACCATTTCTGAGTGAACTGCCAAAAGTCAGATTTTTGCTGAAATTGTGACCGCGGGGCTTAGGGATTTTTTCAAAAAAATATTTTCTGCCGGTTTGGTTTCTGAGGGCTGATTTCTTGTCCTGTGATAAAAAGCCTTCTGTTTCCATCGCCACAGGTTTCAGCGGAGCATTTGCAACCGGTTGGCACCATTTCTGAGTGAACTGCCAAAAGTCAGATTTTTGCTGAAATTGTGACCCCGGGGCTTAGGGATTTTTTCAAAAAAATATTTTCTGCCGGTTAAGTTTTTGAGGGCTGATTTCTTGTCCTGTGATAAAAAGCCTTCTGTTTCCATCACCAAAGCTTTCAGGGGAGCATTTGCAACTGGTTGGCTCCATTTTTGAGTGAACTGCCAAAAGTCAGTTTTTTGCTGAAATTGTGACCGCGGGGCTTAGGGATTTTTTCAAAAAAATATTTTCTGCCGGTTAAGTTTTTTTTTTTTTTTTATAATAATTTTTATTACATTTTTCCAAATTACAGAAAAAACAGAAGGAAAAGCAGAATAGAAGAGAGAAAGAAAAAAGAACAGAAAATCACATCCATTTCAACAGCTTATTTCAAATTTCCATTGGACTTCCCCACATCTCCCGCATAATGCATTCTTGATAATAAAGTCATCAGCAAATTATACCCTTATTTCGTGTGTTTCTTTATATTTTCAGTTGCAATTTAAGTTTAAATCTCTTATTCTCCATTTACTCTAAAAATATAACATGATATCATTTTTACCCATTTAAACCTTGATTCTTTCACAAATGTTAGCAATTTCATAGATAATTAAATTTCATTGCTGGGGCTAACGTTCCAAATCATACGACGTCTTATGTTTCATACAACTTATAATATTTTTGCAAATAGTCTTTAAATTTTTTCCAGTCCTCCTCCATTGCCTCTTCTCCCAGGTCTCGGATTCTTGCAGTCATCTCGGCCAGTTCCATGTAGTTCATCAATTGCGTCTGCCACTCCTCCAGTGTGGGCAAATCTTGGGTCTTCCAATACTTGGCGATAAGAATTCTTGCTGCAATTGTAGCATACATAAAAAAAGTTCTGTCCTTTTTTAACACCTTCTGGCCGACAATGCCCAGAAGGAAGGCCTCTGGTTTCTTGGGAAAGGTGTACTTAAACACCTTTTTTAACTCGTTATAGATCATTTCCCAAAAGGCCTTCAATCTTGGACAAGTCCACCAGAGGTGAAAGAATGTCCCTTCAGCCTCCTTGCATTTCCAACATTTATTATCAGACAAATGGTATATCTTAGCGAGCTTGACTGGGGTCATGTACCACCTGTAAACCATTTTCATAATGTTTTCTTTCAAGGCATTACATGCCGTAAACTTCATACCGGTGGTCCATAACCTTTCCCAGTCCTCTGCCGGTTAAGTTTTTGAGGGCTGATTTCTTGTCCTGTGATAAAAAGCCTTCTGTTTCCATCACCAAAGCTTTCAGGGGAGCATTTGCAACTGGTTGGCTCCATTTTTGAGTGAACTGCCAAAAGTCAGATTTTTGCTGAAATTGTGACCCCGGGGCTTAGGGATTTTTTCAAAAAAAAATTTTCTGCCGGTTAAGTTTTTGAGGGCTGATTTCTTGTCCTGTGATAAAAAGCCTTCTGTTTCGAGTGCCAAACCTTTCAGGGGAGCATTTTCAAGCTTTTTGCACCATTTTTGAGTGAATTGCCAAAAGTCAGATTTTTGCTGAAATTGTGACCCCGGGGCTTAGGGATTTTTTCAAAAAAATATTTTCTGCCGGTTAAGTTTTTGAGTATTGATTTCTTGTCCTGTGATAAAAAGCCTTCTGTTTCCATCACCAAAGCTTTCAGGGGAGCATTTTCAAGCTTTTGGCACCATTTTTAAGTGAATTGCCAAAAGTCAGATTTTTGCTGAAATTGTGACCGCGGGGCTTAGGGATTTTTTCAAAAAAATATTTTCTGCCGGTTAAGTTTTTGAGGGATGATTTCTTGTCCTGTGATAAAAAGCCTTCTGTTTCGAGTGCCAAACCTTTCAGGGGAGCATATGCAACCGGTTGGCACCATTTCTGAGTGAACTGCCAAAAGTCAGATTTTTGCTGAAATTGTGACCGCGGGGCTTAGGGATTTTTTCAAAAAAATATTTTCTGCCGGTTTGGTTTCTGAGGGCTGATTTCTTGTCCTGTGATAAAAAGCCTTCTGTTTCCATCGCCACAGGTTTCAGCGGAGCATTTGCAACCGGTTGGCACCATTTTTGAGTGAACTGCCAAAAGTCAGATTTTTGCTGAAATTGTGACCCCGGGGCTTAGGGATTTTTTCAAAAAAATATTTTCTGCCGGTTAAGTTTTTGAGGGCTGATTTCTTGTCCTGTGATAAAAAGCCTTCTGTTTCCATCACCAAAGCTTTCAGGGGAGCATTTGCAACTGGTTGGCTCCATTTTTGAGTGAACTGCCAAAAGTCAGATTTTTGCTGAAATTGTGACCCCGGGGCTTAGGGATTTTTTCAAAAAAATATTTTCTGCCGGTTAAGTTTTTGAGGGCTGATTTCTTCTCCTGTGATAAAAAGCCTTCTGCTTCGAGTGCCAAACCTTTCAGGGGAGCATTTTCAAGCTTTTGGCACCATTTTTGAGTGAATTGCCAAAAGTCAGATTTTTGCTGAAATTGTGACCCCGGGGCTTAGGAATTTTTTCAAAAAAATATTTTCTGCCAGTTAAGTTTTTGAGGGCTGATTTCTTGTCCTGTGATAAAAAGCCTTCTGTTTCGAGTGCCAAACCTTTCAGGGGAGCATTTTCAAGCTTTTGGCACCATTTTTGAGTGAATTGCCAAAAGTCAGATTTTTGCTGAAATTGTGACCCCGGGGCTTAGGGATTTTTTCAAAAAAATATTTTCTGCCGGTTAAGTTTTTGAGGGCTGATTTCTTGTCCTGTGATAAAAAGCCTTCTGTTTCGAGTGCCAAACTTTTCAGGGGAGCATTTTCACGCTTTTGGCACCATTTTTGAGTGAACTGGAAAAAGTCAGATTTTTGCTGAAATTGTGACCCCGGGGCTTAGGGATTTTTTCAAAAAAATATTTTCTGCCGGTTAAGTTTTTGAGGGCTGATTTCTTGTCCTGTGATAAAAAGCCTTCTGTTTCGAGTGCCAAACCTTTCAGGGGAGCATTTTCAAGCTTTTGGCACCATTTTTGAGTGAATTGCCAAAAGTCAGATTTTTGCTGAAATTGTGACCCCGGGGCTTAGGGATTTTTTCAAAAAAATATTTTCTTCCGGTTAAGTTTTTGAGGGCTGATTTCTTGTCCTGTGATAAAAAGCCTTCTGTTTCCATCACCAAAGCTTTCAGGGGAGCATTTGCAACCGGTTGCCTCCATTTTTGAGTGAACTGCCAAAAGTCAGATTTTTGCTGAAATTGTGACCCCGGGGCTTAGGGATTTTTTCAAAAAAATATTTTCTGCCAGTTAAGTTTTTGAGGGCTGATTTCTTGTCCTGTGATAAAAAGCCTTCTGTTTCCATCACCAAAGCTTTCAGGGGAGCATTTTCAAGCTTTTGGCACCATTTTTGAGTGAACTGGCAAAAGTCAGATTTTTGCTGAAATTGTGACCCCGGGGCTTAGGGATTTTTTCAAAAAAATATTTTCTGCCGGTTAAGTTTTTGAGGGATGATTTCTTGTCCTGTGATAAAAAGCCTTCTGTTTCGAGTGCCAAACCTTTCAGGGGAGCATATGCAACCGGTTGGCACCATTTTTGAGTGAACTGCTAAAAGTCATATTTTTGCTGAAATTGTGACCCCGGGGCTTAGGGATTTTTTCAAAAAAATATTTTCTGCCGGTTAAGTTTTTGAGGGCTGATTTCTTGTCCTGTGATAAAAAGCCTTCTGTTTCCATCACTAAAGCTTTCAGGGGAGCATTTGCAACCGGTTGCCTCCATTTGTGAGTGAACTGCCAAAAGTCAGATTTTTGCTGAAATTGTGACCCCGGGGCTTAGGGATTTTTTGAAAAAAAATATTTTCTGCCGGTTAAGTTTTTGAGGGATGATTTCTTGTCCTGTGATAAAAAGCCTTCTGTTTCCATCACCAAAGCTTTCAGGGGAGCATTTGCAACCGGTTGGCACCATTTTTGAGTGAACTGCCAAAAGTCAGATTTTTGCAGAAATTGTGACCCCGGGGCTTAGGGATTTTTTCAAAAAAGTATTTTCTGCCGGTTAAGTTTTTGAGGGCTGATTTCTTGTCCTGTGATAAAAAGCCTTCTGTTTCGAGTGCCAAACCTTTCAGGGGAGCATTTTCAAGCTTTTGGCACCATTTTTGAGTGAATTGCCAAAAGTCAGATTTTTGCTGAAATTGTGACCCCGGGGCTTAGGGATTTTTTCAAAAAAATGTTTTCTGCCGGTTAAGTTTTTGAGGGCTGATTTCTTGTCCTGTGATAAAAAGCCTTCTGTTTCCATCACCAAAGTTTCAGGGGAGCATTTGCAACCGGTTGGCACCATTTTTGAGTGAACTGCCAAAAGTCAGATTTTTGCTGAAATTCTGACCCCGGGGCTTAGGGATTTTTTCAAAAAAATATTTTCTGCCGGTTAAGTTTTTGAGGGATGATTTCTTGTCCTGTGATAAAAAGCCTTCTGTTTCGAGTGCCAAACCTTTCAGGGGAGCATATGCAACCGGTTGGCACCATTTTTGAGTGAACTGCCAAAAGTCAGATTTTTGCTGAAATTGTGACCCCGGGGCTTAGGGATTTTTTCAAAAAAATATTTTCTGCCGGTTTGGTTTTTGAGGGCTGATTTCTTGTCCTGTGATAAAAAGCCTTCTGTTTCCATCGCCACAGCTTTCAGCGGAGCATTTTCAACCGGTTGGCACCATTTTTGAGTGAACTGCCAAAAGTCAGATTTTTGCTGAAATTGTGACCCCGGGGCTTAGGGATTTTTTCAAAAAAATATTTTCTGCCGGTTTGGTTTTTGAGGGCTGATTTCTTGTCCTGTGATAAAAAGCCTTCTGTTTCCATCGCCACAGCTTTCAGCGGAGCATTTGCAACCGGTTGGCACCATTTTTGAGTGAACTGCCAAAAGTCAGATTTTTGCTGAAATTGTGACCCCGGGGCTTAGGGATTTTTTCAAAAAAATATTTTCTGCCAGTTAAGTTTTTGAGGGCTGATTTCTTGTCCTGTGATAAAAAGCCTTCTGTTTCGAGTGCCAAAGCTTTCAGGGGAGCATTTGCAACTGGTTGGCTCCATTTTTGAGTGAACTGCCAAAAGTCAGATTTTTGCTGAAATTCTGACCCCGGGGCTTAGGGATTTTTTCAAAAAAATATTTTCTGCCGGTTAAGTTTTTGAGGGATGATTTCTTGTCCTGTGATAAAAAGCCTTCTGTTTCGAGTGCCAAACCTTTCAGGGGAGCATATGCAACCGGTTGGCACCATTTTTGAGTGAAGTGCCAAAAGTCAGATTTTTGCTGAAATTGTGACCCCGGGGCTTAGGGATTTTTTCAAAAAAATATTTTCTGCCGGTTAAGTTTTTGAGGGCTGATTTCTTGTCCTGTGATAAAAAGCCTTCTGTTTCGAGTGCCAAACCTTTCAGGGGAGCATTTTCAAGCTTTTGGCACCATTTTTGAGTGAATTGCCAAAAGTCAGATTTTTGCTGAAATTGTGACCCCGGGGCTTAGGGATTTTTTCAAAAAAATATTTTCTGCCGGTTAAGTTTTTGAGGGCTGATTTCTTGTCCTGTGATAAAAAGCCTTCTGTTTCGAGTGCCAAACCTTTCAGGGGAGCATATGCAACCGGTTGGCACCATTTCTGAGTGAACTGCCAAAAGTCAGATTTTTGCTGAAATTGTGACCGCGGGGCTTAGGGATTTTTTCAAAAAAATATTTTCTGCCGGTTTGGTTTTTGAGGGCTGATTTCTTGTCCTGTGATAAAAAGCCTTCTGTTTCCATCGCCACAGCTTTCAGCGGAGCATTTGCAACCGGTTGGCACCATTTTTGAGTGAACTGCCAAAAGTCAGATTTTTGCTGAAATTGTGACCCCGGGGCTTAGGGATTTTTTCAAAAAAATATTTTCTGCCGGTTAAGTTTTTGAGGGCTGATTTCTTGTCCTGTGATAAAAAGCCTTCTGTTTCGAGTGCCAAACCTTTCAGGGGAGCATTTTCAAGCTTTTGGCACCATTTTTGAGTGAACTGCCAAAAGTCAGATTTTTGCTGAAATTGTGACCCCGGGGCTTAGGGATTTTTTCAAAAAAATATTTTCTGCCGGTTAAGTTTTTGAGGGCTGATTTCTTGTCCTGTGATAAAAAGCCTTCTGTTTCGAGTGCCAAACCTTTCAGGGGAGCATTTTCAAGCTTTTGGCACCATTTTTGAGTGAATTGCCAAAAGTCAGATTTTTGCTGAAATTGTGACCCCGGGGCTTAGGGATTTTTTCAAAAAAATATTTTCTGCCGGTTAAGTTTTTGAGGGCTGATTTCTTGTCCTTTGATAAAAAGCCTTCTGTTTCCATCACCAAAGCTTTCAGGGGAGCATTTGCAACTGGTTGGCTCCATTTTTGAGTGAACTGCCAAAAGTCAGATTTTTGCTGAAATTGTGACCGCGGGGCTTAGGAATTTTTTCAAAAAAATATTTTCTGCCGGTTAAGTTTTTGAGGGCTGATTTCTTGTCCTGTGATAAAAAGCCTTCTGTTTCGAGTGCCAAACCTTTCAGGGGAGCATTTTCAAGCTTTTGGCACCATTTTTGAGTGAATTGCCAAAAGTCAGATTTTTGCTGAAATTGTGACCCCGGGGCTTAGGGATTTTTTCAAAAAAATATTTTCTGCCGGTTAAGTTTTTGAGGGCTGATTTCTTGTCCTGTGATAAAAAGCCTTCTGTTTCCCTCACCAAAGTTTCAGGGGAGCATTTGCAACCGGTTGGCACCATTTTTGAGTGAATTGCCAAAAGTCAGATTTTTGCTGAAATTGTGACCCCGGGGCTTAGGGATTTTTTCAAAAAAATGTTTTCTGCCGGTTAAGTTTTTGAGGGCTGATTTCTTGTCCTGTGATAAAAAGCCTTCTGTTTCCATCACCAAAGTTTCAGGGGAGCATTTGCAACCGGTTGGCACCATTTTTGAGTGAACTGCCAAAAGTCAGATTTTTGCTGAAATTCTGACCCCGGGGCTTAGGGATTTTTTCAAAAAAATATTTTCTGCCGGTTAAGTTTTTGAGGGATGATTTCTTGTCCTGTGATAAAAAGCCTTCTGTTTCGAGTGCCAAACCTTTCAGGGGAGCATATGCAACCGGTTGGCACCATTTCTGAGTGAACTGCCAAAAGTCAGATTTTTGCTGAAATTGTGACCCCGGGGCTTAGGGATTTTTTCAAAAAAATATTTTCTGCCGGTTTGGTTTTTGAGGGCTGATTTCTTGTCCTGTGATAAAAAGCCTTCTGTTTCCATCGCCACAGCTTTCAGCGGAGCATTTTCAACCGGTTGGCACCATTTTTGAGTGAACTGCCAAAAGTCAGATTTTTGCTGAAATTGTGACCCCGGGGCTTAGGGATTTTTTCAAAAAAATATTTTCTGCCGGTTTGGTTTTTGAGGGCTGATTTCTTGTCCTGTGATAAAAAGCCTTCTGTTTCCATCGCCACAGCTTTCAGCGGAGCATTTGCAACCGGTTGGCACCATTTTTGAGTGAACTGCCAAAAGTCAGATTTTTGCTGAAATTGTGACCCCGGGGCTTAGGGATTTTTTCAAAAAAATATTTTCTGCCAGTTAAGTTTTTGAGGGCTGATTTCTTGTCCTGTGATAAAAAGCCTTCTGTTTCGAGTGCCAAACCTTTCAGGGGAGCATTTTCAAGCTTTTGGCACCATTTTTGAGTGAATTGCCAAAAGTCAGATTTTTGCTGAAATTGTGACCCCGGGGCTTAGGGATTTTTTCAAAAAAATATTTTCTGCCGGTTAAGTTTTTGAGGGCTGATTTCTTGTCCTGTGATAAAAAGCCTTCTGTTTCGAGTGCCAAACCTTTCAGGGGAGCATTTTCAAGCTTTTGGCACCATTTTTGAGTGAATTGCCAAAAGTCAGATTTTTGCTGAAATTGTGACCCCGGGGCTTAGGGATTTTTTCAAAAAAATATTTTCTGCCGGTTAAGTTTTTGAGGGCTGATTTCTTGTCCTGTGATAAAAAGCCTTCTGTTTCGAGTGCCAAACCTTTCAGGGGAGCATTTTCAAGCTTTTGGCACCATTTTTGAGTGAATTGCCAAAAGTCAGATTTTTGCTGAAATTGTGACCCCGGGGCTTAGGGATTTTTTCAAAAAAATATTTTCTGCCGGTTTGGTTTTTGAGGGCTGATTTCTTGTCCTGTGATAAAAAGCCTTCTGTTTCCATCGCCACAGCTTTCAGCGGAGCATTTGCAACCGGTTGGCACCATTTTTGAGTGAACTGCCAAAAGTCAGATTTTTGCTGAAATTGTGACCCCGGGGCTTAGGGATTTTTTCAAAAAAATATTTTCTGCCGGTTAAGTTTTTGAGGGCTGATTTCTTGTCCTGTGATAAAAAGCCTTCTGTTTCGAGTGCCAAACCTTTCAGGGGAGCATTTTCAAGCTTTTGGCACCATTTCTGAGTGAATTGCCAAAAGTCAGATTTTTGCTGAAATTGTGACCCCGGGGCTTAGGGATTTTTTCAAAAAAATATTTTCTGCCGGTTAAGTTTTTGAGGGCTGATTTCTTGTCCTGTGATAAAAAGCCTTCTGTTTCCATCACCAAAGCTTTCAGGGGAGCATTTTCAAGCTTTTGGCACCATTTTTGAGTGAATTGCCAAAAGTCAGATTTTTGCTGAAATTGTGACCCCGGGGCTTAGGGATTTTTTCAAAAAAATATTTTCTGCCGGTTAAGTTTTTGAGGGCTGATTTCTTGTCCTGTGATAAAAAGCCTTCTGTTTCGAGTGCCAAACCTTTCAGGGGAGCATTTTCAAGCTTTTGGCACCATTTTTGAGTGAATTGCCAAAAGTCAGATTTTTGCTGAAATTGTGACCCCGGGGCTTAGGGATTTTTTCAAAAAAATATTTTCTGCCGGTTAAGTTTTTGAGTAATGATTTCTTGTCCTGTGATAAAAAGCCTTCTGTTTCCATCACCAAAGCTTTCAGGGGAGCATTTTCAAGCTTTTGGCACCATTTTTGAGTGAATTGCCAAAAGTCAGATTTTTGCTGAAATTGTGACCGCGGGGCTTAGGGATTTTTTCAAAAAAATATTTTCTGCCGGTTAAGTTTTTGAGGGATGATTTCTTGTCCTGTGATAAAAAGCCTTCTGTTTCGAGTGCCAAACCTTTCAGGGGAGCATATGCAACCGGTTGGCACCATTTCTGAGTGAACTGCCAAAAGTCAGATTTTTGCTGAAATTGTGACCGCGGGGCTTAGGGATTTTTTCAAAAAAATATTTTCTGCCGGTTTGGTTTCTGAGGGCTGATTTCTTGTCCTGTGATAAAAAGCCTTCTGTTTCCATCGCCACAGGTTTCAGCGGAGCATTTGCAACCGGTTGGCACCATTTCTGAGTGAACTGCCAAAAGTCAGATTTTTGCTGAAATTGTGACCCCGGGGCTTAGGGATTTTTTCAAAAAAATATTTTCTGCCGGTTAAGTTTTTGAGGGCTGATTTCTTGTCCTGTGATAAAAAGCCTTCTGTTTCCATCACCAAAGCTTTCAGGGGAGCATTTGCAACTGGTTGGCTCCATTTTTGAGTGAACTGCCAAAAGTCAGTTTTTTGCTGAAATTGTGACCGCGGGGCTTAGGGATTTTTTCAAAAAAATATTTTCTGCCGGTTAAGTTTTTTTTTTTTTTTTATAATAATTTTTATTACATTTTTCCAAATTACAGAAAAAACAGAAGGAAAAGCAGAATAGAAGAGAGAAAGAAAAAAGAACAGAAAATCACATCCATTTCAACAGCTTATTTCAAATTTCCATTGGACTTCCCCACATCTCCCGCATAATGCATTCTTGATAATAAAGTCATCAGCAAATTATACCCTTATTTCGTGTGTTTCTTTATATTTTCAGTTGCAATTTAAGTTTAAATCTCTTATTCTCCATTTACTCTAAAAATATAACATGATATCATTTTTACCCATTTAAACCTTGATTCTTTCACAAATGTTAGCAATTTCATAGATAATTAAATTTCATTGCTGGGGCTAACGTTCCAAATCATACGACGTCTTATGTTTCATACAACTTATAATATTTTTGCAAATAGTCTTTAAATTTTTTCCAGTCCTCCTCCATTGCCTCTTCTCCCAGGTCTCGGATTCTTGCAGTCATCTCGGCCAGTTCCATGTAGTTCATCAATTGCGTCTGCCACTCCTCCAGTGTGGGCAAATCTTGGGTCTTCCAATACTTGGCGATAAGAATTCTTGCTGCAATTGTAGCATACATAAAAAAAGTTCTGTCCTTTTTTAACACCTTCTGGCCGACAATGCCCAGAAGGAAGGCCTCTGGTTTCTTGGGAAAGGTGTACTTAAACACCTTTTTTAACTCGTTATAGATCATTTCCCAAAAGGCCTTCAATCTTGGACAAGTCCACCAGAGGTGAAAGAATGTCCCTTCAGCCTCCTTGCATTTCCAACATTTATTATCAGACAAATGGTATATCTTAGCGAGCTTGACTGGGGTCATGTACCACCTGTAAACCATTTTCATAATGTTTTCTTTCAAGGCATTACATGCCGTAAACTTCATACCGGTGGTCCATAACCTTTCCCAGTCCTCTGCCGGTTAAGTTTTTGAGGGCTGATTTCTTGTCCTGTGATAAAAAGCCTTCTGTTTCCATCACCAAAGCTTTCAGGGGAGCATTTGCAACTGGTTGGCTCCATTTTTGAGTGAACTGCCAAAAGTCAGATTTTTGCTGAAATTGTGACCCCGGGGCTTAGGGATTTTTTCAAAAAAAAATTTTCTGCCGGTTAAGTTTTTGAGGGCTGATTTCTTGTCCTGTGATAAAAAGCCTTCTGTTTCGAGTGCCAAACCTTTCAGGGGAGCATTTTCAAGCTTTTTGCACCATTTTTGAGTGAATTGCCAAAAGTCAGATTTTTGCTGAAATTGTGACCCCGGGGCTTAGGGATTTTTTCAAAAAAATATTTTCTGCCGGTTAAGTTTTTGAGTATTGATTTCTTGTCCTGTGATAAAAAGCCTTCTGTTTCCATCACCAAAGCTTTCAGGGGAGCATTTTCAAGCTTTTGGCACCATTTTTAAGTGAATTGCCAAAAGTCAGATTTTTGCTGAAATTGTGACCGCGGGGCTTAGGGATTTTTTCAAAAAAATATTTTCTGCCGGTTAAGTTTTTGAGGGATGATTTCTTGTCCTGTGATAAAAAGCCTTCTGTTTCGAGTGCCAAACCTTTCAGGGGAGCATATGCAACCGGTTGGCACCATTTCTGAGTGAACTGCCAAAAGTCAGATTTTTGCTGAAATTGTGACCGCGGGGCTTAGGGATTTTTTCAAAAAAATATTTTCTGCCGGTTTGGTTTCTGAGGGCTGATTTCTTGTCCTGTGATAAAAAGCCTTCTGTTTCCATCGCCACAGGTTTCAGCGGAGCATTTGCAACCGGTTGGCACCATTTTTGAGTGAACTGCCAAAAGTCAGATTTTTGCTGAAATTGTGACCCCGGGGCTTAGGGATTTTTTCAAAAAAATATTTTCTGCCGGTTAAGTTTTTGAGGGCTGATTTCTTGTCCTGTGATAAAAAGCCTTCTGTTTCCATCACCAAAGCTTTCAGGGGAGCATTTGCAACTGGTTGGCTCCATTTTTGAGTGAACTGCCAAAAGTCAGATTTTTGCTGAAATTGTGACCCCGGGGCTTAGGGATTTTTTCAAAAAAATATTTTCTGCCGGTTAAGTTTTTGAGGGCTGATTTCTTCTCCTGTGATAAAAAGCCTTCTGCTTCGAGTGCCAAACCTTTCAGGGGAGCATTTTCAAGCTTTTGGCACCATTTTTGAGTGAATTGCCAAAAGTCAGATTTTTGCTGAAATTGTGACCCCGGGGCTTAGGAATTTTTTCAAAAAAATATTTTCTGCCAGTTAAGTTTTTGAGGGCTGATTTCTTGTCCTGTGATAAAAAGCCTTCTGTTTCGAGTGCCAAACCTTTCAGGGGAGCATTTTCAAGCTTTTGGCACCATTTTTGAGTGAATTGCCAAAAGTCAGATTTTTGCTGAAATTGTGACCCCGGGGCTTAGGGATTTTTTCAAAAAAATATTTTCTGCCGGTTAAGTTTTTGAGGGCTGATTTCTTGTCCTGTGATAAAAAGCCTTCTGTTTCGAGTGCCAAACTTTTCAGGGGAGCATTTTCACGCTTTTGGCACCATTTTTGAGTGAACTGGAAAAAGTCAGATTTTTGCTGAAATTGTGACCCCGGGGCTTAGGGATTTTTTCAAAAAAATATTTTCTGCCGGTTAAGTTTTTGAGGGCTGATTTCTTGTCCTGTGATAAAAAGCCTTCTGTTTCGAGTGCCAAACCTTTCAGGGGAGCATTTTCAAGCTTTTGGCACCATTTTTGAGTGAATTGCCAAAAGTCAGATTTTTGCTGAAATTGTGACCCCGGGGCTTAGGGATTTTTTCAAAAAAATATTTTCTTCCGGTTAAGTTTTTGAGGGCTGATTTCTTGTCCTGTGATAAAAAGCCTTCTGTTTCCATCACCAAAGCTTTCAGGGGAGCATTTGCAACCGGTTGCCTCCATTTTTGAGTGAACTGCCAAAAGTCAGATTTTTGCTGAAATTGTGACCCCGGGGCTTAGGGATTTTTTCAAAAAAATATTTTCTGCCAGTTAAGTTTTTGAGGGCTGATTTCTTGTCCTGTGATAAAAAGCCTTCTGTTTCCATCACCAAAGCTTTCAGGGGAGCATTTTCAAGCTTTTGGCACCATTTTTGAGTGAACTGGCAAAAGTCAGATTTTTGCTGAAATTGTGACCCCGGGGCTTAGGGATTTTTTCAAAAAAATATTTTCTGCCGGTTAAGTTTTTGAGGGATGATTTCTTGTCCTGTGATAAAAAGCCTTCTGTTTCGAGTGCCAAACCTTTCAGGGGAGCATATGCAACCGGTTGGCACCATTTTTGAGTGAACTGCTAAAAGTCATATTTTTGCTGAAATTGTGACCCCGGGGCTTAGGGATTTTTTCAAAAAAATATTTTCTGCCGGTTAAGTTTTTGAGGGCTGATTTCTTGTCCTGTGATAAAAAGCCTTCTGTTTCCATCACTAAAGCTTTCAGGGGAGCATTTGCAACCGGTTGCCTCCATTTGTGAGTGAACTGCCAAAAGTCAGATTTTTGCTGAAATTGTGACCCCGGGGCTTAGGGATTTTTTGAAAAAAAATATTTTCTGCCGGTTAAGTTTTTGAGGGATGATTTCTTGTCCTGTGATAAAAAGCCTTCTGTTTCGAGTGCCAAACCTTTCAGGGGAGCATATGCAACCGGTTGGCACCATTTTTGAGTGAATTGCCAAAAGTCAGATTTTTGCTGAAATTGTGACCCAGGGGATTAGGGATTTTTTCAAAAAAATATTTTCTGCCGGTTAAGTTTTTGAGGGCTGATTTCTTGTCCTGTGATAAAAAGCCTTCTGTTTCCATCACCAAAGCTTTCAGGGGAGCATTTGCAACCGGTTGGCACCATTTTTGAGTGAACTGCCAAAAGTCAGATTTTTGCTGAAATTGTGACCCCGGGGCTTAGGGATTTTTTCAAAAAAATATTTTCTGCCGGTTAAGTTTTTGAGGGCTGATTACTTGTCCTGTGATAAAAAGCCTTCTGTTTCGAGCGCCAAACCTTTCAGGGGAGCATTTTCAAGCTTTTGGCACCATTTTTGAGTGAATTGCCAAAAGTCAGATTTTTGCTGAAATTGTGACCCCGGGGCTTAGGAATTTTTTCAAAAAAATATTTTCTGCCGGTTAAGTTTTTGAGGGCTGATTTCTTGTCCTGTGATAAAAAGCCTTCTGTTTCCATCACCAAAGCTTTCAGGGGAGCATTTGCAACTGGTTGGCTCCATTTTTGAGTGAACTGCCAAAAGTCAGATTTTTGCTGAAATTGTGACCCCGGGGCTTAGGGATTTTTTCAAAAAAATATTTTCTGCCGGTTAAGTTTTTGAGGGCTGATTTCTTCTCCTGTGATAAAAAGCCTTCTGCTTCGAGTGCCAAACCTTTCAGGGGAGCATTTTCAAGCTTTTGGCACCATTTTTGAGTGAATTGCCAAAAGTCAGATTTTTGCTGAAATTGTGACCCCGGGGCTTAGGGATTTTTTCAAAAAAATATTTTCTGCCGGTTAAGTTTTTGAGGGCTGATTTCTTGTCCTGTGATAAAAAGCCTTCTGTTTCGAGTGCCAAACTTTTCAGGGGAGCATTTTCACGCTTTTGGCACCATTTTTGAGTGAACTGGCAAAAGTCAGATTTTTGCTGAAATTGTGACCCCGGGGCTTAGGGATTTTTTCAAAAAAATATTTTCTGCCGGTTAAGTTTTTGAGGGCTGATTTCTTCTCCTGTGATAAAAAGCCTTCTGTTTCGAGTGCCAAACCTTTCAGGGGAGCATTTTCAAGCTTTTGGCACCATTTTTGAGTGAATTGCCAAAAGTCAGATTTTTGCTGAAATTGTGACCCCGGGGCTTAGGGATTTTTTCAAAAAAATATTTTCTGCCGGTTAAGTTTTTGAGGGCTGATTTCTTGTCCTGTGATAAAAAGCCTTCTGTTTCCATCACCAAAGCTTTCAGGGGAGCATTTGCAACCGGTTGCCTCCATTTTTGAGTGAACTGCCAAAAGTCAGATTTTTGCTGAAATTGTGACCCCGGGGCTTAGGGATTTTTTCAAAAAAATATTTTCTGCCAGTTAAGTTTTTGAGGGATGATTTCTTGTCCTGTGATAAAAAGCCTTCTGTTTCCATCACCAAAGCTTTCAGGGGAGCATTTTCAAGCTTTTGGCACCATTTTTGAGTGAACTGGCAAAAGTCAGATTTTTGCTGAAATTGTGACCCCGGGGCTTAGGGATTTTTTCAAAAAAATATTTTCTGCCGGTTAAGTTTTTGAGGGATGATTTCTTGTCCTGTGATAAAAAGCCTTCTGTTTCGAGTGCCAAACCTTTCAGGGGAGCATATGCAACCGGTTGGAACCATTTTTGAGTGAACTGCTAAAAGTCATATTTTTGCTGAAATTGTGACCCCGGGGCTTAGGGATTTTTTCAAAAAAATATTTTCTGCCGGTTAAGTTTTTGAGGGCTGATTTCTTGTCCTGTGATAAAAAGCCTTCTGTTTCCATCACTAAAGCTTTCAGGGGAGCATTTGCAACCGGTTGCCTCCATTTTTGAGTGAACTGCCAAAAGTCAGATTTTTGCTGAAATTGTGACCCCGGGGCTTAGGGATTTTTTGAAAAAAATATTTTCTGCCGGTTAAGTTTTTGAGGGCTGATTTCTTGTCCTGTGATAAAAAGCCTTCTGTTTCGAGTGCCAAACCTTTCAGGGGAGCATATGCAACCGGTTGGCACCATTTTTGAGTGAATTGCCAAAAGTCAGATTTTTGCTGAAATTGTGACCCCGGGGATTAGGGATTTTTTCAAAAAAATATTTTCTGCCGGTTAAGTTTTTGAGGGCTGATTTCTTGTCCTGTGATAAAAAGCCTTCTGTTTCCATCACCAAAGCTTTCAGGGGAGCATTTGCAACCGGTTGGCACCATTTTTGAGTGAACTGCCAAAAGTCAGATTTTTGCTGAAATTGTGACCCCGGGGCTTAGGGATTTTTTCAAAAAAATATTTTCTGCCGCTTAAGTTTTTGAGGGCTGATTACTTGTCCTGTGATAAAAAGCCTTCTGTTTCGAGTGCCAAACCTTTCAGGGGAGCATTTTCAAGCTTTTGGCACCATTTTTGAGTGAATTGCCAAAAGTCAGATTTTTGCTGAAATTGTGACCCCGGGGCTTAGGAATTTTTTCAAAAAAATATTTTCTGCCGGTTAAGTTTTTGAGGGATGATTTCTTGTCCTGTGATAAAAAGCCTTCTGTTTCCATCGCCACAGCTTTCAGCGGAGCATCTGCAACCGGTTGGCACCATTTTTGAGTGAACTGCCAAAAGTCAGATTTTTGCTGAAATTGTGACCCCGGGGCTTAGGAATTTTTTCAAAAAAATATTTTCTGCCGGTTAAGTTTTTGAGGGCTGATTTCTTGTCCTGTGATAAAAAGCCTTCTGTTTCCATCACCAAAGCTTTCAGGGGAGCATTTGCAACTGGTTGGCTCCATTTTTGAGTGAACTGCCAAAAGTCAGATTTTTGCTGAAATTGTGACCCCGGGGCTTAGGGATTTTTTCAAAAAAATATTTTCTGCCGGTTAAGTTTTTGAGGGCTGATTTCTTCTCCTGTGATAAAAAGCCTTCTGCTTCGAGTGCCAAACCTTTCAGGGGAGCATTTTCAAGCTTTTGGCACCATTTTTGAGTGAATTGCCAAAAGTCAGATTTTTGCTGAAATTGTGACCCCGGGGCTTAGGGATTTTTTCAAAAAAATATTTTCTGCCGGTTAAGTTTTTGAGGGCTGATTTCTTGTCCTGTGATAAAAAGCCTTCTGTTTCGAGTGCCAAACTTTTCAGGGGAGCATTTTCACGCTTTTGGCACCATTTTTGAGTGAACTGGCAAAAGTCAGATTTTTGCTGAAATTGTGACCCCGGGGCTTAGGGATTTTTTCAAAAAAATATTTTCTGCCGGTTAAGTTTTTGAGGGCTGATTTCTTGTCCTGTGATAAAAAGCCTTCTGTTTCGAGTGCCAAACCTTTCAGGGGAGCATTTTCAAGCTTTTGGCACCATTTTTGAGTGAATTGCCAAAAGTCAGATTTTTGCTGAAATTGTGACCCCGGGGCTTAGGGATTTTTTCAAAAAAATATTTTCTGCCGGTTAAGTTTTTGAGGGCTGATTTCTTGTCCTGTGATAAAAAGCCTTCTGTTTCCATCACCAAAGCTTTCAGGGGAGCATTTGCAACCGGTTGCCTCCATTTTTGAGTGAACTGCCAAAAGTCAGATTTTTGCTGAAATTGTGACCCCGGGGCTTAGGGATTTTTTCAAAAAAATATTTTCTGCCAGTTAAGTTTTTGAGGGATGATTTCTTGTCCTGTGATAAAAAGCCTTCTGTTTCCATCACCAAAGCTTTCAGGGGAGCATTTTCAAGCTTTTGGCACCATTTTTGAGTGAACTGGCAAAAGTCAGATTTTTGCTGAAATTGTGACCCCGGGGCTTAGGGATTTTTTCAAAAAAATATTTTCTGCCGGTTAAGTTTTTGAGGGATGATTTCTTGTCCTGTGATAAAAAGCCTTCTGTTTCGAGTGCCAAACCTTTCAGGGGAGCATATGCAACCGGTTGGAACCATTTTTGAGTGAACTGCTAAAAGTCATATTTTTGCTGAAATTGTGACCCCGGGGCTTAGGGATTTTTTCAAAAAAATATTTTCTGCCGGTTAAGTTTTTGAGGGCTGATTTCTTGTCCTGTGATAAAAAGCCTTCTGTTTCCATCACTAAAGCTTTCAGGGGAGCATTTGCAACCGGTTGCCTCCATTTTTGAGTGAACTGCCAAAAGTCAGATTTTTGCTGAAATTGTGACCCCGGGGCTTAGGGATTTTTTGAAAAAAATATTTTCTGCCGGTTAAGTTTTTGAGGGCTGATTTCTTGTCCTGTGATAAAAAGCCTTCTGTTTCGAGTGCCAAACCTTTCAGGGGAGCATATGCAACCGGTTGGCACCATTTTTGAGTGAATTGCCAAAAGTCAGATTTTTGCTGAAATTGTGACCCCGGGGATTAGGGATTTTTTCAAAAAAATATTTTCTGCCGGTTAAGTTTTTGAGGGCTGATTTCTTGTCCTGTGATAAAAAGCCTTCTGTTTCCATCACCAAAGCTTTCAGGGGAGCATTTGCAACCGGTTGGCACCATTTTTGAGTGAACTGCCAAAAGTCAGATTTTTGCTGAAATTGTGACCCCGGGGCTTAGGGATTTTTTCAAAAAAATATTTTCTGCCGCTTAAGTTTTTGAGGGCTGATTACTTGTCCTGTGATAAAAAGCCTTCTGTTTCGAGTGCCAAACCTTTCAGGGGAGCATTTTCAAGCTTTTGGCACCATTTTTGAGTGAATTGCCAAAAGTCAGATTTTTGCTGAAATTGTGACCCCGGGGCTTAGGAATTTTTTCAAAAAAATATTTTCTGCCGGTTAAGTTATTGAGGGCTGATTTCTTGTCCTGTGATAAAAAGCCTTCTGTTTCCATCACCAAAGTTTCAGGGGAGCATTTGCAACCGGTTGGCACCATTTTTGAGTGAACTGCCAAAAGTCAGATTTTTGCTGAAATTGTGACCCCGGGGCTTAGGGATTTTTTCAAAAAAAAAAATTCTGCCGGTTAAGTTTTTGAGGGATGATTTCTTGTCCTGTGATAAAAAGCCTTCTGTTTCGAGTGCCAAACCTTTCAGGGGAGCATTTTCAAGCTTTTGGCACCATTTTTGAGTGAACTGGCAAAAGTCAGATTTTTGCTGAAATTGTGACCCCGGGGCTTAGGGATTTTTTCAAAAAAATATTTTCTGCCGGTTAAGTTTTTGAGGGATGATTTCTTGTCCTGTGATAAAAAGCCTTCTGTTTCGAGTGCCAAACCTTCCAGGGGAGCATATGCAACCGGTTGCCTCCATTTTTGAGTGAACTGGCAAAAGTCAGATTTTTGCTGAAATTGTGACCCCGGGGCTTAGGGATTTTTTCAAAAAAATATTTTCTGCCGGTTAAGTTTTTGAGGGATGATTTCTTGTCCTGTGATAAAAAGCCTTCTGTTTCGAGTGCCAAACCTTTCAGGGGAGCATATGCAACCGGTTGGCACCATTTTTGAGTGAACTGCTAAAAGTCATATTTTTGCTGAAATTGTGACCCCGGGGCTTAGGGATTTTTTCAAAAAAATATTTTCTGCCGGTTAAGTTTTTGAGGGCTGATTTCTTGTCCTGTGATAAAAAGCCTTCTGTTTCCATCACTAAAGTTTCAGGGGAGCATTTGCAACCGGTTGGCACTATTTTTGAGTGATCTGCCAAAAGTCAGATTTTTGCTGAAATTGTGACCCCGGGGCTTAGGGATTTTTTCAAAAAATATTTTCTGCCGGTTAAGTTTTTGAGGGATGATTTCTTGTCCTGTGATAAAAAGCCTTCTGTTTCGAGTGCCAAACCTTGCAGGGGAGCATATGCAACCGGTTTGGCACCATTTTTGAGTGAACTGCCAAAAGTCAGATTTTTGCTGAAATTGTGACCCCGAGGCTTAGGGATTTTTTCAAAAAAATATTTTCTGCCGGTTAAGTTTTTGAGGGCTGATTTCTTGTCCTGTGATAAAAAGCCTTCTGTTTCCATCGCCACAGCTTTCAGCGGAGCATCTGCAACCGGTTGGCACCATTTTTGAGTGAACTGCCAAAAGTCAGATTTTTGCTGAAATTGTGACCCCGGGGCTTAGGGATTTTTTCAAAAAAATATTTTCTGCCGGTTAAGTTTTTGAGGGATGATTTCTTGTCCTGTGATAAAAAGCCTTCTGTTTCGAGTGCCAAACCTTTCAGGGAGCATATGCAACCGGTTGCCTCCATTTTTGAGTGAATTGCCAAAAGTCATATTTTTGCTGAAATTGTGACCCCGGGGCTTAGGGATTTTTTCAAAAAAATATTTTCTGCCGGTTAAGTTTTGAGGGCTGATTTTCTTGTCCTGTGATAAAAAGCCTTCCTGTTTCGAGTGCCAAACCTTTCAGGGGAGCATTTTCAAGCTTTTGGCACCATTTTTAAGTGAATTGCCAAAAGTCAGATTTTTGCTGAAATTGTGACCCCGGGGCTTAGGGATTTTTTCAAAAAAATATTTTCTGCCGGTTAAGTTTTTGAGGGATGATTTCTTGTCCTGTGATAAAAAGCCTTCTGTTTCGAGTGCCAAACCTTGCAGGGGAGCATATGCAACCGGTTGGCACCATTTTTTGAGTGAACTGCCAAAAGTCAGATTTTTGCTGAAATTGTGACCCCGAGGCTTAGGGATTTTTTCAAAAAATATTTTCTGCCGGTTAAGTTTTTGAGGGCTGATTTCTTGTCCTGTGATAAAAAGCCTTCTGTTTCCATCACCAAAGCTTTCAGGGGAGCATTTGCAACTGGTTGGCTCCATTTTTGAGTGAACTGCCAAAAGTCAGATTTTTGTTGAAATAGTGACCCCGGGGCTTAGGGATTTTTTCAAAAAAATATTTTCTGCCGGTTAAGTTTTTGAGGGCTGATTTCTTGTCCTGTGATAAAAGCCTTCTGTTTCCATCACTAAAGCTTTCAGGGGAGCATTTGCAACCGGTTGCCTCCATTTTTGAGTGAACTGCCAAAAGTCAGATTTTTGCTGAAATTGTGACCCGGGCTTAGGGATGTTTTGAAAAAAATATTTTCTGCCGGTTAAGTTTTTGAGGGCTGATTTCTTGTCCTGTGATAAAAAGCCTTCTGTTTCCATCGCCACAGCTTTCAGCGGAGCATCTGCAACCGGTTGGCACCATTTTTGAGTGAACTGCCAAAAGTCAGATTTTTGCTGAAATTGTGACCCCGGGGCTTAGGGATTTTTTCAAAAAAATATTTTCTGCCGGTTAAGTTTTTGAGGGATGATTTCTTGTCCTGTGATAAAAAGCCTTCTGTTTCGAGTGCCAAACCTTTCAGGGGAGCATTTTCAAGCTTTTGGCACCATTTTTGAGTGAATTGCCAAAAGTCAGATTTTTGGTGAAATTGTGACCCCGGGGCTTAGGGATTTTTTCAAAAAAATATTTTCTGCCGGTTAGGTTTTGGAGGGCTGATTTCTTGTCCTGTGATAAAAAGCCTTCTGTTTCCATCACCAAAGCTTTCAGGGGAGCATTTGCAACTGGTTGGCTCCATTTTTGATTGAACTGCCAAAAGTCAGATTTTTGCTGAAATTGTGACCCCGGGGCTTAGGGATTTTTTCAAAAAAATATTTTCTGCCGGTTAAGTTTTTGAGGGCTGATTTCTTGTCCTGTGATAAAAAGCCTTCTGTTTCGAGTGCCAAACCTTTCAGGGGAGCATTTTCAAGCTTTTGGCACCATTTTTAAGTGAATTGCCAAAAGTCAGATTTTTGCTGAAATTGTGACCCCGGGGCTTAGGGATTTTTTCAAAAAAATATTTTCTGCCGGTTAAGTTTTTGAGGGCTGATTTCTTGTCCTGTGATAAAAAGCCTTCTGTTTCGAGTGCCAAACCTTTCAGGGGAGCATTTTCAAGCTTTTGGCACCATTTTTGAGTGAATTGCCAAAAGTCAGATTTTTGCTGAAATTGTGACCCCGGGGCTTAGGGATTTTTTCAAAAAAATATTTTCTGCCAGTTAAGTTTTTGAGGGCTGATTTCTTGTCCTGTGATAAAAAGCCTTCTGTTTCCATCACCAAACCTTTCAGGGGAGCATTTTCAAGCTTTTGGCACCATTTTTGAGTGAACTGGCAAAAGTCAGATTTTTGCTGAAATTGTGACCCCGGGGCTTAGGGATTTTTTCAAAAAAATATTTTCTGCCGGTTAAGTTTTTGAGGGCTGATTTCTTGTCCTGTGATAAAAAGCCTTCTGTTTCCATCACTAAAGCTTTCAGGGGAGCATTTGCAACCGGTTTCCTCCATTTTTGAGTGAACTGCCAAAAGTCAGATTTTTGCTGAAATTGTGACCCCGGGGCTTAGGGATTTTTTGAAAAAAATATTTTCTGCCGGTTAAGTTTTTGAGGGCTGATTTCTTGTCCTGTGATAAAAAGCCTTCTGTTTCCATCACCAAAGCTTTCAGGGGAGCATTTGCAACCGGTTGGCACCATTTTTGAGTGAACTGCCAAAAGTCAGATTTTTGCAGAAATTGTGACCCCGGGGCTTAGGGATTTTTTCAAAAAAATATTTTCTTCCGGATAAGTTTTTGAGGGCTGATTTCTTGTCCTGTGATAAAAGGCCTTCTGTTTCCATCGACAAAGCTTTCAGCGGAGCATTTTCAAGCTTTTGGCACCATTTTTGAGTGAACTGCCAAAAGTCAGATTTTTGCTGAAATTGTGACCCCGGGGCTTAGGGATTTTTTCAAAAAAATATTTTCTGCCGGTTAAGTTTTTGAGGGATGATTTCTTGTCCTGTGATAAAAAGCCTTCTGTTTCCCTCACCAAAGTTTCAGGGGAGCATTTGCAACCGGTTCGCACCTTTTTTGAGTGAATTGCCAAAAGTCAGATTTTTGCTGAAATTGTGACCCCGGGGCTTAGGGATTTTTTCAAAAAAATATTTTCTGCCGGTTATGTTTTTGAGGGATGATTTCTTGTCCTGTGATAAAAAGCCTTCTGTTTCGAGTGCCAAACCTTTCAGGGGAGCATATGCAACCGGTTGGCACCATTTTTGAGTGAACTGCCAAAAGTCAGATTTTTGCTGAAATTGTGACCCCGGGGCTTAGGGATTTTTTCAAAAAAATATTTTCTGCCGGTTAAGTTTTTGAGGGCTGATTTCTTGTCCTGTGATAAAAAGCCTTCTGTTTCCATCACCACAGGTTTCAGCGGAGCATTTGCAACCGGTTGGCACCATTTTTGAGTGAACTGCCAAAAGTCAGATTTTTGCTGAAATTGTGACCCCGGGGCTTAGGGATTTTTTCAAAAAAATATTTTCTGCCGGTTTGGTTTTTGAGGGCTGATTTCTTGTCCTGTTATTAAAAGCCTTCTGTTTCGAGTGCCAAACCTTTCAGGGGAGCATTTTCAAGCTTTTGGCACCATTTTTGAGTGAATTGCCAAAAGTCAGATTTTTGCTGAAATTGTGACCCCGGGGCTTAGGGATTTTTTCAAAAAAATATTTTCTGCCACTTAAGTTTTTGAGGGCTGATTTCTTGTCCTGTGATAAAAAGCCTTCTGTTTCCATCACCAAAACTTTCAGGGGAGCATTTTCAAGCTTTTGGCACCATTTTTGAGTGAACTGGCAAAAGTCAGATTTTTGCTGAAATTGTGACCCCGGGGCTTAGGAATTTTTTCAAAAAAATATTTTCTGCCGGTTAAGTTTTTGAGGGCTGATTTCTTGTCCTGTGATAAAAAGCCTTCTGTTTCCATCGCCACAGGTTTCAGCGGAGCATTTGCAACCGGTTGGCACCATTTTTGAGTGAACTGCCAAAAGTCAGATTTTTGCTGAAATTGTGACCCCCGGGGCTTAGGGATTTTTTCAAAAAAATATTTTCTGCCGGTTAAGTTTTTGAGGGATGATTTCTTGTCCTGTGATAAAAAGCCTTCTGTTTCCATCACCAAAGCTTTCAGGGGAGCATTTGCAACTGGTGGGCACTATTTTTGAGTGAACTGCCAAAAGTCAGATTTTTGCTGAAATTGTGACCCCTGGGCTTAGGGATTTTTTCAAAAAAATATTTTCTGCCGGTTAAGTTTTTGAGGGCTGATTTCTTGTCCTGTGATGAAAAGCCTTCTGTTTCCATCGCCACAGCTTTCAGGGGAGCATTTGCAACCGGTTGCCACCATTTTTGAGTGAACTGCTAAAAGTCATATTTTTGCTGAAATTGTGACCCCCGGGGCTTAGGGATTTTTTCAAAAAAATATTTTCTGCCGGTTAAGTTTTTGAGGGCTGATTTCTTGTCCTGTGATAAAAAGCCTTCTGTTTCCATCACCAAAGCTTTCAGGGGAGCATTTGCAACCGGTTGGCACCATTTTTGCGTGAACTGCCAAAAGTCAGATTTTTGCTGAAATTGTGACCCCGGGGCTTAGGGATTTTTTGAAAAAAATATTTTCTGCCGTTAAGTTTTTGAGGGCTGATTTCTTGTCCTGTGATAAAAAGCCTTCTGTTTCCATCACCAAAGCTTTCAGGGGAGCATTTGCAACCGGTTGGCACCATTTTTGAGTGAACTGCCAAAAGTCAGATTTTTGCTGAAATTGTGACCCCGGGGCTTAGGGATTTTTTCAAAAAAATATTTTCTGCCGGTTAAGTTTTTGAGGGCTGATTTCTTGTCCTGTGATAAAAAGCCTTCTGTTTCCATCACCAAAACTTTCAGGGGAGCATTTTCAAGCTTTTGGCACCATTTTTGAGTGAACTGGCAAAAGTCAGATTTTTGCTGAAATTGTGACCCCGGGGCTTAGGAATTTTTTCAAAAAAATATTTTCTGCCGGTTAAGTTTTTGAGGGCTGATTTCTTGTCCTGTGATAAAAAGCCTTCTGTTTCCATCGCCACAGGTTTCAGCGGAGCATTTGCAACCGGTTGGCACCATTTTTGAGTGAACTGCCAAAAGTCAGATTTTTGCTGAAATTGTGACCCCCGGGGCTTAGGGATTTTTTCAAAAAAATATTTTCTGCCGGTTAAGTTTTTGAGGGATGATTTCTTGTCCTGTGATAAAAAGCCTTCTGTTTCCATCACCAAAGCTTTCAGGGGAGCATTTGCAACTGGTGGGCACTATTTTTGAGTGAACTGCCAAAAGTCAGATTTTTGCTGAAATTGTGACCCCTGGGCTTAGGGATTTTTTCAAAAAAATATTTTCTGCCGGTTAAGTTTTTGAGGGCTGATTTCTTGTCCTGTGATGAAAAGCCTTCTGTTTCCATCGCCACAGCTTTCAGGGGAGCATTTGCAACCGGTTGCCACCATTTTTGAGTGAACTGCTAAAAGTCATATTTTTGCTGAAATTGTGACCCCCGGGGCTTAGGGATTTTTTCAAAAAAATATTTTCTGCCGGTTAAGTTTTTGAGGGCTGATTTCTTGTCCTGTGATAAAAAGCCTTCTGTTTCCATCACCAAAGCTTTCAGGGGAGCATTTGCAACCGGTTGGCACCATTTTTGCGTGAACTGCCAAAAGTCAGATTTTTGCTGAAATTGTGACCCCGGGGCTTAGGGATTTTTTGAAAAAAATATTTTCTGCCGTTAAGTTTTTGAGGGCTGATTTCTTGTCCTGTGATAAAAAGCCTTCTGTTTCCATCACCAAAGCTTTCAGGGGAGCATTTGCAACCGGTTGGCACCATTTTTGAGTGAACTGCCAAAAGTCAGATTTTTGCTGAAATTGTGACCCCGGGGCTTAGGGATTTTTTCAAAAAAATATTTTCTGCCGGTTAAGTTTTTGAGGGCTGATTTCTTGTCCTGTGATAAAAAGCCTTCTGTTTCGAGTGCCAAACCTTTCAGGGGAGCATTTTCAAGCTTTTGGCACCATTTTTGAGTGAATTGCCAAAAGTCAGATTTTTGCTGAAATTGTGACCCCGGGGCTTAGGGATTTTTTCAAAAAAATATTTTCTGCCGGTTAAGTTTTTGAGGGCTGATTTCTTGTCCTGTGATAAAAAGCCTTCTGTTTCGAGTGCCAAACCTTTCAGGGGAGCATTTTCAAGCTTTTGGCACCAGTTTTGAGTGAACTGGCAAAAGTCAGATTTTTGCTGAAATTGTGACCCCGGGGCTTAGGGATTTTTTCAAAAAAATATTTTCTGCCGGTTAAGTTTTTAAGGGATGATTTCTTGTCCTGTGATAAAAAGCCTTCTGTTTCCATCACCAAAGCTTTCAGGGGAGCATTTGCAACCGGTTGGCACCATTTTTGAGTGAACTGCCAAAAGTCAGATTTTTGCAGAAATTGTGACCCCGGGGCTTAGGGATTTTTTCAAAAAAATATTTTCTTCCGGATAAGTTTTTGAGGGCTGATTTCTTGTCCTGTGATAAAAGGCCTTCTGTTTCCATCGACAAAGCTTTCAGCGGAGCATTTTCAAGCTTTTGGCACCATTTTTGAGTGAACTGCCAAAAGTCAGATTTTTGCTGAAATTGTGACCCCGGGGCTTAGGGATTTTTTCAAAAAAATATTTTCTGCCGGTTAAGTTTTTGAGGGATGATTTCTTGTCCTGTGATAAAAAGCCTTCTGTTTTCATCACCAAAGTTTCAGGGGAGCATTTGCAACCGGTTGGCACCTTTTTTGAGTGAATTGCCAAAAGTCAGATTTTTGCTGAAATTGTGACCCCGGGGCTTAGGGATTTTTTCAAAAAAATATTTTCTGCCGGTTAAGTTTTTGAGGGATGATTTCTTGTCCTGTGATAAAAAGCCTTCTGTTTCGAGTGCCAAACCTTTCAGGGGAGCATATGCAACCGGTTGGCACCATTTTTGAGTGAACTGCCAAAAGTCAGATTTTTGCTGAAATTGTGACCCCGGGGCTTAGGGATTTTTTCAAAAAAATATTTTCTGCCGGTTAAGTTTTTGAGGGCTGATTTCTTGTCCTGTGATAAAAAGCCTTCTGTTTCCATCACCACAGGTTTCAGCGGAGCATTTGCAACCGGTTGGCACCATTTTTGAGTGAACTGCCAAAAGTCAGATTTTTGCTGAAATTGTGACCCCGGGGCTTAGGGATTTTTTCAAAAAAATATTTTCTGCCGGTTTGGTTTTTGAGGGCTGATTTCTTGTCCTGTTATTAAAAGCCTTCTGTTTCGAGTGCCAAACCTTTCAGGGGAGCATTTTCAAGCTTTTGGCACCATTTTTGAGTGAATTGCCAAAAGTCAGATTTTTGCTGAAATTGTGACCCCGGGGCTTAGGGATTTTTTCAAAAAAATATTTTCTGCCACTTAAGTTTTTGAGGGCTGATTTCTTGTCCTGTGATAAAAAGCCTTCTGTTTCCATCACCAAAACTTTCAGGGGAGCATTTTCAAGCTTTTGGCACCATTTTTGAGTGAACTGGCAAAAGTCAGATTTTTGCTGAAATTGTGACCCCGGGGCTTAGGAATTTTTTCAAAAAAATATTTTCTGCCGGTTAAGTTTTTGAGGGCTGATTTCTTGTCCTGTGATAAAAAGCCTTCTGTTTCCATCGCCACAGGTTTCAGCGGAGCATTTGCAACCGGTTGGCACCATTTTTGAGTGAACTGCCAAAAGTCAGATTTTTGCTGAAATTGTGACCCCCGGGGCTTAGGGATTTTTTCAAAAAAATATTTTCTGCCGGTTAAGTTTTTGAGGGATGATTTCTTGTCCTGTGATAAAAAGCCTTCTGTTTCCATCACCAAAGCTTTCAGGGGAGCATTTGCAACTGGTGGGCACTATTTTTGAGTGAACTGCCAAAAGTCAGATTTTTGCTGAAATTGTGACCCCTGGGCTTAGGGATTTTTTCAAAAAAATATTTTCTGCCGGTTAAGTTTTTGAGGGCTGATTTCTTGTCCTGTGATGAAAAGCCTTCTGTTTCCATCGCCACAGCTTTCAGGGGAGCATTTGCAACCGGTTGCCACCATTTTTGAGTGAACTGCTAAAAGTCATATTTTTGCTGAAATTGTGACCCCCGGGGCTTAGGGATTTTTTCAAAAAAATATTTTCTGCCGGTTAAGTTTTTGAGGGCTGATTTCTTGTCCTGTGATAAAAAGCCTTCTGTTTCCATCACCAAAGCTTTCAGGGGAGCATTTGCAACCGGTTGGCACCATTTTTGCGTGAACTGCCAAAAGTCAGATTTTTGCTGAAATTGTGACCCCGGGGCTTAGGGATTTTTTGAAAAAAATATTTTCTGCCGTTAAGTTTTTGAGGGCTGATTTCTTGTCCTGTGATAAAAAGCCTTCTGTTTCCATCACCAAAGCTTTCAGGGGAGCATTTGCAACCGGTTGGCACCATTTTTGAGTGAACTGCCAAAAGTCAGATTTTTGCTGAAATTGTGACCCCGGGGCTTAGGGATTTTTTCAAAAAAATATTTTCTGCCGGTTAAGTTTTTGAGGGCTGATTTCTTGTCCTGTGATAAAAAGCCTTCTGTTTCGAGTGCCAAACCTTTCAGGGGAGCATTTTCAAGCTTTTGGCACCATTTTTGAGTGAATTGCCAAAAGTCAGATTTTTGCTGAAATTGTGACCCCGGGGCTTAGGGATTTTTTCAAAAAAATATTTTCTGCCGGTTAAGTTTTTGAGGGCTGATTTCTTGTCCTGTGATAAAAAGCCTTCTGTTTCGAGTGCCAAACCTTTCAGGGGAGCATTTTCAAGCTTTTGGCACCAGTTTTGAGTGAACTGGCAAAAGTCAGATTTTTGCTGAAATTGTGACCCCGGGGCTTAGGGATTTTTTCAAAAAAATATTTTCTGCCGGTTAAGTTTTTGAGGGATGATTTCTTGTCCTGTGATAAAAAGCCTTCTGTTTCCATCACCAAAGCTTTCAGGGGAGCATTTGCAACTGGTGGGCACCATTTTTGAGTGAACTGCCAAAAGTCAGATTTTTGCTGAAATAGTGACCCCGGGGCTTAGGGATTTTTTCAAAAAAATATTTTCTGCCGGTTAAGTTTTTGAGGGCTGATTTCTTGTCCTGTGATGAAAAGCCTTCTGTTTCAATCGCCACAGCTTTCAGGGGAGCATTTGCAACCGGTTGGCACCATTTTTGAGTGAACTGCTAAAAGTCATATTTTTGCTGAAATTGTGACCCCGGGGCTTAGGGATTTTTTCAAAAAAATATTTTCTGCCGGTTAAGTTTTTGAGGGCTGATTTCTTGTCCTGTGATAAAAAGCCTTCTGTTTCCATCACCAAAGCTTTCAGGGGAGCATTTGCAACCGGTTGCCTCCATTTTTGAGTGAACTGCCAAAAGTCAGATTTTTGCTGAAATTGTGACCCCGGGGCTTAGGGATTTTTTCAAAAAAATATTTTCTGCCGGTTAAGTTTTTGAGGGCTGATTTCTTGTCCTGTGATAAAAAGCCTTCTGTTTCCCTCACCAAAGTTTCAGGGGAGCATTTGCAACCGGTTGGCACCATTTTTGAGTCAATTGCCAAAAGTCAAATTTTTGCTGAAATTGTGACCCCGGGGCTTAGGGATTTTTTCAAAAAAATATTTTCTGCCGGTTAAGTTTTTGAGGGCTGATTTCTTGTCCTGTGATAAAAAGCCTTCTGTTTCCATCACCATAGTTTCAGGGGAGCATATGCAACCGGTTAGCACCATTTTTGAGTGAACTGCCAAAAGTCAGATTTTTGCTGAAATTGTGACCCCGGGGCTTAGGGATTTTTTCAAAAAAATATTTTCTGCCGGTTAAGTTTTTGAGGGATGATTTCTTGTCCTGTGATAAAAAGCCTTCTGTTTCGAGTGCCAAACCTTTCAGGGGAGCATATGCAACCGGTTGGCACCATTTTTTAGTGAACTGCCAAAAGTCAGATTTTTGCTGAAATTGTGACCCCGGGGCTTAGGGATTTTTTCAAAAAATATTTTCTGCCGGTTAAGTTTTTGAGGGATGATTTCTTGTCCTGTGATAAAAAGACTTCTGTTTCGAGTGCCAAACCTTTCAGGGGAGCATATGCAACCGGTTGGCACCATTTTTGAGTGAACTGCTAAAAGTCATATTTTTGCTGAAATTGTGACCCCGGGGCTTAGGGATTTTTTCAAAAAAATATTTTCTGCCGGTTAAGTTTTTGAGGGCTGATTTCTTGTCCTGTGATAAAAAGCCTTCTGTTTCGAGTGCCAAACCTTTCAGGGGAGCATTTTCAAGCTTTTGGCACCATTTTTGAGTGAACTGCTAAAAGTCAGATTTTTGCTGAAATTGTGACCCCGGGGCTTAGGGATTTTTTCAAAAAAATATTTTCTTCCGGTTAAGTTTTTGAGGGCTGATTTCTTGTCCTGTGATAAAAAGCCTTCTGTTTCGAGTGCCAAACCTTTCAGGGGAGCATTTTCAAGCTTTTGGCACCATTTTTGAGTGAATTGCCAAAAGTCAGATTTTTGCTGAAATTGTGACCCTGGGGCTTAGGGATTTTTTCAAAAAAATATTTTCTGCCAGTTAAGTTTTTGAGGGCTGATTTCTTGTCCTGTGATAAAAAGCCTTCTGTTTCCATCACCAAAGCTTTCAGGGGAGCATTTTCAAGCTTTTGGCACCATTTTTGAGTGAACTGGCAAAAGTCAGATTTTTGCTGAAATTGTGAACCCGGGGCTTAGGGATTTTTTCAAAAAAATATTTTCTGCCGGTTAAGTTTTTGAGGGCTGATTTCTTGTCCTGTGATAAAAAGCCTTCTGTTTCCATCACTAAAGCTTTCAGGGGAGCATTTGCAACCGGTTTCCTCCATTTTTGAGTGAACTGCCAAAAGTCAGATTTTTGCTGAAATTGTGACCCCGGGGCTTAGGGATTTTTTGAAAAAAATATTTTCTGCCGGTTAAGTTTTTGAGGGCTGATTTCTTGTCCTGTGATAAAAAGCCTTCTGTTTCCATCACCAAAGCTTTCAGGGGAGCATTTGCAACCGGTTGGCACCATTTTTGAGTGAACTGCCAAAAGTCAGATTTTTGCAGAAATTGTGACCCCGGGGCTTAGGGATTTTTTCAAAAAAATATTTTCTTCCGGATAAGTTTTTGAGGGCTGATTTCTTGTCCTGTGATAAAAGGCCTTCTGTTTCCATCGACAAAGCTTTCAGCGGAGCATTTTCAAGCTTTTGGCACCATTTTTGAGTGAACTGCCAAAAGTCAGATTTTTGCTGAAATTCTGACCCCGGGGCTTAGGGATTTTTTCAAAAAAATATTTTCTGCCGGTTAAGTTTTTGAGGGATGATTTCTTGTCCTGTGATAAAAAGCCTTCTGTTTCCCTCACCAAAGTTTCAGGGGAGCATATGCAACCGGTTGGCACCATTTTTGAGTGAACTGCCAAAAGTCAGATTTTTGCTGAAATTGTGACCCCGGGGCTTAGGGATTTTTTCAAAAAAATATTTTCTGCCGGTTAAGTTTTTGAGGGCTGATTTCTTGTCCTGTGATAAAAAGCCTTCTGTTTCCATCGCCACAGGTTTCAGCGGACCATTTGCAACCGGTTGGCACCATTTTTGAGTGAACTGCCAAAAGTCAGATTTTTGCTGAAATTGTGACCCCGGGGCTTACGGATTTTTTCAAAAAAATATTTTCTGCCGGTTTGGTTTTTGAGGGCTGATTTCTTGTCCTGTGATAAAAAGCCTTCTGTTTCGAGTGCCAAACCTTTCAGGGGAGCATTTTCAAGCTTTTGGCACCATTTTTGAGTGAATTGCCAAAAGTCAGATTTTTGCTGAAATTGTGACCCCGGGGCTTAGGGATTTTTTCAAAAAAATATTTTCTGCCACTTAAGTTTTTGAGGGCTGATTTCTTGTCCTGTGATAAAAAGCCTTCTGTTTCCATCACCAAAACTTTCAGGGGAGCATTTTCAAGCTTTTGGCACCATTTTTGAGTGAACTGGCAAAAGTCAGATTTTTGCTGAAATTGTGACCCCGGGGCTTAGGGATTTTTTCAAAAAAATATTTTCTGCCGGTTAAGTTTTTGAGGGCTGATTTCTTGTCCTGTGATAAAAAGCCTTCTGTTTCCATCGCCACAGGTTTCAGCGGAGCATTTGCAACCGGTTGGCACCATTTTTGAGTGAACTGCCAAAAGTCAGATTTTTGCTGAAATTGTGACCCCGGGGCTTAGGGATTTTTTCAAAAAAATATTTTCTGCCGGTTAAGTTTTTGAGGGCTGATTTCTTGTCCTGTGATAAAAAGCCTTCTGTTTCGAGTGCCAAACCTTTCAGGGGAGCATTTTCAAGCTTTTGGCACCATTTTTGAGTGAACTGCTAAAAGTCAGATTTTTGCTGAAATTGTGACCCCGGGGCTTAGGGATTTTTTCAAAAAAATATTTTCTTCCGGTTAAGTTTTTGAGGGCTGATTTCTTGTCCTGTGATAAAAAGCCTTCTGTTTCGAGTGCCAAACCTTTCAGGGGAGCATTTTCAAGCTTTTGGCACCATTTTTGAGTGAATTGCCAAAAGTCAGATTTTTGCTGAAATTGTGACCCTGGGGCTTAGGGATTTTTTCAAAAAAATATTTTCTGCCAGTTAAGTTTTTGAGGGCTGATTTCTTGTCCTGTGATAAAAAGCCTTCTGTTTCCATCACCAAAGCTTTCAGGGGAGCATTTTCAAGCTTTTGGCACCATTTTTGAGTGAACTGGCAAAAGTCAGATTTTTGCTGAAATTGTGAACCCGGGGCTTAGGGATTTTTTCAAAAAAATATTTTCTGCCGGTTAAGTTTTTGAGGGCTGATTTCTTGTCCTGTGATAAAAAGCCTTCTGTTTCCATCACTAAAGCTTTCAGGGGAGCATTTGCAACCGGTTTCCTCCATTTTTGAGTGAACTGCCAAAAGTCAGATTTTTGCTGAAATTGTGACCCCGGGGCTTAGGGATTTTTTGAAAAAAATATTTTCTGCCGGTTAAGTTTTTGAGGGCTGATTTCTTGTCCTGTGATAAAAAGCCTTCTGTTTCCATCACCAAAGCTTTCAGGGGAGCATTTGCAACCGGTTGGCACCATTTTTGAGTGAACTGCCAAAAGTCAGATTTTTGCAGAAATTGTGACCCCGGGGCTTAGGGATTTTTTCAAAAAAATATTTTCTTCCGGATAAGTTTTTGAGGGCTGATTTCTTGTCCTGTGATAAAAGGCCTTCTGTTTCCATCGACAAAGCTTTCAGCGGAGCATTTTCAAGCTTTTGGCACCATTTTTGAGTGAACTGCCAAAAGTCAGATTTTTGCTGAAATTCTGACCCCGGGGCTTAGGGATTTTTTCAAAAAAATATTTTCTGCCGGTTAAGTTTTTGAGGGATGATTTCTTGTCCTGTGATAAAAAGCCTTCTGTTTCCCTCACCAAAGTTTCAGGGGAGCATATGCAACCGGTTGGCACCATTTTTGAGTGAACTGCCAAAAGTCAGATTTTTGCTGAAATTGTGACCCCGGGGCTTAGGGATTTTTTCAAAAAAATATTTTCTGCCGGTTAAGTTTTTGAGGGCTGATTTCTTGTCCTGTGATAAAAAGCCTTCTGTTTCCATCGCCACAGGTTTCAGCGGACCATTTGCAACCGGTTGGCACCATTTTTGAGTGAACTGCCAAAAGTCAGATTTTTGCTGAAATTGTGACCCCGGGGCTTACGGATTTTTTCAAAAAAATATTTTCTGCCGGTTTGGTTTTTGAGGGCTGATTTCTTGTCCTGTGATAAAAAGCCTTCTGTTTCGAGTGCCAAACCTTTCAGGGGAGCATTTTCAAGCTTTTGGCACCATTTTTGAGTGAATTGCCAAAAGTCAGATTTTTGCTGAAATTGTGACCCCGGGGCTTAGGGATTTTTTCAAAAAAATATTTTCTGCCACTTAAGTTTTTGAGGGCTGATTTCTTGTCCTGTGATAAAAAGCCTTCTGTTTCCATCACCAAAACTTTCAGGGGAGCATTTTCAAGCTTTTGGCACCATTTTTGAGTGAACTGGCAAAAGTCAGATTTTTGCTGAAATTGTGACCCCGGGGCTTAGGGATTTTTTCAAAAAAATATTTTCTGCCGGTTAAGTTTTTGAGGGCTGATTTCTTGTCCTGTGATAAAAAGCCTTCTGTTTCCATCGCCACAGGTTTCAGCGGAGCATTTGCAACCGGTTGGCACCATTTTTGAGTGAACTGCCAAAAGTCAGATTTTTGCTGAAATTGTGACCCCCGGGGCTTAGGGATTTTTTCAAAAAAATATTTTCTGCCGGTTAAGTTTTTGAGGGATGATTTCTTGTCCTGTGATAAAAAGCCTTCTGTTTCCATCACCAAAGCTTTCAGGGGAGCATTTGCAACTGGTGGGCACTATTTTTGAGTGAACTGCCAAAAGTCAGATTTTTGCTGAAATTGTGACCCCTGGGCTTAGGGATTTTTTCAAAAAATATTTTCTGCCGGTTAAGTTTTTGAGGGCTGATTTCTTGTCCTGTGATGAAAAGCCTTCTGTTTCCATCGCCACAGCTTTCAGGGGAGCATTTGCAACCGGTTGCCACCATTTTTGAGTGAACTGCTAAAAGTCATATTTTTGCTGAAATTGTGACCCCGGGGCTTAGGGATTTTTTGAAAAAAATATTTTCTGCCGTTAAGTTTTTGAGGGCTGATTTCTTGTCCTGTGATAAAAAGCCTTCTGTTTCCATCACCAAAGCTTTCAGGGGAGCATTTGCAACTGGTTGGCACCATTTTTGAGTGAACTGCCAAAAGTCAGATTTTTGCTGAAATTGTGACCCCGGGGCTTAGGGATTTTTTCAAAAAAATATTTTCTGCCGGTTAAGTTTTTGAGGGCTGATTTCTTGTCCTGTGATAAAAAGCCTTCTGTTTCGAGTGCCAAACCTTTCAGGGGAGCATTTTCAAGCTTTTGGCACCATTTTTGAGTGAATTGCCAAAAGTCAGATTTTTGCTGAAATTGTGACCCCGGGGCTTAGGGATTTTTTCAAAAAAATATTTTCTGCCGGTTAAGTTTTTGAGGGCTGATTTCTTGTCCTGTGATAAAAAGCCTTCTGTTTCCATCACCAAAGCTTTCAGGGGAGCATTTTCAAGCTTTTGGCACCATTTTTGAGTGAACTGGCAAAAGTCAGATTTTTGCTGAAATTGTGACCCCGGGGCTTAGGGATTTTTTCAAAAAAATATTTTCTGTCGGTTAAGTTTTTGAGGGATGATTTCTTGTCCTGTGATAAAAAGCCTTCTGTTTCGAGTGCCAAACCTTTCAGGGGAGCATATGCAACCGGTTGGCGCCATTTTTGAGTAAACTGCCAAAAGTCAGATTTTTGCTGAAATTGTGACCCCCGAGGCTTAGGGATTTTTTCAAAAAAATATTTTCTTCCGGTTAAGTTTTTGAGGGCTGATTTCTTGTCCTGTGATAAAAAGCCTTCTGTTTCCCTCACCAAAGTTTCAGGGGAGCATTTGCAACCGGTTGGCACCATTTTTGAGTCAATTGCCAAAAGTCAAATTTTTGCTGAAATTGTGACCCCGGGGCTTAGGGATTTTTTCAAAAAAATATTTTCTGCCGGTTAAGTTTTTGAGGGCTGATTTCTTGTCCTGTGATAAAAAGCCTTCTGTTTCCATCACCATAGTTTCAGGGGAGCATATGCAACCGGTTAGCACCATTTTTGAGTGAACTGCCAAAAGTCAGATTTTTGCTGAAATTGTGACCCCGGGGCTTAGGGATTTTTTCAAAAAAATATTTTCTGCCGGTTAAGTTTTTGAGGGCTGATTTCTTGTCCTGTGATAAAAAGCCTTCTGTTTCGAGTGCCAAACCTTTCAGGGGAGCATTTTCAAGCTTTTGGCACCATTTTTGAGTGAATTGCCAAAAGTCAGATTTTTGCTGAAATTGTGACCCCGGGGCTTAGGGATTTTTTCAAAAAAATATTTTCTGCCGGTTAAGTTTTTGAGGGATGATTTCTTGTCCTGTGATAAAAAGACTTCTGTTTCGAGTGCCAAACCTTTCAGGGGAGCATATGCAACCGGTTGGCACCATTTTTGAGTGAACTGCCAAAAGTCAGATTTTTGCTGAAATTGTGACCCCGGGGCTTAGGGATGTTTTGAAAAAAATATTTTCTGCCGATTAAGTTTTTGAGGGCTGATTTCTTGTCCTGTGATAAAAAGCCTTCTGTTTCCATCACTAAAGTTTCAGGGGAGCATTTGCAACCGGTTGGCACTATTTTTGAGTGATCTGCCAAAAGTCAGATTTTTGCTGAAATTGTGACCCCGGGGCTTAGGGATTTTTTCAAAAAAAAAATTTCTGCCAGTTAAGTTTTTGAGGGATGATTTCTTGTCCTGTGATAAAAAGCCTTCTGTTTCGAGTGCCAAATCTTTCAGGGGAGCATATGCAACCGGTTTGCACCATTTTTGAGTGAACTGCCAAAAGTCAGATTTTTGCTGAAATTGTGACCCCGGGGCTTAGGGATTTTTTCAAAAAAATATTTTCTGCCGGTTAAGTTTTTGAGGGCTGATTTCTTGTCCTGTGATAAAAAGCCTTCTGTTTCCATCACCAAAGCTTTCAGGGGAGCATTTGCAACTGGTTGGCTCCATTTTTGAGTGAACTGCCAAAAGTCAGATTTTTGCTGAAATTGTGACCCCGGGGCTTAGGGATTTTTTGAAAAAAATATTTTCTGCCGTTAAGTTTTTGAGGGCTGATTTCTTGTCCTGTGATAAAAAGCCTTCTGTTTCCATCACCAAAGCTTTCAGGGGAGCATTTGCAACTGGTTGGCACCATTTTTGAGTGAACTGCCAAAAGTCAGATTTTTGCTGAAATTGTGACCCCGGGGCTTAGGGATTTTTTCAAAAAAATATTTTCTGCCGGTTAAGTTTTTGAGGGCTGATTTCTTGTCCTGTGATAAAAAGCCTTCTGTTTCGAGTGCCAAACCTTTCAGGGGAGCATTTTCAAGCTTTTGGCACCATTTTTGAGTGAATTGCCAAAAGTCAGATTTTTGCTGAAATTGTGACCCCGGGGCTTAGGGATTTTTTCAAAAAAATATTTTCTGCCGGTTAAGTTTTTGAGGGCTGATTTCTTGTCCTGTGATAAAAAGCCTTCTGTTTCCATCACCAAAGCTTTCAGGGGAGCATTTTCAAGCTTTTGGCACCATTTTTGAGTGAACTGGCAAAAGTCAGATTTTTGCTGAAATTGTGACCCCGGGGCTTAGGGATTTTTTCAAAAAAATATTTTCTGTCGGTTAAGTTTTTGAGGGATGATTTCTTGTCCTGTGATAAAAAGCCTTCTGTTTCGAGTGCCAAACCTTTCAGGGGAGCATATGCAACCGGTTGGCGCCATTTTTGAGTAAACTGCCAAAAGTCAGATTTTTGCTGAAATTGTGACCCCCGAGGCTTAGGGATTTTTTCAAAAAAATATTTTCTTCCGGTTAAGTTTTTGAGGGCTGATTTCTTGTCCTGTGATAAAAAGCCTTCTGTTTCCATCGCCAAAGCTTTCAGCGGAGCATTTTCAAGCTTTTGGCACCATTTTTGAGTGAATTGCCAAAAGTCAGATTTTTGCTGAAATAGTGACCCCGGGGCTTAGGGATTTTTTCAAAAAATATTTTCTGCCGGTTAAGTTTTTGAGGGCTGATTTCTTGTCCTGTGATAAAAAGCCTTCTGTTTCCATCACCAAAGCTTTCAGGGGAGCATTTGCAACCGGTTGCCTCCATTTTTGAGTGAACTGCCAAAAGTCAGATTTTTGCTGAAATTGTGACCCCGGGGCTTAGGGATTTTTTCAAAAAAATATTTTCTGCCGGTTAAGTTTTTGAGGGCTGATTTCTTGTCCTGTGATAAAAAGCCTTCTGTTTCCATCACCATAGTTTCAGGGGAGCATATGCAACCGGTTGGCACCATTTTTGAGTGAACTGCCAAAAGTCAGATTTTTGCTGAAATTGTGACCCCGGGGCTTAGGGATTTTTTCAAAAAAATATTTTCTGCCGGTTAAGTTTTTGAGGGATGATTTCTTGTCCTGTGATAAAAAGCCTTCTGTTTCGAGTGCCAAACCTTTCAGGGGAGCATATGCAACCGGTTGGCACCATTTTTTAGTGAACTGCCAAAAGTCAGATTTTTGCTGAAATTGTGACCCCGGGGCTTAGGGATTTTTTCAAAAAAATATTTTCTGCCGGTTAAGTTTTTGAGGGATGATTTCTTGTCCTGTGATAAAAAGACTTCTGTTTCGAGTGCCAAACCTTTCAGGGGAGCATATGCAACCGGTTGGCACCATTTTTGAGTGAACTGCCAAAAGTCAGATTTTTGCTGAAATTGTGACCCCGGGGCTTAGGGATTTTTTGAAAAAAATATTTTCTGCCGATTAAGTTTTTGAGGGCTGATTTCTTGTCCTGTGATAAAAAGCCTTCTGTTTCCATCACTAAAGTTTTAGGGGAGCATTTGCAACCGGTTGGCACTATTTTTGAGTGATCTGCCAAAAGTCAGATTTTTGCTGAAATTGTGACCCCGGGGCTTAGGGATTTTTTCAAAAAAAAAATTTCTGCCAGTTAAGTTTTTGAGGGATGATTTCTTGTCCTGTGATAAAAAGCCTTCTGTTTCGAGTGCCAAATCTTTCAGGGGAGCATATGCAACCGGTTTGCACCATTTTTGAGTGAACTGCCAGAAGTCAGATTTTTGCTGAAATTGTGACCCCGGGGCTTAGGGATTTTTTCAAAAAAATATTTTCTGCCGGTTAAGTTTTTGAGGGCTGATTTCTTGTCCTGTGATAAAAAGCCTTCTGTTTCCATCACCAAAGCTTTCAGGGGAGCATTTGCAACTGGTTGGCTCCATTTTTGAGTGAACTGCCAAAAGTCAGATTTTTGCTGAAATTGTGACCCCGGGGCTTAGGGATTTTTTCAAAAAAAATATTTTCTGCCGGTTAAGTTTTTGAGGGATGATTTCTTGTCCTGTGATAAAAAGCCTTCTGTTTCGAGTGCCAAACCTTTCAGGGGAGCATTTTCAAGCTTTTGGCACCATTTTTGAGTGAATTGCCAAAAGTCAGATTTTTGCTGAAATTGTGACCCCGGGGCTTAGGGATTTTTTCAAAAAAATATTTTCTGCCGGTTAAGTTTTTGAGGGCTGATTTCTTGTCCTGTGATAAAAAGCCTTCTGTTTCGAGTGCCAAACCTTTCAGGGGAGCATTTTCAAGCTTTTGGCACCATTTTTGAGTGAATTGGCAAAAGTCAGATTTTTGCTGAAATTGTGACCCCAGGGCTTAGGGATTTTTTCAAAAAAATATTTTCTGCCAGTTAAGTTTTTGAGGGCTGATTTCTTCTCCTGTGATAAAAAGCCTTCTGTTTCCATCACCAAAGCTTTCAGGGGAGCATTTTCAAGCTTTTGGCACCATTTTTGAGTGAACTGGCAAAAGTCAGATTTTTGCTGAAATTGTGACCCCGGGGCTTAGGGATTTTTTCAAAAAAATATTTTCTGCCGGTTAAGTTTTTGAGGGATGATTTCTTGTCCTGTGATAAAAAGACTTCTGTTCCGAGTGCCAAACCTTTCAGGGGAGCATTTTCAAGCTTTTGGCACCATTTTTGAGTGAATTGCCAAAAGTCAGATTTTTGCTGAAATTGTGGCCCCGGGGCTTAGGGATTTTTTCAAAAAAATATTTTCTGCCGGTTAAGTTTTTGAGGGCTGATTTCTTGTCCTGTGATAAAAAGCCTTCTGTTTCCATCACCAAAGCTTTCAGGGGAGCATTTGCAACCGGTTGGCACCATTTTTGAGTGAACTGCCAAAAGTCAGATTTTTGCTGAAATTGTGACCCCGGGGCTTAGGGATTTTTTGAAAAAAATATTTTCTGCCGATTAAGTTTTTGAGGGCTGATTTCTTGTCCTGTGATAAAAAGCCTTCTGTTTCCATCACTAAAGTTTCAGGGGAGCATTTGCAACCGGTTGGCACTATTTTTGAGTGATCTGCCAAAAGTCAGATTTTTGCTGAAATTGTGACCCCGGGGCTTAGGGATTTTTTCAAAAAAAAAATTTCTGCCAGTTAAGTTTTTGAGGGATGATTTCTTGTCCTGTGATAAAAAGCATTCTGTTTCGAGTGCCAAATCTTTCAGGGGAGCGTATGCAACCGGTTTGCACCATTTTTGAGTGAACTGCCAAAAGTCAGATTTTTGCTGAAATTGTGACCCCGGGGCTTAGGGATTTTTTCAAAAAAATATTTTCTGCCGGTTAAGTTTTTGAGGGCTGATTTCTTGTCCTGTGATAAAAAGCCTTCTGTTTCCATCGCCACAGCTTTCAGGGGAGCATTTGCAACCGGTTGGCACCATTTTTGAGTGAACTGCCAAAAGTCAGATTTTTGCTGAAATTGTGACCCCGGGGCTTAGGGATTTTTTCAAAAAAAAAAATTTCTGCCAGTTAAGTTTTTGAGGGATGATTTCTTGTCCTGTGATAAAAAGCCTTCTGTTTCGAGTGCCAAACCTTTCAGGGGAGCATTTTCAAGCTTTTGGCACCATTTTTGAGTGAATTGCCAAAAGTCAGATTTTTGCTGAAATTGTGACCCCGGGGCTTAGGGATTTTTTCAAAAAAATATTTTCTGCCGGTTAAGTTTTTGAGGGCTGATTTCTTGTCCTGTGATAAAAAGCCTTCTGTTTCGAGTGCCAAACCTTTCAGGGGAGCATTTTCAAGCTTTTGGCACCATTTTTGAGTGAATTGCCAAAAGTCAGATTTTTGCTGAAATTGTGACCCTGGGGCTTAGGGATTTTTTCAAAAAAGTATTTTCTGCCGGTTAAGTTTTTGAGGGCTGATTTCTTGTCCTGTGATAAAAAGCCTTCTGTTTCGAGTGCCAAACCTTTCAGGGGAGCATTTTCAAGCTTTTGGCACCATTTTTGAGTGAATTGCCAAAAGTCAGATTTTTGCTGAAATTGTGACCCCGGGGCTTAGGGATTTTTTCAAAAAAATATTTTCTGCCAGTTAAGTTTTTGAGGGCTGATTTCTTCTCCTGTGATAAAAAGCCTTCTGTTTCCATCACCAAAGCTTTCAGGGGAGCATTTTCAAGCTTTTGGCACCATTTTTGAGTGAACTGGCAAAAGTCAGATTTTTGCTGAAATTGTGACCCCGGGGCTTAGGGATTTTTTCAAAAAAATATTTTCTGCCGGTTAAGTTTTTGAGGGATGATTTCTTGTCCTGTGATAAAAAGCCTTCTGTTTCGAGTGCCAAACCTTTCAGGGGAGCATATGCAACCGGTTGGCACCATTTTTGAGTGAACTGCTAAAAGTCAGATTTTTGCTGAAATTGTGACCCCGGGGCTTAGGGATTTTTTCAAAATAATATTTTCTGCCGGTTAAGTTTTTGAGGGCTGATTTCTTGTCCTGTGATAAAAAGCCTTCTGTTTCCATCAATAAAGCTTTCAGGGGAGCATTTGCAACCGGTTGCCTCCATTTTTGAGTGAACTGCCAAAAGTCAGATTTTTGCTGAAATTGTGACCCCGGGGCTTAGGGATTTTTTGAAAAAAATATTTTCTGCCGGTTAAGTTTTTGAGGGCTGATTTCTTGTCCTGTGATAAAAAGCCTTCTGTTTCCATCACCAAAGCTTTCAGGGGAGCATTTTCAAGCTTTTGGCACCATTTTTGAGTGAATTGCCAAAAGTCAGATTTTTGCTGAAATTGTGACCCCGGGGCTTAGGGATTTTTTCAAAAAAATATTTTCTGCCGGTTAAGTTTTTGAGGGCTGATTTCTTGTCCTGTGATAAAAAGCCTTCTGTTTCCCTCACCAAAGTTTCAGGGGAGCATTTGCAACCGGTTGGCACCATTTTTGAGTGAATTGCCAAAAGTCAGATTTTTGCTGAAATTCTGACCCCGGGGCTTAGGGATTTTTTCAAAAAAATATTTTCTGCCGGTTAAGTTTTTGAGGGATGATTTCTTGTCCTGTGATAAAAAGCCTTCTGTTTCGAGTGCCAAACCTTTCAGGGGAGCATATGCAACCGGTTGGCACCATTTCTGAGTGAACTGCCAAAAGTCAGATTTTTGCTGAAATTATGACCGCGGGGCTTAGGGATTTTTTCAAAAAAATATTTTCTGCCGGTTTGGTTTTTGAGGGCTGATTTCTTGTCCTGTGATAAAAAGCCTTCTGTTTCCATCGCCACAGCTTTCAGGGGAGCATTTGCAACCGGTTGGCACCCTTTTTGAGTGAACTGCCAAAAGTCAGATTTTTGCTGAAATTGTGACCCCGGGGCTTAGGGATTTTTTCAAAAAAATATTTTCTGCCGGTTAAGTTTTTGAGGGCTGATTTCTTGTCCTGTGATAAAAAGCCTTCTGTTTCCATCACCAAAGCTTTCAGGGGAGCATTTGCAACCGGTTGGCACCCTTTTTGAGTGAATTGCCAAAAGTCAGATTTTTGCTGAAATTGTGACCCCGGGGCTTAGGGATTTTTTCAAAAAAATATTTTCTTCCGGATACGTTTTTGAGGGCTGATTTCTTGTCCTGTGATAAAAAGCCTTCTGTTTCCATCGACAAAGCTTTCAGCGGAGCATTTTCAAGCTTTTGGCACCATTTTTGAGTGAACTGCTAAAAGTCATATTTTTGCTGAAATTGTGACCCCGGGGCTTAGGGATTTTTTCAAAAAAATATTTTCTGCCGGTTAAGTTTTTGAGGGCTGATTTCTTGTCCTGTGATAAAAAGCCTTCTGTTTCCATCACTAAAGCTTTCAGGGGAGCATTTGCAACCGGTTGCCTCCATTTTTGAATGAACTGCCAAAAGTCAGATTTTTGCTGAAATTGTGACCCCGGGGCTTAGGGATGTTTTGAAAAAAATATTTTCTGCCGGTTAAGTTTTTGAGGGCTGATTTCTTGTCCTGTGATAAAAAGCCTTCTGTTTCCATCGCCACAGCTTTCAGCGGAGCATCTGCAACCGGTTGGCACCATTTTTGAGTGAACTGCCAAAAGTCAGATTTTTGCTGAAATTGTGACCCCGGGGCTTAGGGATTTTTTCAAAAAAATATTTTCTGCCGGTTAAGTTTTTGAGGGATGATTTCTTGTCCTGTGATAAAAAGCCTTCTGTTTCGAGTGCCAAACCTTTCAGGGGAGCATTTTCAAGCTTTTGGCACCATTTTTGAGTGAACTGCCAAAAGTCAGATTTTTGCTGAAATTGTGACCCCGGGGTTTAGGGATTTTTTCAAAAAAATATTTTCTGCCGGTTAAGTTTTTGAGGGCTGATTTCTTGTCTTGTGATAAAAAGCCTTCTGTTTCCATCACCAAAGTTTCAGGGGAGCATTTGCAACCGGTTGGCACCATTTTTGAGTGAACTGCCAAAAGTCAGATTTTTGCTGAAATTCTGACCCCGGGGCTTAGGGATTTTTTCAAAAAAATATTTTCTGCCGGTTAAGTTTTTGAGGGATGATTTCTTGTCCTGTGATAAAAAGCCTTCTGTTTCCATCACCAAAGTTTCAGGGGAGCATTTGCAACCGGTTGGCACCATTTTTGAGTGAACTGCCAAAAGTCAGATTTTTGCTGAAATTCTGACCCCGGGGCTTAGGGATTTTTTCAAAAAAATATTTTCTGCCGGTTAAGTTTTTGAGGGATGATTTCTTGTCCTGTGATAAAAAGCCTTCTGTTTCGAGTGCCAAACCTTTCAGGGGAGCATATGCAACCGGTTGGCACCATTTCTGAGTGAACTGCCAAAAGTCAGATTTTTGCTGAAATTGTGACCGCGGGGCTAAGGCTTTTTTCAAAAAAATATTTTCTGCCGGTTTGGTTTTTGAGGGCTGATTTCTTGTCCTGTGATAAAAAGCATTCTGTTTCCATCGCCACAGCTTTCAGGGGAGCATTTGCAACCGGTTGGCACCATTTTTGAGTGAACTGCCAAAAGTCAGATTTTTGCTGAAATTGTGACCCCGGGGCTTAGGGATTTTTTCAAAAAAATATTTTCTGCCGGTTAAGTTTTTGAGGGCTGATTTCTTGTCCTGTGATAAAAAGCCTTCTGTTTCCATCACCAAAGCTTTCAGGGGAGCATTTGCAACCGGTTGGCACCCTTTTTGAGTGAATTGCCAAAAGTCAGATTTTTGCTGAAATTGTGACCCCGGGGCTTAGGGATTTTTTCAAAAAAATATTTTCTTCCGGATAAGTTTTTGAGGGCTGATTTCTTGTCCTGTGATAAAAAGCCTTCTGTTTCCATCGACAAAGCTTTCAGCGGAGCATTTTCAAGCTTTTGGCACCATTTTTGAGTGAACTGCTAAAAGTCATATTTTTGCTGAAATTGTGACCCCGGGGCTTAGGGATTTTTTCAAAAAAATATTTTCTGCCGGTTAAGTTTTTGAGGGCTGATTTCTTGTCCTGTGATAAAAAGCCTTCTGTTTCCATCACTAAAGCTTTCAGGGGAGCATTTGCAACCGGTTGCCTCCATTTTTGAGTGAACTGCCAAAAGTCAGATTTTTGCTGAAATTGTGACCCCGGGGCTTAGGGATGTTTTGAAAAAAATATTTTCTGCCGGTTAAGTTTTGAGGGCTGATTTCTTGTCCTGTGATAAAAAGCCTTCTGTTTCCATCGCCACAGCTTTCAGCGGAGCATCTGCAACCGGTTGGCACCATTTTTGAGTGAACTGCCAAAAGTCAGATTTTTGCTGAAATTGTGACCCCGGGGCTTAGGGATTTTTTCAAAAAAATATTTTCTGCCGGTTAAGTTTTTGAGGGATGATTTCTTGTCCTGTGATAAAAAGCCTTCTGTTTCGAGTGCCAAACCTTTCAGAGGAGCATTTTCAAGCTTTTGGCACCATTTTTGAGTGAATTGCCAAAAGTCAGATTTTTGCTGAAATTGTGACCCCGGGGCTTAGGGATTTTTTCAAAAAAATATTTTCTGCCGGTTAAGTTTTTGAGGGCTGATTTCTTGTCCTGTGATAAAAGCCTTCTGTTTCCATCACCAAAGTTTCAGGGGAGCATATGCAACCGGTTGGCACCATTTTTGAGTGAACTGCCAAAAGTCAGATTTTTGGTGAAATTGTGACCCCGGGGCTTAGGGATTTTTTCAAAAAAATATTTTCTGCCGGTTAGGTTTTGGAGGGCTGATTTCTTGTCCTGTGATAAAAAGCCTTCTGTTTCCATCACCAAAGCTTTCAGGGGAGCATTTGCAACTGGTTGGCTCCATTTTTGATTGAACTGCCAAAGTCAGATTTTTGCTGAAATTGTGACCCCGGGGCTTAGGGATTTTTTCAAAAAAATATTTTCTGCCGGTTAAGTTTTTGAGGGCTGATTTCTTCTCCTGGTATAAAAAGCCTTCTGCTTCGAGTGCCAAACCTTTCAGGGGAGCATTTTCAAGCTTTTGGCACCATTTTTGAGTGAACTGCCAAAAGTCAGATTTTTGCTGAAATTGTGACCTCGGGGCTTAGGGATTTTTTCAAAAAAATATTTTCTGCCGGTTAAGTTTTTGAGGGCTGATTTCTTGTCCTGTGATAAAAAGCCTTCTGTTTCGAGTGCCAAACCTTTCAGGGGAGCATTTTCAAGCTTTTGGCACCATTTTTGAGTGAATTGCCAAAAGTCAGATTTTTGCTGAAATTGTGACCCCGGGGCTTAGGGATTTTTTCAAAAAAATATTTTCTTCCGGATAAGTTTTTGAGGGCTGATTTCTTGTCCTGTGATAAAAAGCCTTCTGTTTCCATCGCCACAGCTTTCAGCGGAGCATTTGCAACCGGTTGGCACCATTTTTGAGTGAACTGCCAAAAGTCAGATTTTTGCTGAAATTGTGACCACGGGGCTTAGGGATTTTTTCAAAAAAATATTTTCTGCCGGTTAAGTTTTTGAGGGATGATTTCTTGTCCTGTGATAAAAAGCCTTCTGTTTCGAGTGCCAAACCTTTCAGGGGAGCATTTTCAAGCTTTTGGCACCATTTTTGAGTGAATTGCCAAAAGTCAGATTTTTGCTGAAATTGTGGCCCCGGGGCTTAGGGATTTTTTCAAAAAAATATTTTCTGCCGGTTAGGTTTTGGAGGGCTGATTTCTTGTCCTGTGATAAAAAGCCTTCTGTTTCCATCACCAAAGCTTTCAGGGGAGCATTTGCAACTGGTTGGCTCCATTTTTGAGTGAACTGCCAAAAGTCAGATTTTTGCTGAAATTGTGACCCCGGGGCTTAGGGATTTT